>NC_140591.1:637509558-638109558 GCF_964204655.1 Triturus cristatus
AGATTTTATTTTTGAGAGGATGGCATGGGCCGCTGCCTGGCCCACTGATCGGTGGGCACAATACCTAGGGCCACTGCTCACAGGGGATCTTCAAGCAGCTCACCAAGCAGGCAGTCCGCTTGGTCGAATATGCAATGTTACATTGCATGCGCTACAACGCATGCAATTATAATGTGGTTGTTATAACGACTCCGTTGTTAAAACGCAAACCATTACATAGCAAGTTGTTTCTACGACTTGCTGTAGGGGGCGCGCTGGACTTAGGAATAATATAATTTACTATTCCAACTCCAGCGTGTGCCACAGTAAGGAAGGTGTTGGAATAGTAAATTACACTTATCCTTAGTTTCGCGTGCCCCCTACAGCAAGTCGTAGAAACCACTTGCGATGCAATGGTTTGCGTTGTAACAACGGGGTCGTTGTAACAACCGCATTGTAATCGCATGCGCTGTAGCACATGTGATGTAAACGCTGACTCCCTGTGAAGATATTAAGAAAAGTGTCCTCGGAAGAATGGGTGTAGATGAAGAAACATATCGAATCCGCCTCCAACGGATTCGAGAAGGGCCACAAGAAACACCAAGGGCCTTGTATTATTGGATTTGCAACATGAATGATCATTGGTTATGACCTCTCACCTCTACGAAGGACGAGATCATGGAAAAGATATATCTAGAACAATACATACAATCCCTACACCCTCCTATACAGAAATGGATTCGAAAACACGCCCACTTGACGCTAGAAAGGGCGGTAGAGATCGCCCGTGCCTATAGGAGAGCACAAGAAGTCCAAAGGGGTCGAGAAGAGACATAGTGATGATCTACCGGAGGATCCATGCCAAAGATAACCAAACCCACCCCAAAGAAAACAGAGACCGTCACACCACCTGGGTCCCTCTCTGTTCCCGTGCGAACCCCTGCTATACCAGGACCACAGTGTTACCATTGCAGACAATAAGGACAAATTGCTCTAGCTTGTCCCAAAAAAGAATAACCCATGGGCATCAGTATTACCAAATCGTTCTTCTGCACCCCAATCGAATCCCAATGTCTCCCATTTCACAGACAGGTGAAGGTTAATGGGGAAGTTTGACAAGCACTAATAGACACCGGATGTCTTCAAAGTGTTATGCAGCCTTAGGTCATTTCCGGCAGGGTTCAGACCATTAATGGACATGTAAATATCCAATGTGTACACGGAGACCTAAAACAATACCCCATGACTGATGCGCAGATACAACCTTCATAGACCCGGTCACCCTTAGGGTAGGATTAATTCCCAGGTTACCGGAAACCCTTGTCCTGGGTAACAATTTTCCACACATGGGTGAACTTATCTGAGAACATTGAGGAGAGGGGGAAGAACAAAGGAAAACTGCCCTTTTTTTCTCAAACAGAGGAGATAGATGTTACCCCAAGTAAACCAAAAAAGAGCCGAAAACCAAAAAAGTGAGAGAGAGAAACAAAAGTGGATTAGAGTGACCTTATTCAAAACCTCCCCTTTCTCAGTATAGGTGCAAGACCGGGGATTTCGCTCCGCTCAAAGAGAAGACCCCAGTCTACAGGAAGCCTGTAGGCGGTCTACTGTACAGGAAGATCCCGATCAAGTAGGTCCCCAATTTTTTTAGTAGAAGGGCCTGCTATATCAAAAGCCGGAACAAGACCAATCACCTCAATACTTAGTTCCCCAAAAATACAGGGAACATGTTCTTTTTCTCGATCATAGTTATTTGCTTTGAGGATACTTTGAGGGAGAAAAACAGACAAAGCCATCCTAGAGAATTTCTACTGGCCCGGGGTGTGTCATCAGGTCAGGAAATACTGTAAGGAATGCCCTAGCTGCCAGAAAAACAGCTGCACATTGCCTGCCAAGTCTCCTTTGAGACCCCTTCTAATAATAGAAGAACCCTTTTCCACCGTGGAGATGGATATAGTAGGTCTCCTCCTCCCATTCCATAGTGGGTGTCCATTTGTTCTAGTTTTGGTGGATTATGCCACCAGATTCCCTGAGGCTGTAGCCCTGAGACAACCCAACGCCACCCAGATAGCCAAGGCCATGATAAATATATTCTCAAGGGTGGGTTTCCCAAAGGAAATCATAACAGATCAGGGAACCTCCTTTGATTCCCGCCTAATGAAACAAGTTTGTCAACAGCTGGGCATAAAACAGATTTGTACCGCAGCTTATCATTCCCAGACAGATGGGCAATTAGAAAGATAAAATCCTACCCTAAAAATCACACTAAAGTAGTTGCTAGAACTGGAAGCCCGAAAATTGGAAGTTATGTTACCCTTGGCCTTGTTTGCCTTACGATGCAAACAGCAGAAAAGTACTGAGAATGCTCCTTTTGAATTATTATATGGGAGACAACCCCACACTCTACTTAATATGGTGAAGGAAGAATGGGAGGAAGAACCCAAAGGTGCCAAGTCGTTGCCTGAATACATACTCGGGTTAAAACGCACCTACAGAAGATTCTGAGCATAGTCAAGACACATCTAGAACAAGCCCAGGCTACCAAGAAGAGGCTGTATGATAAAAAAACAAACAAAGAACGTCGTACCCTAGAACCCGGAGATTGGGTGTTGGTGATGAAGACAACTTCTGATCATAAGCTTTTAGGACAATGGCAAGGCCCCTATAGAGTCATTGATAGAGTCACCCCCATTACATATCATCTAGAGTTAGATCCTCATAATGAAAAGAACACCCAAATCTACCACATTAATTTGTTGAAAAAGTGGGAAGGGGAGAAGCCGGTGTTATTAGGAACAGTCGAAAATTAGAAATGTTTATTGCAGGAAAGTATAAACCCTGACTTACCAAATCTATAGCAACAAGAAATCAGTACTCACTTACATCCCTTTAGAGAGGTCTTCTCTCTCACACCAGGAAGGACAACCTTAATTGAAGATGCAATACCCACTGACCCAAAAAGGGTAGTGAGATTACGACCATATTGAGTACCGGCAGCCCAAAGAGAAGCTATTAAGAAAGAGGAACAAAGTGTGTTAGAGTTTGGGATCATTAAACCATCCACTAGTGAATGGAAATCACTTATTGTTATTGTACATAAACCAGATGGGCCTATAAGATTCTGTATTGACTTTAGGGAGGTCAATAAAATATCCCAGTTTGATGCCTATCCCCTGCCATGAGTAGATAAAATAATAGAACGACTGGGAAGAGCCCAGTACATTAGCACACTGGACCTCTTCAAAGGGTACTGGCAGGTACCCCTGAGGAAACAAGATGAAGAAAAGACTGCCTACTCTACCCCAAGCGGGTTGTATCATTTCAAAGTGCTCCCTTTTATATTACACAGAGACCCAGCCACTTTCCAGAGGCTTATGAACTGTATCCTAAAACCCTTCAGGCTTATGCCGCTGCTTATATTGATGACATAATCATTTACAGTGATTCATGGGACTAGCACCTACAGCATCTAAAAGCCGTAGTTGGTGTCCCAAAAGTGGGCAGACTCACTATAAACCCTGCCAAGAGCCATCTAGCCACATGATCAGTAAAATTCTTGGGATACCTTCTGGAAGAAGGCCTGATTAATCCTCAAGAAGAAAAAGTGGCAGCCATATCTAGGATACCCTTCCCTCAGAGCAGGAAAGAACTGCAGACTTTTAAAGGAATCCTTGGGTATTATAGATACTTCATCCCCTCTTTCTCAGAAATAGCAACCCCCTAACCAATCTTCTAAAGTAAAACTGAAAGATGAAAACAGAACTGAAACACCCCACCCCGAAGCTTCTGCAAGCCTTTCACCAGTTGAAACACACCCTTACCAGCCAACCAATGGTCTTAAGCTCAGATTATGAAAAGCCTTTATCCTACAAACAGATGCTTCCGACCATTGTTTAGGAGCAGTACTTTCCCAAAAGGACCCGCAAGGACAAGAAAGGCCCATAATTTCTATCAGTAGAAAGCTCTTCCCCAGGGAAAGCAAATACACAGTGATAGAGAAAGAAGCCCTGGTCATAAAGTTGGCTATTGAAACATTATGATATTAACTTGAGGGTAGAGAATTGACCCTGTTCATGGATCACGCCCCCTTAGGGTGGCTGTCTAAAAATGGGGGCATAATGATAGGGTTCTACGTTGGTTCCTAGCCCTACAACCATATAGGGTCACTACACAACACGGGAAAGGTAGCTATCAAGCCAACACTGACTACTTATCAAGGTCTCCCACAAACCCTGATCCCACAAGTAAGAAGGTTAGGGAAGGGGGATGTGAGGGAGGGATATGGACCAGTTATCAGAGCTTACCGGATGCCGCCTGGTCAGACACTGTGGTATCAGGAACATTATAATCCAGATGCCTGAGGGTTAACCCTTTCCCATCTCCTGTACAGGCTGTTGGCAGTCACGCCCAGCGGAATTGCAGGAATGTAGGAGAAAGTTAGAAAAACGTGCATTCATCCAACTGTAGTGAAATTTGCTGTAATCAGTCAATGTGATGAAATTGATCTAATTTCGGCTTGCTAGTTCATGCAAATGTAATTGATTAGGATGTGATGTTATATGCTATGACTGTAACACGAAAGGTTTCTTACAATATGTGTTATAGATAATACAAAGCAAAATACACTGCACAAAAAGTCTGTTTTCTATGAGAGTTCTTTTCAGGGCTCTTCATCCCCATCTTTTTTCATGTTAAAGGTCTAGAAAAATCACTAGAGAGCCGGTACACCTGTGGCAACTGGCATGTTGGGTAAATACTAAAAGGTCCTGACATGCTGTAGTAGGATAGTAATGTTGTAATTTTGAAATGATGCAAATTCTTGTCAAAATGTCCAACTGGAATATTTCATAGAAGGTTTGTTCTCTGAAAACCACTCTTTTAATTTATTCTAAATGTTTTTTGTCAAAGGCCTCTTTCAATACCACTGTTGAATAATGCCTGCTGCCTGTAAATCATGATTGTGAAGAAGGGATGGGGACCCGTTATCAGGGTTTACCGGATGCCGCCTGGTCAGACAGGGTGGTATCAGGAACATTGGAATCCGGCTGCCTAAGGGTTAACCCTCCCCCTCTCCCGTACAGGCTGTTGGCAGTCACGCCTGGTGGGAGGACCAATCATCGGTTTTGACCTGCCCTGAAAAGGAGGGCCCACAGGAAACACATGTCGACCAGAAGGAAGAAGATGTTGGACGGAGATGACTAAACATAGAAGAAGGCTGACAAGAAGGAGCAGCATTCCAACCCTGTGAGCTGAAGAACAGGAGCTAAAACCAACGACACGGAGGAGATCGAACGTGACAGTCCAAACCGTAATCCCAAAGAGGTCTCAGCGTCTGGACTGAGGACTGGTGGACACCCCAGGAGAGCCAGGAATCCCGCCGCAACTCTGGGGAGAGTTGCTGTTATCGCGGTGAGGGTCTAAAAGGGGGAGTGGAAGAAATGTACTAACGCACAGGGTTGTTGTGCCACACTTTCTTAAATCTCTCATTGTTTGGGGCCGGTAACTCAGTCACCACTGCTTGTAAGCTTTTTTAATGTGTGTGTGCTTTCTGTTCCCACTGTGTATTGGTTCTCTCGTTGTCCTTAACAACTCATTTAAGCAGAGTGCAAGAGTGAGTACTCAAACACCATAGGCAATGAGCAACTTGTAGAGAATAAGGAAAAGGGGGAGGGCAAGGTGAAGAAGAGAGTAACCCATTTACTAAAGACATCTTTAATATCAATCAATCAATCAGTAATCTTTATTCGATAATTTACAACCATAAAAGACACAGTACAAACATAAAAGTGTCATCAAATATAATAAAAGAAGAACAATAGCACCCTAAAACTTTGGTTCCTTAAAAGAGAATTAAATAGCAGCTGTTACGAAATCCTGACATTAATAACGAGGTTAAAAATACAAATACATCCATAAAACTAATTCCTACACTTTATAACCAGGGGATGCCCATATGCCAGTAGGACAATCAAATAGCTAGCACAGATACTACACCGGCTTCCAGATTTTTCCTTCTCAGTGCCCAAAGCCAGCTAAGAAATGTTGCCATCGCGATCACAATATCTGGTCTGGTATTTGTTGCCAGAATACGCAGAGCTGTCATACACAATCTGGTACCTAGGCACAGAGGGTTAAGCCACCTTTGGCGAGGGCCATCATAGGCCAGGCAGACAAACAATACGTGGGTTATCGACTCGACCTGGGATGGACACGAGGGGCATTTTGTATCATAGACCTTATTCCACTTTGCAGTGAATGATCTTATAGGAAGAGTGCCCACTCTGAATTGGTGATATAGTTTCCTATCACCTGGTTTTGTGATCGAATTCCAGTAAGCTTCTACCTCCATTACAGGCTTATGCTCCAAAAAGATACCTGTGAGCGAGCTGCTGCTCACCCCTAACAGTGTCTTTTCAGTAGTCATGGCCCAATAGAGTTCTTTGTACTCGTTTTTATTGGGAAATGAATTCCCTATTGGGTCTTCCCACAAGTGGCAGAGCCCCATCTCGAACAGATTATCCTTGAGTTTCTGAAGCCATTTGATTTTGGAGGACAGATCGGCGTTCCTAATATGCATTAGTGCAGTGGTTCCCAAACTTTTGACTCCTGAGGACCCCACTGAGTTACCACTGGAAGTCGGGGACCCCCAAGCAATTTGTATGATTTAAATTTCAAACGTTAAAACTGTAATTCGAAAAAAATAAACACATGTGTGCACACAAAACAAATACTCAAATTACTAAGGATTTTAGAGACATATTTACAAACCCCTACCACCATGGAAACATCACTTTTTTGCAACGTTCGCGTGTTGATAGGGGCTTCACCTTATTTACAAGGTAGCGGTAATCCACTTAACATGGCTTAACGCTGCCTTGTAAATAAGGCCCCCTTTCGCGCAATGCTTAGCGTGAAAGGGTTGGGTATTGGGTTTGGCAGTGGGCGTTCCACCGCAAAACCCATTCATTTTGATGCTGCCCCCTATTCACAGGGGCAGCGTAAATAGAAGGCAGCGCCAACATTAACACCAGGGAAAACCAGGTCTTAACTTGGCAAAACGAGGAGAAATGCTTTATTTCCCCTCATTTTAGCTTTTTCCATGTGTGCTGCCTTGTGCAGCACACATGGAAAAAGCAAAACGCCTTGCATTGTTTATGTACAGGAAGGTGACCCTTCCTGCACATAAATAATCATTTTAAAAAATGGCATTTTGGAACTTTCATGTGTGCTGCATTAAGCTGCACACATACAAGTGACAAAACCCAATTTCAAGATTGTTTATGTGCAGGAAGGGGGGACCTTCCTTTACATAAACAATCTTCCCCTGCACGCAGACACCCTTGCACTGTGTTGCAAGGGTGCCTGCATTGGCGCTACACTGCTAAGTGTAGCACCAGCACAAGGCGAAATGTGGGGCTGAACTATATTCTTGTAAATATGGTGCAGCCCTGCGTTTCTGAAGTGGCGCCGCGTGTCGTTAAGCCACAGAGGCTAACAACACGCTCCACCACTACTTTTGTAAATATCCCCCTTAGTATTTTATATTGAAAGAATTTGCAAAAAACTAAAATTTTAATGGGAAGGTTGGTGCTGCATCTCTGTGACTAACTTTTAAATGGTTGGTTTTATTTTGCAGTACGAGGATCCTACTCCTGCCAGGGCCAGACTGGAAACCCAAAGCCGCCCTGGCAAATGTTTTCAGACCAGTCCCCATACGGTGCACACCAAGTGCATTGAGTGTGCCTGACCACTACAAAGGGGGCTTTGGGAGGCTCTACCCCCAAAGAAATTTAGAAAACAATGGTGCAGTCTACAACACGTTTATCACTTTACATCACACACATATAGAGACAATTAATCATAAGTGTAAATCAGTGTATAGAAAATGTTACATAAGGCAAAGAGGACTACAAGGTGTAGGATTCACATGTCATTTATACTGGTAGGCATTTTTAAAGAGTGCTTGGTCTGGAGAAGCACACAAAACTCGGAATTCAGAACATAAGACAGTGGTTAGCATTGACTTTAACAATAAAAATGTATTTCCACCCTGATAAACCTTTTTAGCAGCATCGGGATAATGAAAGACCGGGAAAAAACATAAGTTACTAACTTGTACCATGCAGTTTGCAAGCAGCTCTTTGATGACAGTATATAGGTCACTGTGCTAGATTACGGTTGTCACTTATGTACTGCACAGTAACAAAATAATCTTTGTGACAAAAGCAGTAACCCACTCACCTATGCACATAAAATGCTGTTATTTAAATTGCATGGTAGACATTCTTTGTAATAGGCATATTAACCCCCTGTGCTACATTAGATAACTCAAAGCTGCCACAGGACAAAACTCTAATCTCTCTCCAGCAGGTACATTAATCACTGTGTTATCTTGACACTTTTATTGTTGCTAGAAAACTGCTAATTATACAAGTGCAGTGCTTTTTAAACTGCTGCCTGCGGAACCCCTGGGAAAGTGTCAGGGACCCCTGGGGGTCCCCGGACCACAGTTTGGGAAACGCTGCATTAGTGCATTGGCATAGGCCGACAGTTCAGGAGTGGTCCAAAGCCTCCTCCAATATACTAGGGGTCTAAATCCTGCAACCTCATCAAAGGAGGAACATCCCAGATCAGACAGCAGGGGCTTGATGGGAGTTGATTGGGGAAGGGCACTGTTATGGTCTACTTTATTCCTGTTCCTCTGCACCTTCTTTTCCTTTTCTGTCCTTTCTTCCTTTCATCTCCTATTGTTGGAATGTGTCTTGACATTCCATATGTGATGACATGAACTGGGAGAATGTTAGCGTACTGGGGCTTTGGCAGTTGGAGCTGAGCTGCAGTTTGAGCTGGTGGTCCCTTGCTGTACTCCTTATTAAAATTACATAAGGATTTCTACGCTTCCTGTGTCATCTTTTCAGGCAGTCAATGTTCTCAGAAACGTATTTTGTGCAAGAACTAGGGGTGATAAATTTTCAAAACCCCAGAGTTCTGCTCCATATATTATAGAAGCTCTAATTTTTCCATTATAAATCGATAAAGCGGGCCCCACCGGTTTTGTGTTTGAGAGTCGGTGTTCTTTAAGTAGGGCACCTGCTAGCTGATTGTGCCTGAGGACTAGAATATCTAACTGAGGAGTCCAATTCATCTTCCTGCCCATAGTCACTCCTAAATAGGTGAACGTATTGGTTTGTTCCAATGGTGCTTGATTCATTTCAACTCTCCCTTTAATATGTTTATATTTGTGCAGCACCATGAACTTGGTTTTATCAACATTTACTACAAGATCATGGTCGTTGCAAAACTCTATAAATCTGTCAAGGGCTCGTTGCAGACCACATTGAGTTTTTGAAAAAATTAAAGTGTCGTCTGCGAACATTAAAAGCGGGACCCTTGAGCCGGCAAGAGTTTGAGCATCAGTAGGAAAATTAGTATAGTACGTAATAACCTTGTTTATAAACAAGGAGAATAGGGTAGGAGCAAGGACACACCCTTGCCGCACTCCCTTGTTGACTGGGAAGCGGTCAGTTAGCTCCCCCTGCTGTCCCCACCTAACCTGTGCATAATTGGCCTCATGCAATTTAATGATAAACTTAGATTTTCTAAGGGCATCCCGGCTTCCTTTAAGGTATCCCATAGCTTATAGCGGGGGACTAAATCAAACGCTGATTTTAAATCATCAAAAGCTGCAGATAAGGTTCCCCCTGCTAAAATCACTGTACTCCAATATGTCATCATAAATCTAAAAACTTGATCAATAGTACTGACATGGGGACGAAAACCCACTTGGTAGGTAGATAGAACATTCTGATCTAATATCCATTCATTGACTCTTCCTAACACAAGTCTGGCAACTATTTTCTGTAGGGTGTCAATTAGGCTTATCGGCCTATAATTCCCTGGTCTAGCACGGTCACCCTTTTTGTATATGGGAATGATTTCGGCCCCACGCCAGGTTTCTGGAATCGGCGCACCTCTAGCAATTGCATTTATGATGATAAAAATATATTCAATCCAGTCTTTCCTATCTTTTTTGTAAATATCTGCCGGGATAGAATCCGGTCCGGGTGCCCTCCCAGCTGGGACCCCATCCAGGACCCTCTTTAATAATACAAATGACTGAGGGAAATAATAGATTTGTCTGTCTAACCCTTCCCTCTTTACCGCCAAGAAATCCTCTCTGGGTGTTGGGAAGGCTTTTCTATTGAGTTTCCAGTACTAGTAAAGGAAACCCTCATAGTCAACCTTCCTTATGCTTTCTCTCAAGCCACCTGGGGACGTCAATATTCCAAAGCCGACCTCTAAAGAAAAAGAAGATAGAAGGGAAGATAGAAGATATATATCAGCAAAGCAAACAAACATTACAAAAGAACCAAGAACAATAGCCTTCACATACCTACTCAAAGTATATCTAAAAGGAAAGATAAAGTCTCTCACAAGTTCTAACAACTTTTGTTTTAAGAGTGTTAAAATAAAAGTTGACAACATTTAGAATCTTATCAGGACATCCCTCCGACAATGATGTGCTAAAACATTTCATGAGCATTTCATAAGGCCTATTCATAATTGCCTGTAAACTTTTGCTTTTTAGATACATTATGTAGACAGTAATTATTTGTATAAAGTTTGATAGAGGGGGTGATGTGTGCTCTCCAGATGTGACAAAAAATAAATCTGAAACAAAAAAAAAAGAAATACAAAGTATAATTAAAACAATCTAACATGTAAAATAGATTGTGAATATCAAAATATTGCAGGATAACATTTTAATAAAATTCCTATATATATACATATTCACTGAAAAAACCATGGGTTTTACACACGTTATAGTTAGGAATTAGCATTTAAAAAACCTTAGAAATTCAGTGAAAAAACCATAGGTTTCACACACGTTATAGTTAGGAATTAGCATTTAAAAAACCTTAGAAATTCAGTGAAAAAACCATAGGTTTCACACATGTTATAGTTAGCTGGACATTTTACTCGTAAAAAACCAATGAAATTGCCCCGTTATAGTTAGTTCAGCTAACTATAACTCGCGCGCCCGCAATGCACTGCTGATGATGTCACATATTACATCACTCATGACATGGTCAGTGACATCACTCATGACATCACTGATGACATCTCAAATGACATCACTGATGACATCATCCAGTGAATGTGTATTTTTCTGAAAATTAAATATGTTTTATTTATGTATATCTCAAGGACGATGGAAGAATAAATGGGTATATAAGTGTCTAAATGGATGATTTGTTTTTGAAAAATTGATTGTATAACTGACTGATTAAGTGTATCTTAGTGAATACATGGCTTAGTGAGTAATGTTTAAATATGTAAATATCTGTATCAGTCTCTCACTTTGTGTATAAGTGGCTGCATGGGTTGGTGAGTAGCTACATGGGTGTCTATATAGGTTATTAGTTGGTTTTTTGAGTATCAGTCTGAGTGTCTGCATGGTTCGGTGGGGGGTATTACGTAGTGCATAGGTGCATGTATGTGTTGAACAGAGCATGTGTGCAGGACTGCATGGGTGGATGAGTGTGTGTATGGGTGTGTTAGTGAGTGAATGACTGTCTCAATAGTGTCTTTATGAGTAACTACATATGTTTAAAACTAGTATATGTGACTATTGGTGTATATATGTGAATATATGTGAGAGATTGAAAGAGTTCCTGTATGAATCAGTATGTGTTTCTATAAGTGATTGTTTAAAAGACTAAGTATGTGTAAGTTTCCGTAGAAGTAAGTGTGGTGGTGTGTGTATAACTGTATATGCAAGTAAATGTATGTTTGATTCTTTATTAGCATGAGTGACTATGTGTGTGAGTTGCTCTATGGATGAGTGGCATTGTGTAACAGGATGTATAGGTGTATGAGTACATATGATGAGTGAGTACATGTATGAGTGACTGTATTGGACTGTTGGTGAATGAGTGGATGTGTATGTGGATCTTAGAATTACTGAAGAGGTTGTTGTAACTGTTATTGGTATGTCCATTGTTTTGTAAATTTTAGTCTATATTTTTGAATGTGTGTGTCAAAGGTTATATTAGGGGAAGAGGAGGTCTGCCACTCTATCACAAGGATGATGTTATCAGTGATGTCATCAGTGATGTCATTTGAGATGTCATCAGTGATGTCATGAGTGATGTCACTGACCATGTCATGAGTGATGTAATATGTGACGTCATCAGCAGTGCATTGCGGGCGCGCGAGTTATAGTTAGCTGAACTAACTATAACGGGGCAATTTCATTGGTTTTTTACGAGTAAAATGTCCAGCTAACTATAACATGTGTGAAACCTATGGTTTTTTCACTGAATTTCTAAGGTTTTTTAAATGCTAATTCCTAACTATAACGTGTGTGAAACCTATGGTTTTTTCACTGAATTTCTAAGGTTTTTTAAATGCTAATTCCTAACTATAACGTGTGTGAAACCCATGGTTTTTTCAGTGAATTTGCAAGGTTTTTTAAATGCTAATTCCTAACTATAACGTGTGTGAAACCTATGGTTTTTTCAGTTTATTTTTTTCGTTTTTTTAAATGCTAAGTTACTTTACGCCATTCGTGGCGTGCACGCCCACTTAACGCTACCAAAAGCACAGGGGGTGGGGTCAATGTGGATAGTGGTTTTTTATTTCGATTTTATATTTTTATTATAATTTAATGCAATTTTTTTTATTTCATTTTTTGTAAGCCTTTTTTTAATAATTTATGTACTATATCCTGCATTATCGAAAGGTTTTTTTTAATGCATTTTTTTCCGTGCGCGTACGGTAAGCTGACGCTACGCGCTTGTAAAATACGCGTACGGTAAGCTGACGCTACGCGCTCTGGACGTAATTAGTGCAGCGCGCCTACGTGATACGTGCGTGCCGTACGCGTATACCCGGAAGCAACGTCGCGGTTACGCAGGGGCGTGTAATGCGCATGCGCGATACGTGATACGTGCGTGCCGTACGCGTACACCCGGAAGCAACGTCGCGGTTACGCAGGGGCGTGTAATGCGCATGCGCGAAAGTGACGTAAGCGCTGCGTAAGCGCACCGTAAGCGTCACGTGCGCGCACGGTAGGCCATGTGACTTACAAAGAACACTTTTTATTGGTTGAAATTACTTTCACTTCCAGAAACTTCCCACACCACACCCATTCCCCTCTTTACTGCTTGAAAGAACACTTTTCATTGGTTGATACTACTTTCAGTTCCAGATTCTTCCCACACCACACCCATTCCCCTCATTTCTGCTTGTGATTCTCTAGGAGCAGGAGCTGGATTGACATTGGGATACAATGGCAGCACAGCAGAGCTCTTCTGAGAGTGAGGCCAGCAGCACCACCATGATCCAGAGAAGGAGGAAACAAAAGACTTCTTTTGTATGGGAGTATTTCACTTTTCCAGAGGGGGAGAAAAAGGTCAATGCTCCAAAGGTCACTTGCATACTTTGTGATCGTGTTTTATCAAGAGGAAATCCAAGTAGGAAATATTCCTTTGGAAATCACTCTATGATGAGACACCTTCAGGACAGACACCCAAGGACCTTTGCTCGACATACTGGAGAAAACTCTTCAGTAAGTCACCAGAGCCCAGCCTCAGATGCTCAGCCGAGTACATCATCGGCAGCTCAGCTGAGCCCTTCCTCTGTTGTTGGAGCATCACCTTCTTCTTTTCCTTTGGACATCAACCCTCGATTTGCGAGTGTTGAAATGAGGTGTACAAAATGTGGTGGTCTTATTGCTTTTGGGGAGGTCAGTCTTCCCCTTATTAACAATAAGATAGACCAGCATGTTTGTAGACGCTCATAATACTCCCATTCTTTCTTTCCTCCATCCCTGTATGAACCCAACGGCTCTTATAAGAGCCAACCTTACCTCACAATTTGTTTTATTTTTTTTTAAGCTTCCCTTTTCGCAATTTTTTTTTTTCCGTGCGCGCACGGTACGCGTAATTCCGCAGGTCGCCGTGCGCGTACGCTACGCGCATACGGCGATTTTTCGAAAAATATTTTTTTTTTATTTTTGCCCTTGAGGGTCCTTCTGGGACCCCCTGACCAAGGCTAGGGGGTCAGGAACTGTCGAGCCTGCCCCCTTTTCACATTATCCACCTTTTTTATTCACCCCCCCTGACAGTTCGAGAGAGAAAATGGCGGCCGCCGCTTCCTGGTTTCGACCGATTCGAATGTTTACTAAGATCTAACAGCCAATCAGAATCGCGCTCGCGCACGCCACTGTACGCGTACCGTAAGCTTACCGTAAGCTTACCGTAAGCGCACGGTAAGCGCACCGTAAGCTTCCACAGATATATATATTGATTTAAAGGCTATTTTCTCAGGATCTACTGAACAGATTTACACCAAACCTACAAAAGGCACTTCCTTGACCTGAGGACTACCTCTCTGCCAAATTTCTAGTAATTCTGTTCAGCCGTTCGGGCTGTAGCTCGTTCTAAAGGTCCTATGGAAAAATGCATGGGAAAAACGCGTTTTGGGACCCCCCTTTTATCTCAGCCCCCGCTTGACGAACCCCCCCGAGACTTTCAGGGTAGGAGCGGAGCGTAGCGCCCCACCTATTTTGAGAAATTCGCGAGGATTCGTCGACCGGCGCCAAAGTTATTCAAAATAGAATGTTGAGGTTTTCCTATGGAAACGTGGTCCTAACTATAACTACCTACTGGCGACCGCCAGTAGGTAATATATATATATATATATATATATATATAATATATATATATATATATATATATATATATATATATATATCACTTCATGGTTCCCCAGATCTTGGAGACGCTACTCCGCCAGAAAGCATGTTCCCGACCTCTTCATTAAGGAACTGCGCATTACAACTGTTCGTGTAGAAGTCCCGACGCGTTTCGAAGCACCTGCTTCTTCTTCATGGGACGGCAAAACATCAGGTGACGGAAAGCTGCAGCCATCTTTATCCAGTACGCATGCGCTCCCTGGTGAGTAGCATGCTGGTAGTTGCAGTTCAATTATTCCCCTTCAGTGGAGTCCGTAACTTGAATTTAGTTCTTTATGCCTTTTATATTTTGTTACAACCCTCCGGTGGGCTACAGGTGTAGTGATCAGTTCCAATTTATACGCTTCCTCGCGCTGCAAACAGGCTGTCATGTGGCAACCATTCAGCCCCGCTATCACATTCTCAGCGGGTGGTGCATCTCCCGCGGCTTGAGGATGCCGCGTAAAACATCACTTCATGGTTCCCCAGATCTTGGAGACGCTACTCCGCCAGAAAACAGGTTCCTGACCTCTTCATTAAGGAACTGCGCATTACAACTGTTCGTGTAGAAGTCCCGACGCGTTTCGAAGCACCTGCTTCTTCTTCATGGGACGGCAAAACATCAGGTGACGGAAAGCTGCAGCCATCTTTATCCAGTACGCATGCGCTCCCTGGTGAGTAGCATGCTGGTAGTTGCAGTTCAATTATTCCCCTTCAGTGGAGTCCGTAACTTGAATTTAGTTCTTTATGTTTTTATATTTTGTTACAACCCTCCGGTGGGCTACAGGTGTAGTGATCAGTTCCAATTTATACGCTTCCTCGCGCTGCAAACAGGCTGTCATGTGGCAACCATTCAGCCCCGCTATCACATTCTCAGCGGGTGGTGCATCTCCCGCGGCTTGAGGATGCCGCGTAAAACATCACTTCATGGTTCCCCAGATCTTGGAGACGCTACTCCGCCAGAAAGCAGGTTCCCGACCTCTTCATTAAGGAACTGCGCATTACAACTGTTCGTGTAGAAGTCCCGACGCGTTTCGAAGCACCTGCTTCTTCTTCATGGGACGGCTAAACATCAGGTGACGGAAAGCTGCAGCCATCTTTATCCAGTACGCATGCGCTCCCTTGTGAGTAGCATGCTGGTAGTTGCAGTTCAATTATTCCCCTTCAGTGGAGTCCGTAACTTGAATTTAGTTCTTTATGCCTTTTATATTTTGTTACAACCCTCCGGTGGGCTACAGGTGTAGTGATCAGTTCCAATTTATACGCTTCCTCGTGCTGCAAACAGGCTGTCATGTGGCAACCATTCAGCCCCGCTATCACATTCTCAGCGGGTGGTGCATCTCCCGCGGCTTGAGGATGCCGCGTAAAACATCACTTCATGGTTCCCCAAATCTTGGAGACGCTACTCCGCCAGAAAGCAGGTTCCCGACCTCTTCATTAAGGAACTGCGCATTACAACTGTTCGTGTAGAAGTCCCGACGCGTTTCGAAGCACCTGCTTCTTCTTCATGGGACGGCAAAACATCAGGTGACGGAAAGCTGCAGCCATCTTTAGCCAGTACGCATGCGCTCCCTGGTGAGTAGCATGCTGGTAGTTGCAGTTCAATTATTCCCCTTCAGTGGAGTCCGTAACTTGAATTTAGTTCTTTATGCCTTTTATATTTTGTTACAACCCTCCGGTGGGCTACAGGTGTAGTGATCAGTTCCAATTTATACGCTTCCTCGCGCTGCAAACAGGATGTCATGTGGCAACCATTCAGCCCCGCTATCACATTCTCAGCGGGTGGTGCATCTCCCGCGGCTTGAGGATGCAGCGTAAAACATCACTTCATGGTTCCCCAGATCTTGGAGACGCTACTCCGCCAGAAAGCAGGTTCCCGACCTCTTCATTAAGGAACTGCGCATTACAACTGTTCGTGTAGAAGTCCCGACGCGTTTCGAAGCACCTGCTTCTTCTTCATGGGACGGCAAAACATCAGGTGACGGAAAGCTGCAGCCATCTTTATCCAGTACGCATGCGCTCCCTGGTGAGTAGCATGCTGGTAGTTGCAGTTCAATTATTCCCCTTCAGTGGAGTCCGTAACTTGAATTTAGTTCTTTATGCCTTTTATATTTTGTTACAACCCTCCGGTGGGCTACAGGTGTAGTGATCAGTTCCAATTTATACGCTTCCTCGCGCTGCAAACAGGCTGTCATGTGGCAACCATTCAGCCCCGCTATCACATTCTCAGCGGGTGGTGCATCTCCCGCGGCTTGAGGATGCCGCGTAAAACATCACTTCATGGTTCCCCAGATCTTGGAGACGCTACTCCGCCAGAAAGCAGGTTCCCGACCTCTTCATTAAGGAACTGCGCATTACAACTGTTCGTGTAGAAGTCCCGACGCGTTTCGAAGCACCTGCTTTTTCTTCATGGGACGGCAAAACATCAGGTGACGGAAAGCTGCAGCCATCTTTATCCAGTACGCATGCGCTCCCTGGTGAGTAGCATGCTGGTAGTTGCAGTTCAATTATTCCCCTTCAGTGGAGTCCGTAACTTGAATTTAGTTCTTCATGCCTTTTATATTTTGTTACAACCCTCCGGTGGGCTACAGGTGTAGTGATCAGTTCCAATTTATACGCTTCCTCGCGCTGCAAACAGGCTGTCATGTGGCAACCATTCAGTCCCGCTATCACATTCTCAGCGGGTGGTGCATCTCCCGCGGCTTGAGGATGCCGCGTAAAACATCACTTCATGGTTCCCCAGATCTTGGAGACGCTACTCCGCCAGAAAGCAGGTTCCCGACGTCTTCATTAAGGAACTGTGCATTACAACTGTTCGTGTAGAAGTCCCGACGCGCTTCGAAGCACCTGCTTTTTCTTCATGGGACGGCAAAACATCAGGTGACGGAAAGCTGCAGCCATCTTTATCCAGTACGCATGCGCTCCCTGGTGAGTAGCATGCTGGTAGTTGCAGTTCAATTATTCCCTTTCAGTGGAGTCCGTAACTTGAATTTAGTTCTTTATGCCTTTTATATTTTGATACAACCCTCCGGTGGGCTACAGGTGTAGTGATCAGTTCCAATTTATATGCTTCCTCGCGCTGCAAACAGGCTGTCATGTGGCAACCATTCAGCCCCGCTATCACATTCTCAGCGGGTGGTGCATCTCCCGCGGCTTGAGGATGCCGTGTAAAACATCACTTCATGGTTCCCCAGATCTTGGAGACGCTACTCCGCCAGAAAGCAGGTTCCCGACCTCTTCATTAAGGAACTGCGCATTACAACTGTTCGTGTAGAAGTCCCGACGCGTTTCGAAGCACCTGCTTCTTCTTCATGGGACGGCAAAACATCAGGTGACGGAAAGCTGCAGCCATCTTTATCCAGTACGCATGCGCTCCCTGGTGAGTAGCATGCTGGTAGTTGCAGTTCAATTATTCCCCTTCAGTGGAGTCCGTAACTTGAATTTAGTTCTTTATGCCTTTTATATTTTGTTACAACCCTCCGGTGGGCTACAGGTGTTGCCGTCCCATGAAGAAGAAGCAGGTGCTTCGAAACGCGTCGGGACTTCTACACGAACAGTTGTAATGCGCAGTTCCTTAATGAAGAGGTCGGGAACCTGCTTTCTGGCGGAGTAGCGTCTCCAAGATCTGGGGAACCATGAAGTGATGTTTTACGCGGCATCCTCAAGCCGCGGGAGATGCACCACCCGCTGAGAATGTGATAGCGGGGCTGAATGGTTGCCACATGACAGCCTGTTTGCAGTGCGAGGAAGCGTATAAATTGGAACTGATCACTACACCTGTAGCCCACCGGAGGGTTGTAACAAAATATAAAAGGCATAAAGAACTAAATTCAAGTTACGGACTCCACTGAAAGGGAATAATTGAACTGCAACTACCAGCATGCTACTCACCAGGGAGCGCATGCGTACTGGATAAAGATGGCTGCAGCTTTCCGTCACCTGATGTTTTGCCGTCCCATGAAGAAGAAGCAGGTGCTTCGAAACGCGTTGGGACTTCTACACGAACAGTTGTAATGCGCAGTTCCTTAATGAAGAGGTCGGGAACCTGCTTTCTGGCGGAGTAGCGTCTCCAAGATCTGGGGAACCATGAAGTGATGTTTTACGCGGCATCCTCAAGCCGCGGGAGATGCACCACCCGCTGAGAATGTGATAGCGGGGCTGAATGGTTGCCACATGACAGCCTGTTTGCAGCGCGAGGAAGCGTATAAATTGGAACTGATCACTACACCTGTAGCCCACCGGAGGGTTGTAACAAAATATAAAAGGCATAAAGAACTAAATTCAAGTTACGGACTCCACTGAAGGGGAATAATTGAACTGCAACTACCAGCATGCTACTCACCAGGGAGCGCATGCGTACTGGATAAAGATGGCTGCAGCTTTCCGTCACCTGATGTTTTGCCATCCCATGAAGAAGAAGCAGGTGCTTCGAAACGCGTCGGGACTTCTACACGAACAGTTGTAATGCGCAGTTCCTTAATGAAGAGGTCGGGAACCTGCTTTCTGGCGGAGTAGCGTCTCCAAGATCTGGGGAACCATGAAGTGATGTTTTACGCGGCATCCTCAAGCCGCGGGAGATGCACCACCCGCTGAGAATGTGATAGCGGGGCTGAATGGTTGCCACATGACAGCCTGTTTGCAGCGCGAGGAAGCGTATAAATTGGAACTGATCACTACACCTGTAGCCCACCGTAGGGTTGTAACAAAATATAAAAGGCATAAAGAACTAAATTCAAGTTACGGACTCCACTGAAGGGGAATAATTGAACTGCAACTACCAGCATGCTACTCACCAGGGAGCGCATGCGTACTGGATAAAGATGGCTGCAGCTTTCCGTCACCTGCTGTTTTGCCGTCCCATGAAGAAGAAGCAGGTGCTTCGAAACGCGTCGGGACTTCTACACGAACAGTTGTAATGCGCAGTTCCTTAATGAAGAGGTCGGGAACCTGCTTTCTGGTGGAGTAGCGTCTCCAAGATCTGGGGAACCATGAAGTGATGTTTTACGCGGCATCCTCAAGCCGCGGGAGATGCACCACCCGCTGAGAATGTGATAGCTGGGCTGAATGGTTGCCACATGACAGCCTGTTTGCAGCGCGAGGAAGCGTATAAATTGGAACTGATCACTACACCTGTAGCCCACCGGAGGGTTGTAACAAAATATAAAAGGCATAAAGAACTAAATTCAAGTTACGGACTCCACTGAAGGGGAATAATTGAACTGCAACTACCAGCATGCTACTCACCAGGGAGCGCATGCGTACTGGATAAAGATGGCTGCAGCTTTCCGTCACCTGATGTTTTGCCGTCCCATGAAGAAGAAGCAGGTGCTTCGAAACGCGTCGGGACTTCTACACGAACAGTTGTAATGCGCAGTTCCTTAATGAAGAGGTCGGGAACCTGCTTTCTGGCGGAGTAGCGTCTCCAAGATCTGGGGAACCATGAAGTGATGTTTTACGCGGCATCCTCAAGCCGCGGGAGATGCACCACCCGCTGAGAATGTGATAGCGGGGCTGAATGGTTGCCACATGACAGCCTGTTTGCAGCGCGAGGAAGCGTATAAATTGGAACTGATCACTACACCTGTAGCCCACTGGAGGGTTGTAACAAAATATAAAAGGCATAAAGAACTAAATTCAAGTTACGGACTCCACTGAAGGGGAATAATTGAACTGCAACTACCAGCATGCTACTCACCAGGGAGCGCATGCGTACTGGATAAAGATGGCTGCAGCTTTCCGTCACCTGATGTTTTGCCGTCCCATGAAGAAGAAGCAGGTGCTTCGAAACGCGTCGGGACTTCTACACGAACAGTTGTAATGCGCAGTTCCTTAATGAAGAGGTCGGGAACCTGCTTTCTGGCGGAGTAGCGTCTCCAAGATCTGGGGAACCATGAAGTGATATATATATATATATATATATATATATATATCCAAGAAAGAAGTGACTCAAACAGATAGATTCACCAAAGAACAAAAATATATTTCCACTACAACGTTTCAGCTTCCGCCTTCCTCAGGTAGTACAAGATGGTTTGCTCTGTGGCTGCACAGATGACAGCTGAATTTTCAAAAAGCATCATGAGTGAAGATTCCATTTGGAATGTGGAATCAATGCAGTCCAGAGAGCTCTTGAGATATGCAGTAATCAGGTTGTGTTGTCAGTAATGTTCAGTCCATCTGGATGCAGTGATTTTAAACGGTACATCCAGAAGTTTTCCCTGGAGTCCAGTAGTTCTTCCTTTGAAACATGTTCCACGGGGAAAATCTTCAAATCTGATAGTGAATGATCCACAAGGTTAAAATGATTGGCTACAGGCTGGTCAATTTTCTTATTAATTATTGCAGATTTGTGGTTCCTGAATCGTGTACGGAGGTCATTCACTGTTTGGCCTACATATTGCTTTTTACAGCTTTGCCGTTGGCACTGAATCACATAAATAATGCATGTTGAGCGACATGTAAGATGCTGCCTTATTGCATAGGTCCTTCTCGTAACAGAACTAGTTGCAGATGATGTTTGTAAAAGATATTCACACGTGATGCACCTTTTAGAGTCACAGCAATGAACCCCTGCATTTGTTACAGCTTGCTTGAGTTCAGCTCTCACAATAAGAGATCGTAAATTTGGAGCTCTGCGGTAAGCAATGACTGGTGGTTTTGGAAAAACCTTTTGCAATTTTTCACAAGTGGACAGTAAGGGAAATGTTTTTTGCATTATATTTCTGTAGTTAGGAGCTGATGGATGATAGTCCACTACAAATGGAGTTCTGTCACTTTTGTTTCTGCCGTTGGTATTCGAAATAAGTGCTTCTCTGGGTATCTGCAAAGACTTGTCAATTTGTTGCTGTATGATATGCAGAGGATAGCCTCGCCTTTTAAATAATGTAGCAAGCTCCTGTAGATGGTCTTTACAGGTTTCCTCATTGCTGCAGATGCGTCTTATTCTGAGTGCTTGGCTGTAGATGATGCTCAGTTTAGTGTGGTGTGGGTGACATGAAGTCCAGTTTAGATACAAATGAGCATCTGTAGGCTTGTGGTACAGATCAGTTGTAATTTTGTGTTCATGAATGGTGAGTAGCACATCCAGAAAAGGGAGATGAGGATTCTGTTTAGTATTGCTGCTGGTAAATTTGATGGTAGGATGGATATTGTTGATATAAGCTGTAAATTGTTCCAATGTTCTACTTCCTGAATTCCATATTATAAATATGTCATCAATGTATCGTAGCCATACCAGTGGTTTGATGCTAGAAGTAGCAAGTATACAGTTCTCTAGTTTGCCCATGAAGATATTTGCATAGGATGGAGCCATCCGAGTACCCATGGAAGTCCCTTGTATCTGCAGATAGTGTTTTCCATTGAATGTAAAATTGTTGGATTTAAGGATAACTCTTGCAAAGTTGGTAAGCACATTTGTTGATGGCTTTTTCACAGTTCTTTTATTAAGAGCTTCAGATAATGCCATAAGCCCATCCTCATGTGGTATATTGGTGTATATTATCTGAAGCTCTTAATAAAAGAACTGTGAAAAAGCCATCAACAAATGTGCTTACCAACTTTGCAAGAGTTATCCTTAAATCCAACAATTTTACATTCAATGGAAAACACTATCTGCAGATACAAGGGACTTCCATGGGTACTCGGATGGCTCCATCCTATGCAAATATCTTCATGGGCAAACTAGAGAACTGTATACTTGCTACTTCTAGCATCAAACCACTGGTATGGCTACGATACATTGATGACATATTTATAATATGGAATTCAGGAAGTAGAACATTGGAACAATTTACAGCTTATATCAACAATATCCATCCTACCATCAAATTTACCAGCAGCAATACTAAACAGAATCCTCATCTCCCTTTTCTGGATGTGCTACTCACCATTCATGAACACAAAATTACAACTGATCTGTACCACAAGCCTACAGATGCTCATTTGTATCTAAACTGGACTTCATGTCACCCACACCACACTAAACTGAGCATCATCTACAGCCAAGCACTCAGAATAAGACGCATCTGCAGCAATGAGGAAACCTGTAAAGACCATCTACAGGAGCTTGCTACATTATTTAAAAGGCGAGGCTATCCTCTGCATATCATACAGCAACAAATTGACAAGTCTTTGCAGATACCCAGAGAAGCACTTATTTCGAATACCAACGGCAGAAACAAAAGTGACAGAACTCCATTTGTAGTGGACTATCATCCATCAGCTCCTAACTACAGAAATATAATGCAAAAAACATTTCCCTTACTGTCCACTTGTGAAAAATTGCAAAAGGTTTTTCCAAAACCACCAGTCATTGCTTACCGCAGAGCTCCAAATTTACGATCTCTTATTGTGAGAGCTGAACTCAAGCAAGCTGTAACAAATGCAGGGGTTCATTGCTGTGACTCTAAAAGGTGCATCACGTGTGAATATCTTTTACAAACATCATCTGCAACTAGTTCTGTTACGAGAAGGACCTATGCAATAAGGCAGCATCTTACATGTCGCTCAACATGCATTATTTATGTGATTCAGTGCCAACGGCAAAGCTGTAAAAAGCAATATGTAGGCCAAACAGTGAATGACCTCCGTACACGATTCAGGAACCACAAATCTGCAATAATTAATAAGAAAATTGACCAGCCTGTAGCCAATCATTTTAACCTTGTGGATCATTCACTATCAGATTTGAAGATTTTCCCCGTGGAACATGTTTCAAAGGAAGAACTACTGGACTCCAGGGAAAACTTCTGGATGTACCGTTTAAAATCACTGCATCCAGATGGACTGAACATTACTGACAACACAACCTGATTACTGCATATCTCAAGAGCTCTCTGGACTGCATTGATTCCACATTCCAAATGGAATCTTCACTCATGATGCTTTTTGAAAATTCAGCTGTCATCTGTGCAGCCACAGAGCAAACCATCTTGTACTACCTGAGGAAGGCGGAAGCTGAAACGTTGTAGTGGAAATATATTTTTGTTCTTTGGTGAATCTATCTGTTTGAGTCACTTCTTTCTTGGATATTTTATTTCTTTGTGACTCATTGTATCCTTTGGGATCCAGATTTTTGCCCTGGCTGGCTGTTGTTTTCTTGTGATCCTTCATCTTCAAGTATACTGTTTTTGGGATTACAAACCTGTATCCTTCCTGGATCCGATACTCAAGCCAGAAGCAACCACCATGTCAAGAACAAATCTACATCCTAGATATGCGCTGTTCATCCAGGAGAAAATCAGTAAGTGCCAATTTACAATAGCACATTTACAAATCTATAAAAAACTTAACATCTATCCTATGGGGTTGGAGGTTAAGTCTAAGCCTCCTTTTAAACTAACTAGTTGTGAATGGTCCGCTACATGGAATATTTTACTGCATAATTCATCAATGGCCCTACTATTGGTATCTATTAAAGTAACCATTCAAAAAATGCAGATGCTTAAAGCCAAGCTACAAAAAGAACTGGAACTTTTAAAGAACACAAAAAGTGACTCTGAAGTGGCACACATACTACAGAGGATTGCAGTAGTAAAAAAGATGACTGCCAGGAAAGCTATTGAAATTAAATCTGCAAAACTAAAAAGAGATATGTTAAGATTTCATATACCTCCTCTTCCAACTCACCACTTCATAAATCATTCTGTTTTGGGAGATTTTCTTGTCAGTGAAAGCCCTGTGAGTAAACAGCATAAAAAGAATAGAAGATTTATAAGACAAAAAAGGCTGCATAGCACCAGTCAGCTACAATCCTTGCAGACATCCGACCCAGTTATTGACTTAACTGGAGGGCTCCTATCACCAGGCGAATTGAACCTCTTGAGCAAAGGCCTCTATTTCTGTCCTGTACCGAAGGACCATAATACTGCCAACATGATGAGAGACCTAAAAACCTTTGAGAGAAGATGCAGACTTGCAGAATACTTTTACAATAATTCTAATGTTGATCTGCCAAGCTACCATCCAGATCCATTTAAGAAGTTCCGCCATCCCAAATCATGGACTCCTCAATGTGGTAGAAATCCTGTCCTTGATACATACATTTTATCCATCAAGAAACTCATCAAGGAATCAACACCTAAAAGGATTTTTGATAACATCACCCGAGAAGAAAGAAAAGCTCTCCACCTCCTTCAACAGAGAATGGATGTCATTATAAAACCGGCAGACAAAGGTGGTGCAGTGGTTGCCATGAAAGTAAGTGATTATATTGAGGAGGGAATGAGACAACTAATGGATACCAACACTTACAAACCTTTAGAAACTGATCCCACAGAAGACTTGAACAAAGAAATTAAGAACATGGTTGTAAGATACAGGAGCTTAAACCTCATTGATGAAACAACAGCAGATATACTTGTTCATCCCAAACCAAGACCTGGGAGATTTTATATGCTTCCCAAAATTCACAAAATGAACAATCCTGGCCGTCCCATCATCTCTGGCAATGACACAGCCACTGAGAGACTATCTTTATTTGTCGACCTGCACCTCCAGCCCATTGTACAGGAACTTCCATCATTTGTTAAAGATACCAGTCACTTCCTTCAGATTATTGAAAAATTAAACCAAACCTACACATTTGATGATGATACTCTTCTGGCTACATTTGATGTTACATCATTATACACCAATATACCACATGAGGATGGGCTTATGGCATTATCTGAAGCTCTTAATAAAAGAACTGTGAAAAAGCCATCAACAAATGTGCTTACCAACTTTGCAAGAGTTATCCTTAAATCCAACAATTTTACATTCAATGGAAAACACTATCTGCAGATACAAGGGACTTCCATGGGTACTCGGATGGCTCCATCCTATGCAAATATCTTCATGGGCAAACTAGAGAACTGTATACTTGCTACTTCTAGCATCAAACCACTGGTATGGCTACGATACATTGATGACATATTTATAATATGGAATTCAGGAAGTAGAACATTGGAACAATTTACAGCTTATATCAACAATATCCATCCTACCATCAAATTTACCAGCAGCAATACTAAACAGAATCCTCATCTCCCTTTTCTGGATGTGCTACTCACCATTCATGAACACAAAATTACAACTGATCTGTACCACAAGCCTACAGATGCTCATTTGTATCTAAACTGGACTTCATGTCACCCACACCACACTAAACTGAGCATCATCTACAGCCAAGCACTCAGAATAAGACGCATCTGCAGCAATGAGGAAACCTGTAAAGACCATCTACAGGAGCTTGCTACATTATTTAAAAGGCGAGGCTATCCTCTGCATATCATACAGCAACAAATTGACAAGTCTTTGCAGATACCCAGAGAAGCACTTATTTCGAATACCAACGGCAGAAACAAAAGTGACAGAACTCCATTTGTAGTGGACTATCATCCATCAGCTCCTAACTACAGAAATATAATGCAAAAAACATTTCCCTTACTGTCCACTTGTGAAAAATTGCAAAAGGTTTTTCCAAAACCACCAGTCATTGCTTACCGCAGAGCTCCAAATTTACGATCTCTTATTGTGAGAGCTGAACTCAAGCAAGCTGTAACAAATGCAGGGGTTCATTGCTGTGACTCTAAAAGGTGCATCACGTGTGAATATCTTTTACAAACATCATCTGCAACTAGTTCTGTTACGAGAAGGACCTATGCAATAAGGCAGCATCTTACATGTCGCTCAACATGCATTATTTATGTGATTCAGTGCCAACGGCAAAGCTGTAAAAAGCAATATGTAGGCCAAACAGTGAATGACCTCCGTACACGATTCAGGAACCACAAATCTGCAATAATTAATAAGAAAATTGACCAGCCTGTAGCCAATCATTTTAACCTTGTGGATCATTCACTATCAGATTTGAAGATTTTCCCCGTGGAACATGTTTCAAAGGAAGAACTACTGGACTCCAGGGAAAACTTCTGGATGTACCGTTTAAAATCACTGCATCCAGATGGACTGAACATTACTGACAACACAACCTGATTACTGCATATCTCAAGAGCTCTCTGGACTGCATTGATTCCACATTCCAAATGGAATCTTCACTCATGATGCTTTTTGAAAATTCAGCTGTCATCTGTGCAGCCACAGAGCAAACCATCTTGTACTACCTGAGGAAGGCGGAAGCTGAAACGTTGTAGTGGAAATATATTTTTGTTCTTTGGTGAATCTATCTGTTTGAGTCACTTCTTTCTTGGATATTTTATTTCTTTGTGACTCATTGTATCCTTTGGGATCCAGATTTTTGCCCTGGCTGGCTGTTGTTTTCTTGTGATCCTTCATCTTCAAGTATATATATATATATATATATATATATATATATATATATATATATATATATATATATGCCACAAGGAATCGCCTCACCAACCGCACAGCGTCTGAGTGCAAGAGACGAACACGGACCCAAAGTAAGTGCTTAGTGGTTTTTATTGAATCAAAAACCCAATAGCTGCCATGACGCGTTTCGGCCTTCCAGAGGCCTTGATCACATGACGCTGTCGCGGGAAGCCTGAGCTTTTAAAGTGCAAGTGCAAAGGTTGATCATGACATCATCACAATAGACATAGAAAACAGAATATGTAAAATACATCTGTGCAAATGCGCAAACAATTATAAGCATTAATTCATATTGTCATTCTTATTCTAATTGATTCTTTAAGCCAAAATTGAAAGTCAAATACTTTTTAAACATGTGCACTGGCCAAAGAAAGTTGAATGGCTAATGGGACATTATGTACAGCAAAAATCGATCCAATGAATCGATCTACAAATTTTAGTTTATATCGGTTTCACCAAAGGCATCCTTGGTTAACCAATGCCTGCACAAAAAAGGCAAAAATAACTGGATCAATTCGGTTATGCTAAGTCGTAATCTTGCCTCATACCCATCGAGTCAAAAAGAAAACAATATGAAAAACAATGCATGTAAGAAAATGTACAAAGTGATGGTCTGATCATTATAAAAGAATACAGAATTATTCTGTGTGCAGGTGCTAACTAATGTAGAGGAGGAGACATAAAAGAAAAGAAAAACGACAACCTTGTCGAATATGTGACAGACAGATGGTCATAACTGTCATAGTAATCCATATACTCAGGAGGGAAAAATCTAATTCATGTTAAAAACTGCAGATGAACATATTGAAAATGGGTAACCCAGAGTACGTCAGTAAAAGACAGCAAACAAGAGCTGTTACAGCCAGGTATGAAAGTCCTCGCTCGAATTCAACCCATTAGGTGACTTGGAGTCTAGCTCAAGGATATATCTTGTCTCCAATCTCCTGAGCATTGCTTCCCTGTCCCCTCCCCGCCTAAGTGGAGGTATCGTATCGATGACAAAGTAGCTAAGGTTCTCTAGGTTACTGTTGTGCTTTTCACCAAAATGCCTGGCTACTGGGTAAGAAGCATCATGATTAATGATGGCCCTCATGTGCTGGAGTATACGTTTGTGTGCCTGCAACTTGGTGCTCCCAACATATTGCAGGCCACACGTACACTCCAGCACATACACTGCAAAATCGGTCTTGCAAGTGAGTTTTTTAGAGATTTTACAGGGGGTACAGGAAAATGGAGAGATGTAGTTGGACATACTTTTACCTAATGAACAAGCCTTGCAAGTGGAGCATTTAATGAAGCCCTTGCTGGCCTGCAGCCAATTGCCTGCATTGCTCTTGAGCTCCGGACTGCTCTTGACCAGCATGTTGCTCATGGAACGAGCCTTGCGAAAAGTGATGGCAGGATTCTTCGCTATGCTGTTGCCAATCACAGGGTCTAGTTGAATCAACGACCAATTCTTCTTTATAATTTTGCGCAAGTTGTTGTGCTGGCGACTATAGGTTACAATTAGTCTAGATGTGTCATCTTGGACAAGTGCTGGGCTGGGGATGCTCTCAAGGCTATATATATATATATATCTCGCTCCAAATTGCCCACAGGCGAGGGAGCACTCAGATTGCCTGTGGGCAATTTGGAGCGAGATATTTACACGGCAGCCCGGCCGTGGAGGGAGCACCACGGCGAGGAAGGAAGCGGGCCATGGAGCTGTGAATCGTGCTCAGCTCCACATGGGACATACAGCGCCAGAGAACACCAGACTTTGCATGCATCAGGAACTCTGAGTACATGGCACCCATTTGGGTGGAATTGCTGCACTACAGGTCCCATAATCCTATGGGGGGCCGTGAAAATGCTTAGCCTATTGGAAGGCAGTGTAATATTTAAATAAAGGGTGCGGTCAGAAACGCCGTGCAATTG
Source organism: Triturus cristatus (assembly GCF_964204655.1). Classification (NCBI taxonomy): domain Eukaryota; kingdom Metazoa; phylum Chordata; class Amphibia; order Caudata; family Salamandridae; genus Triturus; species Triturus cristatus. The sequence continues at coordinate 637,538,528 of NC_140591.1, forward strand.
GTGAACTAAGCCTATGAATAAGGGTTATTCCAAAACGCGTCAGGCTGCTCCTGCTCTGTGCTTGGTCTACTGGGGATTGCTGTAATCTGAGTGCTCCCTCGCCTGTGGGCAATTTGGAGCGAGATATATATATCTATCTATCTATATATATATATATATATATTTTTCACCACGTTTTCCCGTCAGCTCCCTGCTCTCAACACAGCGGGTGCCCCAGCCGCGAGGACGAAAACTCGCAAATTCACGCCAGCCACAGTTCAAAGATTGCTGCGCACTCCAACCAGTATTTTAAATTATTCGAATTTTATTCGTTTGCAAACGCGATCAATAAAGTTACTGACAAGCAGGGATTCCAATCAAAGAAAAAGAATGTGCAGTGATAAAAAATAAAAATAGAAAACGGTCCTGCAGAGACCAGATACTGCTTTGGGGAAATGTCGGCCATTTTAACACTGTGTTCTCTACTATTAGACAGAATGACAGTCTCACATTATACACCACGTTTTCACAAAATAATCTAATGAAAAGCATTAAATCAATTCCTCAAATGGAATTAGTCACGATATAGCTTTAGCCTGTCTCAAATCGTTCCTTGCTGATCATTTAATTATTAAAAGTGTGCCCCAATGTGTTTATCTAATGATATAAACCCCTAAATAGAGTGGGCATGTAGACAACGTGGTTGGATTGTCAAGATCCAATCAAATCAAGATAAAGCTCTGAATGAGCAAACTCAAATTACTGCTGTCTGTTCTGTTTTGGGTAGTTATTCATAGTTTTTGCTTTTCCCCATTTGTTAAGCTCTAAAGGTACAGCGCATTGTTTCTACTATTGTTCTACTTATCCGATGAATGACCACAGTTCCTCCTCCTGGTTTAGCCCTCCCGGGATCCTGGTACGCAGTTCCACTATGAGTTTGGCCTCCAATTGCCTAAGTGTTTTGACTCTATCTCCCCCTCTTTCTGCCGGTTGAATCTGGTCTGGCAAAAGTATGTTAGTTTGTCACTCCTAGCCTCGTGCATGCTGGCAAAGTGCCTCGCCACTGGGTATGTTCTGTCCCTGTTGGTTATTGCTCGTTTATGTTCTAATACCCATTTCTTTGCTGGGTGTATTGTGCTCCCGATATACTGCAACCCGCAAGGGCAGGTTAAACAGTATACCACAAAGCTGGAGTTACAATTCAGTAATTTATCAATGGGCCTCCTATCTTTCTTTCCAGGTATAGAGTAGTCTTTAACCTTTTTGCAATTCTTGCAGGCCTTGCAATTCATGCATGGAAAAAAGCCCGTAGTCAATGGTTTGATCCGGGGTTTGTCCTGAAAGTGGCTGCGTACCAGGATATCTTTTAAGGAAGCACTCTTCCTATAGGTGACATCAGGACCCGAAGGGATCAATTTCCCAAGGACCCCATCAGTTTGTAAAATATTCCAGTTTCTCTGGATGAGATTCCTTAGTTTTTGTGCTTCAAATGAGTAGGTCATGATTAACCTAACTTTACCTTGCTCTTCTTCCGTTTCCTTCTTGTCTGTTTGTTTTTGAGCTAGTAATTCTAGCCTGCTTCTGCTGCTTGCCTTGACTGTCGCTTCCTGCAGAACCTTGTTAGTATAGCCCCTATCCCTGAATCTGTCTAGGGACTCATTGGCGGCTTCTAGGAAGTCGTCAGGTCGGGAGCAGTTTCTCTTGAGTCTCAGAAGCTCCCCGTACGGTATACTGTTGATTAAATTACGGGGATGTTGGCTCCAAGAGTGCAAAACAGTATTCCCTGCTGTGGGTTTGCGATACAGTTTAGTACACAACTTATTGTCTGCCACAAAGACTAGGAGATCTAAAAATGCTACCTCCTTTTCACTGATGTTACTCGTGAATTGTAAATTCAACTCGTTCTCATTTAGAGATCTTACATAATCTTCTGCCTCTGTGCGTGTACCTCTCCATACTATGAAGAGGTCATCGATGTACCTTGTCCATAGAGCTATCTTGTCTAGCCAGATTTCATTTCTGCCCGCCCAGGCCACGTGCTTCTCCCACCAGCCTACGAATAAATTCGCATAGCTGGGGGCGAAGCACGTGCCCATCGCTGTACCCTGTATCTGTAGGTACAGCTCCCCTGCAAACAAAAAAATATTGTTGTGTAGACAAAACGATGCTATTTCTAATAACATCTTGTTGTGTTCCTGAAACTTTAGGGATCTGGTCTTTAGGAAAAACTCAAGAGCTGCTAATCCTTGCGAGTGTCTAATGCTGGTATATAGACTGGTTATGTCTAATGTGATTAGCAATAGTTCATTGTCCCAAATGATGTTCTGGATCTGGCGAATGAAGTCGGTTGAGTCCAAGATGAATGAACTGAGGTCTTTTACCATTGGAAATAGGAAAGAGTCCACATAAATGGAAGCTTTCTCCAGGAGACTTCCCAGCGAAGACACTATTGGGCGTCCTGGAGGTACTTTGATGTCCTTGTGGACCTTTGGAAGGTGGTAAAAAGTGGGCAGAACAGGGCATTCTACCCTCATATATTGAAATTCGTTGATCTCTAGAATTCCCTTGCTGTTCCATTCTTCCAGGAGATCATGGAAGGCCTGTATACTTTTGTTGTAGTCCTCTCTCTTAATGAGTTTGTAGCTTTGTGCGTCACCAAGTAAGCGAAGGGCCTCCTGCTTGTACAGCTCTTTGGTCATTAACACGACATTTCCCCCTTTGTCTGACTGTTTAATCACCAGTCTGGGGTCATCTCTTAGGGATTTTACAGCCTCCCATTGTTTTCTCGTGAGGTTGTATTTCCTTCTTCCCCCGGGAGTGATAGTGGCCGTTCTGAATTTATCTAGGTCCTTGATTACCGCCTCATGGAAGCAGTCAATCACATCGTGTGGAGTCTGTGGGATAAATTTAGATCGTGGCTTGAACTCACTTTTCCCGCTGCTCTGTTCAATCCCAGTCTCTACTAGAAGCTGAGTGTTGCTTTGAATGTCCACAGCACTCTCCACTAGTTCGGATTCATGCAAATCACGGATCGTTGTCAAGATTTCCAAATCACTGCCTACCAAATTGCCCATGGTCAATCCTTCCGTTCCTTGTTGTTTCTTCTTAGGGCCAGGGTGCATCGCAAATATTTTGCGTAGCTTGAGCTTGCGGATGTATTGATACAAGTCAATGCGTGTTGTCGTGTAGTCCCATTGGGTCGTTGGGCAGAAAGTCAACCCCTTTTGTAACACCGTTTTCCCTATTTGTGTCAAAGTTCTTTCTGAGAGGTTGATGATAGAGAGGTTGTTCACTTTCTCTTGCCGCCCCGTCTGCTCCTTGTAACACGGGGTTCGTAATTTTGATTTGTCGATCTGCCCTCCTCGCCTTGTTTTCCGCCGCTTTGTTCCGGTGGACGGCTCTTTTGGGGAAATTTGCGCCATGTTTCCTTGATGAGGTGATATTCCTCGGGAAAATGCTGGTCCGTGTTAGCAGTTGCTCCCCCGGAATTCCTGGGTATCTCCGATTCGGAGAGATCCGCTTCCGATTCTGATGTATCTCTTGGCGTGGTTGTTGCTTCACCTCTCGCCTCTCGTAAAGCTCTTCTTGGAGCTGCATCCCTTTAGCTGATGCAGCTAAAGGGATGGTGGAAATCCTGGCAAAATACGCCAAAAGCGATAGGGCGAAACTGCTGGATGAAATTAAAGAAATAGAAGGGAACATAGCGAAAGATACAGATAAAGAACTCACTGAAACCCTGAGAGCTCGCATGAAGACTCGGCTGGTGGCATATGAGAACGACATAAAGAAACGCAAACAGACAAAGTTTGCACGTGATCAACAAGATTACGAGAGTGGTAGAGTACTCACTTTCGCGAAAAAATACGACGCTCCAAGAAGAGCTTTACGAGAGGCGAGAGGTGAAGCAACAACCACGCCAAGAGATACATCAGAATCGGAAGCGGATCTCTCCGAATCGGAGATACCCAGGAATTCCGGGGGAGCAACTGCTAAGACGGACCAGCATTTTCCCGAGGAATATCACCTCATCAAGGAAACATGGCGCAAATTTCCCCAAAAGAGCCGTCCACCGGAACAAAGCGGCGGAAAACAAGGCGAGGAGGGCAGATCGACAAATCAAAATTACGAACCCCGGGTTACAAGGAGCAGACGGGGCGGCAAGAGAAAGTGAACAACCTCTCTATCATCAACCTCTCAGAAAGAACTTTGACACAAATAGAGAAAACGGTGTTACAAAAGGGGTTGACTTTCTGCCCAACGACCCAATGGGACTACACGACAACACGCATTGACTTGTATCAATACATCCGCAAGCTCAAGCTACGCAAAATATTTGCGATGCACCCTGGCCCTAAGAAGAAACAACAAGGAACGGAAGGATTGACCATGGGCAATTTGGTAGGCAGTGATTTGGAAATCTTGACAACGATCCGTGATTTGCACGAATCCGAACTAGTGGAGAGTGCTGTGGACATTCAAAGCAACACTCAGCTTCTAGTAGAGACTGGGATTGAACAGAGCAGCGGGAAAAGTGAGTTCAAGCCACGATCTAAATTTATCCCACAGACTCCACATGATGCGATTGACTGCTTCCATGAGGCGGTAATCAAGGACCTAGATAAATTCAGAACGGCCACTATCACTCCCGGGGGAAGAAGGAAATACAACCTCATGAGAAAACAATGGGAGGCTGTAAAATCCCTAAGAGATGACCCCAGACTGGTGATTAAACAGTCAGACAAAGGGGGAAATGTCGTGTTAATGACCAAAGAGCTGTACAAGCAGGAGGCCCTTCGCTTACTTGGTGACGCACAAAGCTACAAACTCATTAAGAGAGAGGACTACAACAAAAGTATACAGGCCTTCCATGATCTCCTGGAAGAATGGAACAGCAAGGGAATTCTAGAGATCAACGAATTTCAATATATGAGGGTAGAATGCCCTGTTCTGCCCACTTTTTACCACGTTCCAAAGGTCCACAAGGACATCAAAGTACCTCCAGGACGCCCAATAGTGTCTTCGCTGGGAAGTCTCCTGGAGAAAGCTTCCATTTATGTGGACTCTTTCCTATTTCCAATGGTAAAAGACCTCAGTTCATTCATCTTGGACTCAACCGACTTCATTCGCCAGATCCAGAACATCATTTGGGACAATGAACTATTGCTAATCACATTAGACATAACCAGTCTATATACCAGCATTAGACACTCGCAAGGATTAGCAGCTCTTGAGTTTTTCCTAAAGACCAGATCCCTAAAGTTTCAGGAACACAACAAGATGTTATTAGAAATAGCATCGTTTTGTCTACACAACAATATTTTTTTGTTTGCAGGGGAGCTGTACCTACAGATACAGGGTACCGCGTTGGGCACGTGCTTCGCCCCCAGCTATGCAAATTTATTCGTAGGCTGGTGGGAGAAGCACGTGGCCTGGGCGGGCAGAAATGAAATCTGGCTAGACAAGATAGCTCTATGGACAAGGTACATCGATGACCTCTTCATAGTATGGAGAGGTACACGCACAGAGGCAGAAGATTATGTAAGATCTCTAAATGAGAACGAGTTGAATTTACAATTCACGAGTAACATCAGTGAAAAGGAGGTAGCATTTTTAGATCTCCTAGTCTTTGTGGCAGACAATAAGTTGTGTACTAAACTGTATCGCAAACCCACAGCAGGGAATACTGTTTTGCACTCTTGGAGCCAACATCCCCGTAATTTAATCAACAGTATACCGTACGGGGAGCTTCTGAGACTCAAGAGAAACTGCTGCCGACCTGACGACTTCCTAGAAGCCGCCAATGAGTCCCTAGACAGATTCAGGGATAGGGGCTATACTAACAAGGTTCTGCAGGAAGCGACAGTCAAGGCAAGCAGCAGAAGCAGGCTAGAATTACTAGCTCAAAAACAAACAGACAAGAAGGAAACGGAAGAAGAGCAAGGTAAAGTTAGGTTAATCATGACCTACTCATTTGAAGCACAAAAACTAAGGAATCTCATCCAGAGAAACTGGAATATTTTACAAACTGATGGGGTCCTTGGGAAATTGATCCCTTCGGGTCCTGATGTCACCTATAGGAAGAGTGCTTCCTTAAAAGATATCCTGGTACGCAGCCACTTTGAGGACAAACCCCGGATCAAACCATTGACTACGGGCTTTTTTCCATGCATGAATTGCAAGGTTTGCAAGAATTGCAAAAAGGTTAAAGACTACTCTATACCTGGAAAGAAAGATAGGAGGCCCATTGATAAATTACTGAATTGTAACTCCAGCTTTGTGGTATACTGTTTAACCTGCCCTTGCGGGTTGCAGTATATCGGGAGCACAATACACCCAGCAAAGAAACGGGTATTAGAACATAAACGAGCAATAACCAACAGGGACAGAACATACCCAGTGGCGAGGCACTTTGCCAGCATGCACGAGGCTAGGAGTGACAAACTAACATACTTTTGCCTAGACCAGATTCAACCGGCAGAAAGAGGGGGAGATAGAGTCAAAACACTTAGGCAATTGGAGGCCAAACTCATAGTGGAACTGCGTACCAGGATCCCGGGAGGGCTAAACCAGGAGGAGGAATTGTGGTCATTCATCGGATAAGTAGAACAATAGTAGAAACAATGCGCTGTACCTTTAGAGCTTAACAAATGGGGAAAAGCAAAAACTATGAATAACTACCCAAAACAGAACAGACAGCAGTAATTTGAGTTTGCTCATTCAGAGCTTTATCTTGATTTGATTGGATCTTGACAATCCAACCACGTTGTCTACATGCCCACTCTATTTAGGGGTTTATATCATTAGATAAACACATTGGGGCACACTTTTAATAATTAAATGATCAGCAAGGAACGATTTGAGACAGGCTAAAGCTATATTGTGACTAATTCCATTTGAGGAATTGATTTAATGCTTTTCATTAGATTTTTTTGTGAAAACGTGGTGTATAATGTGAGACTGTCATTCTGTCTAATAGTAGAGAACACAGTGTTAAAATGGCCGACATTTCCCCAAAGCAGTATCTGGCCTCTGCAGGACCGTTTTCTATTTTTATTTTTTATCACTGCACATTCTTTTTCTTTGATTGGAATCCCTGCTTGTCAGTAACTTTATTGATCGTGTTTGCAAACGAATAAAATTCGAATAATTTAAAATACTGGTTGGAGTGCGCAGCAATCTTTGAACTGTGGCTGGTATATATATATATATATATATATATATATATATATATATATATATATAATATATATATATATATATTATCTACTGGCGGTAACCAGTAGATAGTTATAGTTAGGACCGTGTTTCCATAGGATATCTGAAAATTCTATTTTGAATACCTTTGGCGCCGGTTGACGAATCCTCGCGAATGTTTCAAAATAGGTGGGGCGCTCCGCTCCGCTCCTACCCTGAAAGTCTCGGGGTGATTAGTCAAGTGGGGGCCGAGAAAAAAGAGGGGTCCCAAAACACGTTTTCCCCATGCATTTTTCCATATCGACCTTTAGTCCAAGGTACAGCCCAAACTGCTGAACAGAATTACTTGAAATTCCTCAGGTCAGGGATGTGCCTTTTGAATATCTGGAGTCAATCTGTTCAGTAGTTCCTGAGAAAATTTCAGTTAAAAGTACATATATATCTATAAGCGTGAACCGTGCGCGCACCATGCGCGCACAGAGACATGCGCGAGCGCAATTCTGATTGGTTGTTAGATGTCAGTAAACATTCTAATCGGTCGAAATCAGGAAGTGTCGGCCGCCATTTTGTCTCTCGCAGTGAAAAACAAAGGTGGAGAATGTGAAAAGGGGGCACAGTGGACAGTTCCTGGCCCCCTAGCCTTTGTCAGGGGGTCACTGAAGGACCCCCAAGGGTGAAAAAAACATTTATTTTTTTAACGAAAAAGCGCGGGGTGCGCGCACGGCATGCACAACGCATCGTGGTCGCTCGGTGCGGGAAGCACACCGAGCGCCCACAACGTGGGCACGGTGCGAGAAGCGCACGGTGCGCGCACGGGGCGCGCACGGAGAAAAACCTGAAAAAAATATATATTAATAAATACATAACTTAGCATTTAAAAAACTGTACAAATTCACTTAAAAAACCATAGGTTTCACACACGTTATAGTTAGGAATTAGCATTTAAAAAACCTTGCAAATTCACTTAAAAAACCATAGGTTTCACACATGTTATAGTTAGCTGGACATTTCCCTCATAAAAAACCAATGAAATTCCCCCGTTATAGTTAGTGCAGGCAACTATAACTCACGTGACCGCAATCCTCTGCTGATGACATCAGATATTACATCACTGATTACATATGTGTCTTTCTGAAAAATAAATATTTGTAATATATGTATAGCTAAAGATTAATGGAAGAAGACATGGGTAAATAGGTGTCTAAATACAGTGATGTAATATCTGGCGTCATCAGCAGAGGATTGCGCTCGCGTGAGTTATAGTTGCCTGCACTAACTATAACGGGGGAATTTCATTGGTTTTTTTACGAGGGAAATGTCCAGCTAACTATAACATGTGTGAAACCTATGGTTTTTTAAGTGAATTTGCAAGGTTTTTTAAATGCTAATTCCTAACTATAACATGTGTGAAACCTATGGTTTTTTAAGTGAATATATATATATATATATATATATTACCTACTGGCGGTCGCCAGTAGGTAGTTATAGTTAGGACCTAGTTACTATAGGAAAATGGCAACATTCTATTTTCAATAACTGGCGCCGATTGATGAATCATCGTGAAATTTTCAAAACTAATTCTTTTTTGACATTTGCTCCTATGTTGAAAGTTTGTGGGTGATTCGTCAAGGGGGGGCCGAAAAAAAGAGGGGGGTCCCAAAAAGTGTTTTTTCAATGTTAATTTCCATAGGAAACTTTAGACAAGGCTACAGGTCGAATGGGTGAACGGAATTACCCCAAATTTGGCAGGGAGAAGGGCCTTGGTCTAGAAAGCGCGCTTTTGTTTATTTGGTGTAAATCCGTTCAGTCGTTTTTGAGAAATATCGAAATTTACAGATATCGATATTTGGGAATTCTGCCCTCTGATTGGCTGAGGCGTTACGAGCACGAGTTTGCTGCTGATTGGCTGCGAGCGCTGCGAGCGTTTGAAACTAGGAATTGTTGGCCACCATTTTGTGATTCCGTTGAAGCGAGTAAGGGTGAAAAAGGGCAAAAAATGTGGAAAAGAGGAGGGTAGGAGCACTGTAACATCTGTGGGGTGTTTAGGGTGTGCTATAGAGGGGGTGCGAAGTGAACTACTCATACCTACCGGTCTGAAAGTGCTGGGTACGGAAATTAAGTGAGGTATTGCGTAGCCTGATGCTGCTAAGGTGAGCTGCTGCGGGAGTCGGGGATGAAATCATGAGCCTAAACTATGTGTCTTATGGTATGAAGTCATGTGCCCTGGCTGCTGCAGCACACCTGTGGAAGTAGTGTCAGCATGTGTTTATACCTACTAGGATGAACTACTGACTCCTACTGGTTTGAAAGTCCTGGGGTATGGAAAATATGTGAGGTATTGTCTAGAGTCTCATGGTGCTAAGCTGAGGTGCTGCCGGAGTCAGGGATGAAAGCGTGAGTCCAAACTGTGTATCATATGCTGTGAAGTCATGTGCTCTGGCCGCTGTACCACATCTGTCAAGTAGTGTCAGCATGTAGTTATACCTATTCGGAGGAACTTTTGTTTTGAACATTGTTACTTGTGTATGGTGCTTAGGGGGTGTTATACAAGGAGTGCGAAGGTAAATTTGCACGTATCAAATCAATACGGTATTTGTAAAGTGCAAACTACTCACCCCTATGGGTCTGAAGGCCCTCGAGGCCGGCTTGGAAAGTATGTGGGCTATTAAGTGAGCTATTGCCTAGAGTCACATGGTGCTGAGCTGAGGTGTCCAAAGGTGTACTTCATAAGCATTTCCAAACCTACCCCAGTCAATGTGCCTATTTCATTTCCACCACAATGCACAATCATGAGGTCAGGGTGTGGAAGATGCAAAGAGGTTTTAACCAAAGGTAACAATTGGTGCAACTTCAATCTTCTCTGTGTAAACCATTTATTATCCACATTTTGTAAACCTAGGTCTAAGTCAATACGTCTGTGTTCTGCATACCTCTTGCTCCTGAAAATATAGCGATGTCCTACAGTCCACACTATTATTTTGAAGGTATGCTTGGAAGGTATGGAAAGATGTCTGTAGCTCATGCAGTTCCTTGGTAGAATAAGAGATATGTTTAAAGATGGGGAAGTACTTTTTTTTGCCATACAAAACGATACGTGATTGGGAGTTGAAAAGCATTCTTTTTTAAAAGTAGGGTGCACATTTGTTTTGTGGAAAAGCATCTTTGTGATTGGTTAAGAAAAAGCAGTTTCAACGTGGAGTACATATCATAGGATAAAATTTGCTCAACTGAACCACAGCTGTTACTTGCATTTGGAAGGCACTGTTCGAACTTAAAACAATCGTGAACTTTTAACCTGCACGTGCCGTTAAATGTTCAAGAAAATGTTGCAAAAAAATATGTTACGTTTAAAAAAATAGATGATCTTTTAGCCTGCACTTATTGTAGAATGTTCTAGAAAGTGTGTTGATAGAATACGTTGCACTTCTGACTTCTATGTGTTGTTGAATATTAAAAAAACGGTTTATATGGAAAATTAAAAAGAAACCAATAGAGAGAAGTTTTGAAACCTAAAATAATCAAGGAACTATTCTAATTTGTTCTTTACATGTGTTTATGTGTGGAGCAACAACATTATTGACACAACAGCACCAGGAAGAGGAAGAATCAGGGAGTGGAGGGATGGGGGAGATGGGCAGAATGGCACACAAGCACAATTAAGTACAGCACAAGTATAGACAAACAATGGCCAAAATTAAACACAGCAACAAGGAGCACAAGTCACACGACCCGCCAACATCACACCACTGAACGAGCATAGAAGTGAAAACCATGCTGCAATCATACAGGATGTGTACAAAGGCCGGTCGTTGGTGTTGTGGGATGTCTGCGACCGTGGTTATCATGGATGAGATGCCCAGCACATGGCACATGGATGAGTTCACTGTGTGTTACTTTGCCAAACAGCTGCTTCTCCCTCCCGCGAGCCCCCACACTTTTCTACGGTGCTCTGTTGTATCTCGTGCACTCGTACGGCACACCATTGTAATGCCTATTCACGCATGTCCTGCTACATTCAAACTACACCATCACAGTGCCGTTTGGAGGTGGTGCATGGCACTTTACAACATCGAGTGCTGCGGCCTTTGTGGCAGGCCACACCAGAACACAGAGACACACTTACCGCACTTCCTGTACACGGACATGTCCGAGTCCCCCTGTTCCCCTTGCCAGATAGGCACACCCCTGCACTGACCTGTGTACTCCAGACCAGCACATGCCGGTTGTGCATGCAGGAGGATGCGTGCGTAGCTACATGGCCAGGTTCACTGTCAATGCTGAGGTGACAGCACACTGTGATGTTGCAGGGCTCATGCCTATCATGTTAAGACAATGACCACAGGGACACACTTGCTCAGATGCGGGTTTGGGGGGCGTTGGCGGTCCTGGAGTTGTTGCGATGAGACTTGTGGCCGTCATGGGTATCCCTCCATCATGCTCATTAATTCTATGGCACCTGTGGGTGTTCTGGTATGGCTCTTGGCTGTGTTCCTTTTCATGGTGCAGGTAGGTGTCCTGCTTAACACCAGCAGAAAGCAGGTGTAAAATACCTGGTGCAAACGTGGCTTATCGACAGAATTTGTTTCGCATTGTAGTTGGTCTAAAAGTTGTGATGTGATTTTTTTCGTGTGCAGAACAATATACAAACTGAGCAGTGTATCTCGTCAAGATCCAGCACTTGACACACTATTCCCAATCAATATAAATACAATGAGAGTTCTTAATTGATTTTGTGTGTACACTGTGGGTGCAGCCACTACCTCAGTGCAATTCAATACAGGATTTTAGTATTTAGAATAAATCAGAAAGGTGCACCTCGTGTCTTTTTGCACGGGAACGGCTACTCTCCATTTCATTATCAGCACTTTAACGGAAGTAAAGTTGAGATAAATCTAACACACTTTTCAGAAGTTGGTGTAAACTGCAGACATCACCAGTATTCCCACTATAAGTGCCCCAAAATTTAACACCATGGTGGATTGCATCAAATAACAGTAATAAGAACAAGAAAGAGTCACACAGCAGTGAATAGAACAACCAAAAACGTTATTAATTTTTTTTAATTTTATTTTTTTATAAATATATATGTAAACGAAAAAATATTTGCAAAATTCTTTTTTTTATTAACATATATATAAATGATAAACTGATAAACAAAATGTAACAAAAATAATAGAAAACAAGAAGGCGGAACACTCCTGTGGGGACCATGGATGTCGACGACAGAGCCTGGAAAATAAAGCACAAAATAAGGAAGTGTGTAATGGGCATATCAAAGGAGAGAGGCACAGAGAAACAGAGAAAGAAAAAAAAGCCAGAGAGAAAAAGAGAGGGAAAGAAAGAAAGGGAGTGAGAAAGGGAGAAGGAAGAGAGAATAAGAGAGATAGAAGGAAAAGAAGGAAGAGAGAGAGAGACAGACACTGCTGCCTCTGCGCATCCTTGAGCAAATAATTACCTGGTGCCACCGGAGTGTGCAGCAGTGGGCACTCCACGTGCCCGTCAAAACTCCGCGCATCCCAGATATGTCGCTGAGTCCTGAGTCATGAATGGTGGAGACCACATCATCTTCTCCACATCCTGGCAGATCTCACACATGTCGCTGAGTCCTGAGTCATCGATGGCAGAGACCACATCAGCTTTTGGGGCCACTAAGCCTGTGGAACTCAAGTGTGTGCACGTGGTGGTAGGCCACTGATGGCCATATGAGGTTTGGGTGGTACTAACCCTGTGCATCTGAAGTCCGCGCCAAGGGGGTGGTAGGCCCCTATTGGCTATACAGATCAGGGTGCGACTAACCTTCTGCGCAACTTTTCAAAGACTCTTTATGGTTGAGACATGTGGAGCGTCCGCCATCTAGTCAGCACCGGCAATAAAGGATGTGACGTTGTCGATCTATTATATTTGCGTGTTCACATGGCCTGTGACGCATGTGCCGGATGGGTGTGGTGTGTGTGCAAACCTGCCCTGATGAAGTGGCCATGAGATGTTGAGAGCTAGACCACTGACCTGCACACCAACAGCGAGTACACCTGCGACAGGTAGTTATGTGGGGCCAACGTTGGAACGTAATCGCAGTGGCGTGGCGTGGCGTACAACGGAACAGGGCAGGGATAGCTACAATAATGTGGATGGCTCGTAGTACTGCATCTGTGAGTTGAGCGGACGGGCCGCAGCTGGCCCTCTGCGAGCCTGATTGCGAACTGTTTATCACTCACACTACATAAGCATTGAAAAACCATTTTGTGATTCAGTTCATCAGCTGGCATTTGTCCGAGGCATTTGTGAAAACATATCGGAGTTCTTTCTTTGATAGATACCCCTTTGATGCTGCCTTTCCCCACATCAGCAGGTAACGCACCCTCTTCCGACATTACCATCATACCCCCAACAGCCTTCTTGAGCCTCGAAGTGTCCCTGTGGGTTTGGACAACGAAGAATCTTAGTCATGTATAGATTTACATATAAACAAAATTATTTAAAGAAAAGAACAACAAATAAGGCTGAAGGGAGTCCGGTGCTGTGGTCGCTGCCATGAAGTTGGGGTCACTGCCATTTAGGACTCTATTCTAATTGTCAGGTCTGCTGCCCACAGTGTAGACTGCTGAGTGTTCATTTGTACTTGAAAATGAATTTGGTCATTGTACTAAAGCTATAACTGATATAAAATATGTTCAAGAAGAAAGGATACTAAAAGGATATGATGTAGATTTGAGGTCTGTAATAGTTACTTGCCTAGTGGACTCTGTAGTTAATGAATGAAGAAATACTTTTCATTGTGAGCCCTACTGAGTGCACTGTAGGTGTATGATGAAAAGATGAAATAAGTATAGAATAAATTGACGAAGTGTTGTATTTTCTGATTACAATCTTGTTAGAAATTAGCATTTAAAATTGGAATTGCGAGCTGTACTGCCTGTAGTGTAGACTGTTATTCCATGTTAGTTTGCATTTGAAGATTAATTTGGTCATTGTAGTAAAGCTATAACTGATATAAAAAAAGAATCTTGAAGCGAAGGATACTAAAAGGATAATATGTTGGGTGTAGGACTGTGATAGTTAGTTGCCTACTGGAGTCTGTAGTTGCATATGGAAATACCCCTCACTGAACAAAGGGAGTGTGGTGCTGTGGTCGCTGCCACAGACTTGGGGTGACTGCTGTTCAGGACTCAGGACACAGTTACACATGTGGGATCGGCTTGTGTTAAAGAGGGTTAGTGGGACTACGTGTTGCCGGCCTTGCATATCGAAATATGCCTCACTGATGGAATGGAGTGTGGTGCTGTGGTCGCTGCCACGGACTTGGGGTGACTGCCATTCAGGACTCAGGACACAGTTACACATGTGGGATCGGCGTGTGTTGAACAGAGTTATTGGCACCATGTGTCGCCTCTGTTTCAGATGGAAATATGCCTAACTAATCAGAGGGAGTATGCTGCTGTGGTTGCTGCCATGGAGTTGGAGTCACTGCCATTCAGGACTCAGGACGCAGTTCCACATGTGGGATTTTTCGGCTTGTGTTGAACAGAGTTATGGGCACCACGTGTCGCCGCCGTTGCATATGGAAATATGCCTAACTTATCAGAGGGAGTATGCTGCTGTGGTCGCTGCCATGGACTTGGGGTCACTGCCATTCAGGACTCAGGATGCAGTTCCACATGTGGGATTGTTCGGCTTGTGTTGAACAGAGTTATTGGCACCACGTGTCGCCGCCATTGCATATGGAAATATGCCTATTTAATCAGAGGGAGTATGCTGCTGTGGTCGCTGCCATGAACTTGGGGTCACTGCCATTCAGGACTCAGGACACAGTTCCACATGTGGGATTGTTCGTCTTGTGTTGAACAGAGTTATTGGCACCACGTGTCGCCGCCGTTGCATATGGAAATATGCCTCACTGATCGAAGGGAGTCTGGTGCTGTGGTTGTCTCACGGAGTTAGGGTCACTACCATTCAGGACTTAGGACACAGTTCCACATGTTGGATCGGCTTGTGTTGAAGACGGTTAGTGGCACCATTTGTCGCCGGTCTTCCACAGTGTAGGCCAGAGGTAGCGGTGAGCAAGGGCCCATAGCCACGTGCATAGGTTGGTGGCCCCACCGGCCGGCGCAGTGCAGGTTCAGTGGCTCCACGTGTCGCCAGCCTTCCATATGGAAATACCCCTCACTGATCGAAGGGAGTCTGGTGCTGTGATCGCTGCAATTCAGGACTCAGGATACACTTACACATGTGGGATCGGCTTGTGTTGAACAGGGTTAGTTGGCACCACGTGTCGTCGGTCTTCCACAGTGTAGGCCGAAGGCAGCGGTCAGCAAAGGCCCACAAGCAGGTGACGTTGACTTGAGCTGCACAGATTGGGAGCATGCGGTCTTCTTAACCCATTATAGTGTCTTACACAATTTGCGTCGCTACTAATATTGAAATCTGAACCATGTAACCCCAGTGTAGGGCGGAGGCAGCTGTCAGGATGGGCGCACAGCTACGTGGCGATGATTTATAGTGCAGTGAGTTAGTAGCACCTGAAGCACACAGCGTGTGCACACCGTGCGATCATGTGTGGTCTGGGCGGGCTGCACTGGAAGCAAAGTGTCTTGCGATTTGGACTGCGACATCTGCAATTGCCACTGCATCTGAATTGTGAGCGCTGCTGTCCGCACTGTAGATCGAAAGGCAGTAGTCGGTATGGACATAAGTCTGCATTGCTGTGCCGCAGGGTTCACAGGGGGCCTGTGTCGAGGAGGCCCGCAGTTATGGTGGCAGCCACGTGCTAGGGTGAGGGCTGCCGCTGTGACAGACTCGATGGTCTTCCCTCAAGTGAACCACGCCTAGGGCCTGGCCTATTTATTCATACTGCTATGCTGGAGTGGCGTACGTTGGAGCAGCCCACTCCGCTTCCGCTTCCAGGGGGGACAACACAGCTACATGACCGAGATCTTCCCCACTGCCTGAGGTAACATGGTTGCGTCCACTGTGCACTACACTACAAGTATCAACAGTATATCTCCAGATGGAGAGGTTTGTGCTTTGCATAGTGAGGTCTGTGCAGCACATCAGCGTTACACTTGGCATTGTGTGCTTTATTGTTGAAGGGTGACTTGCCTCCTTCATATATAGTTGGTTGCCACATCTCCCAACATTCAGCTATTCTGTGGCTGAGGGGCATGGTGTTTTGGGAAGGTCTGTTGTCCTGTTTTGCGTTGCCTTGATGGTAGTGGGGGGGTGGTGCAGGGGGGAGGTTCTGGTGGTGGTGGCACTGGGTGTTGTGGTCTTGTTGCCTGCCGGATCTGCATGATCAGCAGCTCTGTCACGTGTTGGTCTTTAGATGTGGCTGTGAGTTGGGTCCAATTCACGGAGTAGATAGTCAACCTCCTTACACTAGTTAAAGGTTGATGTTAATTTGTGACTGCTAACTCATCTTATCTCCTGCTTTTTGGATCGCATTGCAGTTTTGGCTGGTCGTTGAAAATCAGGGGAAGTGGTGTTTTTGTGTTTTTTTTGCACGGGAACCCCTACTTTGCATTTAATTAGCGTTAGTTGTGGCTCTCGTTTGTGGCGATCTTGTTGGCGTAAGGTATTGATGGAAGAGTGGTGAGATTATGCAGTTTTCACCAAGTTGAGAATGGGTTGATTATTAAAAAACACAGAAAAAGATAGGTTTAATGAGCATTATCATTAGAAATTAGCATTTAAAAAACGTTTGAAATTCACTGAAAAAACATAGGATTCAGGTACGTTATAGTTAGAAAATAGCATCTAAAAACACCTTAGAAATTCACAGAAAAAACAATAGTTTTCAGGCACGTTATAGTTAAAAATTTGCATTTAAAAAACCTTTGAAATTCACAAAATATAACCATAGGTTTCAGGCACGTTATAGTTAGAAATTAGCATTTTAAAAACCTTTGAAATTCACTGAAAAAAACAGGGATGTAAATCTCTGCAAAGTAGCTCTCAGGCACATACTTGGGGTATATGGTGGGCTAGTTGGACCCCAGGGACCCTCAGGATTGAAGAGGAATTAATTCCCCAACTTAAAACGCGCCCCAGGGCGTGTTTGCAGACATGTCACCTTAGGCCCCGCCCCCTTCCTTCACTATTGTGCAAACGCGCCCCCTGGCAAGTTGTAGTTGGGGAATTAATTCCCCTTGAATCCTGAGGGTCCCTGGGGGCCAACTAGCCCAGGGAGCTGCGTTGCAGAGAGGTTTTCAGAGGCTGCGCCCCTTTTTACACCTTTCTGCAAAGCAGCTCTGTGACGCTTACTTGAGGTACCTAGTGGGCTAGTTTGACCCTAGGGAGCCTTAGGATTCAACAGGACTTAATTTCCCAACTTAAAACTGACACATGGCGCGTTTACACAGTGGTGAAGGGAGGGGACGGGGAGTGAGGTGACGTATGCAAACACGCCCTGTGGTGTGTTTTAAGGTGGGAAAATAATTCCACTTCAATCCTGAGGGCCCCTTGGGGCCAACTAGCCCACCAGGTGCTTCCAGTAAGCGCCACTGCGCTGCGTTGCAGACAGGTGGTCTAGGCCGTTCCCCTTTTTACACCTCTCAGCAACGCAGCTCTGTGGCGCTTACTGGAGGTACCTAGTGGGCTAGTTGGACCCTAGGGACCCTCAGGATTCAAGGGGACCTAATCTCCCAAATTAAAACAGCCACAGAGCGTGTTTACACAGTGGTGAAGGAAGGGGATGGAGCCTGAGGTGACGTGTGCAAACACGCCCTGTGGCGCATTTTAAGTTGGGGAATTAAGTCCTGTTTAATCCTGAGAGCCCCTGGGTCCAACTAGTCCACCATGTACCTCCAGTAAGCACCACAGAGCTGCATTGCAGAAAGGTGGTCCGAGGCCATACCCCATTTTACACCTCTCTGCAATGCAAGTCTGTGGCACTTACTGGACATACCTGGTGGGTTAGTTGGCCCCCAGGGACCCTCAGGATTCAAGGGAACTTTATCCCTCAACTTAAAACGCGCACGTCATCTCTGGCCCCCCTCCCTTCACCAGTGTGCAAACGCACCCTGTGGTGTGTTTTAAGAGGTAGTTTTAATCCCCCTGCCCTGTTATATACTAGGGGCTTACAGAGGAGGTCATGCTAATCACAGGGGGACCCCAACGCATAGTGTTCCCTAGTGTATGTAGGTGTTTTAACTGTATTCTAAGTGTCATTTAACATAGCACTGGCTCTAGGACTGGTTAGTCAAACTCATTTACCACCAGTACCCATCTGAAAAAGTTGAGGGTACAGGATGATTTTGCAACAAGGCTTCTTTCTGCTCCTCTGCTTGTTTCTTCCTGCACTTTTCTTCGTCTTTGAGGACTTCTGTTGCTTTTTTCTGCACTTCTTTTGCTTCTTTCTGTGCGTTTTTTCTTCTTTCTTCACATGTCTTACCTCTGTAGGCATAGTTAGAAACTAGCATTTAAAAAACCTTTGAAATTCACTGAAAAAAAACATAGGTTTCAGACACGTTATAGTTAGAAATTAGCATTTAAAAACCTTAGAAATTCACTGAAAAAAACATAGGTTTCAGGGGCGTTATAGTTAGCTGGAAATTTCACTTGTACAAAACCATTGAAATTCCCCCTTTATAGTTAGTTCAGCTAACTTTAACTCGCGGGCCCGCAATGAACTGCTGATGATGTCACATATTACATCACTCATGACATGGTCAGTGACATCACTCATGACATCACTGATGACATCTCAAATGACATCACTCATGACATCACTCATGACATCATATTTGTGATAGAGTGGCAGACCTCCTCTCACCCTAATATAACCTTTGATACACACACTAACATTTTCAAAAAAATAGACATACCAATACCAGTTACAACAACCTATTCTGCAATTCCAAGAACTACATACACATCCACTCATTCAATAACAGTCCTATATAGTCACTCGTACATGTACTCACTCATCATATGTACTCATAAACCTATACATCCTGTTACACACCGCCACTCATTCATAGAGTTACTCACACACATAGTCACTCATACAAATAAAGAATCAAACATCCATTTACGTGCATATACAGTTATACACACACCACCACACTTACTTCTACAGAAACCTACACATACTTACTCTCTTAAGCAATCACTTATAGAAATACATACTAATTTATACAGGAACTCTTTCAATCTCTTACTCTCACATATACTCACTTATGTACACCAATACTCACATATACTAGTTTAAAATATATGTAGTTACTCATAAAGACACTATTTAGACAGTCAATCACTCACTAACACACCCATACACACACTCATCCACCCATACAGTCCTGCATACATGCTGTCTTCAGCACATACAAACAGTGAGTCACTCATTCATGCATCTATGCACTAAGTAATACCCACCACCGAACCATACAGACACTCTGACACTCATACTGATACTCAAAAAAACAACTAATAACCCATATAGACACTCATGTAGCTACTCACCAACCCATGCAGCCACTTATACACAAAGTGAGAGACTGATACAGATATTTCCATATTTAAACATTAAAACCTATCCCATGTATTCACTAAGATATACTTAATCAGTCAGTTAAACAATCAATTTTTCAAAAAAATGATCATCCATTTAGACACTTATATACCCATTTATTCTTCCATCGACTTTGAGATATACATATATAAAACATATTTAAATTTCAGAAAAACACACATTCACTGGATGATGTCATCAGTGATGTCATCAGTGATGTCATTTGAGATGTTATCATTGATGCCATGGGTGATGTCACTGACCATGTCATGAGTGATGTAATATGTGACATCATCAGCAGTGCATTGCGGGTGCGCGAGTTATAGTTAGCTAAACTAACTATAACGGGGGAATTTCAATGGTTTTGTACGAGTGAAATGTCCAGCTAACTATAATGTGCCTGAAACCTATGGCTATTTCAGTGAATTTCTAAGGTTTTTTAAATGCTAATTTCTAACTATAACATGTTTGAAACCTATGGTTTTTTCAGTGAATATATATATATATATATATATATATTATCTACTGGCGGTCGCCAGTAGATAGTTATAGTTAGGACCGAGTTTCCATAGGAAATCTCAAAATTCTATTTTGAATAACTTTGGCGCCGGTTGACGAATCCTCGAGAAATTTTCAAAACTAATGGGGCGCTCCGCTCAGCTCCTACCCTGAAAGTCTCGGGGTGATTTGTCAAGCGGGGGCTGAGAAAAAAGGGGGGTCCCAAAATGCGTTTTCCCCATGCATTTTCCTATAGGACCTTCAGTCGAAGGTACAGCCCGAAATTTGGCAAAGAGGTAGTCCTCAGGTCAGGCATGTGCCTTTTGCATATATGGTGTCAATCTGTTCAGTAGTTCCTGAGAAAATTGCAGTTAAAAGTACATAAATATCTATAGTGCGCGCACGGTGCGTGCACCATAACGTGCGCGAGCGTAATTCTGATTGGTGGTTACATGTCAGTCAACATTCGAATCGTTCGAAATCAGGAAGTGTCGGCCGCCATTTTGTGTGTTGTGTGTGTGACAGGGAAAAAGAAAGGTGGAGAACGTGAAAAGGGGGCAGGGTAGAGAGTTCCTGACCCCCTAGCCTTTGTCAGGGGGTCCCTGAAGGACCCCAAAGGGTAAAAAAAACATTTTTTTTTTTTTTTTAAATCGCGGGGTGCGAGCACGGTGCGCGCATGACAGAAAAAAATCATTAAAAAAAATAGAATTAAAAATCAAGTGCAAGTGTTTAGATGTTAAAGAGCCGTTGTGTTAATTGAGGAACAGAGGAACAAAAAAAACCAAAAATTATGGGGTGGGGCATGTGTGCTGCTGTATCTTGGTCTCTATCAGGTTAATGCTGGTGTCACCATAAGATAGAACAGCATTGCACATATTGCACCGTATATGAACCCTCTGGAACAGAGGGTGAATATCCAGAGGTCGAGAAGAAGGTGAAGCTGTGGCCGCAGATGAAGTGCTCGGCTGAGCTGCT
Source organism: Triturus cristatus (assembly GCF_964204655.1). NCBI lineage: Eukaryota > Metazoa > Chordata > Amphibia > Caudata > Salamandridae > Triturus > Triturus cristatus. The sequence continues at coordinate 637,559,679 of NC_140591.1, forward strand.
GGCTGAGCTGCTGGAGGGTTGTCTCTTGCAGCTCGAGTACACTCCCGAGCATAAGCCACAGGATGTACTTCACTAAAGTGCCTTAACATAGAGTAGATACTAAAAGAGTATTTTTTTTAAGGATCTCCTCTTGATAAGACCACTCCACAAACAGTGCAGGTGACTTTAGGAGCATTCACCTTCTTCTGGCCCTCTGGAAAAGTAAAATATTTCCAAATAAATGAATCTTTTTGTTTCCTCTGTCTTGGTGGCACAAAGCTCTCCTCCTCACTCCCAGAAGATGACTGCTGCTCTGCCATTTTCAAGTACTGGAGTACTGGAAAAGCTGCTCAGCTCCTTCTCCCAGGGAATCAGAAGAAATAATGAGGGGAGTGGGTGTGGTGTTGGAAGATTCTGGAACTGAAACTACTATGAACCAATGAAAAGTGTTGTTTCGTAATCATAAGACTTGACTTGCGCGCACCGTGCTCGCACGGAGCACGCACGCATGCGCGTACGGAGCACACACGTACGGAGCACGCGCGCATGCATGTACGGGGCACGTGCGCATGCGCATATGGAGCATGCACGCATGCGTGTACGGAGCACGCGCGCTGGCACCTACGGAGCACGCGCGCATGCGCGTAAGGAGCACGCGCGCACGGAGAACACTCGACGTACGCATGCGCACACGGAGCACGTATGCATGCGCACACGGAGCACGTATTCGTGCGCGCACGGTGCACGCACCGTCAAAAACCCTAAAAAAAAAAATTACAAAAAAAATTAAACTGTTTATAAGTTTATAGAAGATATTAACTATGCTGTTCAACTTTATCCAAATTCAAAAAAAAAAAGAGCTGAGCCATTCCATATTACAGGATACAGTCAATCTATAACTATATACATAGGTAGCTTATTGTAAAATAAATATTTAAAAATATAATAATACATTCATAAATTAGCATTTAAAAAACCTTTGAAATTCACTGAAAAAACCATAGGTTTCACACACGTTATAGTTAGAAATTAGCATTTAAAAAACCTTGCAAATTCACTTAAAAAACCATAGGTTTCACACACGTTATAGTTAGGAATTAGCATTTAAAAAACCTTGCAAATTCACTGAAAAAACCATAGGTTTCACACATGTTATAGTTAGCTGGACATTTCACTCGTAAAAAAACATTGAAATTCCCCCGTTATAGTTAGTTCAGCTAACTATAACTCGCGCGACCGCAATCCACTGCTGATGACGTCACATATTACATCACTCATGACATGGTCAGTGACATCACTCATGACATCTCAAATGACATCACTGATGACATCACTGATGACATCATCCTTGTGTAAGAGTGGCAGACCTCCTCTTATCCTAATATAAACTTTGATACACACATTGAAAAATACAAACTAAAGTTTTGAAAACTATAGAGATACCAATACCAGTTAGAACAACCTATTCAGTAATCAGTCATCATATGTACTCATATACCTATACATCCTGTTACACACCTACACTCATACATAGAGTTACTCACACACATACTCACACATGCAAATAAACATCCATTTACTTGCATATACAGCTACACACACACCACTACACTTACTTCTACAGAAACGTACACATACTTACTCTCTTAAACAATCACTTATAGAAACACATGCTTATTTATACAGGAACTCTTCCAACCTCTCACTCTCATATATCCTAACTTATATACATCAATACTCACATATACTAGTTTAAAACATATGGACTTACTCATAAAGACACTATTGAGACAGTCATTCACTCTCTTACTCACCCATACACACACTCATCCACCCATACTGTCCTGCTCACATACTGTCTTCAAAACACATACAAACAGTGAGTCACTGATTCATGCATCTATACGCTAAGTAACATCCCCCACTGAACCATACAGACACTCGTACTGATACTCTAAAAACGAACTAATAACCCATATACACACTCATGTAGCTACTCACCAACCCATGCAGTCACTTATACACAAAGTGAGACACTGATACAGATATTTAAATATTTATACATTACTCACTAATACTTGTATTCACTAAGATACTGTTAATAAGTCATTTATACAATTAATTTTACAAAAAAAAACATCCATTTAGACACTTATTTACCCATTTATTCTTCCATTAACCTTTAGATATGCATATATAAAAAAAAAATATTTTTCAGAAAGACACATATTCACTGGATGATGTCATCAGTGATGTCATTTGAGATGTCATCAGTGATGTCATGAGTGCTGTCACTGACCATGTCATGCGTGATGTAATATGTGACGTCATCAGCAGTGGATTGCGGTCGCGCGAGTTATAGTTAGCTGAACTAACTATAACGGGGGAATTTCAATGGTTTTTTGCGAGTGAAATGTCCAGCTAACTATAACATGTGTGAAACCTATGTTTTTTTCAGTGAATTTGCAAGGTTTTTGAAATGCTAATTCCTAACTATAACGTGTGTTAAACCTATGGTTTTTTAAGGGAATATATATATATATATATATATATCAACGAATCCGCAGCGTCTCTGCTTCGTTTGCTACACACGGACACGGACCACGAAGTTAGTGCCAATTCCTTTATTTCATAGATGCTGCCATAACGCGTTTCAACTCCCTTCGAGTCTTGATCACATGGTGTCGTTTTTTTGCAGACATTACATTTTTAAAGTGATATAGTGCTCTGTGATAGGTTTTTTCACTGCACATGACCATAGACATAGTAAAAACATTCCCAGTGGACCGTGTTTACATAAGACTTTTCTGAGAAACAACATATTCATATGCAAGAATAAACAAGCGTAAATGCAAATTTTTCAATGGCAATTAAATTCACAGTTGAATAAAATCAAAAATAGATAAATATATGTTATCTTATTTTTCTCATTGGATTAATCTCTCGCATAAATGCAGCTTGCGTAGCAGGACTGGAGGTTATGACATTGTTTTGAAAAAACTTTAATGACACTGTTATTTATCAATAGTTGCCTGCATGAATGCAGTATATTTTGAGTGTCTTTACTAGTACCTTTGTTATATAGGTCAAATATTTGAATTTAGCCAAAATTTGGCGTGATACTTGGATTCTATATAAGTTCATGTTACTTGAATTCAATGTTGGTGAATCTTGAAAAAGAAAACCATTCTTGTCCTCCATAATATGTCTGCTATATTTTAATAAAACTGTGATATATGTATATATAATTCATGTTGTATCGGTGCAAGTCCTGTATTTCTTAACATATTTCGCCCATAAAACTAAAATTTCTTGTATTCGATATTTATTCTGAATAGAATATCAGTTATTCGCTTAAAATGCGAAAAAAGAGATCAAAACACTATTGGTTCATAATGTCTTGTTGATCATCCTTGCCCCTGTGAGCATATTATGGGCTAACAATAGAATATCGGGAATGTATGTCTAGTACCTCTATTGTGCAAAATAATGCTGATTGTGTGCAAAAGTGCAAGTGCTGATATTTAAAAAATTATAATAAAAAATATATATATAATAGTAATAAAACTAATGTTTTTGTAGTTTTTTTAGCTGATGCGTTTGTCTAAATTGTTGAGACATATATCAATTATATGTTGTCAATTTGAGCTTCCTCATAACATCAATGGCTTAATCCTTCTATATATTTCCAAAAGTTTTCAGAAAGTTGGGGTAAATAAAGAGGGTTTTTTTTTGTAGTTCTTGAAAGGAGCATACCTCTCTAATATGTTGTGCAAAATGAATGCCTTGATATATAAATATATAAATAAATAAATATGTATATAAATATATAAAAACATATAAAAGAGATATATCTACCCATTAAAAGTTTGTTAGCTAAGACATTAAATGTATAGTAAAGCAATTCTTAAAATATGTTGTTAATATCAAGACGCTTGCCAGTTTGGGTATACAAATATTAAATGCAGGTGTATAGATCTTCCGTAGCGTTCAGGCCACCTGGGGCCTTTGTATCTAATTCCAATATATAATGTGTTTCCAATCTTCTCAGCTTTGCTTCCCTATTACCTCCCCGTCTGCTTGGAGGTACTGAGTCGATTAGAAAGAATTTTAAATCCTGACTATTGGAATTGTGATGCTCACGAAAGTGTCTCGCTACAGGATATGTATTGTCGTGGTTATTAATGGCTCTAATGTGTTGCAAAATCCGTTTGTGAGCTTGTAGTTTGGTACTACCAATATAATGTAGCTCACAAGGACATGTTAGAACATATATGACATATTCTGTCTTGCAAGTAAGAAATTTTTTTATTTTGATTTCCTGCTTATTAAATGGTGTAGTATATGATTTTTTGTTTACTCCCAACTGGCAGGCTTTGCAAGTTTTTCACTTAAAGAAACCATTGTGTGTTTTTAGCCATCCGCAAGATTCAATGACCTCAGGAGTAGTTGATACTAGTTGGTCCCTCATTGATATAGCTCTTTTAAACGTAATGGATACCTTTCTGGGTAGCGACTGACCTAAGATAGGGTCGCTTAATACTAGAGGCCAATTGCTCTGAATGATATTGCACATTTCTTTATGTTGTTTGTTGTAGTCAATAATGATTCTAAAGTCATTTTTAGTATTGTCATCTTTGTGATTTGCTGATGATGACGGTTGATCTTCTAATTTAGGTTTGATTAGATCAATTCTGTCCATATTCATGGATTTATCTATGGCCCCTTCAATTATCTTGCGTGAATAACCCCTAGCCAGGAATCTATTCTTTGCTTGGTCTTGTGCATATTTGAGGGTACTTGCATTGCTGTTTATTCTCCTGAGTCTAAGCATTTCCCCATAGGGGATACTGCTGATCAAATGCCGGGGATGCGCACTTGAGCTGTGTAGCGTGGAGTTTCCTGCTGTCTTTTTACGATATAATTTAGTTTGAATTTTCTTTTTGTCATCAATATAGATGTTGGTATCAAGAAAGTTAACAGATGTGTTATTGATAGTGCCTGTATATATATATATATATATATATATATATATATATATATATATATTAACTACTGGCGGTTGCCAGTAGGTAGTTATAGTTAGGACCCATTTTCCATAGGAAATCCGCAACATTCTATTACCAATAAGTCTGGTGCCGGTTGACGAATCTTCGCGAAATTTTACAAACTTTTGGCCAGCTCCGGTTCGCTCCTATCCTGAAAGTTTTGTGTTGATTCATCAAGCGGGGGCCGAGAAAAAAGGGGGGTCCGAAATGCGTTTTCCCCATGCAATTTCCCATAGGACCTGTTGACGCAGCTACAGCCCGAACTGCTGAACAGAATGACACCAAATTTGGCAAAGAGGTAGTCCTCATTTCAGACTCGTGCCTTTTGCATAAATGGTGTAAATCTGTTCAGTAGTTCCTGAGAAAATGAGACTAAAAAAGATAGATATATCTATGGCCTCGGAGGATCCGCGCACCCTAAGCGCACCCTCCCCGAACCGAGCGCGCACCCTCCCGATCACGCGCTGAATGCTAATTGGCTTTCGAGTGTCTGTCCACATGCGAAACCAGGAACTGTTGGCAGCCATTTTCTGCCTGGGTAGAAGCGAGGCTGAAGAAGTAAGGGGAATAAGTGTTTAAAACATATAAAGGGGGCAGGGTAGAAATTCTCTGACCCTCTAGTGTTGCTTAGGGGGTCCCAGAAGGACCCCCTGGGGCCGCCTTTTTAAAAAAAAAAGCGGCGAAATTCGCGCAGGGAGCGTGGATCCGGATGAAAAAATTTAAAAAACCCGAAGAGCGGGCTTCCACGCTTTGTTAATAATTAGCCCACGGGTGGGCCAAATCCCGGGGGCAAAATGTTATATATTAATAGGGGGAGGGGGGCTGCGTGGCCCCCTCCTGGAGCCCTCGAGGGCCCTGGGGACCGCCAACCCCCAGGGCCGGCACCCAGAGTGTCCTGGGGTGCCCACCCCCAGGACACTGTTGTTTGCTATGAGAGGGCGGGAGTCTCCCGCCCTCCTGTTTGCTATGAGAGAGCGGGAGTCTCCCGCCCTCCCATAGCAAACTTCGTTAGGATTTTGAAAGAGAGAGCAGGTTCTGCTCTCTCTTTCAAAATCCTAACTATATTGCTTTTCCACACGGGGAGCTGCATGTCAGCAGCTCCCCATGTGGAAAAGCAATGCCGGCTCCCGAAGGACGTGTTGAGCCGGCTGGGACCGTGGGGGCGTTGGGGCTCCCCCACGGTCTCCAACATTTTTTTATAAGCCCCGGGGGATGGGGTCCCTGAGGATAATAAAAATTTGTGATAGGGGCTATTTTTTTTTTACGGTAAAATTAGGAGTCGCGCATCCTAACGCGGTGGGTGCACAGTTCCTCTCGTGTTGGGTGCGCGGTTCCTAACGCGTTGGGTGCGCGGATCCAAGGAAAAAAAACTGACATGTTTTGGGAGATAAACATCTAGCTGAAGTGTTTTGTTCTTGAGTGGCTCTAAAAAGAGCCGTTGTGTTCATTGAGAGTTTTTGGTACTTATAAGTAAGTACCTATACAGAGTCTAAAGTTGTTGAGGAAGACTCTGTTTCCTTCATCAGCAAAGTGTACTCCATCTCTCCTATATATCTCTTGCATATGAAAGCGCAGATTGTTATTGTAAATGGACCCCATTCTATAGTCTCGAAGAAAAGCAGAAACAGATTTATTCACATGTTTCCTAGTCTTCTCAATTTGTGGACAAAAATGATTGGACCAGTTCCACTTCTGCCTTTGGCATATGTTAGAATACACAAAGGCAGTTTTGGGAAAAAGTGAAAACAATTCTGCAAAGGTGTCCTTCATAAGCATTTCCAGACCTACCCCAGTCAAAGTGCCTAAGTCATTGCCACCACAGTGCACTATTATGAGGTCAGGGTGTTGGATATGCATAAATGTTTTTACCAATGGCATCAATTGGTGCCACTTTAACCCTCTCTGTCCAATCCATTTAATGTCTACATTTGGCAAACCTAGGTCTTTGTGAATGCCTTTGTTTTCTGCATACCTTTCGCTCCAGAAAATATAGCTGTGTCCCACAATCCACACCCTAAGCATCTTGAAGGGAGGTCTGGATGCACTCAGATGGTCTCTGTAAATGAAATGGCAGTTTGAAAAGTAAGTTTTTTCTAAAATGGGGACTAAGATGCAGTTTTGAAAAAAGACAAGAAATCATTGGTTGTTTGACAACCTTCTACACTGAAAGGTAGGGTGCATGTTTCTGTTTTTTAAACGCATGATTCTTATTGCTTAACAAAAAGTGCGTGAAAGTAACATTATATATGATAAGCTGATATGTTGAAAAGTCAAGCACACTTGCTGTTTTGATTAGCAACATTGTGTGCTGAACTTGTGACCTGTGTGCTCAGTTCAGTGTTCCATGACCTGTTGCTATGGTAACAAGCAGAAGGCAGATTGGGGGTAGGGTTCAAATTTATGTTATTTGGAAAGGGTTGAAATGTTTAACCAATAGAAATGTGTGTTTGCTTTTGAATTTATGTGGGAAAGAATGTGATTTGATGTTTACATGTATATGTATGGAAAATGAGAGGGACACTTTGCCATTCTTTGGTTTTGCTGAGAGGTGCACAGTGCAGAGATTTTGTATAAGAAAATCTGGTGTGTGACTGATATCTGGTGTGTGACTGATATACTTCTTAATCTACAAAACAACTCGAAAGGTGAGTTATTTAATTGTGAGGGGATGTATGTAGACTATTTTGATTTTAATCAGACTAATGTATTTCTCCTGTTAAAGTGTAGGGAGTACTTTTTGTGTCCCCAATCTTATTGACAGTGTGTGTGCATGTAGAAACCATTCTGTGATAAGCATTTGTGTTTTTCATGTGTTTGCAGACATATAACTGTGCTGTTTTAATATTTTGGTAGAATTAGAAATCAGTCATTGTTTATAAATTTGTAAAATGAGTCATGTTTCTACACTAAAATGTAGTACTCGTAGATTAAGAAATGTGTTTTGGTAAACTCCTAGGGATAGTTGGCTGTCTACAATCACACTGTGAGTCTGTGTGCATTTGGGTAAGGATTGTGAGAGAAGCATTTGGGACCATCATGTATTTGCTGACAGATAACTGTTTTAAAACCTGCCATGTTGTCAAGTTTTACTAGCATTAGAAGCCAGTCTTTGCTTATACTTCGATAAAATGAGTTAGGCTTTGACACTAAAGTGCAGTACTTAAATATGTAGATTGTGTACAGTACTCTTACGCCTTCTACACTAGTGAATGAGTTTTGGTAAACTCCTATGATAGTGTTGCTTGCCTAAAATCACACTGTGAGTCTGTGTGCATTTGGGTAAGGATTGTGAGACAAGGATTTGGTAACATCGTGTATTTGCTGACAGATAACTGTTTTAAAATCTGTAATGTTGTCAAATTTTAGTAGCATTAGAAGCCAGTCTTTTCTTATGCTTTGATTAAATGAGTCAGTGCAGTACTAACATATGTAGATTATGTGCAGTCCCCTTACCCCTTGCACAGTAGTGAATGAGTTTTGCTAAACTCCTAGGGATAGTGTTGCTTGTCTAGAATCACACTGTGAGTCTGTGTGCATTTGTGAACCACTGTGAGAGAAGCATTTGGGAACATCATGTACTTACTGACAGATAACTGTTTTAAAACCTGCCAGGTTGTTAAGTTTTAGTAGCATTAGAAGCCGGTCTTTGCTTATGCTTTGATAAAATGAGTTAGGCTTTGACACTATACTGGAGTCGTGAAATATGCAGATTGTGTGCAGTCCCCTTACTCTTTGCACAGTAGTGAGTGAGTTTTGGTAAACTCCTAGGGATAGTGTTGCTTGTCTAGAATCACACTGTGAGTCTGTGTGCATTTGGGAACCACTGTGAGTTAAGCATTTGGTAAAATCATGTATTTGCTGACAGATAACTGTTTTAAAACCTGTCATGTTGTCAAGTTTTAGTAGCATTAGAAGCCAGTCATTGCTTATGCATTGATACAATGAGACAGGCATTGACAGTAAAGTGTAGGACTGAAATATGTAGGTTGTGTACAGCACCCTTACCCCTTCCACAGTAGTGAATGAGTTTTGGTAAACTGCTAGAGATAGTGTTACTCGTCTAGAATCACACTGTGAGTCTGTGTGCATATGGGAACCACTGTGAGAGAAGCATTTGGGTACTTCATATGTTTGAATATGCATAACTGCTTAAAAACTTTCTTGTTCTCAAGTTTTGTTAGAATTAGAAGGCAGTTATTGCTTATGTAATCACCCAGGAAGTGTCCTTGCAATACTGGAAACATTTAGTTAATATTCAAGTAGTAACTAAGTGAGGCAGGCCTTAGCACATGCATTGATTCAAATGCTTATCCACTATGCATGCAGTCCTCTAACCATCTACACAGTTCTCTTTCACACTTTTAATTCCACAGTCAGTATTCATACACTTCAAGCAAACACTCTGTTACTCCCCATGTACTCCTCTAGTGACCCATTCAGTAGCATATACTAAACCATTCACTTTGCCAAAACCCAAACACTTATAAATTCACTCAGGCACTCTCTTTCTAGTACTCTTATCATTCAGTCAGTATCCAAGTGCTCATGCAGCGAGCCAGGCCTTACAACATGGACTGCTTGAAACCCCTATGCAGTATGCATACAGGCCTCTAGTCACCTACACATTTGTCTTTCACTTTTTCAATTAACTAGTCAGTATCTATATACTTCAATAAACATCTTGTCACTCATCTTGCACTCATCCAGTGACTGATCCAGTACCATGTACTAATCTTTTTACTGTGCCAAAACTGAAAAACTTAACAGTTTTACCCAGGCACTCTTCTAGCAATAGTCTAATGATTCAGTCAGTTTCCAGGTACTCATGCAGTGAACCATGCATTACCACATAGAGGGTACAAATGTCTATGCAGTATGCATGCAGTCTGGTAACACACTATACACTTGTTTTTAATAGCTTCAATTCCCTAGTGAGTATCCATGTACTTTCAGCAAACATCCTGTCACTCCCCTTGCAGTGTTCTAGTGACTTATTCAGCACCATGTAGTAAAGCATTCACTGCGCCAAAACGGAAACACTTGTAAATTCATCCAGGTACGCTTCTTGCAATAGTCTAATCATTCAGTCAGTACCTAAGTACTAATGGAGTGACGCAGGCCTTAGCACATGGATTGATTCAAATGTGTTTCCAGTATGCATGGAGGCCTGTAACTACCAACACAATTGCCCTTCAGACGTTCAATTTCTCTGTCAGTATCTATAAACTCCAATAAACACTCTGTCACTTTAATTGCACACCTCCACTGATTCATTTGGCAGTAAGTACTAACCTATTCACTGCACTAGAATCCAAAATCTTAAAAAGATTCACTGAGTCACTTTTTTTTGTAGTACTCTAATGATTCAGTCAGTAATCAGGTAGTTTTGCAGTGATCCAAGTGTTACTCTATGGACTGTTTCAAATGTCTATCCATTATGGATGTAGGTCTCTAGCCACCTACATACTTGTCTTTTACACCTTCAATATCCCAGACAGTATTCATACAGTTCCCGCAAATACTCTCTCACTCTCCTTATACTACTCCAGTGACCCATTCAGCACCATGTACTAATCCATTCACTGCACTGAAAGGCAACCACTTATAAATTCACCCAGGTAGTCTCCTTGCAGTGCTTTAATCATTCAGTCAGTATCCAAGAACTCATGCAGTGAGCCAGCCCTTAGCATATGAATTGCTTCAAACGTCTATCCAGTATGCATGCAGTCTTCTAACCACCAACACACTTGTCTTTCACATGTTTAATTCCCCACTCAGTATACATATAGTGCAGCAAACATCCTATCACTCCCCTTGTACTCCTCCAGTGACCCATTCAGCACCATGTGCTAATCCATTCAGTGCGCCAAAACCCAAACACTTATAAATTCACCCAGGCACTCTCTTTGCAGTACTCTAATCATTCCGTCAGTACCCAAGTACTCATGCAGTGAGCCAGGCCTTAGTACATGAATTGCTTCAAATGCCTATCCACTATGCATGCAGTCCTCTAACCACCTACACACTTGTGTTTTACACCTTCAACTCCCTAGTCAGTATTCATACACTTCTAGCAAATACTCTTATCACTCCTCTTGGAGTCCTCTAGTGACCCATTCAGCACCGTGGAGTAATCCATCCACTGTGCCAAAACCCGAACACTTCTAAACTCACCCAGGCATTCTTCTTGCAGTACTCTAATCATTTAATCAGTATCCAAATAGTATTGGAGTGAGACAGGCCTTAACATATGAATGGATGTAAACATGTGTCTAGTATGCATGTAGGTCTCTAATCACCTTCACACTTGTCTTTCACACCATCAATATCCATGTCAGTATTCATACACTTCTAGGAAATACCCTGTCACACACCCAGTTTGTTTCCTAATAGTGTTGTAATCATTCAGTCAGTTAGCATGTACTCTTTTAGTGAGGTAGGCTTTAGGGCATGAACTGCTTCAAAGTAGTATGCACTATGCTTGTAGTGTTTTAACCATCGTCACACTTGTGCTTCATGGCTATAGTTTCTTAGTCAGTTTTGATATAAAATGTGTTTTTACAGTAATAGAATAGTATGAATTTGAAAGTTATTAATAGACATTTATTTGTGATTCTTTTTTACAGATACTGTTTTTCGACGTTAAAATAGAGAAATCATGCCTGAAAAAAAAAGAAAAAGAAAGGAGCAGAGACAGGAGAATTACTTGAAGAAAAGTCAACCACAAGTATTGAATGTACAAGATAATGTGGCTAAAAAGAAAAAATCTTCTGGTAAGATCACAAAGCAAATTAATAAAAATGTTTGTAGGAGGAAAAGGAATGTACAGAATGCTGAATCCACTGTGAATGTTTCAACTACAAAAAAAATTCAAACTAAGAGGAAAATCAAAAAAACAAATATTCAGTCAAAGGATACTAGGGGGCATATTATCAAGCCAGGCGATAAAATTATCGCCGCTTTAGCGGCAGAAAACTGCCGCTAAAGCGGTAATTATGGGCTTGATAATATGCTCTATAGAATTCCAATTGAAGCCCTTGTTAGATGTGAAGGACGTCTAACATGGGCTTCAATTGGAACTCCATAAAGCATATTATCAAGCCCATTATCGCCGTTTTAGCTGTAGTTTTCTGCAGCTAAAGCGGCGATAATTTTATCGCCTGGCTTAATAATATGCCCCAAAGTGTGCTAAAAGAAGGCAAAATCAGTATAAGGAATTACGCAAAAAAATATTTTACAAGAGTAGTACATAATTTGCTGAAAGATGTGAAGAAATATAAAAAGAGAGCTCTGTTTTATAAAAAGAAGAAGCATATTGAAAACATTGTTGAAAAGGCTTTAGAAGTAAAAAGGAAACTATTCATTTTAGTATTAAACAGAATTCGATCACTAGATAAACCAATCAATTTAATGAAGGCCAAAAGTAGGAGGAAAAGAGTAATTAATAGAAAAAAAAATTGTGATTTTTTTTGAGAGAATGGAAACACAGTTCCAGTTCAGAGCCTTTCTTTAATGAAGAGAGTTATTTACAGAGCAAAAAATTACTGTTTGCAGTTGACACCAGTGGTAGAGGTTACGAAGTTAGAGATGGTTGTCCAATTGAAAAAGAGAAAATGGTTGAAAGAAATGCAGAAGAAGTGATAGCTGATGAAGTTCTAGGGAGACGTCCTAAACACCCTGTGTATACATGGGATTGCAGTAGTATTTGTAGTGTACGACAGGAATCTATTGATAAATTATGTCATTTTTTACGAGCATATACTAAAAAAAGTGTTAAACAAAAGATTAAGGTGTTGCAAGGACTAGACCCTTGCAGAGTGAGAAAAAATACTGGTTTGCAAGGTCATTCTCTGGCTTGTCTTTCTAGGAAAGTTTGTGAAAGTGTTTTTCACCATTTCAGGATGCTGGCAGTACATCATACTCAAATGCGGAAGTTAGTGAGAAGATTGTATTATGTGAAAAGTCCAGCACTAAAATTAAATGAGTTGAATAGTGCTCTTTTACATGGCTCAGTATCAGATGTGAAGAAGGTTTGTGAGGATATTGAGTTTTGTTACTTTGGTCCTCAGCAAGAGAGTGGAGAAACTGTGACATTAGTAGAAGAAAATGTTGAAGACAATGTAGAACCTGTGATTACAAAAAAGTTTGAGGATGAAATCACAAAGTTTAAGGTAATTTCAGGTGAAAGACCAAATGTTTCTTGTATTTGTTGTCTGCGAAGTCACTATAAATATCAGACTAGGGGTGTCAATCTGTATTTAAAAAGTGAAATAGAAGATAATGATAAGTGGATGGAATTTGCAACTTATTTGCTGGTAGAGGATTGTATTGATTTGGGATCTGAGCAGCGTATTTGCAAATATTGTTATAACAAATTAGATGAGAATAAAATGCCTGCTAGAGCAGTTTATAATAATCTAAAGTTGGTTGCTATTCCTCCAGAGCTGATAGATTTAAATACGTATGAGTCTATTCTCATTCAATGTGTGCACCCGTTTCAGGCTATTGTTCGTATGGAGCCTAAAACAGGTAAATTACCTCCATCAGAGTTGCAAAGAGGATTGAAAGGAAGAGTTGTGTATTTACCGTTAGATTTAAGGACAAATATTGAAACTATTGGTGTAGACCATGCAGAAAATGAGCCACTAGTCATTCTAGTTAATGGTGTTCCTACTAAGAATAAGACAATCTGGCAAGAGTTAGTGGATGTTAGAAAAGTGGAAAAGGCATCATTGTATCTGTTAAAAAATAATGGGTACTATAGAAATGTGTTTGTAGGAGAAGAAGAAATAGATTTAGCAGAAGATACTGAAACATTAAGTTGACAAATTGAAAAAGTGGACATGTCCAGATGTGAAGAAATCTATGAACATTACAGTGTACATCCACTTCATTCCAAAGAGGTGATTGGGAATACGATTGAGTTGTTCCAAATGAAAAAAGCAACAGGAAGTCCCATGAGTGTATGGGAAGAGAGTTTGGAAGCTCGTTGTTTTCCGCAGTTGTTTCCAACAGGAAAAGGTGGATGATATGATGAACGTCCAGTGCAGATTCCTGCATCTGAATATCGGACAACAAGATTTTATGCAGAAGATCCAAGATTTCGACAATGTATCCCTTATATGTTTCATCTTCTGTTTGAAAGTGGCTTGTCTGGACTTTCATATGCAGTAAATCACATTTTAAAAACTGGAATGCATCTGCAAAATGTAACTGCAAAGGATTTTATGGATAAAGTGCATCAGAGAGATGATCATTTAGAATCTCAGTTGATTAATCTGATGGCATGTCAGCGAGGGACTAATGAATATTGGTACCGTCGTCATGGAGAATTGAAATGTATGCTACGTAACTTGGGAACTCCTACATGGTTTGTTACACTAAGCTGTGCTGAGTATGCTTGGGATGACTTACTTGAATTTCTTCGAGAGGCAAATTGCAATATAACAAATATTGAATACAAGACACCTGGAGAATTGTGCTCATTGGATCCTGTTAATGTATGCAGATATTTCAATCATAGATTTGAAGCTCTGATGTCTTTCATCTGCAAAAAAAAGAATCTTCCTCTTGGAGAAGTTGTGGATTTCTTGTAGGAGAAAGGAGTATCAAGCAAGAGGTGCTCCTCATATATATATGTTGTTATGGATCATGGACGCCCCCAAATTTGGAACAGATTCAGATTAAACTGTTTTGTCTTTCATTGAAGATTATGCCACATGTGGTGTACCCAATAGCAAAGAACATAAAAACTTAAAACAACAAGTCTTACGATTCCAAAGCCATCAATGTGGAAAATACTGTTGACGAAAGTACAAGTCAAAGGATAAGTTCTATACCAAATGTCGTTTTGGATTTCCACGTCCTGTATTATCCAAAGGAAGAGTGAACAGTTTTATGTCAGCTGTGCAACATACCATCACAAGAAAGTCTCCAAAAAATACCTACAACTTAAAAAGAAGTGAAGAATCAAAATACATAAATGACTACAATCCAGTTATTTTATCCATGTGGAATGCTAAAATGGATATTCAGTATGTTGCGGACAATTCCATTGCTGTCGCTCGGTATGTAACGTCCTACATTACTAAATCAGAAAAGACGGAATTGAAAGAAATGTGGGAAGAGATTTCTCACGAGAAGACCAAGTAAAAGAATTATACAGTTTCAGTTTGAAGATGTTATCGCATCGTGAAATTGGAGCATATGAATGTTCAGATCAGTTATCATCTGCAAGTCTATTTGGGTGAGTCTAGGTCTTGTAGGAATGCGAAATCAGGTACTGAAATCTGTTCAAGAAATTGAATATTTTGCAGAAAAACAACCAGAAAGTACAGATATTTTGAAAACGAATATGTTCGACACATATTACCCAAACAGAAGTCATCATCTTGAGAGCATGTGTCTCTATGAAGTGCTGCAAAACTACACTTTTAAACAGAATACTACAGAGAACATCAATGATGGAAAATATGCAGTTATTGGTTCTGAAGGATGTCTGGTGAAACAGAGGAAAGATAATTTAATTAATCACAGGAAACTGAGTTGCGACACTGCTGATAAAAGGGAATTTTACTATTTAGCCCTTTGGCAAATGTTCAAACCACGGCGTTCAGAACTGGAATTACTTGGAGATTTTCAGAGCTATGAAGATTCATTTAATGCTTGTAAAGATAGCACACAATGCAGTGCTTTTGCAAAATATGTGAAAATGTTGAATGATGAAATTGATCAAGAAGCTACAATTGCAGCAGAGCTTGCTAGAGACAGTTCTCAAGACAGTCAAAGTTCTGCTGCACTGAGTCAAGATCCACTTGGACAACCAATTGTTGAAAATGAAGCGGCAACTGCCATGAATGAGGTGGAAACAGCAATGTATCAAGCTCAAGAAGATGTAATACAGTTAGGAAACTTGGAAGAACAACTAAATGTTGAACAGAAACAAATATATCAACAAGTGAAAGAGCAGATTGACCATGGATTACTTCATGAAAAGAAAGGGTGCTCATGTACATCATTTCAACCTATCCGAATGCATGTGAGTGGTCAAGCTGGAACAGGAAAAAGTTTCTTAATTAAAGTAATTACAAGTTATCTGCAGAAAACAACTGAGTCGCATTTGTGTTGTCACTGCTCCAACTGGGTTGGCAGCACATAACATTAAAGGAACTACTTTACATTGTTTACTAATGCTACCAGTAGAGCATGAGAACAAATTGGAATACCACAAGCTATCTGGAGAAGCTTGTTGTGAAGTTTCAAGAGTCTTGAAGAAAATGAAACTTCTCATTATTGATGAGGTGAGCATGGTCTCAAACATGATGCTTGCCTTTGTGCATTTAAGAATGCATCAAATTCTTAAAACAGAGTATGACGTGTTATTTTGAGGAAAACACGTCATAGTTTTTGGAGATCTATTGCAACTCACTCCGGTAAAAGGACAACCGGTATTTAAAACACTTGCACATGAAGATACCAGAAAGTCTCCTGGTAGTGTTGGTAATGTGAACATTTGGACTAATTTTGAATACAAAGAACTGACAATAAAAATTCTTCAAGATATGAGAATTGGAATTCTTACAAAATATGGCAAACAAGCTTTGGAAAGTCGATTACTTTGCAAAGTGTTTCCAAATGAAAATGTAGTTCCTGCAAAAGTGTACATGAAAATTGCCGAAAATAAATCAGTGATCTGCTTAATGCCAACACTGCGAGAGTGTTCCATATTCAACAAAGAACACTGAAAAATGAAGAAATTATAAAAATGGAAGCCATCGATAAAATAGAGCATGAAGGAATCACTATTGATTTGACGGGAAAGTTGAAAACTAAACTGGATTCTTTAGAAAAAAAAATATTCTAAAACAGCTGGTTTAGAAAAGACACTGTATGCGTGTGTAAACTGTCGGGTAATTTTAAGGCGAAATTTGGATGTAGAAAAAGGGTTAGTTAATGGCGCAATGGGTAAAGTGGTAGATTTTGTTAATTATCAGAAAAAGAAAGAATTTAATTTTAAAAAATTAAATTTGATCAGATTGAAGAAGTTAAAGAAATTGGTTGTTGTTCAGGTCATTTTTTGCTTGTTAAAGATTTATATGTCCGTAGGAAACAATTTTCATTTTCTCTGGCATATGCAGTGACTATTCATAAATCTCAAGGATTAAGTCTAGTCAGTGCATTGGTGAACATTGGATCTACTGTATTTAAAGAGGGTATGGCATATGTTGCTTTGTCGCGAGTCAGAACATTATCTGGTTTGTTTTTGATTGATTTTGATGAGACAAAGGTTACTGCAGATGCAAACTGTGTAAAAGAGTATAATAGGTTAAGAAGGGTGTATGCTCCAAATTTAGGTCAATATCCTGTATTTGAAAAGCGTGTGGTTGGTCGAAAAAGAAGGTTTGAGAGTATCTGTTCTGAAGGTGTTGGGAAGGGAATAGCACAAGATAATGTTGTGATTGCAAGTAAAAAGAAATTGGACACTGTTGAAGAGCTTGTTGGATATCAGTTTGAAAATAGTTCAGGTGTCAACTGCTATGCTAATGTAGTGGTCAATGTTGTTTTTTATCTTTAAGGTTTGCAAGAACAAATTATGCAGAATCGGCAACAAAGATTTTGTTCTCTGTTGCATTCTGTTTTTGAAAAATTGACAACAGATACAAGTAAAATACAATCTGATTCAGATGTTCATAATCTTTTGGATGTGTGTTCTGGTTCTACACAATTTACACAAAATACCCAACAAGATGCTCAGGAATTTTTAATGTATATGCTCACCATTTTTGAAAATGAAGGTGTAGAAATAAAAAATATTTATGGCCTTTCTTACAAATGGGAACATCATTGCGAAAATTGCATGTATACATGTTCCACTAATGTAGACACTGAAAGATATCTGTATTTAACATTACCAGACTGTAAATCAGTTTCTTTCAATAAATTAGTTAAAGGTGCAAATCAAAACATGGACAATACATAATTTTAATGATGCAACGTTGTACAGCTGATGGAAGAAAATTGAATACTTTAATAAAGCAATTTGTAGCAACACAAGTATCAATATCAGGAAGGACTTTTGTAGCAATTGCAATGATTTTCCACGATGGTCCTTCCACCACATCTGGACATTACACTGCCTATCTAAAATGTGACAAAGGCTGGACACTTTGTAATTATTCCCAGTTTATTTTCAAACAACGTTTGCCTAGGGAATTACTGAATTCCTACCTAGGGGCCGATTCCAATCCTGGAAAAAGGCTGTACGAATCGTTGTATGGAGCGTTTTCTCCATACGACTCGTACCCGGTAAACTTTCCGTACAACCTAGGAAGTACGATTCGAAAGCCTATTTCCGTACGTTTCGCACAAAAGACCGTACGTGTCAAAAAACCTAACGATTCTGATCCGGAACAGCTTGTACGCGACGTCCGGATGCATTCAAGCAGCGGTTTCTGTCCCAGCAAGTACGATTTGTCCCTACGTCACTCCATACGGCTCTATTTTTACGGGTGCCAAACACAGCCGGAAAAGCAGAGTCCGATACGAACCGCTACGCAACGGAGCCCCGGTACGCGACGTACACGCCATGGACCCCATCATCCCGGTCCTCCTAGCCTACGACCTGGTGCACCGGACCCGATGCACATGCCGCAGAAAGTGAGAACACCCATGGGCCAGGGGGGTTGAGGGGCAGGAAACATACAGCATACCCAAAGCCAAACCTATAATATGGAGCCCATACATTACCACCAGGGTCTGGTCACTTGGGGGGGCGTGGCCAGAAACCCCTGCATACCACAACAACGGAAGTGGACGTGTACGATGCATTGCACACATACCCCTACGGCACCAGTAGAACAGTGATACGGACTGTACAAACGCAATGAATGTGTGGGTACGGTGCATTGCACACGTATTCCTACGGCACCAGTATAACAGTGATACGGACCGTACACAAGCAATGAATGCGTGGGTACTGTGCATTGCACACGTACTCCTACGACACCAGTAGAACAGTGATACGGACCGTACACACACAATGAATGCGTGGGTACGGTGCATTGCACACGTACTCATATGGCACCAGTACATTTGGGATACGAGGAGTACACACGCCAGGAATGTGGGCTTATGGACTGGCCCTGCATGTTACCTTCATATTGGTGTGTTGGTAGGTCCAGGCCAGCAGTGTACTGCTCCAAGGGGGTGGGTGGGTGGGTGCAGAGGATTCACAGCAGTGGCCAGCCATTTGGGGGTGGCTGCAGATCAATACCAGCAGTGGCCTGCAATACGAGGAGTGTGTGCAGATAAATACCAGCAGTGTCCAGACATATGGGGGTGGGTGCACAGGACTCCCAGCAGTGGCCTGCAATATGAGGGGTGTGTGCAGATGAATACCAGCAGTGTCAAGACATATGGGGGTGGGTGCACAGGACTCCCAGCAGTGGACAGAGACATGGGGGTGGGTGCCGAGGACTCCCTGCAGTGGACAGAGACATGGGGGTGGGTGCAGAGGACTCCCTGCAGTGGTCAGAGACATGGAGGTGGGTGCATAGGACTCCCAGCAGTGGACAGAGACATGGGGGTGGGTGCAGAGGACTCCCAGCAGTGGACAGAGACATGGGGGTGGGTGCAGAGGACTCCCAGCAGTGGACAGAGATATGGGGGTGGGTGCAGAGGACTCCCAGCAGTGGCCTGCAATATGAGGGGTGTGTGCAGATGAATACCAGCAGTGTCCAGACATATGGGGTGGGGGCACAGGACTCCCAGCAGTGGACAGAGACATGGGGGAGGGTGCATAGGACTCCCAGCAGTGGACAGAGACATGGGGGTGAGTGCAGAGGACTCCCAACAGTGGACAAAGACATGGGGTTGGGTGCAGAAGACTCCCTGCAGTGGACAGAGACATGGGGGTGGGTGCAGAAGACTCCCAGCAGTGGACAGAGACATGGGGGGGGTACAGAGGACTCCCAGCAGTAGACAGATACATGGGGGTGGGTGCATAGGACTCGCAGCAGTGGACAGAGACATGGGGGTGGGTGCAGAGGACTCCCAGCAGTGGACAGAGATAGGGGGGTGTACATCATTATCAGATGACCACACCTACATGGTGGTATGGACGCATCCCTAACTTTGGACTATGATGCTAGTGCTATAACAACACATCACTGACAGCAGTGTCCCACTCCCAGGAGGATGTATGTATTTCACACACTGCATGACACACCACATGTGGGTGTGAGGACATATAACACATGCATACCCACCCATGGCGGATGCAGCACAATACACACCCTGATATCATGCCACAAGACATGTAACTGCCTACAATACTAAGATAGCCAAAGGGAACACACACTGTCACGCACATCCCAGGACTGATAGGAATGTCCAGGTGCTGGTCCAGCCACCAAGATGTTGTCTCTCATGGAAGGAATAGGGTGGAATTCCCCTAGATACAATACCCACAATTGTCAGTCAGGTGCCCAAATACCCTGCATAACAAGTACCATTTGTGTGGTAGGCCGTGAATGCATAGTGCTGAAAAGGGAGAATTTGTCCCTGAAGGCATTCCGACATACTCAAAACACAAGTACAGTGACTAGCAAGGATGGCACAGACGATTCAGCAGGAGACATCGGTGAGCAGGCATGGCCATTGTTGAAGGGATCCGTCACCAACAAAGGAAATGTTGACACAGGTCAGCACAACAATTGTGCAACTGTTTGCAGGGAAGATGTCAGGTGCGACAGAGGAAGGAACACTCCTTGGGACAATGTCTCAAAACAAAATTAACACACACTACCATTGATTCTTTGCAGAGACATTGTGATGGCACACAGATTCCATGGTCCACCTCATGACCATCATACAAAAACATTTCTCAGAACCCTAACACATTACCAGAACACCAACTCCAGGAGCCTCAGCACCAACATCAAGTACCTGAAATGCAATAGTGTTGAAAGTAAAACAAAAGGCTTGGTTCAGCACCAAAAAAAACCAACGAAAAATAGACTATCTACAGAGGCCAATGGCCAGTCCATATTTCAAGTCCAAGGGGGGACCTAGGGGACCGCGTCTACCCCTAGCTTGCCTGCACAAAGGAACCTCAAGGTTTGTCGACCAGGGGGCATCATCTGTGGCAGTACCAGGCACCGCAGGGACAGGAGGGGGAAGGGTAGGTGTGGCGGGTGCAGGGGTGGATGTCTCCACCACAGGGGATGGGGCAGCACCGAAGGTGGAAGCGAGCTTGGCGCTGCACACTGTTGCTAGGATGTCCCAGGGTCAACGGAGGGTGTGGTGGGTGAGGGATGGGGTGCAGCACTCTTGGGGGAGGGGGTCGACATGGTGGGGTACTCATCTCTTGTGCCCGGGGACTTCCTCGCCCGCTTGTGGGGTGGTCGCTCAGTGGGGGCAAGGTCCAGCTCACCCATAAAGATCTTCTTGGGTGAGCATTTGGCAGGGGAGCCAAGGGGAGTGGTGTTGGAGGGACAGGGTTGTGAGGACTGCTGACTGCGACTGTGGCTGCGTGTATGTCGTCTGTCCCCAGACCCTGTGGGTGTGCCTACATCCCCTGAGTGTGCGTGCCAGGAGGTGTGCGCTTTGCCTTACTTGGGGGTGTGCTGGCTATGTCTGGTGGGGTGCGTGCCCATGACTGTCTGGGTGTGCGTTGGACAGGCATGGGAGAGGGGAGTGTGGATCTGGGGTAGGGGGGGACGGAGCGCTGCAGGAGAGTAACTGCTGCCGTCAGGGAAGAGTCCATGGACCGCAGAATCCTGCGTTGGTCAGACATTGTTGCTGACATGCCCTCCATGAACAACACAATCTGTGTGAGCAGTTTAGTGTGTCCATGGAGGACATTCAGCACCAATGCCTGCCCAACCTGCAACTGCCGCAGTATGTCCACAGACTCTTCACTGAGGGCAGCAGGGGTGACAGGGGCAGGGGGTGCGGTGCCTGGGCCGAAGGAGACATGGTGGGCCTCTGCACGGGCAGAAGGGACGGGAGCAACTGGGAAGGCAGAGATGGTAACGGAGGAGGCGAGGACAGATGTGGGGATGCTGCCAGGTGGTGTTGCAACCTCCGCCTCATCCAGGAGGTCAGCGTCGGACCCGTCGGCGTCGTAGCTGATATCGTGTCCAGACAGGTCCTCTGACTGACTCCCCTCACCCTCCATGCCACTGGCTCCTCCTGACCCTCCTCCAGGTCTGTGCAGGTGTCTCCCTCCATTGCGGATGATGATGCTGTGGGCAAGGTGAAGAAACCGAAATACATCAGTCACCTGTATACATCTGACACATGAGTGCATATCAGGCATTGCATCATGAGTAACAGCTAGATTACTCCGCACATATGTAAGCCCTGTACTGCCCAGTTGGTAGACCCACTATGCCACTTGGACACAAGGAAAAAAAGAACACACCAGGCCACAACTTGAATGAGAAATACACTGAGAAGCTAGTGTCTGTGAACCGGTGAGCACAGCAATACAATGAAGTCATGCCACCTCTTGTTTACCCTGAAAGAAACAGTAGTGGTGCACCCAACGTAAACTAACACACATCAATACTCAAGGTGTCACCACACTCAGAGACCTGTAAGTACTTTGGAACACAAAACGAAAAAATGTTGGTACCTTGGGACTCACAATACTTTACACAATCGACATGTTTTGAATGTGCCAATTCGCCATTTCGTGAAAAGAACACTCATGTGTCTGCATGAAATATGTCTCACAAGGCAGTGCACACAAAACTACATTTACACTGCCATTGAAGAATCTGGTACCTTTTCTAAGAAGCCACTGTTAGAAATGAATGGTGTTGCAGAAAGTACATATACATGGGCCCACGGAGGGTTTGATGTCTTGAGACTTGTTAGTTTGTATCACCAACAACAAAGGAGTCTCACAAAATCAAGACCACTGTGGGAACATGTATATGGAGAATCTGCAACACCATTTAATTCTAACAGTGGCTTCTTTGAAAAGGTGCCAGCGTGTTCCATGAAAGTGGAAATGTCGTTTGGTGTGCACTTCCTTGGGAGACATCTTTCATGCAGTCACATCAGTGTTCTTAACACAAATCATCAAACTGTTGACAAGTGCTGTGTGTGCCAAGGTACAATTTTTTTAGAGTAACAACTTGAGTTATGTCAGTTGTCACATGGCCATCCGTCACCTGATTACACAGTCGGCTACACATATGACCTACTGCCTGTCATCTGGAGTGGCACCAATGTCCACACCCAGGACAATGCATAAGCTACTGGGCCTGCAATTGGGTTGTAAAAAAGCATAGCTGTACTGTGGAGACACCCTCATGGCAAGCCAGAATGTCCACACAGATGTCAGCACACAAAGTCCAAACTGCATTGCATCTGAACCACACACAGGTGCCAAAAATGTATGAGCAGGAATCATGTTTTTTAAAAAATGACACAGGCTACAAAGCATGAACATTAAGCACTGGCCAGCATCACAGGGGCACTGCATGGTGATTCTTTGTACAGCCAATTCTCAGATACAAGTCAGACCTGGCAAGGAAAAATCAGGGTTGCCCATGTAGGCCTCTCCCGCACAACCACCCATACCTGACTCAATGTGATTGATACAGATCAAGAAGTGACACCTCTTATTCAGGGTAACAAAAACTGTGCAGCAAAAATTGCTAGATTTACAAAACATCACCTCCTGGGGCTGGCAACACATATTTGTGACAAACAACCATCAACAGATTGTTGTGAATAGCCACACAGGCACTGCCCAGTGTGAGTATGCACAAGCAAAATGGTGTATCCCTGTCCATTGGACACATGTAGCACACATTGTAAAAATACAAACTAGGCCAGGGAACAATGCCACAGAGGCAGACCTATGCTGAACCCACAGAGAATGTGCACAGTGTTGGATGACACACATGATTAGGAGGCCAGGGTGTCTCATTGTTTGGGGATACGAGTCGGACGGAAAACAAAAATACAGGATCGGAATCGCCCCCTAATATTTTTAAAGTCAAAGTTTAAGGAAGATAATTCACTCTCTGAGAATTTTATTATTATCATTTAATAGAACTATCATTGTACAATTTACATAAAAAGGAGTGCAAAAATACCATGTGGCCTCAAGGAAATGTATATGTTTGAATTATGGACTTTTTTGTGCTCATTGACTCGGTGAATATTTTTATGAGACAACATTTACAGTTTTTGTAAGTTAAACTTATAAAATTTTGTTAGCCATTAGCATTTTATAAATGTGTGATTTGTATCTTGTGGTATTTTACTGAGAATAGTATGTTGGGTTTTTTAAACAATCTTTTTGATAGTTTTTTTTTTTGCCCGCTGTTAAGTGATGAGTACGATTGAAATCACTATTTCTAGTGAAATTCAATATATTCTGAGAACAGCAAATAAGGCAAACAAAATATTTTGTTGAAATTATGCTGTGTTGTAAAACATTTATTATTACAGGTTATAACTATCTTTTCTTTTCTTTACAGATCCTAATTCCAAAATAAGCAGTTTACATCAATTTTTATTGCAAAAAAAATCTGAAAAAAATGTATACCATTTTTAATTTCTGTTACTGTGAAGGTAAGTTTAAGTAAATATAAATATGCAGAATGGGCAGATATGCAAGAACCTACAAAGATTGAAAAACTTTTTAAAAACACTCTGTTTATACCGATGTAGTTTTGAAATCTCTCTGTTACCGGATATTATGTGACCTGCAAAAAAACAGATTTGAGTGGTTCATAATATTTCCCATTGTACCTATCGAAGGACCGCAATCATTTCAATCATTCTTCTTTGATCATCTTTGCAGACAAAACTCTGTGCTTACCTTAAATTATTCGGAAGCAATTTTAAAACAGAAATATTTCAGTTTTTGTAACATAGTTACTGCGCAAGATACTCTTTCATATTTACAAAGAGAGTAAAAGGCGCTCTGTGTACTTTTTCTACTCCATGTAAATACAACCTCATCATACGCACCACTTTGCGTTGAAAGGTTGTTCTATAAGTGTTGTTGTGTATGATTGCACTGAATACTCATAGAACAAGACACATCTCCAGATTTATCAGAAATCAAAAATCTCGATATGTGTGTGAATGCTGCACCATTCTCTAATTGGTGTACGGAAGCAGAACAAGGAGAATTATTTTCTTTTCTCCTCATTTTTAAATCTTCAATGCATGGTAAAATGTTCAGCATACATTGATGGAGAAAATTGCATTTATTGATTGTTTTTGTGCAGGAAGGTGTGTCTTTCAGCACAAAAACAAACAGCACATGACATAGACATCCTTTCGCTATGGTGCAAGGGTGCCTGTGTCACCACATGGCTGCAATTTAAGCAGCCGTGCAGAGAGAAGCATAGATTTGCAACATATTTATGTACATATGTTGCATCCCTGTGCTTCGGAAGTACTACAGCACACTGCAGTTAAAGAGGTTACTGTGTGATGATGCAGCCCTTCCTCATAGTTCTGCACTTATTCATTCACCATACGCTATTAATGCATTCATTCAGTCAATCACATACTACACATACATTCATCTAAACTTTCACACACCTACAAACAAATATAGCTCTTTTTTTAAATCAGGAAAGTTAGTTCTTACAAGAACTTTTTTTTTCTTCTTTATTCTTTTATATTTTTGGGGGGTTTTTTTGAATTTTTTTTAAATTTTTTGGGTTTTTCTTGAAAAAAAAGGAAAAAACAGAACTGGAGCAACAAAACAATGAACTTAAGGGTTAAAAAAAAAAAATTACACTGATGACTTTCTTGCATCCTGCAAATTAAGTCAATAGACTGCTCTCCGTAGCATAGCACTGCATTACACTTCAAGCAGAGTACTTTCAGTGTGGCAAACTGAGGACGGATGTCCAAGTGCTGGTCCAATGGATAGATGTGGGAAGTACTTGGCTGTGATGATGTCTGTGAAGGTCCAGGAAGAACTCTCATTCTTCAGCACTCTTCACATGCCAAGTTTATTGGATGCATGGTTTTGAGATGCTTTTTCATGCTCGCTGTGCCACATGAGTATTTCTTTGGTGGATCGCCATGGGAGAGCACCCTTTGACATATCTTGCATGTCACTTTGGTGGCATTCGTCTTCGATTGTCTCTCTGGAAAAGTAAAACATTTCTAGACGATGGATGAATATCTTTCCGGGCGTGGTGCTTCAGCCAGAAATTCATCTCCAGAAGAATGTTGAAATGCTGGAGATCCCTCCTGCCCTGAAGCCATTCTTTTGTAAAAAAGTTTGAACTAAGTGAAAACTTAGTAAAAAAAGCTTCTTCTCTGCAGAGATGCTCCTCCAAAGAAGGTCTAAGAAGAATGATTGAAATGGGTGGGGTCTTTCAATAGTTAGAACAGGAAGTGTAATGAACCAATCAAATCTCTTTTTTTCAGGTCACATGGGATCCGCGCACTGTGCGCATAGGCAGCACGCACCCAGCGCGCATCCGCGAAATTGAATTTAAAAAGAATATAGGATTAAATGTAAAAATATATTACTTTTATGAGTAGTTTAGATTTTGTCTTCAATTAATATTCACATGAAATACATATATATATATGTTTTTTTAAATGTAAAATATTTCAGGGGCTTCGCGCACCCACCGCGTCATACACGCATATGACGCATCGCGGAAGCGCCCCAGCGTCGCGTAACGTGCATCATACGTGTCGCGTATAGGCTTGGAGTCGCGTACTGGTCGCAGTGTGATCGCGCAGTAAACACGTACGGGCCGTGAAGGGTGCACTTACGGTGCGCTTAGGGTGCGCGGATCCCCAAAAAATGTAAAATAAATAAATAAAAAATAAAGTTTTGAAAATATAGTTTAAAAAATATTTTAAAAAAATATTAAAATATATTTTAAAACATTAACATTTTTTTTTATAAAAAACCCAATAAAAACAAATATTATTTTTTCATTTTTTAAAGAATTAATTGAAAAAATACGTTTAAAAAAAGGTGATAAAAATGAATTTAAAAAAACATAATTAAAGGAATTGACAGACTGAAATAGAAAAATTTAGAAATCCAATGAAAATCATTAAACATCATACCTTTACTGATAAATTATAGATAGGAATTAGCATTTAAAATACCTTTGAAATTCACTGAAAAAACCATGGGTTTCATGCACGTTATAGTTAGGAATTGGCATTTAAAAAACCTTATAAATTCACTGATAAAACCATAGGTTTCAGGGGCGTTATAGTTAGCTGGACATTTCCCTCATACAAAACCCTAGAAATTCCCCCATTATAGTTAGTTCAGCTAACTATAACTCGCGCCCCCGCAATGCACTGCTGATGACGTCACATATTACATCACTCATGACATGGTCGGTGACACTACTGATGACATCACTGATGCCATCTCAAATGACATCACTGATGACATCACTGATGACGTCATCCATGTGATAAATTAGTGCATCTTCTCACACTCTAATATAACCTTTGATATACCGACTCAAAATTTCAGACGGCCATTCTCAGAACTATAGATACTCCAATACCAATAAATACATACCCACTCATTGACTCTTAGGTCTACACACACCTCAACTCACTCACCTGTACAGTCACACATAATTACAGTCACTCAGTACAGGACTATCATATGCAATTATATACCTATATAGAAACTGAGACACCGCCAATCATCCATAGACGTACTCACACACCCAGTCAGTCATGCAAATAATTAATCACACTCCAATTTACTCACCTATACAGTTATACACACAAGTTCACTTACTCATAAAAATACTACCACATTCTGACGCTCTTATACAATTACTGATACAAGCACACACTCATCCATACAGCCACTCTCGCGATCACACACTCTCACATATAGCCAGTTATATACTCTTACACACATATACACTGCCTTTCACATATGTAGTTACTGACACATGTACCACTGAGATATACATTCAGTCACTAACACAACCATACACACACTCACCCACCCATACAGTCCATGCACCATAGAATCACCGACTCACACATCTATGCATAGAGTTATACACACCCTACCCACACAAACACTCAGGCACCCATACAGATACTCAGACAACCAATCAATAACCCATATAGACACTCATATAGCTATTCACAAAACCATGCAGCCACTTATACACCAACAGATAGACAAATACAGACATTCACACAGTTTAGTCACTAGTCTGCAGTAAGATACATTTAATGACTCACTTATATAGTCAGTCACGCACCTACTAAATCATCCATTCACATACTTATACACCCACTCATTCTTCCATAGGCCTTTCCCTATATATATTAAACATATTTAAATTTTACAGAAACACATACTCACTGGATGACGTCATCAGTGATGTCATCAGTGATGTCATTTGAGATGTCATCAGTGATGTCTTCAGTGATGTCACTGGCCATGTCATGAGTGACGTAATATGTGACGTCATCAGCAGTGCATTGCGGGGGTGCGAGTTATAGTTAGCTTAACTAACTATAATGGGGAAATTTCTAGGGTTTTGTACGAGGGAAATGTCCAGCTAACTATAACGCCCCTGAAACCTATGTTTTTTTCAGTGAATATATATATTATCTACTGGCGGTCGCCAGTAGATAGTTATAGTTAGGACCGTGTTTCCATAGGAAATCCGCAACATTCTATTTGGAATAACTTTGGCGCCGATTGACGAATCCTCGCGAAATTTTCAAAATAGGTGGGGCGCTCCGCTCCGCTCCTTCCCTGAAAGTCTCGGGGGGGGGATTCGTAAAGCGGGGGCTGAGAAAAAGGGGGGGTCCCAAAACACGTTTTCCCCATGCATTTTTCCATAGGACCTTTAGTCCAAGCTACAGCCCGAACGGCTGAACAGAATTACTTGAAATTTGGCAGAGAGGTAGTCCTCAGGTCAGGGATGTGCCTTTTGCAGGTCTGGTGTAAATCTGTTCAGTAGCATTTAAATCAATATATATATCTATAAGCGCGCACCGTGCGCGTACGGTGAACTTACCGTACGCGCACGCTGTCGTGCGCGAGCGTGATTCTGATTGGTTGTTAGATCTTAGTAAACATTCGAATCGGTCGAAACCAGGAAGTGTCGGCCACCATTTTGTCTCTCGCAGTCTGAGGGGGTGAAAAACAAAGGTGGAGAACGTGAAAAGGGGCATGGTGGACAGTTCCTGACTCCCTAGCCTTTGTCAGGGGGTCCCAGAAGGACCCCCAAGGGCCAAAATTTGCTACAATTTTTTTGCGAAAAATCGCGGAGTACGCGTAGCGTGTGCAGACACGGAAAAATTCCGCGAACTGGGTAACGTGGGTGCGCGGTGCGCGAAGCGCACGGTGCGCCCACAGCGCGCGCACGGTGCGCGCACGGTGAAAAACCTTACAAAAAAACCCCCAAAAAATCCATAACTTAGCATTTAAAAAAACGTACAAATTCACTGAAAAAACCATAGGTTTCACACACGTTATAGTTAGGAATTAGCCTTTAAAAAACCTTGCAAATTCACTTAAAAAACCATATATATATATATTCACTTAAAGAACCATAGGTTTCACACATGTTAGTTAGCTGGACATTTCACTCATGAAAAACCATTGAAATTCCCCCGTTATAGTTAGTGCAGGCAACTATAACTCACGCGACCGCAATCCTCTGCTGATGACATCAGATATTACATCACTGATGACATATGTGTCTTTCTGAAAAATAAATATTTGTAATATATGTATAGCTAAAGATTAATGGAAGAAGACATGGGTAAATAGGTGTCTAAATACAGTGATGTAATATCTGACATCATCAGCAGAGGATTGCGGTCGCGTGAGTTATAGTTGCCTGCACTAACTATAACGGGGAAATTTCAATGGTTTTTCACGAGTGAAATGTCCAGCTAACTAACATGTGTGAAAACTATGGTTTTTTAAGTGAATATATATATATATATTCACTGAAAAAACCATAGGTTTCACACATGTTATAGTTAGCTGGACATTTTACTGATAAAAAACCAATGAAATTCCCCCGTTATAGTTACTGCAGGCAACTATAACTCATGCGACCGCAATCTTCTGCTGATGCTAATACTGTATTCAGACACTTATTTGCCCATGTCTTCTTCCATTAAATTTTAGCTTTACATATATTACAAATATTTTTTTTTCATAAAGACACATATGTCATCAGCAGAAGATTGCGGTCGCATGAGTTATAGTTGCCTGCAGTAACTATAACGGGGGAATTTCATTGGTTTTTTATCAGTAAAATGTCCAGCTAACTATAACATGTGTGAAACCTATGGTTTTTTCAGTGAATTTGCAAGGTTTTTTAAATGCTAAGTTACTTTACGCCATTCGTGGCGTGCGCGCCCAGTTAACGCAGTTCGTTCCGTGCGCCACAGCCCACTTTACGCAGTTAGTGCCGTGCACGCACACACAGTTAAGCGGGATGGGCCATGTACGCACGATGCGCTTCGCGCACCGTGCGCACATGGGGGACATATTTTGCGCATCTTTGTGAAATGTATTCTTTGTTAACTTCCTACCTATGATAAGCCATGCACAAATGGTGCCCTTCGGGCACCATTTGCACACGGGGTGGGGAGAATGTGGATAATTTTTTTTTTTTACTATTTTTTACCGTGCGCGTACGGTAAGCGTAATCGGCGATTTTCCGGAAAAAAAAAATTTTTTTTTTTTTTGGGCTTGGGGGTGGTTTGGGGACCCCTGTATCAATGCTGGGTGGTTAGGATCTCATTAAACTGCCTCTTTACACATTTTTGGGGTTGGTTTTTGCTGCCCTACTCAGGAAGCGAGAGAGAAAATGGCGGCCGCCGCTTCCTGGTTTCGACCGATTCGAATGTTTACTAAGAACTAAGAGCCAATCAGAATCGCGCTCGCGCACGCCACCGTACGCGTACGGTAAGCTTACGGTAAGCTTACGGTAAGCGCACCGTAAGCTGCCACAGATATATATATTGATTTATAGGCTATTTTCTCAGAATCTACTGAACAGATTTACACCAAACCTACAAAAAGCACTTCCTTGACCTGGGGACTACCTCTCTGCCAAATTTCATTAAATTCTGTTCAGCCGTTCGGGCTGTAGCCCTGTCTAAAGGTCCTATGGAAAAATGCATGGGAAAAACGCTTTTTGGGACCCCCCTTTTATCTCAGCCCCCGCTTGACGAATCCCCCCGAGACTTTCAGGGTAGGAGCGGAGCGTAGCGCCCCACCTATTTTGAAAAATTCGCGAGGATTCGTCGACCGGCGCCAAAGTTATTCAAAATAGAATGTTGCGGATTTCCTATGGAAACGTGGTCCTAACTATAACTACCTACTGGCGACCGCCAGTAGGTAATATATATATATATATATATATATATATATATATATATATATATATATAACACCACAATCCCATCACTCCAACTCCTTTGACAGCCAGGTACAGACCACACCGTGCTTGCAAGTTCATAAAGTGCTTTTTATTGCGTGAAGAACAGCATGACGCGTTTTGGCCGTGTTTCCACGGCCTTGATCACATGACACGCTAGGACCATTTACAACCTATATAGTGACGTCAATTAACCAAGTACCCTATCAGCCTATTACAGCATACCATGGAACTAAACACCATACTACAAAGATCGGGAGGAATACATTTATCCACAAAGAAAGACTTTCTTAAGAGGTATAAAATACATACTACTGTATATTCAATTATTTTGCACAGCCTAAACGAATGCAATGCAGTATAAATACATTATTCAGAGATTTCTCCCAGATCAAAAAACATGGTATTCTGTAATGCAAATGACGATAAAAAAATAGGCTGATATAGTAAACTATGCCTTAAAACTGCAAGTGCAAATAATGTTAAAAAGAAAATCCCAAAAGCAGTTTTTATACCTTTCAAAAGGCCGCTATTAACGTCATATTCAGACCTGAGTAAAAATATAAATATCATGAATTACAGGAGACCGTAGCAGTTTAACTCATATATAACTACATGAATTTACGCCTAATAGATGATGTGTGCGTTCAAAGGAATGGGGACATACTGCAGTTGCCTCTCATCGATAAACAAGCACCACGAATGGATAATATCTGCTACCTCAAATCAATTGCTATAAATGCATCAAATTAATAAAATGCAGTCTAAATCCCATGATTGCAATACATCCTGTCATCAAAGACTCATTATTGGTGACAGTATATCTCCTCCTCATACTTCTTGTGCATACAAACTTATCATGAAAGAAATTGCATTTGATGAGCAATACTAATAGTGATATATAGTAATAAAGTGCATGTGCAAAAAATACATGACAAATAAATTTACACAAAATCTAAAAGCTATATGAAAAAGGAGGCAATATTCAGAAATGGGATTAAAGACATAAAATAATGCATAAAGTGGAAGTGCACTGGTGCTAATGAGCAAAATAGCAAAAAGCTACGAAGGGCAGAATATCGAGTACATATAGTGCAAGTACATATGCAGGTAAAGAATATCAGACTAACAGCATAAAAAGGGATATGGAAAACTTTTCTCAGATGACTCCACAATCATATAGCGGTAAGGGTCAGATGGCACAAATAAATGAATAAAAATGAAGCAACTAAAAACCGTCTAAAAATCCAGTGCACAAACCCAATAAAAACCAAGTAAAAACCAACAGGTTAAAACCATGTTTAAACAGAGGCAAAGACTGGCTAAAAGAATGGCTAAAAGAATGCCAACATTAAAATCCCCCCATAAAACATGAGTACATAAATGGTAAAATAAAACAGAAGTCTCATAAAAAGTTGTGCAAATCCTCCCCTGTATTGAGCTCGTTGGACATTTTAGTATTGAGTAACAATATATAATGGCATTCCAATTGCCTCAGTTTCTTTTCCCTATTGCCTCCCCTTTGGGGTTTAGGTACCGCATCAATGACAAAATAGCTCAAGTCCTTCAAGTTGTTATGATGAACTAACCTGAAGTGGCGAGCTACAGGATAGCTTGGATCCGAGTTAACGATAGCACGTAGATGTTGTAAAATACGTGAAAATACCTGCAACTTAGTGCTACCAACATATTTTAACTTGCAAGAACATTCCAGTATATACACTTCGTGATCCGTTTTGCAAGTAAAAAAGCCTTTTATTTTAGTAGGAGTGGATTCAAAGGCGCTGTTAAACTCGAACGTGTTGGTACCAAACTTGTATGCTCTGCACGAGCTGCACTTAAAGAACCCGGTACACTTAGACAGCCAGGTACTAGTTATTGCCACCTCTGGGCTTGTTCTAACCAAGGCATCCCTCATAGAGGGCGCTCGTCTAAAAGTAATCTGAGGAAGGTCAGGCACTAATTGGGACATGGTTAAATCCGTTTTAACAATAGGCCAGTTCTTATAGATTACTTTTCATAACTCCTTGTCTTGGCTGCTAAAGGTGGTTATTAAACGTACAGGATCTTGATCGTGGTAAATGTTAATGGTACTGAGATTGGATTTGTACATGGCTTTATTAGTAACAGTTCCCAAATGTTCCTCACGACTCAAGTTATTGGCTTTAACTAGTGCTGTTTCCAAGTCATTAAAGTCTATACCTGTGGGCTAAAAATCTTTGAGGGGAGTCAGTTTGGCAAACAGCAAGGTCTGCATAAGAACTACAAATACGCCTTATGCAAAGAAACTCTCCGTAAGGTACGCTCTTTATGAGATGTTTAGGGTGGGAGCTTTGAGCATGAAGTATTGAGTTGCCTGCTGTACTCTTCCTGTCGAGCTTAGTTTGTATTGTGTTGTTAGCTATATACAGCTCACCATCAAGAAATTGGACAACTCTGTTACTGATTTGGGCAGTGAACTCTAAATTGAGCGTATTGTCATTGACACTTTTCACAAATTCATTTGCTGATTCAACCGACCCATTCCAGATGATACACATGTCATCTATGAATCACCACTACGAATGACATGAGTTTCATACAGCTTCCTGTGGATGCACCTGAGGACATGCTCCTCCCACCAGCCAACATGCAGACACACATAGCTGGGGAAGAAGCAAGCCCCCATGGATACACCACGCAGTTGCTGGAAGAATTCATTATTGAACATAAAATAGTTGTTGTTCAAACACAGTTCAATCATGCGTAACAACATGGCATTATGCTGGTAGAAATTAATACTCCTTTTTTCAAGATAAAATGTAACTGCATTGAGTCCATCATTGTGCCGTATGCTAGTATAGAGCGAACATATATCCATGACTATGAATATATAATCCTCCTGCCACATGATGGATTGCACAATGGATAAAAAATGCCCAGTATCTTTGATAAAGGATGTTAGTTCTTCAACAAATTTGTGTAAAAAATAGTCAACATACTTCGACATGGCTTCAATCAAACTCCTTTGGGCTGATATGATGGGTCTACCGGGAGTAGGTACCACTTGCTTATGCACTTTGGGAATAAAGTAGAGAACCGTTGTTATGGGAAAATCAACTTTCAAGAAGCTATGTTCATTTTTGTTAAGTAAGCCATCCCTTTTCCATATATATATGTATATATATACATATATACAGGCAGAAAGGATATACCCTCTCTTCAAAAATAAAGCCACTACAGTTACTTAGGGGTCGATTATGTTGGCGGGCGGATTGCCACCGCCTGCATGGCTGTGGTGATCCGCCCTCCAATCTCCACTGCCCGCCTCCCATTTTCCCCACCACATTACGGTGGCGGGGGGGACCCTCGTCAACTGGGCAGAAAAAGTGTTCAATATGGCGGCGGTGTCTGCAAGACACCGCCATCCATATTAAGATGACTGCGGAGAGCAGTCTTTCTGGAAAGGCATGCGGATCCTGCATTTGGGGGCCTGTTGCGGGCCCCCAGGGTGTTGGGGAGGTAGGGGGTGCTCATGGGGGGTACCATTTGCATGCACAAGGTGGCAGGCACCGCGCGGTGCCTGTCACTTTGTGCATTCAAATGCACAACATGCATTTTTTACCTTGCGGCGGGTGCTGCTTGTAGCACCGCCCGTCACAATGTAAAAAATACGGTATGCACCTGCCAGTGTGGCGGGTGCATCCTAATGCCAATGGCGGTACCGCCGCACCTATGGTGGGCATTCCCTTCAGCCTTTGCCATCACAATAGACCCCAAAGTAACTCCTGAATCAAACCATAGCTTGAACTTGACTACCCTAAAGATTTTAATATTTATATTATAAACAAAATAGATGAACAACTATTTAAATCTCATAGCTTCCAAATACAGGTTACAAAGATGCAAAAAAAAAACAATAATAAACAATATAAAATAAAGACCAAGACACACAGTTGAAGAAAAATCATATTGTGAAAAAGAAAATCTAAGAATACTAATTAAAACTAGTAAATAAAACTGTGAAAATAAATAAATTACGCACATTTAAAAATTTGTAAATAGCCAGTAAAATGTTTGAAACAAATGAAATTGCACTTCAAAAGCTAAAACATGTCTCATTGTCAAAACTAAAATTAAAAAGATTAATGAAAGAATAAAAAGAAACCTCCAACGAACACAAAATCTTCTAACTCAAAAAATGAAACTCTAAAAATGTAAGCAAATAATGTAAAATGTGTTAGTAAATCTGTATTTTGTTAATAAAATATAATGTACACAAACATACCATATTTGATCAATTCTACAATCCTCAGATTTAACTTTAGAAACTGCAACATGAATCAACTCCAAAAAGGGAAAGTGACATTTACATTATAGGGTATACACTCATTATACAGAAAGTACTTCTAATGAAATGGCACATTAGAAAATAGCTAAATAATATGCCAGGGTTTGGTATGGTAGGACAACAGCAAAAGAAGATATTGTTGAAACATTAAAAAAACAAATGTGACTAAAACCAAAGAGAGTAATGTCTATCAAGAATCATTATCATTATTACCAAAAATACCCAAACAAACTTGACAAATGCAAGAAATTCTGGTAAGAAAAGTATGAATATTTAGTTAAAGAATAAAGCATACCCAACCTTGAAAAGATTTCTAGAAAAAAAACCAAAAAAAAACCATATAAACAATTGTATGAATATCAAAATATGACTTCAAATGTTCATATAATTACAGAAAAGCAAAATCTATCCAAACATAATCAAATAAATCATAATAAATGTGAACTATGTTAAAAAAAATTAAAATATCCTTATTTACCATCACCATTCCAAATTTGACCACTCAAAGAGGGTTATTGTTACAATTTCCACTCCAAACTTACCTACTTTGAGGAGAGTTTTGAACTTTGGGGATTAGATTTACTCTTCCTATTCCACATCTAACCATATTTGTGAAAATGATGGACTTTAGAAAGTGTTGAACTTTGTGGGGTTATAGTCACTCCCCCAAATTAACCACATTAGGAACAGTGTTTGAATTTGGGAGGGGGCAAAATGTACTGCTCCCACTCCAAAACTATTTACATTGAAATAGTTTTGGAATTGGCGTGGGAGAAATAGATATACTATTCCCACTCCAAATGTAGCCACAGTGGGGAAAGCATTGGGCCTAAGTGGTTCAATTTAATATTCCTACTCCAAACTTAATTATGCATTGAAAGTGTTGGGCAATGGGAAAGCCAGAAGTTATAAGTACTATTGCCTCTTCAAACCTATCAATTTTGTTGAAATTATTGGCTTTTGGGTAAGTTATATTTACCAATAATATTCCAAACTTACACACAATAGGAGAAAATCTTTACTTTTAATCACAAATTATAATAATTAAATATTTTTTTTTTATAAATTAACCCAGTGTGAGGCTTTTTTTAACCCCGGTACTGAACTCTTTTTTGGCTATTTGGGGTACTTTACATTCAGACTTCCACACCTTTTCTCTAAATAAGATATTCATGTCAAATTTGAGTCATTTTTCTCCAAACATTCTGGAGATTGAATGGGTACCCACACTTTGTGGTTACCCTGTGAGGGGGCTGAGAAAATAGCCAAAATAAACCTAAAAAAAAAGAGTTAGGGGGAATTGGAAAACAGTGCTCCCCAAAAAATGTCAGTTTGTTTACTAACAATGACATCAAAGGAAGGTTTGCTGTGCTAAAGTCACTGTCGTTCCAGCTTTCAGAAACATGCAGAGCTTAATTTAAAAAACTGAATTTTTAGCACAATAATAGCATTTTCCAAAGAGGTAGGCCATTTTTATAATTTGTGTGCTTATAAAACCCATGAGGATTCCTAGAATGCTACATATTTTTGAAAAGTAGTTAAAAGTATAAATTCAGGATTATCAATTATGTAGATTCTTCAAAATTTACCCAGGAATTAAGTGTTAGAATAAAAGAATATAAAAAATAAGAAGAGAAAGAAATTACTATTTGTTAAAGCATTTTTACCTGTAACTTCTTTTCACAATGGTCGGTTTTCAAAAACAAGACACCAGTATGTCCACTAGATTCTTCTGATTGTGGGAATATGTCAGGTTTGCCTGTTGTCCAAGAAACTGAGGTACCCAGGGCCAAATTTTGAGCTGAACCGTACAATGTTTTTTCAGTATGTACAGAGTATAGAGTATTTCATAATGTAAAATATAGAGGAAAATGAGTATGAAAGAAGCCTATGTATTTCTGAAATGGACACCCGATATGGAGTTTAGGACCAGGGGTTATTTGTGTATCTCACATATATACAACTTCCTCACATTTCTGTGACAGAAAATTCTGGGATATGCTAGATCCACAAATTTCTCATATTCAATCTAGTAAGAATGGTACAGCAAGTGGTCAAGAAACCTCTAAACAAAAGACCCTAAAGTGCTAAATGGAGAGAGCAGTGATAAGGGTAGCTGCGGTATTTAGAGCTGTGCTTGGTCACCACCTATGGAAACATATCAATCAACCACACACATTTATGAGAAATAGACACTCCGTGAAATACATTGGAGGGGGAATTGCATGAATCCCACAAAGTTTACTTACCCGTCATGCCCTTCAAATCTCAAACTTTGCCTAAAATCAAGTATCTTCCTCATATTTCTGTGAGGGAAACTTCCAGAATCAGCAGGGAGCCAGATAACTCCTATTACCCAGCATTCCTCCCTTGTCCTGATAAATATGACTGGGCTCAGTGCCCGCAACTAGAATGGATCAAACAAAGGTCAATGAGAACCCCCTGCGAGGAAAACTCATAGGTGTGAATTCCCATGTCCTCCTCCCATGACGGTAGAAAATCTAATTGGCCCAGGATTTGAGGACACAAGTTCATGCCCATGAGGGCCGCTTCCCCACCACAATTAAACTATAAAAAATTTATAATTTGTAAAACCTTTTTTTAATAAAACCATAAAACATTTTGTAATATGATATGCACTGAAAGAAAGAAATACAACATTAGTTGTTAAACAATATGTAAAAAATAACACACAAAATATTTAAAAGACAGACAAAACTAAATTTGAAACACTTTTCTAATGTGCTAATATCAGATTCCTCACACACACATTTAAGGAACTACACACATTAGGCCCCACCTACCTGAACAGTCGCATCACCTTTCACCCAGACACCTCCCCTCTGCAGGACTCCTACTCACAGACATTCCATGAATACACAGAACAAGATCAGGAGGACAGTCGTTCTCTTACATCACGCCTAAAGCATAGAGCAAACTTTTCCTGCTCCACACCAGAGCAGGAGACCTGGCTTTTTAATTAATGAACCAACCCTAGGGAGGGCTATGCACACACACCTGCTCAATACCAGAATACGCTTGAAGGTGATAATGTGCTTTATTCATGCATATACCTCAAAGTAAAATAACATAAGATAACATAACATAACAAGATAACATCATTGAGAGAAGTTCCTCTCAGGACTTACATCATTGTGAGTCACTGCTGCAATACATATTATCGTATTACATACAATATGAAATATTGATTAATACACTTTCATAAATGTGCACATTTTCATATTTTACAAATAGCACTATCTTCCATATTTTATTTTGCCCATTTCAAAGGGTTCGCCTCATAAAACATATTCCTTCTTGTAAAATTGGAAGCAAGAACATGTCCATTTTAGGCCATATTTGCGCAAAGTTCACGCAAAGCAGGGCAGTTGCTGCACTGTGTTGTGTGAACTGGAGGGAGCTGAAAAGCACCATATATACTGAGATGTGAACACCTTCAGCTCTCTACCGGTGCTGTTACACTTGAGTCTGCCTAGTTCCAATGCAGGCACCCTTGCACTATTTTGTAAGGGTGCCTGCACTACGGGCTGGATTTATTTTTTTGCAAAGAAGGATACCTTCCTGCACAAAAACAATGCTAAGAGGCAATGTCCTCTTTCTATGTGTGACGCAGAATGAGGAAGCAACCATGGAGAAATAAACATAATCTTTAGCCTGGTCTGGTTTGTTATGCCATGGTCGGGTGTCATAACATTTTGACTCAATACCAGGTATACTGATTTCAGTAATTCTAGGACAGCATCAAATTACATGGGTGGATGCGCAGGAATGCCCATGCCCCACCCATGGAATGCTTACCTCCACATACATGTAATGAAATGCAGCACAGACCGCTGCATTACCTTACATTTCTTTATAAAGTCACGCAAGGTGACAAAAATAGCACCTGTATGGCTTTGTAAATTTTACTTAAGGATTTGTGTTGCCTTGTATCACTCTGTGTGACACAAGGACAATGTAAAGATTTAATAAGTCTCTGTAATTTTTCTTTGTTAAATTCTATGAACGACCAAATATACAGAACCTATCTTAGTTGCAACACCAAAATACAGCCTGAGTAAAGAATCAAGAAACTCTCAATTTCTAAAAATGCTTCTATCAGTGCATATTTCAGGAATGTCAGCTGAGAACCACAGCCCAGCCTGCATTTTCTCTAGACTCATCTCACAAGTAACAAGTAATGTATTCACCAGCAGCAGTAGCCGAGACGAAAGGAATCCCAATTCTCTTTTTTCATGAGAACGGGCATCATTTTTTTATCTTCAGAATTTAACTATATTTATATGATTTTTTTTATGTGGCACACCCATCTGTCTGCTCTGTAAGTTACTCTTACACATGTCTGCTACCGGAGCTTTGGCTCATTTAAGGTGAATACCTGCAAAATATATTCTTAGTTTTGTGTGCAGCATATATCATACTTATTTAAAGATTAGTCATCAAACAGGAAGGAGGCAAGGGAAATCTAAAAGTGACCTAAACTAAATGATTAATAAGAAAGGCCAAGAAAAATAGTTAGGAGGCTCAGAGCAAAGCAGACCGAATCCCTGGTGGTGAACCTAGTCACAGCTCAATATTTTTCAGAAATGTTGAAACCTACATTGCCATCGGTATACTGGAGAACTTTCACAGTTCTTTGAAAAATTATTTGAAGATTTTGGCAAAAAAGGCACTAGTGAACACCTATGTTTCCTGCATTCAAAAGGTATGGAGCTTTAAATTACACCAGAAGACATATTAAGATTTAATTT
Source organism: Triturus cristatus (assembly GCF_964204655.1). NCBI lineage: Eukaryota > Metazoa > Chordata > Amphibia > Caudata > Salamandridae > Triturus > Triturus cristatus. Next base: position 637,600,225 of record NC_140591.1, read on the forward strand.
TTTCTTAATAAATAGAGCCAGAATGTCACTAACTCAACCATGTTATTGGGTATTGTGAATGATCATTAAAGTGAGTATTTGATGTAGCTTGGCATTTTGTGTGTTTTGTGTGTTTTGATTCTTTATTAGCATGAGTGACTATGTGTGTGAGTAACTATGGATGAGTGGCATTGTGTAACAGGATGTATAGGTGTATGAGTACATATGATGAGTGAGTACATGTATGAGTGACTGTATTGGACTGTTGGTGAATGAGTGGATGTGTATGTGGATCTTAGAATTACTGAAGAGGTTGTTGTAACTGTTATTGGTATGTCCATTGTTTTTGAAAATTTTAGTCTCTATTTTTGAATGTGTGTGTCAAAGGTTATATTAGGGTGAGAGGAGGTCTGCCACTCTATCACAAGGATGATGTCATCAGTGATGTCATCAGGATGTCATTTGAGATGTCATCAGTGATGTCATGAGTGATGTCACTGACCATGTCATGAGTGATGTAATATGTGACGTCATCAGCAGTGCATTGCGGGCGCGCGAGTTATAGTTAGCTGAACTAACTATAACGGGGCAATTTCATTGGTTTTTTACGAGTAAAATGTCCAGCTAACTATAACATGTGTGAAACCTATGGTTTTTTCACTGAATTTCTAAGGTTTTTTAAATGCTAATTCCTAACTATAACGTGTGTGAAACCCATGGTTTTTTCAGTGAATTTGCAAGGTTTTTTAAATGCTAATTTTTTTTTTTTCTTCTATTTTTTCTAACATATTTTTAATTTAATTATCTTACCTTTTATAAAGACTATGATTAAATTTTTAAAATTCTTTAATATGTTTTTTTAAATATATTTTTTAAAATAAACATGTAAAATTTATTTGCAGTACTTTTTTTAAAAAAAAAATATTTTTTTAGTACGCGTACCGTAAGCTCACGGTAAGCGTATGGTTTACGCAACGTCCGTAATCTATCTACGCTGCTTGCGTATAGTTACGCACTTTGCGTAGCCGCGCGTACTGCGCGTGGGACGCGTGCGCGCTTACGCCACACGCGCACGTTACGCGGAAGTGTCGGGTAGTGACTGTTATGCGCATGCGCGCAAGCGCGTGTCTTTTTTACGCGCATGCGTACTTTTTGCCGTAAGCGCACCGTAAGCGTACCGTAAGCGTACGGTAGGTCATGTGATCATGAAACACAACTTTTGATTGGTTGAAACTACTTTCAGTTCTAGAACTCTCCTACACCACACCCATTCCCCTCATTTCTGCTTGTGATCCCTTGGGAGAAGGAGCTGGTTTGTCTTTGGGATACGATGGCAGAACAGCAGAGCTCTTCTGAGAGTGAGGCTAGCACTAGCAGCACTGTCTTGAGGCAGAGAGCGAGGAAACAAAAGCCCTCTTATGTATGGGATTATTTTACTTTTCCTGAAGGCCAGCAAAAGTTGAATGCACCCTTAGTTACTTGCAGGCTGTGTAAGCGTGTACTTTCTAGAGGTAATCCTGACAGGAAGTATTCCTTTGGGAATCACACCATGAAGAGACACCTCCAGGATGTACACAGAAGGACACATGGTCATCTTTTTGGAGGTAACTCTTCAGAAAGACGAGCCAGTACATCCACAGCAGCTCAGCCTGGACCATCATCTGCAGGGCTGACTCCTTCTTCTGCAGGTCAGGTGAGCCCTTCATCTGTGGGGGGAGAATCTCCTTTTGCTGGCCCTCTGGAAATGAACCCTCGATTTCGGAAGGTTGATATTCATTGCACATTTTGTAAAGATCTAATTTGCCATAGGGAGACCAGTGTTTCCCTAGTGAACAACAAAATAGATCAGCACATTTGTCGCTTTGAATAATTTTCCCATGCTTCCTTTCCTCTGTCCCTGCATGAACACAACGGTTCTTTTAAGAGCCAACCTTATCTTTCATCTTTTTTTTACATATGTTTTTAAAAACTTTTTTTTATTTTTTTTTACCGTACGCGTACGGTGCGCGTACTTTTTTTTTTTTTTTTTTTTAAAAACACTAAAAATCATTTATCACATTACATTGTCCTTGAGAGACTACAATTATTATTATTGACTTACCATACTCACTGAAAAAATATTTATTCATTTGTTTTTTTAAAAAATAGTTTTAAAAATGTTTGTAGTTTTCGAAAATTTTCTATATCTATCTGGAAAAAAAGAAAAAAGTATTAATATTTTTAAAACATTTTATAATACAGTACACATATTTACATTTTTTTCCCAAAAATATTTTTGCCTTATTTTTGCTGTTTTCAGAATATATTGCATTTCACTATAAATTGTGAAAGCAATTGCATTCATCATTTTACAGCGGGCAAAAAAAAATACCAATCACAAAGATTGTATTAAAAAAGCCCAGATTCTTTTTTTACTTAAACTTAACATTATAGAAATGCATAATATTGTAAAAAAATATCATCTAATACCAATACTTATTTCTTTAAAATACCGTCTGATATGTTTGTTTCAGAAGTATAATCACAATATTATATCTCAAATAACTCCAAAATACATCTGATTTCATTTCCTTTAGACCAAATAGTAATTTTAAATTTTTTTTTGGAATAAATTTCCAACGGTAATCCAATAAAATTCTAAAGTTTAATTTGTCCAGATCTCACCGATTCTCTGTAACATTTTGGTTCACGAAAATTTTTTGAATAATTTATTAAGTCCACAATAGAATTGGTTACTTTTCCACATGGCCAAATAGTAATTTTTTAAATCATTTTTGAAAAAATTTCCAATGGCAGTCCAATAACATTCCAAAATTTAAAATGTGCATAAGTTACCGATAATCTCTAAATTATTGGTTTTTCAAAGTTTCATTAAAAATTAAAAAAGTCCACATTACAATTGGTTATCTTTCCATTAGGCCAAATGATAATTTAAAAAATCTTTTTTTTACAAAATTGCAATGGTAATCCAGTAAAATGGTAAAATTGTTTTGTCCAGATCTTGCCAAGTCTCTCTAAAATTTAGGTTTCAGGAAGATTAGATAGGAATTTGCTAAATCAAAAGGCAAACGTTGTTTGAAAATCAATTGGGAATCATTACACAGTGTCCAGCCTTTTTCACATTTAAGATAAACTGTGTAATGTCCAGAAGTAACAGTAGGTCCATCATGGAAAATTATTGCAACAGTTACAAAAGTTTTTCCTGAAATTGATAATTGCTGTCCTGTAAACTTCTTTATTAAAGTATCCAATTTTGAACCATCAGCTCTACATCGTTGCATCATTAAAATTACATACTGTCCGTATTCCTTTAAAATTAATGTTGAAAACATGTCAGAATTACACTCACCACATTTCATGCTATGATTAGCATCTTTAACTAATTTTGCAAAAGTGACTGTTTTACTCTCTGGCAATGTCAAATAAATAAACCTTTCATTATCAACAATAGAGCCACATATATTATAACAATTATCACAACTATGTTCCCATTTATAAGAGAGACCAAAAAAAATGTCAATGGGAACTCCTTCTTCTTCCACTACCTGAAGAAAATACATCAAAAATTCATGTGCATCTTGCTGTTCATTTTGAGAAAACTGTGTTCGTCCTGAACATACATCTAAAAGTTTTCTAATGTCAGTAGCACTTTCTATTTGAGTTTTATCTTTACTCAGCTTTTGAAAAAGGAGACTCAGCTCTGAACAGAATCTTTTTCCCTGATTTACTATTATCTGCTCTTGCAAACTTTCCAGATAAAATGCAACATTCAGCACTACATTTGCGTAGCAGTTGACACCAGAGCTATTTTCAAAATGACATCCTACAACCTGTTCTTCATTTTCCTTTTTCTTTTTGCTTGCAATTACATCACTCCTCTTTTTTTTCCTCTTCTCTACATCTTCATTACAGATATTCTCATTTTTTCTTTTACGAGAAACTACACGTTTCTCCAACACAGGATACTGACCTAAATGAGGAGCATAGCTTCTTCTTAATCTATTATACTCCTTTACACAGTTTGTATCAGCACTAACTTTTGACTCATCAAAGTCTATCATGAATAAACCTGATAATGTTTTCACTCGTGACAAAGCAACATATGCCATACCTTCTTTGAACACAGTTGAACCAATGTTCACAAATGCACAATCTACAGTCAATCCTTGAGACTTGTGAATAGTTACAGCATATGCTAGAGAAAACGGAAACTGCTTCCTACGTACATACAAGTCTTTCACAAGCATGAAACGAACTGAACAACGACAAATGTCTTTAACTTCTTCTATCTGATCAAATTTTATTTTTAAACATTCAATTCCTTCTTTTTTCTGATAATTAATAAAACCCACAACTATTCCCATAGCTCCATTAACTAAACCTTTTTCAACATCCAAATTTCTTCTTAAAAATACTCTACAGTTCATGCAAACATATAGATTTTTTTCTAATCCAGCTGTTTTGGAGATGTTCTTCTCTAGTGAGTCCAATTTATTTTTCAGTTTGCCTGTTACTGTGACAGTAATTCTTCCATCCTCAATTTTGTCCACTGCTTCCAATTTCCTGATCTCTTCCTTTTCCAATTTCAAAAGCTCCTCATTAAATATTGAGCATTCATGTAGAGTTGGCATTAAGCAGATGACACTTTTGTTTTCTGCAATATTCTTGTATATTTTCTCTGCAACTATTTCTTCCTTTGGAAATAAATTATGTAGCAGCCGACTCTGTAATGCTTTTTTGCCAACTTCTGTGAGTAGTCCAATTCTGATATCTTTCAGGATACTTCCATATTCTTCATCGCTTGCTTGCCTCATATTAGTAGTAAGTTCCTTGTACTCAAAGAAGGACCAAATATTTGTATTTCCGATGCTTCCCAATGACTTCTTCGTGTCTTCATGTGTGACAGTATTAAACACTGGTTGTCCTTTAACTGGAGTAAGTTGCAAAAGATCTCCAAAAACTATGACGTGTTTTCCACCAAATAACATGTCATAGTCTGTCTTCAAAATTTGCTGCATTCTTAAATGCACAAAGGCAAGCATTAAGTTTGATACCATGCTCACCTCATCAATAATGAGAACTTGCATCTTCTTCAATACTCTTGAAACTTCCAAGGATGCTTCTCCAGTTAGCTTGTTGAATTGTATTTTGTTCTCATGCTCCACTGGTAACATTAGCAAACGATGTAAAGTGATTCCTTTTATGTTATATGCTGCTAACCCAGTTGGAGCAGTAACCACACAAGACAAAGTAGAATCCGTTTTCTGCTGTAGGTAGCTTCTGATGACTTTTATTAAGAAACTTTTTCCAGTTCCAGCTTGTCCGCTTACATACATCCTGATTGGATGAAATGATGTGCATGAGCACTCTTTTTTTACATGTAGAAATCCGTGATCAATTTTGTTTTTGATCTCTTCATAAATTTGTTGCTGCTCTTGATTCGGTTGTCTTTCCAAATTTTCTAAGTCTATAAATTCTTCTTGAGCTTGATTCATAGCCGTTTCCACTTCATTCATGGCTATTGATGCTTCATTTTCAATGATTGGTTGTCCTAGGGGATCTTGACTGTGTGTTCCTGAACTTTGGCTGTCCTGAGAACTGTCTCTAGCTATTTCTGCTGCAATTGTAGTTTCCTGTTCAATTTCTTCATTTAACATTTGCAGATAACTTGAGAATGTACTGCATTGTATGCTGTCTTTGCAAGCATTAAAAGAATCTTCATAGCTCTGGAATTCTCCCAGTAGTTCATCCTCTGTACGCCATGGTTTAAACAACTGTAAAAGAGCCAAGTAGTAAAATTCTTTCTTGTCAGTAGTGTCGCAACTCAGCTTCCGGTGATTTATCAAACTTCCTTTTGTTTGCTTCACCAAACATCCTTCTTCACCAACGACTTTATATTTTCCATTGTTGATGTCTTCTGTGGCTTTCCTTGAATAAATGTAGTTCTGCAGCACTTCATAGAGACACATGTTCTCCAGATGTTGACTTCTCTTGGGATAATATGTGTCCAACATGTTTGTTTTCAAAATATCTGTACTTTCTGGGTCATTCTCGGCCAAATATTCAATTTCTCCTACAGATTTTAGTACCCGATTTCTCATTGCTGCAAGGCCTAAACTTGCCCAAATTATTCTTCTTGACTTCGAGTAGAGACTTGCAGAAGATAACCTATCTGAACATTCGTAGGATCCAATTTCTCGATGCGATAACATCTTCAAACTGAAACTGTACAGCTTCTTACTGACAGTCTTCTCGTGAGAAATCTCTTCCCACATTTCCTTCAATTCTGTTTTTTCTGATTTCGTAATGTAAGACGTTACATATCGTGCAACAGCAATGGAATTGTCAGCTACATACTGTATATCCATGTTAGCGTTCCACATGGATAAAATGACTGGGTTGTAGTCATTTATATTTTTTGATTCTTCTTTTCTTTTAAGGTTGTAGGTATTCTTAGGTGATTTTCTTGTGATAGTATGTCTCACAGCTGACATAAAACTGTTTACTCTTCCATTTGAAAGAACAGGTCTAGGAAATCCAAATCGACATTTAGTGTAGTATTTTTCTTTGCTCTTGTATTTCCGTCGACAGTATTTTCCACACCGATGACTTTGGAAACGTAAAACTTGCTCCTTTAACTTGTTCTCTTCTGTGCTTTTTGGTATAGCACATGTTGCATATTCTTGAATGTAAGATAACACTGCTTCATCAGCATCTGTTCCAAACTTTGGGGCATCCTTGATCCACAACAGCATATGAATATGAGGAGCACCTCTTGCCTGGTACTCTTTTCTCCAAAAGAAATCCACTACTTCTCCAAGGGGTGGATTTTTTTTATTGCAGATGAAGGACATCATAGCCTCAAATCTATGATTGAAATATCTGCAAACATTAACCGGATCCAATGAGCACAGTTCTCCTGCTGTCTTGTATTCGATGTTTTTAATGTTTGAATTGGCCTCTCGTAGAAAATCCAGTAAATCATCCCAAGCGTACTCGGCACAGCTTAGGGTAAGGAACCATGTTGGTGTTCCTAAATTCCGTAACATGCATTTTAGTTCACCATGGCGTCGGTACCAATATTCATTTGTCCCACGCTGACAAGCCATCAGATTGATCAGTTGTGTTTCCAAATGATCATCTCGGTGCTGCACTTTCTCCATAAAATCCTTAGCAGACACATTTTGTAAATGTACTCCACTTTTTAAAATGTGATTTACTGCATAAGACAGTGCAGACAAGTCGCTTTCAAATAAAAGATGGAACAAATAAGGAATACTTTGTCGAAATCTGGGATCTTCAGCATATAGTCTTGTAGTCCGATACTCAGAAGCTGGAATCTGTTCTGGACGTTCATCGTATCGTCCTCCTTTTCCTTTAGGAAACAGCTGGGGAAAACATCGAGCTTCCAAGCTCTCCTCCCATACACTCACAGGAGTTCCTTTTGCTTTCTTCATCTGAAAGAGATCAATATTGTCTCCCATAACTTCTTTCGAATGAAGAGGATGTATGCTAAAATGTTCATAAATTTCTTCTTCCTTTGACTTGTCCACTTTTTCAATTTGTCCAGTTGGTGTTTCTGTGTCTTCTTGTAAATCTTCTTCTTCTTCTTCTTCTATATAAATTGATTCATACCATTTGTTATTTTTTTTCAAATACAAATTTGCTCTTTGTACTTTCCGCACATCTACCAGCTCCTGCCAAATCTTCTTATTCTTTGTAGGTACACCATTAACCAGAATAATTAATGGTTCAGTTTCCAAAGTATCCGCATCAATAGTTTCCATATTTTTTTTCAAATCCAAGGGCAAATACACCACTCTACCTTTTAAACCTCTCAGTAAATCTGAAGGAGGTAATTTACCAGTTTTGGGCTCCATACGTACTATGGTCTGGAACGGATGAACACATTGAATGAGTATAGACTCATATGTATTTAATTCAGAAAGTTCAGCAGGAATAGCATCCAATTCTAAATTATTATGTACAGCTCTGGTCGGCATTCTATTTTCCTCTAACTTGTTGTAACAGTATTTACAAATACGCTGATCTTCACCCAATTCAAAACAATTTTCTAGAAATATATATGTGGCAAAATCCTTCCACTTATAATTATCTTCATTTTCACTCTTTCTGTAGAGATCAACATTCCTAGTTTGTTTTCTATAATGAGTTCTGCGGCAACAAATACAAGTAACATTTGGTCTTTCATTAGAGACTATTGCAAATTTTGTTATGTGATCATTAAATGTCTTACTTACAGAAGGTTCTACATTCTCTTCCACTTCTTCCTCATTTACTGTGTCCTTTTCTGCACTGTTTTGTTCGGGACCAAAGTAACAAAAATGAATTTCATCAACAACCTTCTCTACATCTGATACCGTTCCTCGGAACAGAGCCCTATTCAATTCATTTAACTTTATTGCTGGACTTTTGGCAAAATACAACCGTCTCACAAACTTTCTCATTTCAGTATGATGAACAGCCAGCATCCTAAAATGATGGAAAACACTATTGCACACTTTTCTAGATAGACAAGCCAGAGAATGACCCTGCAAACCAGTATTCTCTCTCACTCTGCATGGATCCAGACTTTGAAGCACCTTAATCTTCTGTTTTACACTTTTTTTACTATATTCTCTAAGAAACTCTCGAAATTTGTCAATAGATTCCTGACGCACAGTGCAAATACTACTACAATTCCAAGTGTACACTGGGGCTTTAGGACGTCTCCCCATTGCCTCATCTGCCATCACTTGTACCTCATCTCTTGGAACCATTATCTCCTTCTCCATTATGCAACCATTTTTCACTTCGTAAGCACGACCTCTGGTGTCAACTGCATGCAGCAAACTATTACTTTGAAAATAGCTCTCTTCATTAAAAAAAGGTTCACTACTTGAACTATGCATCCACTTTCCTAAAAACACTTTACAAAAGTTTGTTCTGTTCACTACTCTTTTCCTTTTGCTTTGTGATTTCAGTACATTAACCATTTTATCTAATGTACGCATCCTATTCAAAATTAATATGAATAGTTTCCTTTTTAATTCTAATGCCTTTGCTGCAATGGCTTCAATTTCTTTTTTTCTCTTGTAATATTTTGCCTTTTGCTTATATTTCTTCACATCCTTTATCAAATTGGACATAACTCTTCTCTGAAACATTTTTCTACGTATCTCTTTAAACGCTGTTTTTCTGTTTATGTAAATCTTTTCAGTTGCAGAAGGTATATTTGCATTAACTAAATTCTCAATTTTTTCCTGTTCTCTTCGTTTCGTAACATTCTTTCCAGTACAGACATTTTGTACATTTTTCTTTGTTTTGAATATATTTTTAAGAAATTGTTTTTTCTGCTTACCAGAAGATTTTTTCTTTTTCCCAACATGAGCATCTTCTACTAACTTTGGTCCTCCAGTTGTCTTCAAATATAGTTTTTTTTTTAGCGTTTTTTGAACTCTGGATTTTGTAGGCATCTTAAATTTTGTTCACTGCTCTTCAGCAATACCTGAAAAAAACTAAAAAAAAATCCTTTATTGTATTTAAATATATTACTACATTTCTTTTCACAATAGTCACAACACGAAATTTCTTTGCCAATTTGAATGCACACAAACTGCTCTTTTTTTTGGGCAAGTGAAAATCACTTTTACAAACTGTCACATTATGAAACCACTTTTCAGATTTTTTAAAAAGCCCATGTCCAGACTGCTACACTCCAGCAAGGGCAACCAGCCTTAGTGATGCTGAATGTATTTGCATTACAGACTGAAACCTGAAAACCCCACTCGCTTGTAAATACTGTGCATGACTATACATGGCAAGCACATGGGTGTGTGCTAAGACTCTGCTTCTTCCCCCAAAAATTCGCTCCCCCTTTCCACCTAATGCAACTGTGAAATCACCAGAGCAATACGCAATAAATCTCTGCCTATAATTCCTCTCTGCACACAGAGTCATGTTTTCACATTAGTCCCAAAACGAAATTTCTTTGCCAATTTGAAAGCACACTTACTGCTCTTTTTTTTTTCGGGGCAAGTGAAAATCACTTTTACAGACTGACACATTATGAAACCACTTTTTTTGATTTATTTAAATGCACATGTCCAAACTGTTTTTTCAGACCACCACCATGTGTATTCTCGGTGACTGCCTACACTCCAGCAAGGGCAACCAGCCTTAGTGATGCTGAATGTATTTGCATAACAGACTGAAACCTGAAAACCCCACTCGCTTGTAAATACTGTGCATGACTATACATGGCAAGCACATGGGTGTGTGCTAAGACTCTGCTTCTTCCCCCAAAAATTCGCTCCCCCTTTCCACCTAATGCAACTGTGAAATCACCAGAGCAATACGCAATAAATCTCTGCCTATAATTCCTCTCTGCACACAGAGTCATGTTTTCACATTAGTCCCAAAACGAAATTTCTTTGCCAATTTGAAAGCACACTTACTGCTCTTTTTTTTTTCGGGGCAAGTGAAAATCACTTTTACAGACTGACACATTATGAAACCACTTTTTTTGATTTATTTAAATGCACATGTCCAAACTGTTTTTTCAGACCACCACCATGTGTATTCTCGGTGACTGCCTACACTCCAGCAAGGGCAACCAGCCTTAGTGATGCTGAATGTATTTGCATAACAGACTGAAACCTGAAAACCCCACTCGCTTGTAAATACTGTGCATGACTATACATGGCAAGCACATGGGTGTGTGCTAAGACTCTGCTTCTTCCCCCAAAAATTCGCTCCCCCTTTCCACCTAATGCAACTGTGAAATCACCAGAGCAATACGCAATAAATCTCTGCCTATAATTCCTCTCTGCACCCAGAGTCATGTTTTCACATTAGTCCCAAAACGAAATTTCTTTGCCAATTTGAAAGCACACTTACTGCTCTTTTTTTTTTCGGGGCAAGTGAAAATCACTTTTACAGACTGACACATTATGAAACCACTTTTTTTGATTTATTTAAATGCACATGTCCAAACTGTTTTTTCAGACCACCACCATGTGTATTCTCGGTGACTGCCTACACTCCAGCAAGGGCAACCAGCCTTAGTGATGCTGAATGTATTTGCAGTACAGACTGAAACCTGAAAACCCCACTCGCTTGTAAATACTGTGCATGACTATACATGGCAAGCACATGGGTGTGTGCTAAGACTCTGCTTCTTCCCCCAAAAATTCGCTCCCCCTTTCCATCTAATGCAACTGTGAAATCACCAGAGCAATACGCAATAAATCTCTGCCTATAATTCCTCTCTGCACACAGAGTCATGTTTTCACATTAGTCCCAAAACGAAATTTCTTTGCCAATTTGAAAGCACACTTACTGCTCTTTTTTTTTTCGGGGCAAGTGAAAATCACTTTTACAGACTGACACATTATGAAACCACTTTTTTTGATTTATTTAAATGCACATGTCCAAACTGTTTTTTCAGACCACCACCATGTGTATTCTCGGTGACTGCCTACACTCCAGCAAGGGCAACCAGCCTTAGTGATGCTGAATGTATTTGCATTACAGACTGAAACCTGAAAACCCCACTCGCTTGTAAATACTGTGCATGACTATACATGGCAAGCACATGGGTGTGTGCTAAGACTCTGCTTCTTCCCCCAAAAATTCGCTCCCCCTTTCCACCTAATGCAACTGTGAAATCACCAGAGCAATACGCAATAAATCTCTGCCTATAATTCCTCTCTGCACACAGAGTCATGTTTTCACATTAGTCCCAAAACGAAATTTCTTTGCCAATTTGAAAGCACACTTACTGCTCTTTTTTTTTTCGGGGCAAGTGAAAATCACTTTTACAGACTGACACATTATGAAACCACCATGTGTAACTACAACAAAAACAATTTCCATTTCTATTATTCATTTCTTAAGTTACCACATACATCCCCTCTCAAACTGTAAACTCACCTTTAAAATTAGTTAGTTGTGAAAGAAATGTGACACTCAAACAGCAGATTATCAGAGCCAGGATCTCTGTTCTTTACACCTCTCTCCTCTCAGCAGAACCAGATAATGGCAAACTTTCCCTCTCTTTTTCCACACATATACATGTTAGTTTCAAATCTCAGTGCTTCCCCCTTTTTTTCAAATGTAATCACACATTTCTATTGGTTGAAAACCAACCCTTTTCCAAAAGTACCCTTCCCCCAACTTGACTTCTGCCTAGTACCCTTCCCCCAACTTGACTTCTGCCTGCTACCATAGCAACAGCTCATGGAACACTGCTGTGTTGAGTTAGGTCAGAAGTTCGCCAAACAATGTTTCAATTCCACAGAGCAAGAGTGCTTGACTTTTCAAACCTAACAGCAAATCCATAGTACTGTTCTTTGGTTACACATTTTTTTGTACCAATACAAAACATGCTTCTATTAATTTACACATACAGCCTAGTTTTTATTCTAGAATGGTATGAAACAGCCAATCAAATCTTTTTGTTTTGAAAAAAATATGTATGCCTCCATTTCCAAACTGTCTTTCATTTCATATTGCCATTCTACTGAAAGACACCTCCTGAGTGCAACCAGTTCTCCTTTGAAGATGTTCACAGTGTGGATTGTAGGGCACAGCTATGTCTTCTGGAGTGAAAAGTTTGCAGAGAAAACAGATATGGTGAGAGACCTTGCTTTGCCAAATGTAGACATTAAATGGATTGGTCAGAGAGGGTTAAAGTGGCACCAATTGATGCCATTGGTGAAATCCTTCATGCAAATCCTACACCCTGACCTCATAATAGTGCACTGTGGTGGCAATGACCTAGGCACTTTGACTGGGGTAGGTCTGGAAATGCTTATGAAGGACACCTTTGCACAACTGTTTACACTTTTCCCTAAAACTGCCTTTGTGTTTTCCAACATATGCCAAAGGCAAAAATGGAACTGGTCCAATCATTTCTGTCCACAGATTGACAAAGCAAGAAAGCACGTCAACAAATCTGTTTCTGCTTTCCTCCGTGACTATGGTATGGGTGCCATTTACCACAACAACTTGCGTTATGACATGCAAGACATTTATAGAGGCGATGGTGTGCACTTCAATGATGAAGGGAACAGAGTCTTCCTCTTGAACCTTAGACTCTGCATCGGTACTTACTTGTAGGTACCACTAAAAAAATGCCTTCATAAACACAACAGCTCTTTTTAGAGCTCCCTAATATCTAAACTCTTAAATCTGCTTTTCATTTATTTTTTTTTATTTTTTTTTACCGTACGCTTACCGTAAGCTTACCGTACGCGTACCCCGCGATTTTTTTTAAAATCAATAAATGTTTTCTTTGTACTTTACAGTCCTTCTTTGACCCCCTCACAAATGTAAGGGGGTCTGTAACTCTCCTCATTGCCCCCTTTTCTTGTTTTCACTCTTTTTTTTCTGAGTGAAACACACAAAATGGCGGCCGCCGCTTCCTGGTTTCGGCCGATTCGAATGTTTACTAAGATCTAAGAGCCAATCAGAATCGCGCTCGCGCACGCCACCGTACGCTTACCGTAAGCGTACGGTAAGCGTACCGTAAGCGGGCTCAGATATATATATTGATTTAAAGGCTATTTTCTCAGAATCTACTGAACAGATTTACACCAAACCTACAAAAGGCACTTCCTTGACCTAGGGACTACCTCTCTGCCAAATTTCGAGTAATTCTGTTCAGCCGTTCGGGCTGTAGCTCGTTCTAAAGGTCCTATGGAAAAATGCATGGGAAAAACACGTTTTGGGACCCCCCTTTTATCTCAGCCCCCGCTTGACGGATCCCCCTGAGACTTTCAGGGTAGGAGCGGAGCGTAGCGCCCCACCTATTTTGAGAAATTCGCGAGGATTCATCGACCGGCGCCAAAGTTATTCAAAATAGAATGTTGAGGTTTTCCTATGGAAAAGGGGTCCTAACTATAACTACTGGCGGTCGCCAGTAGGTAGTTATAGTTAGGACCACTATAAAGAACAGAGATCCTGGCTCTGATAATCTGCTGTTTGAGTGTCACATTTCTTTCACAACTAACTAATTTTAAAGGTGAGTTTACAGTTTGAGAGGGGATGTATGTGGTAACTTAAGAAATGAATAATAGAAATGGAAATTGTTTTTGTTGTAGTTACACATGGTGGTTTCATAATGTGTCAGTCTGTAAAAGTGATTTTCACTTGCCCCGAAAAAAAAAAGAGCAGTAAGTGTGCTTTCAAATTGGCAAAGAAATTTCGTTTTGGGACTAATGTGAAAACATGACTCTGTGTGCAGAGAGGAATTATAGGCAGAGATTTATTGCGTATTGCTCTGGTGATTTCACAGTTGCATTAGGTGGAAAGGGGGAGCGAATTTTTGGGGGAAGAAGCAGAGTCTTAGCACACACCCATGTGCTTGCCATGTATAGTCATGCACAGTATTTACAAGCGAGTGGGGTTTTCAGGTTTCAGTCTGTAATGCAAATACATTCAGCATCACTAAGGCTGGTTGCCCTTGCTGGAGTGTAGCAGTCTGGCAATGGGCTTTTTAAAAAATCTGAAAAGTGGTTTCATAATGTGACAGTTTGTAAAAGTGATTTTCACTTGCCCAAAAAAAAGAGCAGTTTGTGTGCATTCAAATTGGCAAAGAAATTTCGTTTTGTGACTATTGTGAAAAGAAATGTAGTAATATATTTAAATACAATAAAGGATTTTTTTTTTAGTTTTTTTCAGGTATTGCTGAAGAGCAGTGAACAAAATTTAAGATGCCTACAAAATCCAGAGTTCAAAAAACGCTAAAAAAAAACTATATTTGAAGACAACTGGAGGACCAAAGTTAGTAGAAGATGCTCATGTTGGGAAAAAGAAAAAATCTTCTGGTAAGCAGAAAAAACAATTTCTTAAAAATATATTCAAAACAAAGAAAAATGTACAAAATGTCTGTACTGGAAAGAATGTTACGAAACGAAGAGAACAGGAAAAAATTGAGAATTTAGTTAATGCAAATATACCTTCTGCAACTGAAAAGATTTACATAAACAGAAAAACAGTGTTTAAAGAGATACGTAGAAAAATGTTTCAGAGAAGAGTTATGTCCAATTTGATAAAGGATGTGAAGAAATATAAGCAAAAGGCAAAATATTACAAGAGAAAAAAAGAAATTGAAGCCATTGCAGCAAAGGCATTAGAATTAAAAAGGAAACTATTCATATTAATTTTGAATAGGATGCGTACATTAGATAAAATGGTTAATGTACTGAAATCACAAAGCAAAAGGAAAAGAGTAGTGAACAGAACAAACTTTTGTAAAGTGTTTTTAGGAAAGTGGATGCATAGTTCAAGTAGTGAACCTTTTTTTAATGAAGAGAGCTATTTTCAAAGTAATAGTTTGCTGCATGCAGTTGACACCAGAGGTCGTGCTTACGAAGTGAAAAATGGTTGCATAATGGAGAAGGAGATAATGGTTCCAAGAGATGAGGTACAAGTGATGGCAGATGAGGCAATGGGGAGACGTCCTAAAGCCCCAGTGTACACTTGGAATTGTAGTAGTATTTGCACTGTGCGTCAGGAATCTATTGACAAATTTCGAGAGTTTCTTAGAGAATATAGTAAAAAAAGTGTAAAACAGAAGATTAAGGTGCTTCAAAGTCTGGATCCATGCAGAGTGAGAGAGAATACTGGTTTGCAGGGTCATTCTCTGGCTTGTCTATCTAGAAAAGTGTGCAATAGTGTTTTCCATCATTTTAGGATGCTGGCTGTTCATCATACTGAAATGAGAAAGTTTGTGAGACGGTTGTATTTTGCCAAAAGTCCAGCAATAAAGTTAAATGAATTGAATAGGGCTCTGTTCCGACACACGTTATAGTTAGGAATTAGCATTTAAAAAACCTTAGAAATTCAGTGAAAAAACCATAGGTTTCACACACGTTATAGTTAGGAATTAGCATTTAAAAAACCTTAGAAATTCAGTGAAAAAACCATAGGTTTCACACATGTTATAGTTAGCTGGACATTTTACTCGTAAAAAACCAATGAAATTGCCCCGTTATAGTTAGTTCAGCTAACTATAACTCGCGCGCCCGCAATGCACTGCTGATGACGTCACATATTACATCACTCATGACATGGTCAGTGACATCACTCATGACATCACTGATGACATCTCAAATGACATCACTGATGACATCACTGATGACATCATCCTTGTGATAGAGTGGCAGACCTCCTCTCACCCTAATATAACCTTTGACACACACATTCAAAAATAGAGACTAAAATTTTCAAAAACAATGGACATACCAATAACAGTTACAACAACCTCTTCAGTAATTCTAAGATCCACATACACATCCACTCATTCACCAACAGTCCAATACAGTCACTCATACATGTACTCACTCATCATATGTACTCATACACCTATACATCCTGTTACACAATGCCACTCATCCATAGAGTTACTCACACACATAGTCACTCGTGCTAATAAAGAATCAAACATACATTTACTTGCATATACAGTTATACACACACCACCATACTTACTTCTACGGAAACTTACACATACTTAGTCTTTTAAACAATCACTTATAGAAACACATACTTATTCATACAGGAACTCTTCCAATCTCTCACCCTTGCATATACTCACATATATACACCAATAGTCACATATACTAGTTTTAAACATATGTAGTTACTCATAAAGACACTATTGAGACAGTCATTCACTCACTAACACACCCATACACACACTCATCCACCCATGCAGTCCTGCACACATGGTCTGTTCAACACATACAAACAGTGAGTCACTCATTCATGCACCTATGCACTACGTAATACCCCCCACCGAACCATGCAGACACTCAGACTGATACTCAAAAAACCAACTAATAACCTATATAGACACCCATGTAGCTACTCACCAACCCATGCAGCCACTTATACACAAAGTGAGAGACTGATACAGATATATACATATTTAAACATTACTCACTAAAACATGTATTCACTATGATACACTTAATCAGTCAGTTAAACAATCAATTTTTCAAAAACAAATCATCCATTTAGACACTTATATACCCATTTATTCTTCCATCGACCTTGAGATATACATATATAAAACATATTTAATTTTCAGAAAAACCCACATTCACTGGATGATGTCATCAGTGATGTCATCAGTGATGTCATTTGAGATGTCATCAGTGATGTCATGAGTGATGTCACTGACCATGTCATGAGTGATGTAATATGTGACGTCATCAGCAGTGCATTGCGGGCGCGCGAGTTATAGTTAGCTGAACTAACTATAACGGGGCAATTTCATTGGTTTTTTACGAGTAAAATGTCCAGCTAACTATAACATGTGTGAAACCTATGGTTTTTTCACTGAATTTCTAAGGTTTTTTAAATGCTAATTCCTAACTATAACGTGTGTGAAACCTATGGTTTTTTCACTGAATATATATATACATATATATATATATTATGTACTAGCGGTCGCCAGTAGATAGTTATAGTTAGGACCTATTTTCCAATCTGTTCAGTAGTTCCTGAGAAAATTAGGGTAAAAATGTTAGTGATATCTTTGGCCGCGGAGGATCCGCGGACCCTACCCGCACCGTAAGCGAACCCTCCCGGAAGCGGCGAAATGCGCGCACGGTGCTCGCATCCTATCGCGTTGGATGCACGGATTCTCCCGCGGTGGGTGCGCGGATCCAAGGAAAAAAAAAATGAAATTGTTGGGAGATAAAGATTAAGCTTAAGTGTTTTGTTCTTGAGTGGCTCTAAAAAGAGCCGTTGTGTTCATTGAGAGTTTTTGGTACATATAAGTAAGTACCTATACAGAGTCTAAAGTTGTTGAGGAAGACTCTGTTTCCTTCATCAGTAAAGTGTACTCCATCTCTCCTATACATCTCTTGCATATGAAAGCGCAGATTGTTTTTGTAAATGGATCCCATTCTGTAGTGTCGGAGAAAAGCAAAAACAGATTTATTCACATGTTTCCTAGCTTTCTCAATCTGTGGACAAAAATGATCGGACCAGTTCCATTTCTGCCTTTGGCATATGTTAGAATACACAAAGGCAGTTTTAGGGAAAAGTGAAATCAGTTGTGCAAAGGTGTCCTTCATAAGCATTTCCAGACCTACCCCAGTCAAAGTGCCTAGGTCATTGCCACCACAGTGCACTATTATGAGGTCATGGTGTTGGATTTGCATGATGGATTTCTCCAATGGCATCAATTGGTGCCACTTTAACCCTCTCTGTCCAATCCATTTAATGTCTACATTTGGCAAACCTAGGTCTTTGTAAATGCCTTTGTTTTCTGCATACCTTTGGCTCCAGAAAATGTAGCGGTGTCCCACAATCCACACTGTAAGCATCTTGTAAGGAGGTCTGGATGCACTCAGATGGTCTCTGTAAATGAAATGGCAGTTTGGAAAGTAAGATGTTTCTAAAATGGTGGCTAAGATGCAATTTTGAAAAAAGACAAGAAATCATTGGTTGTTTGACAACCTTCTACACTGAAAGGTAGGGTGCATATTTCTGTTTTTTAAACTCTTGATTCTTATTGGTTAACAAAAACAGATTGCAAGGAACATTATATATGATAAGCTGATATGTTGAGAAGTCAAGCACACTTGCTGTTTTGATTAGCAACATTGTGTGTGCTGAACTTGTGACCTGTGTGCTCAGTACAGTGTTCCATGACCTGTTTCTATGGTAACGGGCAGAAGGCAGATTGGGGGAAGGGTTGAAGTTTATGTCATTTGGAAAGGGTTGAAATGTTTAACCAATAGAAATGTGTGTTTGCTTTTGAATTTATGTGGGAAGGAATGTGGTTTGATGTTTACATGTATATGTATTGAAAATGAGAGGGAAACTTTGCCATTCTTTGGTTTTGCTGACAGGTGCACAGTGCAGAGATTCTGTATAAGAAAATCTGGTGTGTGACTGATATCTGGTGTGTGACTGATATACTTCTTAATCTACAAAACATCTCTAAAGGTGAGTTATTTAATGGTGAGGGGATGTATGTAGACTATTTTTATTTTAATCAGACTAATGTATTTTTTCTGCTAAAGTGTAGGGAGTATTTTTTTTCTCTACAATCTTATTGACAGTGTGTGTGCATGTAGAAACCATTCTGTGATAAGCATTTGTGTTTTCATGTGTTTGTAGAGAGATGACTGTGCAGTTTTTATTATTTTGGTAGAATTAGAAACCAGTCATTGTTTATGAATTTGTGAAATGAGTTATGTTATGTTTCTATACTAAAATGTAGTACTACTTCTAGATGAAGAAATGTGTTTTGATATAGTGCAAGGGATAGTGTTGTTTGTCTAGAATCACACAGTGAGTCTGTGTGCATTTGGGAACCACTGTGAGAGAAGCATTTGGTAATATTGTGTATTTGCTGACAGAAAACTGTTTTAAAACTTGTCATGTTGTCAAGTTTTAGTAGCATTAGAAGCCAGTCTTTGCTTATGTGTTGATTAAATGAGTCAGGCATTGACACTGAAGTGCAGTCGTGCAATATGTAGATTGTGTGCAGTTCCCTTATCACTTCCAGTGTAGTGAATGAGTTTTGGTAAACTCCTAGGAATAATGGTGCTTGTCTAGAATCACACTGTGAGTCTGTGTACATTTGGGAACCACTGTCAGAGAAGCGTTTGGTAACATAGTGAATTTGCTGACAGAAAACTGTTTTGAAACCTGTCATGTTGTCAAGTTTTAGTAGCATTAGAAGCCAGTCTTTGCTTATGTGTTTATTAAATGAGTCAGGCATTGACACTAAAGAGCAGTCGTGAAATATGTAGATTGTGTGCACTTCCCTTATCACTTCCAGTGTAGTGAATGAGTTTTGGTAAACTCCTAGGAATACTGGTGCTTGTCTAGAATCACACTGTGAGTCTTTGTGCATTTGGGAACAACTGTGAAAGAAGCGTTTGGTAACATCGTGTATTTGCTGTCAGAAAACTGTTCTAAAACTTGTCATGTTGTCAAGTTTTAGTAGCATTAGAAGCCAGTCTTTGCTTATGTGTTGATTAAATGAGTGAGGCATTGACACTAAAGTGCAATCGTAAAATATGTAGATTGTGTGCAGTTCCCTTACCTCTTCCACTGTAGTGAATGAGTTTTGGTAAACTCCTAGGGATAGTGGTGCTTGTCTAGAATCACACTGTGAGTCTGTGTGCATTTGGGAACCACTGTCAGAGAAGCGTTTGGTAACATCATGTATTTGCTGACAGATAACTGTTTTAAAACCTGTCATGTTGTCAAGTTTTAGTAGCATTAGAATCCAGTCTTTGCTTATGCGTTGATTAAATGAGTCATGCTTTGACACTGACGTGGTGTACTTAAATATGTAGATTGTGTGCAGTACCATTAACTCTTCCAGAATAGTGAATGAGTTTTGGTAAACTCCTAGGATAGTGTTGCTTGTCTAAAATCACACTGTGAGTCTGTGTGCATTTGGGTAAGGCTTGTGAGAGAAGCATTTGGTAACATTGTTTATTTACTGACAGATAACTGTTTTAAAACCTGTCATGTTGTCAAGTTTTAGTAGCATTAGAAGCCAGTCATTGCTTATGCGTTGATTATGTGTTGATTAAATGAGTCAGGCATTGACACTAAAGTGCAGTCGTGAAATATGTAGATTGTGTGCAGTTCCTTTACCAGTTCCAGTGTAGTGAATGAGTTTTGGTAAACTCCTAGGGATAGTGGTGCTTGTCTAGAATCACACTGTGAGTCTGTGTGTATTTGGGAACCACTGTCAGAGAAGCGTTTGGTAACATCGTGCTTTTGCTGACAGAAATCTGTTTTGAAATCTGTCATGTTGTGAAGTTTTAGTAGCATTAGAAGCCAGTCTTTACTTATATGTTGATTAAATGAGTCATGCCTTGACACTGATGTGCTGTACTTAAATATGTAGATTGTGTGCAGTCCCCTTACCCCTTCCACAGTAGTGAAATAGTTATGGTAAAGTCCTAGGATAGTGTTGATTGTCTAAAATCACACTGTGAGTCTGTTTGCATTTGGGTAAGGATTGTGAGAGAAGCATTTGGTAACATCGTTTATATACTGACAGATAACTGTTTTAAAACTTGTCATGTTGTCAAGTTTTAGTAGCATTAGAAGCTAGTCTTTGCTTAAGTGTTGATTAAATGAGTCAGGCATTGACACTAAAGTGCAGTCTTGAAATATGTAGATTGTTTGCAGTTGACCTACCTCTTCCACTGTAGTGAATGAGTTTTGGTAAACTCCTAGGGATAGTGGTGCTTGTCTAGAAAAATACTGTGAGTCAGTGTGAATTTGGGAACCATTGTCAGAGAAGCGTTTGGTAACATCGTGCATTTGCTGATAGAAAACTGTTTTGAAACCTGTCATGTTGTCAAGTTTTAGTAGCATTAGAAGTAGGCCTGGGCGGTAAATTCCGTTCCGCTCGCGGAATTCGCGGAATTTAGGCAATTTTGCGTTCCGCGGAGAACGCGGAATTGCCCAAAATTCTGCTTTCCGCGGCTTCGCGGAATTTTTGCTTGTTCGCGATCTCAAAATGCGTGTTCGCAAGATATTTCCCCCGAGCACGCAAACAGGGGTCGCGAACTGGAAAAAAGCATCGCGAACAAGCAATTCCGCGCGTTCGCGGAATTTCTGCGTGTTCGTGGAGATTTTAAACCATTTCGCGGAGATTTGCGTAACGCCGCTATGCAAATTCCGCCCACCCCTAATTAGAAGCCAGTCTTTGCTTATGAGTTGATTAAATGAGTCAGGCATTGACACTAAAGTGTAGTCGTGAAATATGTATATTGTATGCAGTTCCCTTATCACTTCCACTGTAGTGAATGAGTTTTGGTAAACTCCTAGGGATAGTGGTGCTTGTGTAGAATCACACTGTGAGTCTGTGTGCATTTGGGAACCACTGTCAGAGAAGCGTTTGGTAACATTGTGCATTTGCTGACCGAAAACTGTTTTGAAACCTGTCATGTTGTCAAGTTTTAGTATCATTAGAAGCCAGTCTTTGCTTATGCGTTGATAAAATGAGTCATGCTTTGACACTAAAGTACAGTACCATGTAGTATTGCCTTTACTGCCCCAGAAATGAAATTTTAATATTTTTACCCAGGCACTGTCCTAGAAGTAGTCTGATGATTTAGTTAGTTTCTAAGTACTTGTGTTGTGAACCATTCATTACCAAATAGACTGCTTCAAATGTCCATGCAGTATGCATGTAGTTCTCTAACCACTTACACAGTTGTTTTTCACACCTTCAATTCTCTAGACAGTTTCCATACACTTCCAGGAAACACCCTATCACTCTCTTTGTATTCTTCTAGTGACCCATTCAGCACCATGTAGTAATTTATTCACTGTGCCAAAACCCAAACATTTATAAATTCACAAAGACACTCTCTTTCCAGTACTCTAATGATTCAGTTACTGTCTAAGTATTCATGCACTGAGCCAGGACTTAGCACATGGACTGCTTCAAACCCCTATGCACTATGCATGCAGTCTTTTAAACACCTAGAGATTTCTCTTTTATACTTTCAATTCTCTAGTCAATATCCATATAGTCAGGCAAACATCTTGTCACTCCCTTTGCAGTCTTTTAGTGACCTTTTTAGTACCAAGTACTAATTCATTCCCTGTGCGAAAAGTCTACCAGTTATAAATTCATCCAGGCAGTCTCCTTGCTGTAGTCTAATCATTCAATCAGTACCCAAGTACTCATGCAGTGAGCCGGGCCTTAGCACATGGACTGCTTTAAATGCCTATCCAGTATGGATTCAGTTCTCTAATGAGCTACACAGTTGTCTTTCGCAGCGTCAATTCCCCAGTTAGTATTCATACACTTCTAGCAAACACCCTGTTACTCACCCAGTGTGTCTCTTTTTAGTACTGTAATCATTCAGTTAGTTAGCATGTAGTCTTTTTGTGAGGTAGGCTTTAGGGCATTAATTTCTTCAAAGTAGTATGCATTATGTATGTAGTGTTTTAATCATCGTCACACTTGTGGTTCAGGGCTATTGGGGCATATTATCAAGCCAGGCGATAAAATTATCGCCGCTTTAGCGGCAGAAGACTGCTGCTAAAACGGCGATAATGGGTTTGATAATATGCTCTATGGAATTCCAATTGAAGCTCATGTTAGACGTCCTTCACATCTAACATGGGCTTCAATTGGAATTCCATAGAGCATATTATCAAGCCCATTATCGCCGTTTTAGCGGCAGTTTTCTGCCGCTAAAGCGGCGATAATTTTATCACCTGGCTTGATAATATGCACCTTAGTTTTTTAGTCTGTTTTTATATAAAATGTGTTTGTACAGTAATGGAATATTGTAAATTTGAAAGTTATTAATATACATTTATTTGTGACTCTTTTTTGCAGATACTGTTTTTCAACGTTAAAATCGAGAAAGTATGCCAGAAAAGAAAAGAACAGAGACACGAGGACTATTTGAAGAAACATCAACCACAAGTATTGAATGAAAAAGATAATGTGGCTAAAAGGAAAAAATCTTCTGGTAAGATCACAAAGCAATTTATTAAAAATGTTTGTAGGAGGAAACAGAATGTAGAGAATGCTGCAACTTCAAATAATTTTTTGAGTAAGAAAAAAATCAAAATAAGAGGAAAAGTAAAAAAGCAAATGTTCAGTCAAAGGAGATAAAGTATGGTAAAAGAAGACAAAATCAGTATAAGGAATTACGCAAAAAAGTATTTTACAAGCGAGTAGTGCATAATTTGCTGAAAGATGTAAAGAAATATAAAAAGAGAGCTTTATTTTATAAAAAGAAGAAGCATATTGAAAGCATTGTGGAAAAGGCTTTTGAAGTAAAAAGGAAACTGTTTATTTTAGTGTTGAACAGAATTCGATCACTAGATAAATCAAGATATGTAATGAAGGCCAAAAGTAGGAGGGAAAGAGTTATTAATAAAAATAAATTTTGTGATGTTTTTTTGGGAGAATGGAAACGCAGTTCTAGTTCAGAGCCTTTTTTTAATGAAGAGAGTTATTCACTAAATGAGAAATTATTGCACGCAGTTGACACCAGTGGTAGAGGTTATGAGGTTAGTGATGGTTGTCCAATGGAGAAAGAGAAAATGGTTGAAAGAAATGCAGAAGAAGTGATAGCTGATGAAGTTTTAGGGAGACGTGCTAAAAACCCTGTGTACACTTGGGATTGCAGTAGTGTTTGTAGTGTACGACAGGAATCTATTGAAAAATTATGTAGTTTTTTACGAGTCTATACTAAAAAAAGTGTAAAACAAAAGATTAAGGTGCCAATTCCGATCCGGTAAAAAAATTCCCCGTCCGACTCGTATCCGGATTTTTTTCCGTCCGAATCGTCAAAGTAGCGTACAAACTGCCAAGTACGATTCGAACGGAAAAAAGTCCATACGAATCGCATTGGGAAGATTTCCCCACACGTCCTCGGGTCGGGAAAAGTCACCGACACGTCCCCGGTCGAAAAACCCACCGTGCGGAAAAATAAAGTCCGACTGCGCAAGTACGATCCCTCCCGTCCTCCCCATTTCACAACCGTACGCAAAAAACACCGTCCGAACCGAACTCCCATAGCAACCATGGAGACATGTGCCCGCATACGCGCCGAACACCCCACCACCCCCCCGCCCGCGTATGTACGCACCGAACCTCCACCCCAGCAGTGCATGTACGCCCCGAACCCCCACCCGTGTATGTACGCCCCGAACCACCACCCGTGTATGTACGCACCGAACCCCCACCCCAGCAAAGTATGTACGCCCCGAACCCCCACCCGTGTATGTACGGACCGAACCCCCACCCGTGTATGTACGCACCCAACCCCCACCCCAGCAGTGTATGTACGCCCCG
Source organism: Triturus cristatus (assembly GCF_964204655.1). Taxonomy (NCBI): domain Eukaryota; kingdom Metazoa; phylum Chordata; class Amphibia; order Caudata; family Salamandridae; genus Triturus; species Triturus cristatus. The sequence goes on from NC_140591.1 coordinate 637,625,030, forward strand.
AACCCCCACCCGAGTATGTACGCACCGAACCACCACCCGTGTATGTACGCACCAAACCCCCACCCGTGCATGTACGCCCCCGAACCCCCACCCGTGTATGTACGCACCAAACCCCCACCCGTGTATGAACGGACCGAACCCCCCCCAGCCGTGTATGTACGCACCGAACCCCCCCCAGCCGTGTATGTACGCACTGAACCACCACCCGTGTATGTACGCACCCAACCCCCACCCCAGCAGTGTATGTACGCCCCGAACCCCCACCCGAGTATGTACGCACCGAACCACCACCCGTGTATGTACGCACCAAACCCCCACCCGTGCATGTACGCCCCCGAACCCCCACCCGTGTATGTACGCACCTAACCCCCACCCGTGTATGTACGCCCCCGAACCCCCACCCGTGTATGTACGCACCGAACCCCCACCCGTGTATGTATGCCCCCGAACCCCCACCCGTGTATGTACGCACCGAACCCCCACCCGTGTATGTACGCCCCCGAACCCCCCCAGCCGTGTATGTACGCACCGAACCACCACCCGTGTATGTACGCCCCCGAACCCCCACCCGTGTATGTACGCACCAAACCCCCCCAGCCGTGTATGTACGCACCAAACCCCCCCCCAGCCGTGTATGTACGCACTGAACCCCCACCCGTGTATGTACGCACCCAACCCCCCCCAGCCGTGTATGTACGCACCGAACCCCCACCCGTGTATGTACGCACCAAACCCCCACCCGTGTATGAACGGACCGAACCCCCCCCAGCCGTGTATGTACGCACCGAACCCCCACCCGTGTATGTACGCCCCCGAACCCCCACCCGTGTATGTACGCACCGAACCCCAACCCGTGTATGTACGCCCCCGAACCCCCACCCAGCCATGTATGTACGCCCCGAACCCCCACCCGTGTATGTACGGACCGAACCCCCACCCGTGTATGTACGCACCCAACCCCCACCCCAGCAGTGTATGTACGCCCCGAACCCCCACCCGAGTATATACGCACCGAACCACCACCCGTGTATGTACGCACCAAACCCCCACCCGTGCATGTACGCCCCCGAACCCCCACCCGTGTATGTACGCACCAAACCCCCACCCGTGTATGAACGGACCGAACCCCCCCCCAGCCGTGTATGTACGCACCGAACCCCCCCCCCAGCCGTGTATGTACTCACCGAACCCCCCCCAGCCGTGTATGTACGCACCCAACCCCCACCCGTGTATGTACGCCCCCGAACCCCCACCCGTGTATGTACGCACCGAACCCCCACCCGTGTATGTACGCCCCCGAACCCCCCCAGCCGTGTATGTACGCACCGAACCACCACCCGTGTATGTACGCACCAAACCCCCACCCCAGCCGTGTATGTACGCACCGAACCACCACCCGTGTATGTACGCCCCCGAACCCCCACCCGTGTATGTACGCACCCAACCCCCCCAGCCGTGTATGTACGCACCGAACCCCCACCCGTGTATGTACGCACCTAACCCCCCCCCAGCCGTGTATGTACGCACCGAACCCCCCCCCAGCCGTGTATGTACGCACCGAACCCCCACCCGTGTATGTACGGCCGTACCCACACCCCACCAGGGAATGTACGGACCGCACCCCCACCAGTGCATGTACGGACCGTACTGACGCCAAAAAAACACGTACTGAACCAGGACAAACCATACTTACACAAGGAGAGTCAAGTAGAGTTTCCCCACACCACCAAACATGCCCAACAACCCCACAAACATCACATACACTCACCTGCAACTGCCAAACTGCCAAACAGAGGCCCAAAACTCAATCACTCCTCATAACACACCCACACAAATTTCAAACACAGCCACACCCACAAATGGACCAATAAAAATGGACCACACACACAAACCATGAGCCTTTGCAACAGACCCACTGCTGCCAGAGCCCACAGACGACCCACACCACCATACTTGAACCTCACACTTGCATACCTTCACACAACCACCTACACAAACACCCCCTCATCACATTCACACACACACCTCCACTACCACACCCACACACCCACAACCATCCACACCCACACCCCCACAACCATCCACACCCACACCCCCACAACCATCCACACCCACACCCCACGCCATGTCCACCACCAAGAATCCAAAGTTCACAAAGGAGGAGCTGGAGATCCTTGTCGACGAAATCCTCAGAGTCGAGCCACAGCTCTTTGGGACATTGGTCAGACAGACCAGCATATCCGAAAAAACGGCCATGTGGCAGAGGATCGTCGATTCTGTGAATGCTGTTGGGACCACCAGAAGGACCAGGCACGAGTGCCAATCCAGGTGGTACGATCTGCGGAGGACGGTCAAGAGGAAGATGACTGACAATCACAACCAGGGGAACATCACTGGAGGAGGGCCGCCCCCCAGACCGGTACAATACCATCCCTGGGAGGAGAAGGTGATGTCCACGCTGGCGGTGGAGGGACTACACGGACTGCCTGGACTCCCAGACCCTGGTGAGTACACAAACAACTCACCTCACATGGGGGGGATGCCATACACAATCAATCATGCGTGCCACCCCCCCCAAGCCACCACCGCACACAACAACACTCCACAAACACACACATGCCACTAGCGCCTCCATGCCCCATGCATCAATCAGGGCCATGCCAAGTCACAGGCCACACAAAACACCAACACAACACAGGATGTGGTCGATGCTGGGAGTGGGGGCATCAAAACTAACATTGAGCAACTCACAAGCACAAAACAATGCCCTCAGCCCATATGGCCCTGGGCACAGCCATACAAACTGTGTGTACCCACACAGTACTGTCTTGCCTGCAAATGGTGGCTGCCATGCAGGATGACATGGGTCTGAAGGCAGAATTTGCACATTACAGCAGACAATGAAGATGCACCGCTCTGATAGAGTCTCAGCACACACCGCCACAGCAGCAGCCTACACTCAGACACACTGCCCAATGGGTGCCCGGAGAACAGGGACTAACTCACATGAACAAGCCAATGGCCATTCAAAGACCGGCTAACTGTGTGTGCCCAGGAAGCTGGCCTGAGGTGACAGAGAGTGACAAAGAGAGAGAGGGAGAGGGGGAATGAGAGGGAAGGAGACAGAGGGGGACACAGGGAGACAGACAGAGGGAGGGAGTAGGGTGACAGAGGGAGACCGACAGAGGGAGGGAGGAGGGTGACAGAGGGAGGGAGGAAGGGAGACACAGGGAGACTAAATCACCCTTGGGTGGTGTGGCCATGTCCACTCGTCAGCCGGTGGACTGTGTGCATGCAGACCAGGTCTGGCAGTGCCTCAACCCCCCCTTCCGTAGATGAAGACCGGTCCATGTGTCAATCTGTGCACGAGTCCATCCGTGCTGCAGGCACAGACCTAACCACACACCCAGTATACCCACCCACTGTGTCGGTAAGAACCCTGTCACAAATGCTTCAGTCCCCTACCTGCAACATCAAATTGCCTTGGCAAAACACCATTTGGCCACGTACAGTGCAACACGTAAGGCGCCTCTGCATGGCTCGCTACGCCCGCACACCACACTGCTGACTGTGTACCCAAATAGATGCATCAACTAAGATTGTGTCTCACACATGCGTAAAGCCCTGACAGCTGTGGCCAAGGGACATAGCCATGCACAAGTGCACTGTGAGAGGAATGCAGGACAGATCCAACTACCCAGAGGAAGAGTGCCAAATCAGAAATGCATGCAACATGGATGCCACATGTGACACTGTTAACATTGTCTCTCTCACACACAGGTCAACGTCGACGAACACCCCCCAACACTGGGGGGGAAGTCTCACAGGACCAGGCTCCGCGGGATGAGGACCCCACCGCCAGCGATGACTCTCACCACTCCGTGGATGACCCAGACCAACCTGGCCCCTCTGGTGTCCAACCACCTGCAGCACCTGCGTCAGGTACAACTGTGCCAACCACCACCCCCATTCCTGCCACATCCCAGGAGACGTCCAGGAGCCCTGCCCGCACACGACCACCCAGCCAGTCTGCCCAGGAGGGACACGGTCCTCCGGGCACCCAGGAGGAGGCAGGCGGCAACGCAGATGCCATCCCTCAGGGGTCCCGGAGACCCGATGCACCCACAACGGCAGGCCAGGTGCACGTGGGCAGGGGTGGCGGGAGTGGAGGACGGCGGAGGCGCGAACCTGACCAGGCAGCTCAGGACCCGGTAGTGTCCCAGGTCAGCAACATCCTGGATACATACCGGCGTGACACCAGGGGCATGGACCAGATTGCGTCCACCCTCAATGACATCAAGGGGACCCTCCAGGAGATGAAGACCCTGCAGTCCCAGCAACATGCCTGTCAACTGCAACACCAAGGAAGGATGGAGGATAGACAGGCTGAGCTCGTGGCGGTGCAAACCCAAATGACCGGTGTACTCCGTCGGATTGCCGACAACATGGGCAACCCTCCCTGTGGCACCAGGCGAAGGCCATTACCAGACACAGGGAGGGATCAGGAGGAGGAGGATTCATCCGACGGAGCGTCACAGACATCGTCACGGACTGCTTCCGAGGGTCCCCGCAGGAAGGTGGGTCGTCCACGAAAAAGACTGTGAGAGTCAGCAGAACATCACCATCTCCCAGGTCACCTGGCCTGGCACCTGGCCCTCTGGCCCAATAGCAGCACATGACATTCTCTGCCACATGGACTTGCTGGTCACTGTCTGACCTATGTTGACGAAGACTGTGGCATGGACTCTGACATTTTGCTACGGCAAGGATACCAACTCCCCCAGTGAACTTTGGATTCTACACTCCCGCTGTGCACCTCTTGTCATCCCCACAAACCCGTACCCCACCACAAATAAATTAATCACACTTACAAGATGATGCCGTGATTCTGCATTATTACAATACATGTGTGTGTCGTAAAGTCAAAGCATGCCTGATCTCAGAATTAACTCCAACCATCCAAACCGTGGGGTCGCAGTCTTGCCCAGGACACACATGGGTCCCAATGTATCATCAGATACAGACATGGAGTACCATACTCACCTGTGCTGGGCCCAACCAGCTGAGTGGTTCCCGCACAACTGTGGCTACAGACACATTCAGGGGAGCAACAGTCATGCGCAGAGGTCAGGGATCATGTGGAGTGACCTGGCTTGCCGCTCCCAGGTATGTCTAGACATGTGTCCCTACAATGTGCAGCATGCTTGCGTCAGGCGGATGTTGAGAATGGTGGCTAGGCCAAGGTTGGATGCATGGAGATGCCAGAATGCAGTTTAGGATCACAGTGCCACATGGTTGTGTTGGGGTTGTGGGCTGCATCATGAGTGTGGGCGTGGATCGAGAAGGTCATCCTGCAGCTGGCTGTGAAACATTCCCCCCATCCCGTTTGGACGTTGATGTGGCCTGGTTGCCCGACGCAGTAGCAGAGCTGTGCAGATGCACTCCGGATATGGACAAGTACCATGGGAGTCGTAAGGCACATGTCCGTAGACTGCAGGGTAGGATTCGACACGGATGTTGTAGTTGCCCTGGGGGATGGTCTCTCTTGCCTTGAGGTGGATGGAACTGTGCATCTTGTGCATAATACAGTTCCCACTCCCTGACAAACCCCTAGCATCTTGTCACTCTACACATAGACACATATGCACCACCTATGAAAACTATGCCAGACATGCCGCACGCACAGTGGCAACAGGCCACCATTGACAGGGAAGAGGCACCTTGGAGACAGAGGGACAAATTTATTAGTCATGTGTGTTGGCATGACAATGATACTCTGTCAACACATACACAGGTCATGTGGATGAACATGTGGGAGCAACACTGGCACCCCCCATTGCAACACAGATGCTGGTATCCCATTGACCTGGCACACAAGTGACGGATAACAGCTAAACACCCCCTGCTGCCACGGAGAGGCCGCTATACACCATTGAGGCCCTGATGGGGCAATCACACACCATGTCAACCCGGTGCAACCTGTATGTTTCCGAGGCCAGTGTTACACACAATGATGGCCTCATCACAATCCCCAATCCCCTGCCACATGACAGTCACCAAGTCTGACCATGGCTCCAGGTGAAGCCTGCCCCATGTCATGTTCCCCATGTAGGATCACCATGTATGCAAATGGAACACACATGAACCGGAGAAGTGCACACAGACTGCAAACAATTCACACACCCAAAACGACATGAGGCATCCCTTACCCTAAGGAGATTTCAACACTTGCCTGTGCATGTGACGCTGAATCAGCACATGTTGCTGTGTTCATGAGGAGTAGCAGGAGCACAACAATGCCACCAGCAGACAGCATGCACATGGACCTGTGGAAGAGAGACACACAAGGAGTCAGCACAAAGGAGCACATCCGCAAGCATGTACTCAACACGTATCATGTTGTCAACATGACAGGTGACAATGATGACCCTCAGACAACATCCTTCCATTGCGCCATCACTTGAGTGACACTTCAATACACACCACTGACTCACTTGGCAGACATGCAGATGGACACACACATTGCAACACATGCCACACACGGCCCAATGCGTGCACACTCAGACACTGGAACTCACCACTAAGCAAAGAAGTTGCGTATGAGCCGACTCCGCATGTCCTCCACAGCCTCCTCCTCCTCCACATCACTTGCCCCGTCACCAAGGCCTTCATCCTCCACCGGTGGATGGTCCTGGTCCTCTTGATCCAGTATGAGTGGAACAGCTTCCTCCACTGCCATGTTGTGCAGCATGCAGCAGACGATGATGATCTTGCACACCTTCACCGGGGCATATGGGAGTGCTCCGCCGGTCTTGTGGAGGCACCGGAATCGGCTCTTCAGAAGTCCAAACGTCCTCTCAATGACTCTCCTGGTCCGCCCATGTGCGTTGTTGTAGCGGTGCTCGGCAGCCGTGCTGGGGTTGCGGACAGGCGTCATCAGCCATGGCATGTTGGGATAGCCAGCGTCCCCTACAAGGAAACATCATGGACAGAAGTGTGTCAGCACAGGCAGTGAGATTGGAAGATGACGCCAAACACTGAACTGCCAGAGTCTACCCACCAACAATACATGCTCGCTCGTTCCGCAGCTGCAGCATCGTTTCAGGCAGCCTGCTACGCCTCATGATGAAGGCATCGTGTGCTGATCCTGGAAAGCGAACACAGACATGTGAAATCACCATGTTGGACAGACACACCACAAGGGCATTAATGGAGTGATAATGTTTGCGATTCCTATACACCACCTCCTGTGCCTGTGGTGGTACCAACGCAACATGTGTCCCATCTATGGACCCAATGACATGGGGCATCCCTCCCAGGGCATAGAACTCACGCTTGACATCTGTCAACTGCTCACAAATTGGGAATTTAATGTACTCATCCAGGTGAACCAACATGGCCTCTAAGAAATCATGCAGAACACGGCTGAACATCGTCTGGGACATGCCCCCGACATCAGCAATGGTATGTTGGAACGTACCCGTGGCAAGGAAATGTAGGGCTGCCATCACCTTCAACTTGGGTGTCAGTGCACTGGGATACCTGTGGCGCGGGAGGAGTTGTGCTTCCAGCCGGCCAGTCAACTCATCAATCAACCGTTGGCTGAATCTGTAGCGGCGTATACAGTCCCGTTCATGCAGGGCAGCCATGTCTGGCATACGTCGAGGGAGAGGCGGAGCCCTGCAGTGAAATGGAAGGAACACCGAAGAGTGAGCACTGTACAACGACATCGTCAATGCACTGAGCACATGTTACACAGCCAATACACATATGCCACGTTGTGAGTCAGGTCTGTGCCACATTTCCTGGACACGTACGCCAGTCAGGTGACACTCCTACCAAGGGACAGCCACTAACGGAGGGGGGCAAGATCACGATGACATGGCATGAGACTAGCTGTGGGCCAGTGTAAGTGAACATGCACACGCATCACAGGATTCACAGACATCCACACATGTGCAGAAGTAGTATGCGTATGGTACAGACAGGTAGTTGGATGCGATATGCACTGGTCACATGTCATAGGAATAGGACAGGCCACACACATTGCCTTTGAGGAGTACATGTCGAGACAGAACATACATAGGGAGCATGTGGATATGTACTTGTGTTGATACTCCGTGTAGTTGCATACATACACACCTCATGGCAAATCACATATGTGGGCTGGTGTGCGGAACAGTGTGCCATGCCCATCGACACACAGACACATGTTGGCAGCAGCAACTGCTGATGCATTGAACCACACACCTACAGAAAAATCATGGAAAGACATGCCACACACATGACATGGTTGCAGCGTGCAACGCAGCCATACACATGTCATGTGTAATATTCCGTGTACCTGGCATCAGGGGACAGGTGCGGGTGTCCGTGACTGGGACATGCAAGTGACTCATGGCTCCACTAGTGTGTACGACATACACACATGTCAAAGGAGTGCAGGGGATGTGTGGTACAATGCGCACCATCACACACGACATGTGTACACAGCTCATCGTACATGTGCTTTGCCCACACCTCAGGGGTAAAGTGCCACATCACATCCTGACACACCTGTGTCACACACATGTGGTATTGCACATACAATGCATTGGTGTCCACCCTTGGCAATACCTGCCCGCTCCATTCCTGTCTGTGTGCCGCCTGTCACCACTGACAGTTGTGAAACGCACCGTACATACGCTCGGAGTGCGTGTATAGGGTCCCTGGGCCAATATTGCCGCTGGCGTATGCGTACGCCACAGTAGTACGGACCGTACAAGCGCTTGTGCGGTCCGGATCACAATATGGGCGCTGGCGTATGCGTACGCCACAGTAGTACGGACCGTACAAGCGCTTGTACGGTCCGGATCACAATATGGGCGCTGGCGTATGCGTACGCCACAGTAGTACGGACCGTACAAGCGCTTGTGCGGTCCGGATCACAATATGGGCGCTGGCGTATGCGTACGCCACAGTAGTACGGACCGTACAAGCGCTTGTACGGTCCGGATCACAATATGGGCGCTGGCGTATGCGTACGCCACAGTAGTACGGACCGTACAAGCGCTTGTACGGTCCGGATCACAATATGGGCGCTGGCGTATGCGTACGCCACAGTAGTACGGACTGTACACGCGCTTGTACGGTCCGTACTACTGTGGCGTACGCATACGCCAGCGCCCATATTGTGATCCGGACCGTACAAGCGCTTGTACGGTCCGTACTACTGTGGCGTACGCATACGCCAGCGCCCATATTGTGATCCGGACCGTACAAGCGCTTGTACGGTCCGTACTACTGTGGTGTACGCATACGCCAGCGCCCATATTGTGATCCGGACCGTACAAGCGCTTGTACAGTCCGTACTACTGTGGCGTACGCATACGCCAGCGCCCATATTGTGATCCGGACCGTACAAGCGCTTGTACGGTCGGTATCACTGCTTGTGGGGTGCCCTAGGGCGTGGAACGCACCGTACCTGTGTGTAAATGTATGAAAACACATAGGGGACACATGAGGGACAAGTATAAGGGCCTAAATGCATGATGGTTGCCATGGAGACTGAGTTACATTTTTGAATTTGAGCACCAGGTGCACAGCAGAAGTCAGTTTGAAAGAATCTACATTGTTGCAATGTGGATGTTGACTTGACATCATTATCAAAACTGAAACCATGCAAAGCCACACACTGGGGTAGGTTTGAAGGGATTGGATGAAACGTAGGATGCTAATGTGACTGACCAATCAATCTGTACTCCTATACATGAACAGGCCAGCCAGGCATATATAAGGCAGCCAGGTCCCATGAGAGAGCACTTGCCTGCACATCCATTCATCCATGACCACTGCTGCTGATAGTGATTCCTCTGGCACCATGTCCAGGACTGTGGAGAGGTCACAGCCATTCACCCAGGAGGAGAACCTTGCCCTGATAGATGTGATCCTCCCACAGTTCCAGAGCCTGTATGGTCGACCAGGGGTTCAGGTGAGTGCAGACTCCACTAGCTTAGACTGTGCCCCTTTTGTGTGACAGTGACTTCTGGCATTGTGTCCATGTGTGACAGACATGCACTGTTGTTTGGAGTGGGTCCCAGGGTGTGGAAGGCCTCATGTCACCCATGCAGAGCATGCTGTGTTTCCTGTGTGCACTCCTCACTTGCATAGTGCCTACTGTGACAATGAATGCAAGGTGCATGCCACATTCTGCCTGCATACTCCTCCTGGGGATGTTGTTTCCACAGTCCTGATGTGATCCTGTGTTCCCCCCAGTGTGACAGGTGTCAGTACCCATGGATGTGTGTTTGTTCAGTGTACCTGTGCTGTGAGTGTCCAAAGGCCGTGTTCGTCCCCTGCACATTGGTGTGTGTGTTAGTCCCCTGTCATGTGGGTGAGTGCATATGGGGAGTGTTGCACACAAGCAGCATGAGGGATGGATATGGCCTGGCCATCCGATGTGAGCAGGGAGCAGTGCTGTGTGCATGCCGTGCTGAGCCAGCCCCACACCTGTGACACCCCCGTCTACTGGCACATGTGCAGAGTGAGGTGTGTACCCGCAGTTGGCAATGCCATGTGATTGTCCTGTACCTGTGTGTGTCTGTGTACTCTGCTGAGGTAGCATCAGTGTGCTGGGGCAGGTGACTGCTGTGAGGTGCTGTACATAATCCTGGTGTAGCCTGTGAGGCACAGTGTGATCCCTGGTCAGTGAGTGTGTGGTACCCCTCATGCCACCTGTGTGCTTTCACTGGCACGTAGTGCATTTGGCCTTCCACAGTGGATAATGTCCCTATGACAAAGGTGCAATTAGTTGCATGCATACCATGGCCTGTTCATAATGAGGATTGTTCTATATGTGTGTCTCTGTGTCTTTGCTCATGTGGATTAATGTATTCTCTATTGTGCATCCTCACAGGTAGGCGCCATTGCCAAGGGGGAGATCTGGAGGGAAGCCGTCAGTGCCGTGAGGGGTACAGAGGGTCGGAGGCGGAGCCTGTCTCAGGTGAGGAAACGCTGGCAGGACATCCGGTGCTGGACGAGGAGGATTGCACGGCTCCTGCTGGGGGACTCACCTGAGAGCCGTAAGAACCGTGGGCGCCGTCGTCTGACCCACATCCAGAAGCGTGTGCTGGCGGTGGTCTTCCCCGATATGGACAGGCGCCTACAGGAGAGGCAGCAGCAGGAAGGGGGTAGGTACATGTGTGTCAGTTGTGTGTCCCCAGCCAATGTAAGTGTGCAGTTGCATGGATACACTGCCAGGGTTTGATTGTGCAGTGCGTCAACTTCTCCACAAAGTAGCACAGTGCTGTTCTCACTCCCTCCCTTCCCCTCCTTGCCATGTGTTCCCTGGTCTGTCTGTAGCCACTCTTGCACAAGGTTATTTAGGCAGGCAGTTCATGCAGGTGCCCTATGCTATCAGCATCATGTGTGGGGGTGATGTGCCACAGGTATGGGGACCTTGCGTGTGCCATGGCCAATTTCAGTCATTGTGGTGTCCATGTCACTTGGCACTGATTGTGAATCACGACATAGGGGTGTGTCTCCAAAATGTACAGCCTTCCAGCATGCATGTCCAATTGTGTGCCCTCTGACATGATGTGCCTGAGTGGGAGGCCTGCTAAGTGCAGGGACGGTTGCTTAATTTGCAGTCATGTCCATCCTGGACCATGGAGGAGTGTGGGCACTACTGTGCCCTGGGGCACCTCTTCCTAGGTATCATGTGCGTCATCCAACAATATGGCCATTCACTGTGTCTTCACCATGGGTTGGGTAGGGTGGCATTGTACCCTGGGCTCAACTGTTAGGACCTACAGGTTGCTACATGTGTCCACTGTACAGGGGGACCCATTTTGCTTGTGCATACTCACAGTGGGCATTACCTGTGTGTGTTGTTGAGACAATCTGATGATGTTTGCCTGTCAATGATGTGTGGACATGGCCACCAGGGGCTGTGTGTGTACAGTCATGAATTAGTGGAGGCCATGTGTTTCCATCCCAGAGTAAGAGGTGTACATACTTTCTCCGTCTCAATGAGATTGTCTCAGGTGTGGGTGGTTTGTGCGTACAAGGCCTACATGTCAGAAGCTTCATCCTCCTTGCTGGGTTTAGCCTGTGTGTGATGTTTGACTGGACATACGCTCAAGGTGCAGTGACCCTGTCATGTGTGGCCTGGTTTCATGTATTGCCTTTGCAGCATGCGGCAAGAGTAAATGGATATGATTCATGCTCATCCCTTTTTGACGACGCAGTGTGGTGCAGGTGCTGTGCACATTTGTCCCCAGAGGCTGGCTCCTCTCTAAAATTTCAGGTGCAGTGATTTGCTGTTGTGTCATGATCTCCATTGTGTCTCAGTGGCATGGTGGGTCGACAAACTGTGTGTTCCATGGCCTACATGTGTACATTGTTTTGTAGGTGTTACTCCTGTTGCTTTTCAGGCTATGCAATGTGACCTATGTATATTTGACTCATGTGACATATGTGTACAGGTGTCTGATTTTCTCCTGTCTCTTCACCTTGCCCACAGCATCGCCGGGGGACACGGAAGGAGACACTAGCACGGACCGGGAGGAGGGATTGAGCACCAGTGCCAGCAGTGCTGTCCTGTCTGGCACATGGAGTGGCACGGAGGCCGAAGGGAGTGAGGCAGACGACCTGTTGACTGCCAACACAGACTATGACGCAGACGGGTCCGAGGCTGAGCTCCCAGAGGTGGCGGAGTCTGCCCCCCCAGCTGATGGCAGCCCTCCACATCCCCCCGCCACCTCAGGTTCCATCACCGGCCTCCCACCTGCTCGTGGGCCTTCCCTCCGTGCTCGGTCCCCACATGTCTCCTTCCTGCCAGGCACCGCACCCCCTGCCCCTGTCACCACTGCTGCGGTGAGTGCGGAGTCTGTGGACATCCTGAGGCAGTTGCAGGTTGGTCAGACTGCGATGCTAAATGTCCTCCATGCCCACACCCAGGTGCTGACCCAGATGGAGGCATACATGGAGGGCATGTCGGCTGCGCAGTCTGACCAACGGCAGTTGCTGAGGTCCATAGACTCCACACTGACTGCAGCACTGGATCTCCTGCAGCGCTGCGTAACACCCCCTACCCCTGCCCCATCCACAATTCCCACTCCCGTGCCTGTCCCACGCACATCCAGACGTCAGCGTGCACGCACCCCAACAGACACAGGCACCACACCACCAGGGAAGTCGAAGCGCACACCTCCTGTCACGCACACACAGGGTGAGGAAGGCACACCCACTGGGTCGGGGGGGAAACGTAGAACACGCAGCCACAGTGGGAGTCCGCATTCCACACAACCCACTCCCTCCAAATCCACTCCCCTTAGCTCTCCTGGCCAACAGTCAGTGACAGCATCATCCACTGCGAGTGTGCCCCCCAGCCCCAGGATGACACCACCCCGCAAGCGGTGGAGGCGGGACCCGGCCAGGGGAGTTGAGTCCCCCACCCTGTCCACACCCTCCCCCAGTGGCGCTGCGACCCATCCCTTTGCCCCCCCCCTCCTTGGGGCCTGTGGTTGGATTGGGTGCGGGGGAGTCGCTGGGGGAACTTGCCGACGTGTGCAGCGCCATTCTGTCCTCCACCTTTGGCGCTGGCACCCCCCCTGTGGCAGAATCATCCCTCCCTGCACCCACAACACCTACCCTTTCCCCTCCTGTCCCTGCGGTGCCTGTTTCCACCCTCCCCCCTGATGCCCCCTCTTCTGTGGATGAAATGGACTTGTGAACTGTGCAGGCAAGCTAGGGGACACACGTCCCGATGTGTACCCCCCCCCCGGACTTTGCTGCTGGGCTGGCCCATGGCCCTTGTACATAGTGGACATTTTCTCAGATATATTTTCCTGCTGAATAAAGCCTTTTCTTTTGGTTTTGCACACTGATGCTTTCCTGGACTTGCTGTTGGTGCTGGTGCTCCCTGCGTTGGGGTGGTGATAATGTGTTAGGGGTCTGTGAAATGTTGGAGTGTGCTGCTCATGGGGTGTACCCTGCCATCTGCGTGCCATCACAAAGGTCTCTGCCAATGGTATTTGGTCATGTTTGCTCTCACTGTATGGTGACATTGTCCCAAGGTGTGTTCCATCCTCTGTGGAGCAGGCCATTTTCCCTGCAGGGTGTCTCCCAAATGCTGTGCTGTGCTGTGTCTACATTTCCTGGATGTGTGAGGGTTGCCGTTCAATATAGCCATGCTGGCTCAGCGATGGCTCCGCCTGCATCTGGGGTATCACCCTTGTAGGTCACTGAACTTGTTGATGGGGTATATTGTCCTATGTCTGGGCACTGCTGGGAGTGATAGGTACACACCCCTCCTGTGTCTGGGCACTGCTGGGAGTGATTGGCACACACCCCTCCTGTCTCAGGGCACTGCTGGGAGTGATAGGCACCCACCCCTCCTGTGTCTGGGCACTGCTGGGAGGACTCTGCACCCACCCCTCCTGTGTCTGGGCACTGCTGGGAGTGATAGGCACACACCCCTCCTGTCTCAGGGCACTGCTGGGAGTGATAGGCACCCACCCCTCCTGTGTCTGGGCACTGCTGGGAGGACTCTGCACCCACCCCTCCTGTGTCTGGGCACTGCTGGGAGGACTCTGCACCCACCCCTCCTGTGTCTGGGCACTGCTGGGAGGACCCTGCACCCACCCCTCCTGTGTCTGGGCACTGCTGGGAGGACCCTGCACCCACCCCTCCTGTGTCTGGGCACTGCTGGGGGTGTTTGGCACACCCCATTCTTATTGCAGGTTCGGTGCGTACATACACGGGTGGGGGTTTGGTGCGTACATACACGGGTGGGGGTTCGGTGCGTACATACACGGGTGAGGTTTCGGTGCGTACATACACGGGTGGCCGGGTGGCGCTTGGGTGCGTACATACACGGGTGAGGTTTCGGTGCGTACATACACGGGTGGCGCTTGGGTGCGTACATACACGGGTGGGGGTTCGGTGCGTACATACACGGGTGGGGGTTCGGTGCGTACATACACGGGTGGGAGTTCAGGGCGTACATACACGGGTGGGGGTTCGGTGCGTACATACACGGGTGAGGTTTCGGTGCGTACATACACGGGTGGGGGTTCGGTGTGTACATACACGGGTGGGGGTTTGGTGCGTACATACACGGGTGGGGGTTCGGTGCGTACATACACGGGTGGGGGTTTGGTGCGTACATACACGGGTGGGGGTTCGGTGCGTACATACACGGGTGAGGTTTCGGTGCGTACATACACGGGTGGCGCTTGGGTGCGTACATACACGGGTGAGGTTTCGGTGCGTACATACACGGGTGGCGCTTGGGTGCGTACATACACGGGTGGGGGTTCGGGGCGTACATACACGGGTGGGGGTTCGGGGCGTACATACACGGGTGGGGGTTCGGTGCGTACATACACGGGTGAGGTTTCGGTGCGTACATACACGGGTGGGGGTTCGGTGCGTACATACACGGGTGGGGGTTTGGTGCGTACATACACGGGTGGGGGTTCGGTGCGTACATACACGGGTGGGGGTTTGGTGCGTACATACACGGGTGGGGGTTCGGTGCGTACATACACGGGTGAGGTTTCGGTGCGTACATACACGGGTGGCGCTTGGGTGCGTACATACACGGGTGAGGTTTCGGTGCGTACATACACGGGTGGCGCTTGGGTGCGTACATACACGGGTGGGGGTTCGGGGCGTACATACACGGGTGGGGGTTCGGGGCGTACATACCAGGGTGGGGTGGGGGTTCGGTGCGTACATACACGGCTGGGGGTTCGGGGCGTACATACACAGGTGGGGGTTCGGGGCGTACATACCAGGGTGGGGTGGGGGTTCGGTGCGTACATACACGGCTGGGGGTTTGGTGCGTACATACACGGGTGGGGGTTCGGTGCGTACATACACGGGTGGGGGTTCGGGGCGTACATACACGGGTGGGGGTTCGGGGCGTATATACACGGGTGGTGCTTGGGTGCGTACATACACGGGTGGGGGTTCGGGGCGTACATGCACGGGTGGGGGTACGGGCCGTACTTCCACGGGTGGGGGTACGGTCCGTACATACCCCTGCCCACGCTCTGCGTGCCTGGGTACGGGCCGTACCCATGCCTTTGGTGGGTGGGTACGGTGCGTCCCCCCATTGTTGCGGTGCCGTGGGGTCCGCACCGTACACAGGCCTTGGGGGCGTGGCTACGGGTCGTACCACGCGTACCCCTACATGACCCCAGCAATGCTGGTACGAGCTGTACCAAGGCCTTTCTGACGTGGGTACGGGCCGTACCGCCATTGTTGGAGTGACGTAGGGGGACGCGTGGTACGTTCCGTACCCACGCTCTTGCGGCCTGGGTAGGGTACGTACCGGTTCGCGTGACCATCCACTTCCGTTGTGGCGGACGCTTGCGTTGCTGGCCTCGCCCCCACACCCTGGCAGTGTCCAGGCCCTGATGGTCAGGTATGTCCAGGCCATGTGTGATTTGGTACCATGTGTTGGTGTTGTGTGTCCTGCCCCTGCCCCCCCCTTTGCCCCTGGTTGTTGTGCTGACCTTCTGCGGCGTCTGCGTCGGTTCCTGTACGCCAGGTGGACTGCTAGGAGGGCAGGGATGGCACGTAGGTTCGGGTCCATGTCTGTTCGTCGCGTCCAGCTGCTCCTTGCGTGTGTCGTCCTGATTTCCCGGCAGTTTTTGGCAGCCGGTAAATATTTACCGTGCGGGATGACGTCGGTTCGAATCGTACTTCCTGGTTCGTGAAACGTAGGCTGGATGCGTACCGACGTCACGTCGGCGCCTTTCAGGATCGGAATTGTGTTTAGTTTCTGTTCGGTCGGTGTTTTGTTCGATTCGTACGGAAATGGTGTTTCCGTATGAATCGTACTTGCATTTTCGGATGGATTTCGCACCGGGTACGAGTCGGACGGAGAAAAGGCTCCGTCCGACGGTTCGTACCCGGTTTTTACCGGATCGGAATTGGCACCTAAGCTGTTGCAAGGACTAGACCCTTGCAGAGTGAGAAAACATACTGGTTTGCAAGGTCAGTCTCTGGCTTGTCTTTCTAGGAAGGTTTGTGAAAGTGGTTTTCACCATTTCAGAATGCTGGCAGTACATCATACTCAAATGCGGAAGTTAGTGAGAAGGTTGTATTATGCAAAAAGTCCAGCACTAAAGTTAAGTGAGTTGAACAGTGCTCTTTTGCGTGGGTCAGTTTCAGATGTGAAGCAGGTCTGTGAGGATATTGAGTTTTGTTACTTTGGGCCTCAGCAAGAGAGTGAAGAAACTGACACATTAGTAGAACAAAATGTTGAAGACAATGTAGAACCTGTAATTACAGAAAAATTTGAGGATGAAATGACAAAGTTTAAGGTAATTTCAGGTGAAAGACCAAATGTTTCTTGTATTTGTTGTCGGCGAAGTCACTATAAAAATCAGACTAGGGGTGTCAATCTGTATTTAAAAAGTGAAATAGAAGATAATGATAAGTGGATGGAATTTGCAACTTATTTGTTGGTAGAGGATTGTTTTGATTTGGGATGTGAGCAGCGTATTTGCAAATATTGTTATAATAAATTAGATGAGAATAAAATGCCTGCTAGAGCTGTTCATAATAATCTAGAGTTGGTTGCTATTCCTGAAGAGCTGATAGATTTAAATACGTACGAGTCTATTCTGATACAATGTGTTCACCCTTTTCAGGCTATTGTTCGTATAGAGCCCAAAACAAGTAAATTACCTCCATCAGAGTTGCAAAGAGGATTGAAAGGAAGAGTTGTGTATTTACCATTAGATTTAAGGAAAAATGTTGAAACTATTGGTGTAGATCATGCAGAAAATGAGCCACTAGTCATTCTAGTTAATGGTGTTCCTACTAAGAATAAGAAAATTTGCAAGAGTTAGTGGATGTAAGAAAAGTGCAAAAGCCATCATTGTATCTGATAAAAAATAATGAGTACTATAGAAATGTGTTTGTTGGAGAAGAAGAAATATATTTAGCAGAAGATAGTGAAACATTAAGTGGACAAATTGAAAAAGTGGACATGTCCAGATTTGAAGAGATCTATGAACATTACAGTGTACATCCACTTCATTCCAAAGAGGTGATGGGGAATACAATTGAGTTGTTTCAAATGAAAAAAGCAACAAGAAGTCCCATGAGTGTATGGGAAGAGATTTTGGAAGCTCGTTGTTTCCTACAGTTGTTTCCAACAGGAAAAGGTGGACGATATGATGAACGTCCTGTGCAGATTCCTGCATCTGAATATCGGACCACAAGATTATATGCAGAAGATCCAAGATTTCGACAATGTATCCCTTATATGTTTCATCTTCTGTTTGAAAGTGACTTGTCTGGACTTTCATATGCAGTAAATCACATTTTAAAAACTGGAATGCATCTGCAAAATGTAACTGCAAAGGATTTTATGGATAAAGTGCATCAGAGATATGATCATTTAGAATCTCAGTTGATTATTCTGATGGCATGTCAGCGTGGGACAAATGAATATTGGTACCGTCGACATGGAGAACTGAAATGCATGCTACGGAACTTGGGAACTCCTACATGGTTTGTTACACTAAGCTGAGCTGAGTATGCTTGGGATGATTTACTTTAATTTCTTCGAGAGGCAAATTCCAATATAAATATTATTGAATGCAAGACACCTGGAGAATTGTGCTCTTTGGATCCTGTCAATGTATGTAGATATTTCAATTTCAATCATAGATTTGAAGCTATGATGTCTTTCATCTGCAATAAAAAGAATCCTCCTCTCGGAGAAGTTGTGGATTTCTTTTGGAGAAAGGAGTATCAAGCAAGAGGTGCTCCTCACATACATATGTTGCTATGGGTCATGGATGCCCCCAAATTTGGAACAGATTCAGATGAAAGTGTTTTGTCGTTCATTGAAGATTATGCTACATGTGCTGTACCAAATAGCAGAGAAGACAAAAACTTAAAAGAACAAGTCTTACGATTTCAAAGCCATAGGTGTGGAAAATACTGTCGACGAAAGTACAAGTCAAAGGATAAGTTCTATACCAAATGTCGTTTTGGATTTCCACGTCCTATATTAGCCAAAGGAAGAGTGAACAGTTTCATGTCAGCTGTACGACATACCATCACAAGAAAGTCTCCGAAAAACACCTACAACTTAAGAAGAAGCGAAGAATCGAAATATATAAATGACTACAACCCAGTTATTTTATCCATGTGGAACGCTAACATTGATATTCAGTATGTTGCGGACAATTCTATTGCTGTTGCTCGATATGTAACGTCTTACATTACTAAATCAGAAAAGACTGAATTGAAAGAAATGTGGGAAGAGATTTCTCACGAGAAGAGTCTAAGTAAGAAATTATACAGTTTCAGTTTGAAAATGTTATCGCATCGTGAAATTGGAGCATATAAATGTTCAGATCGGTTATCATCTGCAAGTCTATATTCCAAAAGTAGAAGAATCATTTGGGTGAGTCTAGGTCTTGCAGGAATGCGAAATCGGGTACTGAAATCTGTTCAAGAAATTGAATATTTAGCAGAAAATTACCCTGAAAGTACAGATATTTTGAAAAACAATATGTTGGACACATACTATCCAAAGAGAAGTCATCATCTTGAGAACATGTGTCTTGATGAAGTGTTGTAAAACTACACTTTTAAACGGAATATTACAGAGAACATCAACGATGGAAAATACGGAGTGATTGATTCTGAAGGATGTCTGGTGAAACAAAGGAAAGGAAATTTAATTAATCACAGAAAACTGAGTTGCAACACTGTTGACAAAAGGGAATTTTACTAGTTAGCCCTTTTACAAATGTTCAAACCCTGGCGTTCTGAACTGGAATTACTTGGAGATTTTCCCAGCTATGAAGATTCATGTAATGCTTGTAAAGATAGCATACAATGCAGTGCTTTCGCAAATTATGTGAGAATGTTGAATGATGACATTGATCAAGAAGCTACAATTGCAGCTGAGATTGCTAGAGACAGTTCTCAAGATAGTCAAAGTTCGGCTGCACTGAGTCAAGATCCACTTGGACAACCAATTGTTGAAAATGAAGCAGCGATTGCCATGAATGAGGTGGAAACAGCAATGTATCAAGCACAAGAAGATGCAATACAGTTAGGAAACGTGGAAGAGCAAATAAATGTTGAACAGAAACAAATATATCAACAAGTGAAAGAGCAGATTGACCATGGATTACTTCATGAAAAGAAAGACTGCTCATGTACATCATTTCAACCTATCCGAATGTATGTGAGTGGTCAAGCTGGAACAGGAAAGAGTTTCTTAATTAAAGTAATTACAAGTTATCTGCCAAAAAAACTGAGTCGCATTTGTCTTGTGTTGTCACTGCTCCAACTGGGTTGGCAGCACATAACATTAAAGGAATTACTTTACATCGTTTACTAATGCTGCCAGTAGAGCATGATTACAAATTGGAATACCACATGCTATCTGGAGAAGCTTGTTGTGAAGTTTCAAGAGTCCTGAAGAAAATGAAACTTCTCATTTATTGATGAGGTGAGCATGGTCTCAAACTTGATGCTTGCCTTTGTGCATTTAAGAATGCAGCAAATTCTTAAAACAGACTATGACGTGTTATTTGGAGGAAAACACGTCATAGTTTTTGGAGATCTACTGCAACTGACACCGGTTAAAGGACAACCGGTATTTAAAACACTTGCCCATGAAGATACCAGAAAGTCTCTTGGCAGTGTTGGTAATGTGAACATTTGGAGTAATTTTGAATACAAAGAACAGACAACAAATATGAGACAGGCAAATGATGCTGAATATGGAAGTATTCTTCAAGATATAAGAATTGGAATTCTTTAAAAAAAAAGGGAAAGAAGCTTTGGAGAGTCGATTACTTTGCAATGGCTTTCCAAATGAAAATGCAGTCGCTGCAAAGGTGTACGTGGAAATTGCTAAAAATAAGTCAGTGATTTGCTTAATGCCAACACTGCGTGAGTGTTCAATATTCAACGAAGAATTATTAAAATTGTAAAATGAAGAAATTGTCAAAATGGAAGCCATCGATAAAATACTACATGAAGGAATCACTATTATTTTAACTGGTAAGTCGAGATCAAAACTAGATTGTTTAGAAAAAAAAATATCTAAAACTGCTGGTTTGGAAAAGACATTGTATGTGTGTGTAAACTGTCGGGTAATTTTAAGGCGTAATTTGGATGTAGAGAAAGGTTTAGTTAATGGTGCAATGGGCAAAGTGGTGGATTTTGTGAATTATCAGAAAAAAGAAGGAATTGAATTTTTAAAAATTAAATTTAATCAGATTGATGAAGTTAAAGAAATTGGTTGTTGTTCAGTTCGTTTTTTGCTTGTTAAAGATTTATATGTCCGTAGGAAACAATTTCCATTTTCTCTGGCATATGCAGTGACTATTCATAAATCTCAAGGATTAAGTGTAGACAGTGCATTGGTGAACATTGGATCTACTGTATTTAAAGAGGGTATGGCATATGATGCTTTGTCGCGAGTCAGAACATTATCTGGTTTGTTTTTTATTGATTTTGATGAGACTAAGGATACTGCAGATGCAAACTGTGTAAAAGAGTATAATAGGTTAAGAAGGGTGTATGCTCCAAATTTAGGTCAATATCCTGTATTTGAAAAGCGTGTGGTTGGTCGAAAAAGAAGGTTAGAGAATATCTGTTCTGAAGGTACCAAGAAAAGAAAAGAGCAAGATAATGTTGTGATTGCAGGTAAAAAGAAATTGGACACTGTTGAAGAGATTGTTGGTTATCAGTTTGAAAATAGTTCTGGTGTCAACTGCTATGCTAATGTAGTGGTCAATGTTGTTTTTTATCTTGAAGATTTGCAAGAGCAAATTATGGAGAATCGGCAAAAAAGATTTTGTTCTCTGTTGCACTCTGTTTATGAAAAATTGACAACAGATAGAAGTAAAATACAATCTGTTTCAGATGTTTGTAGTCTTTTGGATGTGTGTTCTGGTTCTACACAATTTATACAAAATATCCAACAAGATGCTCAGGAATTTTTAATGTATATGCTTACCATTTTTGAAAACGAAGGTGTAGAAATAGAAAATATTTTTGGCCTTTCTTACAAATGGGAACATCATTGTGAAAATTGCACGTATACATGTAGGACCAATGTAGACACTGAGAGATTTCTGTATTTAACATTTCCAGACTGTAAATCAGTGGCTTTCAGTAAATTAGTGAAAGGTGCAAATCAAAACATGGAGTGTAGCCAATGTAAATCAGAAATGTTATCCACATTATTGTTAACAAAATATGGAAAATACATAATTTTAATGATACAACATTGTACATCTGATGGAAGAAAATTGGATACTTTAATAAAACAATTTCTGATTGTTTTTTTTTTTTGCCCGCTGTTAATTGATGATTTAATTGATGAGTACCATTGAAATCACTATTTCGAGTGAAATTCAATATATTCTGAGAACAGCAAAAAAGGCAAACAAATTACTTTGTGGAAATTATGTTGTGTTGTAAAAAATGTATTATTATATGTTATAATTTTTATTTTATTTTCTTTCACAGATCCAAATTTTAAAATGAACAATTTTTAAGAATGTATATTTGAAAGAAAAATAGGCAAAAATGAATAACCTTTTTTATTCCTATTACTGTGAAGGTAAGTTTAACTAAGTCTCAATATGGAGAATGAAGAGGCCTGCAAGAATCTACAAAGTTGAAACACGTTTCTTAAAACGCTTTGTTTATGAAGTTTTGAAATTTGACCATAATCAGATATCAAGTCACCTGCAAAAAAAGAGATTTGAGGGGTTCATAATATTTCATCTTTTTAGCTGTTGAAGGACCGCAATTATTTCAATCATTCTTCTTTGAACATCTTTGCAGTCAAAATTCTGTGCTTAGCTTCTATCATTCGCAAGAAAATTTAAAAACGGAAATATGTCACTTTTTGTAACATAGTTAGTGTGTAAGATATTCTTTCATATTTTCAAAGAGAGGAAAAGGCACTCTGTGCACTTTTTATACTCCATGAAAATAAAACTTCATCATGCAGACCACTTTCGGTTGAAAGGGTGTTCTCTAAGTGTTGTTGTGCATGATTGCACTTAATACTCATAGAACAAGACACATGTCTAGATTTATTAAAAATCGTAAATCTCGATATGTGAGTGAATGGTGCACCATTCTACAATTGGTGTAGGAAAGCAAAACAAAGAAAATTGTTTTAATTTCTCCACGTTTTTATTTCTTCAACGCGTGCTGAAATGTTCAGCATACATTGAAGGAGAAAAATGCATTTTCTCATTGTTTTTGTACAGGAAGGTGTGTCTTCCTGTAGAAAAACAAACAGCACATGACACAGATATCCTTGCACTATTGTGTCACCACATGGCTGCAGTTTAAGCAGCCGTGCAGAGAGAAGCATAGATTTGCAACATATTTATGTACATATGTTGCATCCCTGTGCTTCGGAAGTACTACAGCACACAGCAGTTAAAGAGGTTACTGTGTGATGCTGCAGCACTTCCTTATAGTTCTGCACTTATACATTCACCATACGCTACTAATGCATTCATTCAGTCAATTACGTACTACACATGCATTCATCTAAACTTTCACAGTCTAACAAAGAAATTTAGATCTTTTTTTAAACCAGGAAAGTTAGTTCTTAAAAGAACTTTTTTTTTTCTTCTTTTATGTTTTTTTGGGGGGTTTTTGAACAATTTTGTGTTCTTTTTGTTTTTTCTGAAAAAAAAAACAGGAGAAACCAAACAATGAACTTCAGGGAACAGTAAAAAAGAAACCTAGCAAATATGACTTTCCTGCCGGCGGCAGATGAGGTCGATTGACTGCTCGCCGTAGCACAAAGTCTTATTGCACTTAGTGCAGAGCACTTTTAAAAATTTAAATTGAGGACGGATGTCCAAGGTTTGGTCTGAGGGATGCACTCTTGACGTGCTCGGCTGCGATGAGGTGGATGGTGCAGGAGTAGGAGTGTCTCTCATGCGTCGGCACTCTTCACGTGCAAGATTGTTTGGATGAAGGCTCCTCATGTGCTTCATCATACTTGCCGTGCCGCAAGAGTATTTCCTAATGGGATCCCCTCTCGATAAGACTCTTTTGCAAATCTTACATGTGACCAAGGTGGCATTGGTCTTATTCTGTCCTTCGGGAAAAGTAAAAAATTTCCACAACACTGAAGCAAAACGTTTTTTCTGTGGTTCCTCCGGCACAAATTCATCCTCAGAGGTTGGAGGTGATACCTGCTGCCCTGAACCCATTATTGGTTGCAAAAAGTTAGAACTAACTGTATACTTAGTCTAAAAAAATCTTCTTCTGTCCAAAGAGATGGTTCTCCAAAGAAGCTCAAAGAAGAATGATTGAAATGGGTGGGGTCTTTCAGTAGTTAGAACAGGAAGTGTAATGAACCAATCAAATCTCTTTTTTTTGCAGGTCACATGGGATCCGCGCACCGTGCGCTTACTCAGCACGCACCCAGCGCGCATCCGCGAAATTGAATTAAAAACAAATATAGCATTAGATGTCAAAATATATTAGTTTTAAGACTAGTTTAGAGTTTGTCTTCAATTAATATTCACATGCAATATATAAATATGTGTTTTTAAATGTTAAATACTTTGCGGGATCCGCGCACCCATCGCGTCACGGACGCATATGACGCATCGCGGAAGCGCGTAAACGTCGCATTACATACATCGAACGTGTCGCGTATAGGCTGGGAGTCGCGTACCGGTCGCATAGCGATCGCGCACTAAACACGTATCCAACGCATACCATGCGCGGATGCTATCGCGTACGGATCGTGAACGGTGCGCATAGGGTGCGCGGATCCAAAAACATTTGAAAAAAAATATATCTAAAATAAAGTTTTGCACTTATAGTTGAAAAAATATTTTGAAAAATATAAAAAATATGTTTGAAAAACACACTAAGTTCAAATAATATTTTTTAATTTTTAAAAGAATTAATTGAAGAAATATGTTTAAAAAGTGATGATAAAAAAGTATTTAAAAAAAAGAAAATGACACACTGAATTTGCTCACTAAACACGTACCCAACGCATACCATGCGCGGATGCTATCGCGTATGGATCGTGAACGGTGCGCTTAGGGTGCGCGGAACCAAAAACATTGAAAAAATATATATCTAAAATGTTTGAGAAACCCATTAAGTTCAAAAATTATTTTTTAATTTTTAAAAGAATTAATTGAAGAAATATGTTTAAAAAATGGTGATAAAAAAGTATTTAAAAAACAAAACAATTAATGAAATTGACACACTGAATTTGAAAAATATAGAAATCCAATCAAAATCATTAAACATGATATCTTTAGAGATAAGTTATAGATAGGAATTAGCATTTAATAAACCTTTGAAATTCACTGAAAAAACCGTAGGTTTCATGCATGTTATAGTTAGGAATTGGCATTTAAAAAGCCTTTGAAATTCACTGAAAAAACCAAAGGTTTCAGGGGCGTTATAGTTAGGAATTGGCATTTAAAAAACCTTTGAAATTCATTGAAAAAACCATAGGTTTCAGGGGCGTTATAGTTAGGAATTGGCATTTAAAAAACCTTAGAAGTTCACTGAAAAAACCATAGGTTTCAGAGGCGTTATAGTTAGCTGGACATTTCTCTCGTACAAAACCCTAGAAATTCCCCTGTTATAGTTAGTTCAGCTAACTATAACTCGCGCCCCCGCAATGCACTGCTGATGACGTCACATATTACATCACTCATGGTCAGTGACATCACTGATGACATCACTGATGACATCTCAAATGACATCACTGATGACATCACTGATGACATCATCCAGTGAATGTGTGTTTTTCTTAAAAGTTTAAATATGTTTTATACATTTATAGTGAAAGGCCTATGGAAGAATGAGTGGGTGTATACGTGTGTGAATGGGTGATTTTCTAGGTGCGTAACTGACTCCATAAGTGAGTTATTAAATGAATCTTACTGCAGACTAGTGACTAAACTGTGTGAATGTCTGTATGTGTCTGTGTGTTGGTGTATAAGTGGCTGCATGGTTTTGTGAATAGCTATATGAGTGTCTATATGGGTTATTTATTGGTTGTCTGAGTATCTGTATGGGTGCCTGAGTGTTTGTATGGGTAGGGTGTGTGTGACTCTGTGACTAGATGTGTGAGTGGGTGATTCAGTGGGTGCATGTTTTTAAGAGTGCATCTGTGATGGACTGTATGGTTGGGTGAGTGTATGTATAGGTGTGTTAGTGATTGAATGTATATCTCAGTTGTACATGTGTCAGTAACTACATATGTGAAACGCAGTGTATATGTGTGTAAGAGTATATAACTATCTATATATGAGAGTGTGTGATTTTGGGAGTGGCTGCATGCGCCATAGTGCAAGGATATCTGTGTCATATGCTGTTTGTTTTTCTGCAGGAAGACACAGAATTTGTTAGTATTTTTATGAGTAAGTGAACTTGAGTGTTTTTAACGGTATAAGTGAGTAAATTTTACTGTGATTAATTATTTGCATGACTGACTAGATGTATCAGTACCTGAACGGATGATTGGCGGTGTGTGAGTGTCTATATAGGTGTATAAATGCACAGAGTGACTGTAAGTATGAGTGACTGTACAGGTGAGTGAGTGGAGATGTATATAGACCTAAAAGTCAATGAGTGGGTGAGTAGTTATTGGTATTGGAGTATCTATGGTTGTCAAAATGGCCGTCTGAAATTTTGAGTCGGTGTATCAAAGGTTATATTAGGGTGTGAGAAGATGCACTAATTTATCACATGGATGATGTCATCAGTGATGTCACTTGAGATGTCATCAGTGATGTCATCAGTGATGTCACTGACCATGTCATGAGTGATGTAATATGTGACGTCATCAGCAGTGCATTGCGGGGGCGCGAGTTATAGTTAGATGAACTAACTATAACAGGGGAATTTCTAGGGTTTTATACGAGAGAAATGTCCAGCTAACTATAACGCCCCTGAAACCTATGGTTTTTTCAGTGAATTTCTAAGGTTTTTTAAATGCCAATTCCTAACTATAACGCCCCTGAAACCTATGGTTTTTTCAGTGAATATATATATATATATATACATGCATATATTACCCACTGGTGGTCGCCAGTAGGTAGTTACAGTTAGAACCTTGTTTCAATTCCCCAAAATTCTTTGCTTTTGCCAATACCTCTGGCACCGTTTGACGAATCTTTTCAAACTTTTCAAAACTAATGGGGCGCTCCGGTCAACTCCTGTCTTGAAACTTTCGGAGTGAGTTTCGTCAAACAGGGGACAGGAAAAAAGGGGTGTTTCTCCATGTTAATTTCCATAGGAAACTTTAGACACGGTTACAGCCAGAACTGCGGAACGGAATTACACCAGATTTAGCAAAAAGGTAACTTTTGGTCCCGAAATTACTCTTTCCATTAAATGGTATGAATCCATTTAGTAGTTCCTGAGAAATTCATATTTAAAAAAATGTTGATATCTGGTGACCACAATGGATCTGCAAACCCTCCTGAGCTCGAGCTGATTCTGATTGGCTGGCAACAAACTTCAAACCAGGAAGTGTTAGCAGCTATATTGTGACTCGGTTGAACCAAGTCACAAGAAAAAAGGAGGAAAAATATTAAAAAACAAGAGAACAGGTCAGGGTGGAAACACCCTGAGCCCCTAAGCCAGCTCAGTGGGTCCCATAGGGACCCTGAGTGCCCAAAAAAAGCATTTTTTTAATGTTTTCGGTGGGAGTCACAGTCACATAGGGTGCGTGAATCTTGACCAAAAGTTTTTTTTTAAAACAAAGCGTGCTTCATTTAATTACATTCCTAGGTGGGCCAGATCCCGGGACAATGCTTAATTATTATATGGGGGTCCACTGGGGTGAAAGCAGCCCCGGAGACTGCCACCACTGGGCTTTGTTAATAATATCTGGGGGGTATGCAGCCACCCCACAGCCCCGGGGACTGCCACCTCCCCGGGGCTTTCTTTGAAATAAAAAAATGCGTGGGGGGCTCCTGCTTACCTCCATGCAACCCCGGGGACCGCCATCTCCCTGGGGCTTTTTTTATTAAAGAATAATGTCTGGGGGGCTCCTGTCCCCGCATACTTCCCGGGGGGCCCACCACGTACCTGCCACTATAATCCTGTTGGGAGAGGGGCCGCTCAGCCCCCCTCCAGAGCCTTCCATGGCACTGGGGACCACCACCAGACAAATGAAGTGCAGAAAGAAGGAACAGAGGTGCAGAAAGATGCAAGTGGGATGCAGAAAGAGGCATGTGGAGAGCAGAAAGAAGCAAGAGATGTGCGGAAAGAAAAAAAGATGTGCAGAAAGAAGAAAAAGAGGTGCAAAATGATGGAAGAGGGGTGCAGATAGTGGCACATGGGGTGCAGAAAGAAGCAAGAGATGTGCAGGAAGAAACACAAGAAGTGCAAAAAGAAGCAGCAGAGGTGCAAAAAGAGGCAAGAGGGGTGAAAAATGAGGCACATGGGGTGCAGAAAGAAGCAAGAGATGTGCAGAAAGTAACAAAAGAAGTGCAGAAAGAAGGAACAGAGGTGTAGAAAGAGGCAAGAGGGGTGCAGAAAGAGGGAAGAGGTGTGAAGAGAGAGGCAAAAAGGTTGCAGAAAGAAGGGATAGAGATGCAGAATGAAGCAAGAGAAATGCAGCAAGAAGCAACAGAGGTGCAGAAAGGGGGATGAGAGATGCAGAAAGAGGGAATAGGGGTGCAGAAAGAAGCAGGAGTGGTGCAGAAAGAAGCAAGATAGGTGCAGAAAGAAGCAAGAGTAGTGCAGAAAGAAGCAACAGAGGTGCATGAAGGGGCAAGATGGGTGCAAAAAGAGGGAAGAGGAGTGCAGAAAGAGGCACAAGGGGTACAGAAAGAAGAAAGAGATGTGCAGTAAGAAACAAAACAAGTGCAGAAAGATTAAACAGAGGAGCAGAAAGAGGCAACAGGGGTGAAGAAAGAGGGAAAAGGGGTGGAGAAAGAGGCAAGGGGTGCGGAAAAAATAAGAGAGCTGCAGAAAGAAACAAAAGAAGTGCAGAAAGAAGGAACAGATATGCAGAAAGAGGCAAGAGGGGTGCAGAAAGAAGCAACAGAGGTGCAGAAAGAGGGAAGAGGGGGCAGAAATAGGGGTGTAAAAGAGGCAGGAGGGGTACAGAAAGAAACAAGAGAGGTGGAGAAAGCAGCAGAGTTGCAGAAAGAGTGAAGAGGGGTGGAGAAAGAGACAAGAGAAGTGCAGAAAGAAGCAACAGAGATGCAGAAAGTGGGAAGGGGTAGAGAAAGAGGCAAGAGGGGTGCAGAAAGAAGCAAGAGAAGTACTGAAAGAAACAAAAGAAGTGCAGAAAGAAGGAACAGAGGTGTAGAAAGAAGCAGGAGGAGTGCAGAAAGAGGGAAGAGGAGTGCAGAAAGAGGCAAAAGGGATGCAGAAAGAAGTACGAGGAGTACAGAAAGAAGTACGAGGGGTGCAGAAGGAAGCCAGTGAGATGCAGAAAGAAGGAAAATAAATCCATAAAGAAGCAGCAGACATGCAGCAAGGGGGAAGTGTGATGGAGAAAGAGGCAAGAGGGATACAGAAAGAAACAAGAGAGGTGTAGAAAGTAACAAAAGAAGTGCAGAAAGAATGAACAGAGGTGCAAAAAGAGGCAAGAGGGGAGCAGAAAGAGGGAAGAGGGGTGCCATAAGAGGCACAAGGGTTGCACAAAGAACGGACAGAGGTGTAGAAAGAAGCAAGAGAAGTGCAGCAACAAGCAACAGAGGTGCAGAAAGAGGGATGAGGGGTGGAAAAAGAGGCAAGAGAAGTGCAGAAAGAAGCAACAGAGATGCAAAAAGGAGCAACAGGGTGGAGAAAGTGGCAAGAGGGGTGCAAAAAGAAGCAAGAGGGGTGCAGAAAGAGGCAAGAGGAGTACAGAAAGAGGGTAGAGGGGTGCAGAAAGAAGCAAGAGAGTTGCAGAGAGAGGGAAGAGGGATACATAAAGATGCACAATGGTTGCAGAAAGAAGTGACAGAGGTGCAGAAAGAAGGAAGAGAGGTGCATAAAGCAACAGAGTCGCAGAAAGAGGGAAGAGGGGTGGAGAAAGAGACAAGAGAAGTGCAGAAAGAAGAAACAGAGATGCAGAAAGGGGAAAGAGTGGTAGATACAGAGGCAAGAGGGGTGCAGAAAGAAGCAATAGAGGTACTGAAAGAAACAAAAGAAGAGCAGAAAGAAGGAACAGAGGCGCAGAAAGAGGCAGAGGGAGTAGAGAAAGAGGGAAGAGGAGTGCAGAAAGAGGCATGAGATGTGCAGAAAGAGGGATGAGGGTACAGAAAGAGGCATGAGGGGTTCAGAAGTAAGCAAGAGAGAAGCAGAAAGAAGCAAGAGAAATGCACAAAGAAGCAACAGGCATTCAGAAAGGGGAAAGTGGGGTGGAGAAAGAGGCAAGTGGGATACAGAAAGAAGCAAGAGAGGTGTAGAAAGAAACAAAAGAAGTGCAGAAAGAAGGAACAGAGATGTAGAAAGAGGCAAGAGGGGAACAGAAAGAAGGAAGAGGGACAAGGGTTGCACAAAAAAGGGACCAAGGTGCACTAAGAAGCAAGAGAAGTGCAGCAACAAGCAACAGAGGTGCAGAAAGAGGGATGAGGGGTAGAAAAGGAGGCAAGATGAGTGCAGAAAGAAGCAACAGAGATGCAAAAAGGGGAACAAGGGTGGGGAAAGGGGCAAGAGGGGTACAGAAAGATGCAAGAGGGGTGCAGAAATAGGGAAGAGGGGTGCAAAAAGAAGCACAAGTGGTGCTCGGTATATATAAATATTCATCATGCCGCTAAAGGTGCCTGCGAGCTTTAAGTAGAATGCAAGTCTCCCTTTGATGAAGGAGCTGTGAAGCTCCAAAACGAGTCAGGAATGGATTTTCATTGGACTGGGAACATCGGTTTCGGTAAATAAAGGATTTTAAATCACCCTGTTGCCGGCGCGTCCTTGCCTCAGGGCAAACCATAGGTTTCAGGGGCGTTATAGTTAGCTGGACATTTCCCTCGTACAAAACCCTAGAAATTCCCCTGTTATAGTTAGTTCAGCTAACTATAACTCGCGCCCCCGCAATGCACTGCTGATGACGTCACATATTACATCACTTATGACATGGTCAGTGACATCACTGATGACATCACTGATGACATCTCAAATGACATCACTGATGACGTCATCCATTGAGTATGTGTTTCTGAACAGTTT
Source organism: Triturus cristatus (assembly GCF_964204655.1). Classification (NCBI taxonomy): domain Eukaryota; kingdom Metazoa; phylum Chordata; class Amphibia; order Caudata; family Salamandridae; genus Triturus; species Triturus cristatus. Next base: position 637,656,197 of record NC_140591.1, read on the forward strand.
TAATATGTTTAATATATATAGGGAAAGGCCTGTTGAAGAATAAGTGGGTGAACAAGTGTGTGAATGGGTGATTTTCTAGGTGCGTAACTGACTCTATAAGTGAGTCATTAAATGTATCTTACTGCAGACTAGTGACTAAACTGTGTGAATGTCTGTATCTGTCTATCTGTTGGTGTATAAACGGCTGCATGGTTTTGTGAATAGCAATATGAGTGTCTCTATGGGCTATTGATTGGTTGTCTGAGTATCTGTATTGGTGCCTGAGTGTATGTGTGGGTGGGGTGTGTGTGACTCTCTGCATAGATGTGTGAGTGGGTGATTCTATGGGTTCATGGTTTTAAGAGTGCAACTGTGATGGACTGTATGGTTGGGTGAGTGTATCTAAGGGTGTGTTAGTGATTGAATGTATATCTCAGTTGTACATGTGACAGTAACTACATATGTGAAACACAGTGTATATGTGTATAAGAGTAAATAACTATCTATATGTGAGAGTGTGTGATTGCGGGACTGGCTGTATGGATGAATGTGTGCTTGTACTAGTAATTGAATAAGAGTGTCAACATTTTTTAGTATTTTTATGAGTAAGTGAACTTGAGTGTGTATAACTGTATAGGTGAGTCAATTGGACTGTGTTTAATTATTTGCACAACTGACTAGGTGTGTCAATACCTCAATTGATGATTGGCAGTGTGTGAGTGTCTATATATGTGTATAAATGCATATGATAGTCTTGTACGGAGTGACTGTAAGTATGAGTGACTGTACAGGTGAGTGAGTGGAGGTGCATGTAGATCTAAGAGTCAATGAGTGGGTATGTAGTTATTGGTATTGGAGTATCTATGGTCTTCAAAATGGCCGTCTGAAATTTTGAGTTGGTGTATCAAAAGTTATATTAGGGTGTGAGAAGGTGTACTAATTTATCACATAGATGACGTCATCAGTGATGTCATCAGTGATGTCATTTGAGATGTCATCAGTGATGTCATCAGTGATGTCACTGACCATGTCATGAGTGATGTAATATGTGACGTCATCAGCAGTGCATTGCAGGGGCGCGAGTTATAGTTAGCTGAACTAACTATAACAGGGGAATTTCTAGGGTTTTGTACGAGGGAAATGTCCAGCTAACTATAACGCCCCTGAAACCTATGGTTTTTTCAGTGAATTTCTAAGGTTTTTTGAATGCCAATTCCTAACTATAACATGCATGAAACCTATGGTTTTTTCAGTGAATTTCAAAGGTTTTTTAAATGCCAATTCCTAACTATAACGCTCCTGAAACCTTTGGTTTTTTCAGTGAATTTCAAAGGTTTTTTAAATGCTAATTCCTATCTATAACTTATCTCTAAAGATATCATGTTTAATGATTTTGATTGGATTTCTATATTTTTCAAATTCAGTGTGTCAATTTAATTAATTGTTTTGTTTTTTAAATACTTTTTTATCACCATTTTTTAAACATATTTCTTCAATTAATTCTTTTAAAAATTAAAAAATAATTTTTGAACTTAATGGGTTTCTCAAACATTTTAGATATATATTTTTTCAATGTTTTTGGTTCCGCGCACCCTAAGCACACCGTTCACGATCCGTACGCGATAGCATCCGCGCATGGTATGCGTTGGGTACGTGTTTAGTGCGCAATCGCTATGCGACCGGTACGCGACTCCCAACCTATACGCGATACATTCGATGTACGTAACGCGATGTCTACGCGCTTCTGCGGTACGTCATATGCGTCCGTGACGCGGTAGGTCCGCGGATCCCGCGAAGTATTTAACATTTAAAAAAACATATTTATGTATTGCATTTGAATATTAATTGAAGACAAACTCTAAACTAGTCTTAAAACTAATATATTTTGACATCTAATCCTATATTTCTTTTTAATTCAATTTCGCGGATGCGCACTGGGTGCATGCTGCGTGAGCACACGGTGCGCAGATCCCATGTGACCTGCAAAAAAAAGAGATTTGATTGGTTCATTACACTTCCTCTTCTAACTATTGAAAGACCCCACCCATTTCAATCATTCTTCTTTGAGCTTCTTTGGAGAACCATCTCTTTGGAGAGAAGAAGATTTTTTTAGACTAAGTATGCACTTAGTTCTAACTTTTTGTAACCAAAAATGGCTTCAGGGTAGCTGGCATCACCTTCATCACCTCAAACCTCTGAGGATGAATTTTTGCTGGAGGAACCACACAAAACACATTTTGCTTCAGTGGTGTGGAAATGTTTTACTTTTCCCGAAGGATAGAATAAGACCAATGCCACCTTGGTCACATGTAAGATGTGCAAAAGAGTCTTATCGAGAGGGTATCCTACCAAGAAATACTCTTGCGGCACGGCAAGTATGATGAAGCACATGAGGAGCCTTCATCCAAACAATCTTGCACGGAAGAGTGCCGACGGATGAGAGACACTCCTGCTCCTGCGCCATCCACCTCATCGCAGCCGAGCACGTCAAGAGTGCATCCCTCAGACCAAACCTTGGACATCCGTCCTCAATTTCAATTTTTAAAAGTGCTCTGCACTAAGTGCAATAAGACTTTGTGCTATGGCGAGCAGTCAATCGACCTCATCTTCCGCCGGCAGGAAAGTCATATTTGCTATTTTTTTTTTATTTTTTTTTACTGTTCCCTGAAGTTCATTGTTTGGTTTCTCCTGTTTTCATTTTTTTCTTTTTTTTCAGAAAAACCAAAAAAATCACAAAATTGTTCAGAAAACCCCCAAAAAAACATAAAAGAAGAAAAAAGAACAAAAAGTTCTTGTAAGAACAAACTTTTCTTGTTTAAAAAAAGAGCTACATTTCTTTGTTAGTGTGTGAAAGTTTAGATGAATGTATGTGTGGTACGTAATTGACTGAATGAATGCATTAGTAGCGTATGGTGAATGTATAAGTGCAGAACTATAAGGAAGTGCTGCAGCATCACACAGTAACCTCTATAATTGTAGTGTGCTGTAGTACTTCCGAAGCACAGGGATGCAACATATGTACATAAATATGTTGCAAATCTATGCTTCTCTCTGCACGGCTGCTTAAACTGCAGCCATGTGGTGAAACAGGCACCCTTGCACAATAGTGCAAGGATATCTGTGTCATGTGCTGTTTGTTTTTCTACAGGAAGACACAATTTCCTGTACAAAAACAATGAGAAAATGCATTTTTCTCCTTCAATGTATGCAGAACATTTCAGCATGCATTGAAGATATAAAAATGTGGAGAAATAAAACAACTCTCTTTGTTGTGCTTTCCTACACCAATTGTAGAATGGTGCACCATTCACACACATATCGAGATTTACAATTTCTAATAAATCTAGACATGTGTCTTGTTCTATGAGTATTAAGTGCAATCATGCACAACAACACTTATAGAACACCCTTTCAACCGAAAGTGGTCTGCATGATGAGGTTATATTTTCATGGAGTATAAAAAGTGCACAGAGGTGCCTTTTCCTCTCTTTGAAAATATGAAAGAGTATCTTACACATTAACTATGTTACAAAAAGTGACATATTTCCATTTTTAAATTTCCTTGCGAATGATAGAAGGTAAGCACAGAATTTTGACTGCAAAGATGTTCAAAGAAGAATGATTGAAATGATTGCGGTCCTTCAACAGCTAAAAAGATGAAATATTATGAACCCCTCAAATCTCTTTTTTTGCAGGTCACTTGATATCTGATTATGGTCAGATTTCAAAACTACATAAACAAAGTGTTTTAAGAAACGTGTTTCAACTTTGTAGATTCTTGCAGGCCTCTTCATTCTGCATATTGAGACTTAGTTAAACTTACCTTCACAGTAATAGGAATAAAAAATGTTATTCATTTTTGCCTATTTTTCATTAAAATATAAATTCTTAAAAATTGCTCATTTTAAAATTTGGGTCTGTGAAAGAAAAGAAAATAAAAATTATAACATATAATAATACATTTTTTACAACACAACAGAATTTTTTTGCTGTTCTCAGAATATATTGAATTTCACTCAAAATAGTGGTTTCAATGGTACTCATCACTTAACAGCGGGCAAAAAAAAAACAATCAGAAAGATTGTTAAAAAAAAAACAACATACTATTCTCGGTAAAATACTAGAAAATACAAATCATACATATATGAAATACTTACAGATTACAAAATGTTGTAACTTTAACTTATAAAAACTGTAAATGTTGCCACATTAAAATAATCACCGAATAAATGACCACCAAAAAGTCCATAATTCAAAAATATACCTTTCCTTGAGGCCAAATGGTATTTTTGCACTTCTTCTGTATGTAAACTGTCCAATGGTAGTTTTATTAAATTATAATAATAAATTCCTCAGAGAGTGAATTAGCTTCCTAAAACTTAGGCTTCAAAAATATTAGGTAGGAATTTTGTAATTCCCGAGGCAAACGTTGTTTGAAAACCAACTGGGCATCATTACAAAGTGTTCAGCCTTTGTCACATTTTAGATAGGCAGTGTAATGTCCAGATGTGGTGGAAGGACCATCATGGAAAATTATTGCAATTGCTACAAAAGTCCTTCCTGATATTGATAGTTGTGCTGCTACAAATTGCTTTATTAAAGTATTCAATTTTCCCTGGGGCTGAAATCGGCCAAGAGAGCGGGTTGCACGGCTTGACAGCATGCAGCAGGGGTGCTGGCTGCAGGGTCGTGGCATTGGCTGAATGACAGGAGTTAGCTGCAGGGCCCGAAGGCTGTGTGCTGCGGCAGTTGGAATAATGTATGGCAATTCAACATTACTTTCCGTTAAAAAAAAATCCTCATTGAAAAAAACAAAGGTTACAGGGACGTTATTGGTAGGAAATAGAATTAAAAAAATGATAGGAAATTACTGAAAAAAACAAAGGTTACAGTGACTTTATAGCTAGGAAACAGAATTAAAAGAACTTTATAAATCCACTAAACAAATGGTTACAGGGACGTTATAGTTAGGTTCAGATTTTACACACAAAAAAACATTGAAATTCAGCAGTTAGAATTATCTCAAGTAATTATAACTCGTGCCCTAAGGTAACTTTAACTCACTTTCTCGCCATGCATCACATATTGAATCACTTAAAACATCTTCGATGATATCATTAATATTATCATTGTAACAGTTGCTGTAAATTTATTGATGAAAAAACTGTGCATGGAGGGGATGTGAATCAAATAAAAAAAGTCAGTAAAAAAAATCTGCAGTATCGTGGAATGTATAGAAACTTGCAGAAATATTCAAATTGTTCTCAAATTCAGTAAGGAGTTCAAAAAATAAACACATTCTTTCTGCTTGTCACTGTAAGCTAGAAAAATAAAGTAGAAGAAATGAAAGCAATGTTTCATTTCCATTCCTTTAAACAGCTACACTGTGATTTGACTTGCCTTTCACCTCACCTGCTGGCTCCGGCAGTAGGCAGTGTGACTTCAGAACTCAACTGTAAAAATATATTGAAGTTGATGTCTGACGTCTTTACGTTATAATCGAGGATTTGATGTGTTATAAGTCGCAGAATATGAAAAAATTATAGACAGCTGTTTATACAGGGATTGCTGAATCACTGGATTTAGAATCTGATATTCACTTTACTGTCTCGTAATTAGAGCCATAAGCAAAAATTGTTCTGTGAAAGCTCAGAATAGCTGCTGTAGATTGCAGTGGTTATTAACTGTCTTCTTCTTTGTATGTAATCATCAACATCCTATTTTAATAGACTTAAATCTTACATTTTTTCTTACTTTAAAAAATAGATTACAACTGACCCCAGGAAACAAATGCAATTTGTTTTAATGAAAATTTAAAGTTTGTGTTTTAAGAAAGCAGCTGTTTGCAATATATCATGATTGCTCTTCTAGCACGTTTAGAATTCAAATTTTTGAAATCATACTGTGTGCATTATGTGAAATCCTGTTTGACCTCTATTACACAGCTGGAAAGATTAGCATGCAGTAAAGTTCACATTGATCAACATACTGTGAGTATTTCTTTGATTACATATTTGTTGCTCCTAAATAATGAATGGCCTTTAGAAATGCGGAGATTTCTGTACTACAGATAACCTTTGAGTTTTAAAAATGTCCAATTAGTGATTCAGTGCCAGCATATTTTGGGACTAATTGAGAAATCATGTTCAAGAAGTATTATAAACAGTGAATACATTTCTCTTTTCCAAAAAAAAAACATAACTTTGAGCCCAACGTGCGCTTGTGTCCACCAAATCATTATTGCTTTGAGCAAAAGGCCCGAAAGGTCAGATTCACAAAAACTGCACTGTGAACAGACACATTTGCACATTAGTAAATTAACAACAATTCCTAACTGCAATAACCAAATTGTACCTCACAAATGATGTGATCGAAATATTCACAATTTGTGGATGACCCTAACAACAGCAATTTGCATTTACACATTACCATCAAGTAGAAGCAGGTGTTAACCAGGTGTGAACAATAAGGACCATCTTTTTTCTAAAATGGCTGCTTTGTATGCAATGGTGAGGTGAACAAATAATTTGGTAGCTAAGCTGAGAAAAAGGAGGAGACAGAAAAATATATTTGGGATCAGAGTGACGCTTTTTGACCAAACTGAGGAGGGCATTTCTGGCAAACACAGGCTCGTCAGGCATGTAATAAAAGAGCAAAGGCATTAAATGGGCCTATTTCTAGGGAGAGATGAACATATACACCTCTCTTGTGCAGGTCATGTGCTCCTTAGACCTGATGCATTGGGAAGCCAACATGTGATAGTAGGTGTGCCAGTGGAATATCCTAAATTAGACTTGCAGGCTCTTCGAAAAATTCAGAGATGCCATGTTTTGTTGGTTACATTCCCACAAAGCCTTATTTAACACACTCAGGGAGTAACAGGATGTTATTGCATTGAACAATTTCTACATATAATTGACTGTTTGGATGAAACTCACATGTGTCTATGGGTCCTCCATCAGAGACAGAATGCCTGATTAAGAATATGAAGTTCAAGCATCCCCAAACATACAGGTTGCATATAACTCTGAATGCCCTACAACAGAGCCTTTTGCACATTACCGTCAGTGCCAATTGTTAATGTGTGCTCTGGCATTGTCCATTGCGCTACTGCCAAACAAGAGGAGAGTTTGGAAGTGAGAGTCTGTTAGGTCGGTAATAACCTTCTACCCACATGACATACTTTTTTGCATCATACCCGCTATGTGTAAATATACTATGCCTCTTTTAGGCAACAGTGTGCATGCCATTCGGCACTTGCCATATGGCATATCTGGAATTAATGTCTCATGTTGATCACGTCAAAAGTGGCGAAGAAGAGATTTTTAGCGGAGCCATATCATGTCCCCAAAGTAATAACATAACCAAGAAAGAAAAATGTTGCTTTTGTTCGAAAAGGACTGGAAGTAATTGTGCACGTCTGCTTCCACTACTCCGCCTAGGACAACCCCATGAGGTTATAAAAGAGTCCTCACTCTTGTGTGCATCTTGGAATGCTTCATAATTGAAATCCTCACCTAGAATGATGATAGATCTGGGTGGACTCAATCTGAAATTTTGGAGCTCTTGATATTGTAGGGCTGGCCTATTATTAAAATTGTCTAGTGTGTAAACATAGCAGGTTGATTTAAGAATGGTCAACCTCATAAGGCTAAAGCACATACTTACTCCACTGGTAATATTTATGTATGCTGAAAATTGTTTAAAACCCGTGCACCACTGATTTGGTCTACATGTTACAGCCCTTAGTGTGTCACCTGTATGAGTCTAGTGGCCTTGGTCAGGACCAATTACCCCATAAACAATAAAGACTGAATCCACTTGTGATTTGTAAGGCTGTACGTATATTCGAACATATACATGTGCTCTCTCATGCAAGCTTACATCCACAGGAACAGACGTTTGTCACACCGAATAGAATAGCGCATGCCGCATATGGTGTATGATGGGACAGGCTCTGTAATCAAACCTTCATCAAGAGTTCCAATTTATTCTTTCACCTAATATCATCATCTGCTGCCCCAGAATGGGGACAGCCCTTGGTGGACGAAACCTTTGACTGCTGAGAGGTGGATTCTGGTGCTTTCAAAAAGGGGCAGGTACACTGAACGAGTACACCAGAAACTTGCATTAAGTTCATTGTGTGTTGAGCTATGTTGCATCACATTGCAGCTGGGGAAGGCCTCTGGATTGAAACAGATGATAATTCTGGCAATGAAGAACCCCTTCTCACTTGTCATATAAACCCAGGTCATTATTTCAGTACAGTTACAAAAGAAGGGGCACGTCGAACAGACATCAACAATAACCATTCCTGAGGTAAGAATTCAACACTATATATTTTTCTAAATTCTCTTGGCTATGTTCCACTGAAATGTTCTATTCCTTCTTGCAAGTTGACAGAACAGTGTGGCAATACATCAGTAGCACTGACCAGCTTGCCCACTGACCTCCAAAAGCTGAAAAATATTTTTTCCCCGAGATCCTCAAACCCTTAAATTGCTGATACTGAAACTTCATCAGCGATCTCTCCAGAGTCCTGCAGTCACCATTGGATGGGGTAGTTTTGGGCCAAAGGATGCCCTTGTCTTGTTGGCTGCCCTCTGCCTTGCACTACATTGTTTCTGCTGGAGACACAACCTCACTTCTGCTTGTTTGTTGTCCAGGAGAATAACCCAATGATAGTTATGTGGGTCTTAGACTCTACTGCAGACTTCTACTGCCTTCCATGTCTGCTTCTTAGCTGGGGTGATTTCCACACTGGAAACCTTACATTCAACATCTATGACTACTTTTTCATCCTGTTGCAATGAGACATCTGTTGTAAAAGTTACTGCTTAGCCTTAATGTATAGAGGCCTTTCATTACCACAGATTTGCAAGTCATACATCCAGTGTTTGGAATGAAATGGTTTCATATATATCAGAAATGAAACTTTAAATGTGACGCTTGCATAGTGCTATCAGTGCATTTGTATTATTTGCACAATCATGTGAAGTTACAGACTATAAACTCCAAAATACAGTTCCCACCATCATGATTCAAACATATGAATTTCATGTATAGTGTGCAGGGTGTGTACTTGATTTGAAGAACAATTGTGCACAGCACAATTAGAGGTTATTGATCTTACAGATCCATGTGTACATAGCTTATCTTATCCAGTTTTCACATTGCATTCTTGATGCAGTCATCTTTTTTTCTGAAACCTCAACACCTCAAGGCCTAGAATGCAGTGTGAAATTCAGGACTTCACAAGCAATTTACACCAGGACCTGAAAAACCTAAGATCTTGGTATATATTACCACAATCACTTCAAGATAGGGGTCATTGACTGAATTAATATGTGGTTTTAGTGCATTGCCCTGACCTGTATCTGTGGGATATTGGACAGATCTATTGATTGTACTGCCTCCTGTTAATTCTCTTGGAATTACATTTTTTTTCATCTCCTCCGAGGGAGTATGTGGTGGCTCAGTGAAAGGCTCCTCCAAGTTGCTGCTTTTTATTTCATACATGACCTCGTCTACAGTATATTGCATGACACCAACTACGTCAGTCGTCACCAGAATTCCCTACTAAACCTTTTTAGTTGAATCAAGCGCAGTTATGCATGATTTCCGATCAAGATTATCATTGTTGGTCACACATTCCTTAGGAAGAATTCTAATTCGGTTTCCACGGATTTGTGCATGCTGCAATCTTCCCCTCTCTCTAGCTTGCTAGTATTTGTGTGCTCTCACCTGGGCCTGTGGAAACCTTCCTTGTGCTCGCCTAGTCACAAATATGCCATGGGTCTGTAGTTCTTGATTGTGATATCATCAGTGACTGTTGCTTCGACATTTACAGTTTGCAATATCTGATTCCCAATTTGCAAAGAATAAATATTTACAAATTGAGAATCAATAAATGGTGAATGGTAATTGGCGGGAACCACAAATTGGTACTGAAAATGCTTGGTACATACAAATCTGTAATTTAGAAGCTGTGAATCAAAATTTTCCAATATTACTACTTTATAAAATAGATTTGTACAATGGGCCTTTTGTTTATTATTGTTGATAATAATTCAGTGATGAAACACTTTACAACAGATTGAAATGGATACATTCACCATTTGGATAAGTACTGAATGCATGGGAGGTTTGGAGTTCTTTAATACCTTAAATAATTGATATGTTTCTGTGGAGTTTGATTTCAACACGTGTGAAAATTCAAAGTATTTCTGATATTTCAATACTGCACGAAATGTAGATGTCTAACAAGATAAATGTTTAGCCCTTCATTCAACTGCAACTTCAGAATGTTAGGCTATTAATATGTCATCCACTTTCATTGCATCTCCTATGACTTTTCTCTTATGCGCTTTATATCCTCTTTCCTTGTTAATTAATTGGCATTTTAGCACCATTACTTTGGAGATTAATTACAATTGGATGTAATGTAAGCATGTAAACTTTCTGAATGATGCTTGGTGAGTAAGAAAGCAGGAAAAATGGTTTAATTAGCTAATACAGTTTAGTAGCTAAGTCCCAATTTGCACTGTCACCACACACCAATAATGGCTTGGAAATGATTTATCAAAAGAACACCATTGTTAATTTCTTGTTTTAATGATTAATGGCAATTTCATTTGTATTTTCATAACCTTTCTCAAAATGTATTTTCTTAAACTAAAGCGGCATACTGACTTCTTCAATCTGTGTGCCAATGAGAAATGTCCTTCTGAAATTTAGGAATCCACTGATCTCAAAAAACACAATCCACTGTCCAACATGCAATTACATATGTACCCAGTACATTTCAGGCATTATGTGCCCTTCCTCAAGAGAATAAACGTGAGAAACAAAAACGAAAACCAAGCACATCTATTAACCCCTTCGATGCTCATGACGGAGCGGTTCCGTCATGAGCATCGGTTGGGCTGTGCTTATGACGGAACCGCTCCGTCATGAGCAAAGACCCTGGGGGAAGCGCTGGCTCTCCCCCCCTGGGGCATCGATCCTGCCCCCACAGAGGGGGATGGCAGCAGAAGAGTTTCCGCTGCCACCCCCGAGCCCCCCCACGCTTCCCCATGACGTCAGCGCGCAGAGCGTGCGCCGACGTCATCAATAAGCGCTGGGACGCCTGGAAGCCATTTGCTTCCAGGCGTCCCAGCAGCAGCAGGTATGATGGGATCTCCGGTGGGGCCGCGGGGGTGATTTTCTAAGTATTGAGGCATCGGGGGAGAGGAAAGAGTATTCTGTTTGTTATTATAGGAAGCGACCCCTTGGGCAAGGGTCGCTTCCTGGGCCCCCAATTTTTTTTGAAAACTTTTCTGCCCCCTCTGGGGGCAGAACGGTTTAATTTTTTTGCCGTTTCCGCTCCCAGGGGGGGCAGAAAAGCCCACTAGACACCAGGGATGTGTTTGTTATTGTAGGAAGCGACCCCTTGGGCAAGAGTCGCTTCCTCGGGGCCCAAATATTTTTCAAGACTTTTCTGCCCCCCCTGGGGGCAGATCGGTCTTTTGTGTAGCCGTTTCTGGTCCCAGGGGGTGCAGAAGAGCCCACTAGACACCAGGGATGTTATTTTTTTGCGTAAAGGAAGCGACCCCTTGGGCAAGGGTCGCTTCCTGGGGGCCCAAATATTTTTCAAGACTTTTCTGCCCACCCTGGGGGCAGATTGGTCTTTTGTGTAGCCGTTTCTGGTCCCAGGGGAGGCAGAAAAGCCCACTAGACACCAGGGAATTAGTTTAAATAAAAATAGAAGTGACCCCTCACTTCCAGGGTGCAATTTTTTATAATATGTATTTGGCCCACCCGCCCCGGGACAGAGTAGCCTTTTTTTTTCCTGCTGTTTTGTGCCCCACCTGGCACACAACCCGATTGACCATTTGGGTAGTGACATAGCATGTTATAATGTTTATTGTTATATTTTTTGTGAATTGCAATTGTAATGTTTTTTTTTTACTTTTTTGTTCTAGGTGAAGGCTTTTGCTCTTTTGAGTTTGCCGTTTTGTTACTGGTGGTTCTGCTGTTTGTGTAGTCTGGTAAGAGACTTTTTTTTGTACAATGTAAATGTGTTTGATTTCTCTGCATGAATTATTTTTGCAAATGGTGTAATAATAGCAGTATGTTTGGTTTTTGAGTGTCAAAAACTTTTTGCATTGGTGCTCGATGTGTATTTTGTTGTCTTGTGAGTAATTTGATTTTTTTTCTCCTTTCTAGTTGGATATCGTTGGTTTTTGCTGTGTCACTGCAGAGTTGGTTTCTGGTGAGTGCAGCTGTCTCTTGTAATTGAATTGTATAGTTTTTGAGTACATTGATCTTTGTGATAAAGGTACACATTTCTTTACTTACTTGGTTTGCACATTGTTGGTTTTTGTTGACTTGTTTGTGCAGTCTTCTATCTTAGTAAGTATAATGGCTAGCCACAGGATTACTGCTCAGCAGGTTGTTGGTTTGCTGTTTGAGTCTTCCTCTGCCCATGGTTCAGAGACTGACTCTGCATCTGAGGGAGAGGATGCAGGGGACGATTCTGGCAGTGAGTTTTCTCTCCGTATGGAGTCATCGGATGATGAAGATACTCTTCGTGCGAATGAAGTGCCTGTGTTAGAGGAGGAGACTGATGTGCCGATAGTGCGGCAAGAGGCCTCTGGGCTGCAGCCTGGGGCTGCAAGGCTTCCTGTTGGTGTACTGCGGCAAGAGGCTTCTGGGCTGCAGCCTGCGGTTGCAAGGCTTCCCGTTGGTGTAGTGCGGCAAGAGGCATCTGGGCTGCAGGCTGGGGCTGCAAGGCTTCCCTTTGAAAGTGATGACCTCTGGGTTGCCTCTGGCATGGTGCAGCCGGCATTGCCAGAGTTTACTGGTGTTCCAGGGTCTAGAGTGAATACTGAAAACCTTTTGCCGGTAAATTTTTTTCAGTTGTTTATGGACGATGTGTTTTTGGCAGAGATTGTTGAGCAGACTAATTTGTATGCCGAACAATTTTTGAGGGACAACAGTGCCAGTCTTAAGCCACACTCTAGAGCTACCCGGTGGACCCCCCTCAAATCTTGAAGAGATGAAGAAGTTCTTGGGTTTAACTTTTTTGATGGGCTTGCTAAGGAAGCGATCAATGTCTTCATATTGGTCTAGCAGTCCCTTGATGGCAACGTCTATTTTTCCGGCAGTCATGAGTCGTGACAGGTATTTGCTTCTGCTTCGGATGATGCATTTTGTTGATAATGGTTTAGCGTTGCCACGAGATCACCCTGAGTGTGACCGTCTTTTTAAGATTAGGCCTGTCCTTGATCACTTTGTTGGTCGATTTTCTGAGATTTATGCTCCTGGGAAAGAAATTGCAGTGGATGAGTCTTTGGTGTTGTTCAAGGGCCGCTTGGTTTTTAGGCAATACATTCCTAGTAAGAGGGCACGCTATGGAATAAAGCTGTATATGCTGTGTGACAGTAGGACTGGATATGTCTCTAATTTCAGGGTGTACACCAGTAAGGAATCCAGGATTAACCTCCCTGGTTGTCCGTCCACTTTTGGAGTGACTGAGAAAATTGTTTGGGAACTTGGTAGAGGATTTTTTAACAAAGGCCACCATTTATATGTAGATAACTTCTTCACTGGTGTGTGGTTGTTCAGGGAATTGGCCAAAGTGGACACTGTTGCTTGTGGCACAATCCGCTCTAACCATAAAGGTTTCCTGAAAGAACTTGTTTGTCAAAAGCTTGTGCGGGGACAGTGCAGTGCGTTGCCAGGAGCATCTTGCTGTGAAGTTTTTAGACAGGAGAGATGTCTACATGCTGACTACCATCCATGATGAAAGCACTGCACCTGTGACTGTTTGGGGTCCGGTCGCTGAAGCGCGCAAACCTGTGTTCATTTTAGACTATAATAGGCACATGGGTGGTATTGACAGAGTAGATCAGAGGTTGGAACCTTACACTGCTCTTCGTAAGGCTTACATTTGGTACAAGAAGTTGGCTATCCATCTTTTCCACTTGGCAATGTTTAATGCTTTTGTTGTGTTCCAGGATTCTTGCCCTGAGTCAAAGATGACTTTTGCTAAGTTTCAGGAGTCTGTAATAGGCAGCCTTGTTGTAGTGGAACAGGCAAGTGTTCCTAGAGTTGGAGTGGTGGAGGATGTTGCTAGATTGAAAGATCGCCACTTTCCAGATCACATTCCTCCCACACCCTCAAAAGATTTTCACAGTAGGAGAGGTAGAGTCTGTTGGCGAAGAGGCACGCGGAAGGAGAGTCGTATGTACTGCCCCGACTGTCCTTCTCAACCTGCACTGTGTGTCCCTGCTTGTTTTAGAGCGTACCACACGCGAAATAATTTTTGGGAGCATTCATGAGTGGTAAAGTAAACTGCCTGGCCTGTATTCTTTGGATAATTTGATTCTGTTTCAAGGTTGGTGTTAGTGCAATGTATTTAGTTGCTGATTTTGTGTTTGAAGATTTGTATCTATTTGCGATTTGTTTGTGTTTTTATTTTTTTCTAAAAAAATCCTAAATGTGATGGCGGTGTGTGTAGGCTGGCGCTTGGCTGTTGGTGTGTGTGGACTGGCACTTGGTTGGTGGTGTGCATGGAATGATGCTTGGCTGGCGGTGTGCGTGGACTGGCGGTGTGCATGGACTGGCGGTGTGCGTGGACTGGTGCGTGGCTGGTGGTGTGCGTGGACTGGAGCTTGGCTGGTGGTGTGCGTGGAATGGTGCTTGGCTGGCGGTGTGCGTCACCTGGTACTTGGCTGGTGGTGTGCGTGGACTGGTGGTGTGTGCGGACTGGTGCTTGGCTGGTGGTGTCCGTGGACTGGAGCTTGGCTGGCGGTGTGCGTGGATTGGCGATTGGCTGCCGGTGTGCCTGGACTGGCGATTGGCTGGCAGTGTGCCTGGACTGGCGCTTGGCTAGCGGTATGCGTGGACTTGTGTTTGGCTAGTGGTGTGCGTGGACTGGCGCTCTGCTAGCGGTGTGTGTGGACTGGCGCTCGGCTGGCTGTGTGTGAGTAGTGACTTTCTGCTGGTCACTACACGCACTGCTAGCTGAGTGCCACTCCACGCAATCCATCAGCCTGTGTAGTTGCTGTGTCTGGATTGTGGGCGTGTGAAAGTGATGGGTCCTTGAATGGCGCTGTGTGCTGTTTGTTATGTGATGGGCCCGCGGCTGGCGGTGTGAATGGTTTTGTATGTCTCACACGTATGAAAGGTGTATGAATGGCCTGTAAAGAGGTTGGTGCCTTGTAGTGGCTTTTCAGCTCACGAGCTGTGAGTCAATAGTTCAGTTTCTCGCCCTTTCAATTATTACCAGTGCATTTCATTTTTGTGAAATCACTTGCTAATACAATTGTATCTACTGAACCATCACTCACCCTCGTGCCAAATCCAACCAGTATGTGTGTGTGCTTGCGTATTAGATGGCTGTTCAGCAATATTTGTCTTTCTGAAGCAGGGTGTACCTTGTCCCTTTTTGTGAATTTTGTAACGTGTTGCTTTTGTGCCTGGTGGTGCGAATGGTCTTGTTTGTATCACGTATGAAAGGTGTGTGAATGGCCTGTAAAGTGGTTGGTGCCTTGACGTGGCTTTACAGCTCACGAGCTGCGCGTCATTGGTTTGGTTTTTTGTGAATTTAATTATTGACAGTGCATTTCATTTTTGTGAAATCTCTTGTTAATAAAATTTAATACACTGAACCATGGCTCGCCCTCGTGCCAAATCCAACCAGTATGTGTGTGTGTTTGAGGAATAGATGGTTGTGCAGGAATCTTTGTCTTTAGTTTCTCTGCCAAGGTACACTTTCCATGTAAGAATAATCCACCAACTGTAGATATTGTCGACAACCCATGGGAGTTCATGGTGATGTCTCTCTTGTGAATTCAAAAAGTTTTTTTATCCCCAATGTCCTGCAAACCTCAAAATGTCTGCCACATTTTCTTTGCAATATTATTCCAAAATTCTCACGCTGTAGGAACAATAGTTAATCTGGTTTTGCAAGGGTGGTCACTTTGGTTTTTGGCCCGGTGCTCAGCGGCCATCTAGAGAAACCTACCAAACCCACACATTTATGAAAACTAGACACCCGGCGGCTTCCAGGGAGGTATGGCTTGCGTGGATCCCCCAACGTTTCATTACCCAGAATCCCCTGCAAACCTCAATTTTAGCTGAAAAAATCACTTTTTTCCCACATTTTGGGGTGGGAAAGTTGTGGCATCACTGGGCTCACACAAATTTACCACCACCCAGTGTTCCCCCAGGTCTCCCGGTAAAAATGGTGCCTCACTTGTGTGGGAGGCCCAAGTACCAGCGGCAGGCAAGGGCCCAAAACGTAGTGAGGTGACATCAAAATGGCCTATCGCAAAACCACCTGGTTTTGCAAGGGGGTCACTTGGGTTTTAGGCCCGGTGCTCGGCGGCCATCTAGGGAAACCTACCAAACCCATGCATTTCTGAAAACTAGACACCCGGCGGCTTCCAGGGAGGTATGGCTTGCGTGGATCCCCCAACGTTTCCTTACCCAGAATCCCCTGCAAACCTCATTTGTAGCTGAAAAAATCAATTTTTTCACACATTTTGGTGTGGGAAAGTTGTGGCATCACCGGGCTCACACAAATTTACCACCACCCAGCATTCCCCCAGGACTCCCGGTAAAATGGTTCCTCACTTGTGTGGGAGGCCCAAGTACCCGCGGCAGGCAAGGGCCCAAAACGTAGTGAGGCGACATCAAAATGGCCTATCGCAAAACCACCTGGTTTTGCAAGGGGGGTCACTTGGGTTTTTGGCCCGGTGCTCGGCGGCAATCTAGGGAAACCTACCAAACCCACGCATTTCTGAAAACTAGACACCCGGCGGCTTCCAGGGTGGTATGGCTTGCGTGGTTCCCCCAACGTTTCCTTACCCAGAATCCCCTGCAAACCTCAATTTTAGCTGAAACAATCACTTTTTTCACACATTTTGGGGTGGGAAAGTTGTGGCATCACCGAGCTCACACAAATTTACCACCACCCAGCGTTCCCCCAGGTCTCCCGGTAAAAATGGTGCCTCACTTGTGTGGGAGGCCCAAGTACCCGCGGCAGGCAAGGGCCCAAAACGTAGTGAGGCGACATCAAAATGGCCTATCGTAAAACCACCTGGTTTTGCAAGGGGGGTCACTTGGGTTTTTGGCCCGGTGCTCGGCGGCCATCTAGGGAAACCTACCAAACCCACGCATTTCTGAAAACTAGACACCCGGCGGCTTCCAGGGAGGTATGGCTTGCGTGGATCCCCCAACGTTTCCTTACCCAGAATCCCCTGCAAACCTCAATTTTAGCTGAAAAAATCACTTTTTTCACACATTTTGGGGTGGGAAAAATGTGGCATCACCGGGCTCACACACATTTACCACCACCCTGCGTTCCCCCAGGTCTCTTGGTAAAAATGGTGCCTCACTTGTGTGGGAGGCCCAAGTACCCGCGGCAGGCAAGGGCCCAAAAAGTAGTGAGGCGACATCAAAATGGCCTATTGCAAAACCACCTGGTTTTGCAAGGGGGGTCACTTGGGTTTTTGGCCCGGTGTTCGGCGGCCATCTAGGAAAATCTACCTTGACTGGGGGAGAATGTCTGCATTGTCAGCATTCCGTCCATCATTTGTTTGTTGTAACGCTTTTCGCCCTAAGTGGGATGGGTATGCCCAGACGTGGGTCCCCTGCTCACTACGCCACTGGAGTCAAGCTATCCTGGCTGATGACGGCTGATAGCCAGAAACCGGTCCTAGGATGCTTGAGTCTGGTCAAGGGAAGACATTGCTTGGCAGTTCGGGCTGGACTGTTCCCATGAGGCACAGGGTCAAGACTGATTTGCATATGGCCATGTCTGAACTGGGGTGGCGTAGTGGGCAAAAGAACGATGGATTTAACCCAGATCTCTTGACTGGGGGAGAATGTCTGCATTGTCAGCATTCCGTCCATCATTTGTTTGTTGTAACGCTTTTCGCCCTAGGTGGGATGGGTATGCCCAGACGTGGGTCCCGTGCTCACTACGCCACTGGAGTCAAGCTATCCTGGCTGATGACGGCTGATAGCCAGAAACTGGTCCTAGGATGCTTGAGTCCGGTCCAGGGAAGACATTGCTTGGCAGTTCGGACTGGACTGTTCCCATGAGGCACAGGGTCAAGACTGATATGCATATGGCCATGTCTGAACTGGGGTGGCGTAGTGGGCAAAAGAACGATGAATTTAACCCAGATCTCTTGACTGGGGGAGAATGTCTGCATTGTCAGCATTCCGTCCATCATTTGTTTGTTGTAACGCTTTTCGCCCTAAGTGGGATGGGTATGCCCAGACGTGGGTCCCGTGCTCACTACGCCACTGGAGTCAAGCTATCCTGGCTGATGACGGCTGATAGCCAGAAACCGGTCCTAGGATGCTTGAGTCCGGTCCAGGGAAGATATTGCTTGGCAGTTCGGGCTGGACTGTTCCCATGAGGCACAGGGTCAAGTCTGATTTGCATATGGCCATGTCTGAACTGGGGTGGCGTAGTGGGCAAAAGAACGATGGATTTAACCCAGATCTCTTGACTGGGGGAGAATGTCTGCATTGTCAGCATTCCGTCCATCATTTGTTTGTTGTAACGCTTTTCGCCCTAAGTGGGATGGGTATGCCCAGACGTGGGTCCCATGCTCACTACGCCACTGGAGTCAAGCTATCCTGGCTGATGACGGCTGATAGCCAGAAACCGGTCCTAGGATGCTTGAGTCCGGTCCAGGGAAGACATTGCTTGGCAGTTCGGGCTGGACTGTTCCCATGAGGCACAGGGTCAAGACTGATTTGCATATGGCCATGTCTGAACTGGGGTGGCGTAGTGGGCAAAAGAACGATGGATTTAACCTAGATCTCTTGACTGGGTGAGAATGTCTGCATTGTCAGCATTCCGTCCATCATTTGTTTGTTGTCCCACACAAGTGAGGCACCATTTTTACCGGGAGACCTGGGGGAATGCTGGGTGGTGGTAAATTTGTGTGAGCCCGGTGATGCCACAACTTTCCCACCCCAAAATGTGTGAAAAAAGTGATTTTTTCAGCTACAATTGAGGTTTGCAGGGGATTCTGGGTAAGTAAACGTTGGGGGATCCACGCAAGCCATACCTCCCTGGAAGCCGCCGGGTGTCTAGTTTTCAGAAATGCGTGGGTTTGGAAGGTTTCCTTAGGTGCCGGCAGGGCTAGGGTTCAAAAACTACAGCTAGTCACTTTGCCAAAATTGGGTCATTTTTCACTGCAAAATTGAGGTGTGACCACGTTGCGTTTTGCGCCGTTTCCTGTCGCGGGCACTAGGCCGACCCGCACAAGTGAGGTACCATTTTTCTCGTAGGACTTTGGGGAACGTGGGGTGGGTGGAAATTTGTGGATCCGCGCAGATTCCAGAACTTTCCATCACAGAAATGTGGGGAAAATTTGTTTTTTTGTCAATTTTTTATGTTTGCAAGGGATTCTGGGTAACAGACCATGGTGGGAGGCAGTCAAGTCACCCCGTCCTGAATTCCCCTGGGTGTCTAGTTTTCAAAAATGTATAGGTTTGCTAGATTTCCCTAGGTGCCGGCAGGGCTAGGGTTCAAAAACTACAGCTCATCACTTTGCCAAAAAAGGGTCATTTTTCACTGCAAAATTGAGGTGTGACCACGTTGCGTTTTGCGCCGTTTCCTGTCACGGGCACTAGGCCGACCCGCACAAGTGAGGTACCATTTTTCTTGTAGGACTTTGGGGAATGCGGGGTGGGTGGAAATTTGTGGATCCACACAGATTCCAGAACTTTCCATCACAGAAATGTGTGGAAAATGTGGTTTTTTTGTCAACTTTTTGTGTTTGCAAGGGATTCTGGGTAACAGACCATGGTGGGAGGCAGTCAAGTCACCCCATCCTGGATTCCCCTGGTTGTCTAGTTTTCAAAAATTTATAGGTTTGCTAGGTTTCCCTAGGTGCCGGCAGGGCTAGGGTTCAAAAACTACAGCTAGTCACTTTGCCAAAAAAGGGTCATTTTTCACTGCAAAATTGAGGTGTGACCACGTTGCGTTTTGCACCATTTCCTGTCGCGGGCACTAGACCGACCCGCACAAGTGAGGTACCATTTTTCTCGTAGGACTTTGGGGAACGCGGGGTGGGTGGAAATTTGTGGATCCGCGCAGATGCCAGAACTTTCCATCACAGAAATGTGGGGAAAATGTGTTTTTTTTGTCAATTTTGTACGTTTGCAAGGGATTCTGGGTAACAGACCATGGTGGAAGGCACTCAAGTCACCCTATCCTGGATTCCCCTGGGTGTCTAGTTTTCAAAAATGTATAGGTTTGCTAGGTTTCCCTAGGTGCCGGCAGGGCTAGGGTTCAAAAACTACAGCTCGTCACTTTGCCAAAAAAGGGTCATTTTTCACTGCAAAATTGAGGTATGACCACGTTGAATTTTTGCGCCGTTTCCTGTCGCGGGCATTAGGCCGACCCCCCAAGTGAGGTACCATTTTTCTGGTAGGACTTTGGGGAACGCGGGGTCGGTGGAAATTTGTGGATCCACGCAGATTCCAGAACTTTCCATCACAGAAATGTGGCGAAAATGTGTTTTTGTTGTCAATTTTTTACGTTTGCAAAGGATTCTGGGTAACAGACCATGGTGGGAGGCAGTCAAGTCACCCCATCCTGGATTCCCCTGGGTGTCTAGTTTTCTAAAATGTATAGGTTTGCTAGGTTTCCCTGGGTGCCGGCAGGGCTAGGGTTCAAAAACTACAGCTAGTCACTTTGCCAAAAAAGGGTCATTTATCACTGCAAAATTGAGGTGTGACCACGTTGCGTTATGCGCCGTTTCCTGTCACGGGCACTAGGCCGACCGGCACAAGTGAGGTACCATTTTTCTCGAAGGACTTTGGGGAACACTGGGTGGGTGGAAATTTGTGGATCCGCGCAGATTCCAGAACTTTCCATCACAGAAATATGGGGAAAATGTGGTTTTTTTGTCAATTTTTTACGTTTGCAAGGGATTCTGGGTAACAGACCATGGTGGGAGGCAGTCAAGTCACCCCATCCTGGATTCCCCTGGGTGTCTAGTTTTCAAAAATTTATAGGTTTGCTAGGTTTCCCTAGGTGCCGGCAGGGCTAGGGTTCAAAAACTACAGCTCGTCACTTTACCAAAAAAGGGTCATTTTTCACTGCAAAATTGAGGTGTGACCACGTTGCGTTTTGCACCATTTCCTGTCGCGGGCACTAGACCGACCCGCACAAGTGAGGTACCATTTTTCTCGTAGTACTTTGGGGAACGCGGAATGGGTGGAAATTTGTGGATCCACGCAGATTCCAGAACTTTCCATCACAGAAATGTGGGGAAAATGTGTTTTTTTTCTATTTTTTACGTTTGCAAGGGATTCTGGGTAACAGACCATGGTGGGAGGCACTCAAGTCACCCCACCCTGAATTTCCCTGGGTGTCTAGTTTTCAAAAGTGAGGTACCATTTTTATCGGGAGACTTAGGGTAGTTCAGATTTGTAAAGCAACTGTTATTACCTATTGATTTTTGATGCATTTCTCCCTTCCAAATGAAAGACATTGTGTAAAAAAAAAAGTCATTTTGAAAAATGACCAATAATTGTCATGCAAGTATGAGTATTCCCAATTTCGAAAATGAGCAAATATGCACTATTTCTAAACTCTGTAATTTGTTCCCATTTCAGAAATACATAGGTGTCTTTCATACCGATTTTTCCATGTATACATTTTCCCACAATAATTGCTATAGACCCGGAACAAAAAAAAAAACATTACAAAATGCTGCTCAGTTTTTTACTCTGGGTTCGTTGGGCTCTTGGTGAACCTACAAGTCCTATATATCCCCACAACCAGGAAGGTCCACCGGATGTAACGGTACATTGCTTTCAAAGAGATGTCATAATTAGAAGAAGTTACAGGTGAAAACGTTCACTCAAAAGGCTGCTTTTTTCGACAAATTTTTAATTATTCCTATATTTAACTGTTAGTTTCTATAAAGAAACCTTGATGGATCTACACAAATGACCCCTTGCTGAATTCAGAATTTTGCCTACTTTTCAAAAATGTATAGCTTTCCAGGATCCATTATTGCTTTTCTACCCATTTCTACCATTATCTGGAAGGAGGTTGAAAGCACAAAAAATTAGGCCTGGGCGAAAATTTCGTTCCGTTTGCGGAAATTGTGATAATTTGAGAGCGCGGAAATGTCAAAAATTCCGGTTTCCGCAGCTTGGCGATAATTTGTTTCTTGCTCGCGCTGTAAAATAATACATTCTCGCGCTCGCGCGATCGCCTTACCTGAATCCCTGCGTTCGCCGACAAGTTTTCTTGATCCGGTCGCATTCTCCATGAGATGTTGTATTGTTTTTAGCCATTCGCGCTGTCTCGCGACAGTTCGTGCCTGCAGTGACGTCATGCGTCGCGCGATCACGTCTTTCTTCTCGCGATCATGCACCGCGAGACAACTCAAAACAAGATGGCCGCGCCCGCAAGCAACCACATGGGTAAGTTGGCGACCCGCAACCATGCAGAAAATCTCGCGAACATGCCGGAAAAAAAATTCCGCATCTTCACGATATTTCCGCTTGTTTGCGATAATTTTAAACATTTTCGCGATAATTTGCGAAAGTTAATTTCGCAAATTCCGCCCACCCCTACAAAAAATAGCAAAAATAGGGTATGTCCCAGAAAAATGTCAAAACTGTGTAAAAAATGTTGGATTTCTGACAAAAATCTGTCATTCCCTAAAAGCTGGAGAAATGGTGATTACAGCCCCACAAACCCTTTTTTGATATCATTTGCAGAGAAAAACCCAGACGCTTTCATTTGCAGCCACTTTTACCCATTTTTCACAAAAAAAACTAAATGTCGATGTATTTTGACTAATTTCTGGGAACCCTCTAGGAGAATCCACAAACCCTGGGTACCTTTAGAATCCCCATGATGTTGGAAGAAAAGGACGCAAATTTGGCGTGGATGCCTACTGTGGTCAAAAAGTTACAGGGGCCTAAGCGCGCACTACCCCAAATAGCCCAAAAAAGGCTTAGCACAGGAGGGGAAAAGGCCTAGCAGCGAAGGGGATAAAATACCCCAAATGTAAAGAAGCACGAAAAGCACAATTGCCGAATCCACTAGTTAAAAATAAATCATAACCAAAACATGCTTTTACCACCTCGCTTTCAAATGTACCACTACAATGCCATTGAAAAGTTAGTTCAGGCAAGATGGCCGCTGATCGGCCGTAGCAAGAAGTCACAGTTTTCCTCCCCCCCCTGATGCAGGAAAAGAGAGAATGAGAGGTCGTCCTTACCTCCTGGATCGACTGATCGGCTGGGTGATTGTTCGCAATCCACAACGGTGCTGGAGTCTGGAACTGACGGCATCGGTGAAGCTAGCAAAGCTGGGATTTAGCCGTGTAGTGCATCGTCTCTACCGGTGGGTGAATCCCAGCAACAGGATGGCGCCAAGAATGACAAAGCAGCAGAAAGACCCGAAGGACAAACAGAAGGACCAAGCAGCCCCAGTCTCTCTTCCTACGGCTGTGCGAGGCCCAACCCAAGTCTGCAGAGTGTTGCCAAAGAAGCTGGGAGAGAGCGGTGACATCGGCAGTGGTAATGGCGGCAATACTGTCAATGGCAATGGCGGGAATCGGAGGATCGGAAGGGTTGGTCTTGAAGGGATCAGCAAAACTCGGGAAAGCAGCCTGAGGCAGCCCACTCTGCTGGAGTCCTTTTCCGTGTTGCCAGAGGATTCTTTGAGATCCTACCCAGGTGAACAGCAGGAGAATGCTGAAGACACACCTCGCGAGGATACAATGTTGCCGCTCCAAGACTGGCTTCCAGACAGTCAAGTGGATCCGTTTAGCGAGAACATGGATGAGACAGGTGAGCGGAATTTCACGGAGGATCTGGAACAAAGCTGCATTGCATCCAAGGACTTGACCGTAAGTGACTTGGGCCATAATCAGGAATCTAACAGGGGGGCCGAGGGGGGTGAAAATGACCTTATTATTGATTGCAACAAGGAGCAGGCACTAACCCCATCTGCAGAACCCCCATCAGAGAAAGCAACCTTAGGGGAAAGAACGGAACAGAGACTGAGACAGGGACCCACTCAGTCTAAAGCAACTGTTGGCTCTCCTGAAGTGGACTGCTTCTTCTCCCTTATGATGATACAGACTCCTCATTCTCAAGTGACGGCAATGTCTCTGATAGCTCAGACTCAGCAGAAACTTCATCTGTGCAAAGAGCGCGGGCTGTGCAAAGGGCCATCTCTCACACAAGCAGATCAAAATCTAAATCCAAAACTAAACCCATAGGGAGCCCTTCTAGAACATATACTGCAACTGCGAGAAAGCTTGCATGGGATTACTCAGCTACTACCCAGCTATACCAGGATGATGGGGCAGTATGCGTCCCGGAGGGCATTACAACTCGACCAGTATTGAACAGAACCCCTCAACAGATCTAGTTTATACTACACTAAATCAGATGCAGGGGGAAGCCAGGTCAGAGAGCGGATGAGTTAAGCAGGCAACCAAGAAACTACAGGGCTCACTCAGGAAAGTGAACAAACTATACGACAACATGGTAGACAGGGTTACCCATGTGGAGCAAAGAACTGGAAGATTAGAGGACGAGGTTAATAAATGGCAGACATATAAAGAGACACAAGAGAAACTAGCAGAGGACCTTCAGTGGAAGCTCGAAGATTTTTAGAAATGGCAGAGAAGGAATAACATCAGGCTGCTGGGTCTGGCAGAAGGGGTCGAGGGAGAGGATGTTGTGGCCTTTATAGTAACCCTGCTGAAGGGGGCATTCCCTGATTTGGCGTCATGGAACTGGGAGGCTGAGGTGCAGCGAGCGCATCGGTTCCCTCTGTCTCAAAGGAAAGGATATGCAGCAAACCAAGGCGAGAGGCCCAGGGTGATTTTAGTATATGTTGGCAACTATCTCCTCAGGCAGGCAATCAGGGATAAGGCAAGGCCGGATTCCAGATGCTTATTTGAGGGTCCACTCCTGGCACGGATCTTCAATTTTCGCGACCGGGACATTATCCTTCAAGCTGCGTGGGCTGGACCCCCACTCAAATTCGAGAACTCGAGCATCACCTTTTTTCCGGACTTCACCTACAATGTGCAGCAGAAACGCCGCTCCTTCCTGGAAATAAAGCGAGCTCTCAGGAGCCACAATTTGAAATATGCCATGCTCTTTCCAGACAAACTGCGTGTGCAGTCACACGGCAAGTCGATTATCTTCCAGTCCTCAGGGGAGGACGCCTGGGACTGGCTTGAGAGGTGGCGCTCCTCCGCAGACCGTGATGGCTCATCCCAGGATCAACCTCATGGATCTGACTGCCCTCGGGGAAAGATTGACTGAGTTCCTAGGACACAGGTATTAGCAGGCTTTGCACGCCCTGGGGTCTCGCCCTGTACTTAGGGATCTGCTATGCCACTGACTAAGATGGCCTTTGCCGCGGTCCTTGGTTCTGGGGGGGGATGCACTCTGCATTGGGACATTGTTTAAAATATGTGTTGTTTCCCATAATGAGCGCTATAGGATTATTGATAGTGTTTAATTGCAGCCTGATTTTGGGGGGGTGGGGGGACGTCTCGCCCGGAATGATTGGTGCTACATGCTCCCGGCTTGGAATTATAAGACCGTTTAGGGTTTATTTTGGGCAAATGTAATTGTTCTTACGGGGGAAGGGTCGAATCTTGGAGTAGCTTCATGGTTCTAATTATGGGTCTACAAGCGCTCTGCAAATTGGGGTGGTGGGCAGTTCTGAGTCCACATTGCAGGGGGGCAGGGTGGGGGAGGTTCCAGGGCATTTTCTTAAGGGGTTTCTTCAATTTTTGTTATGTTTTCTGAGCAGTCTGTCTATCAAGGTTGTATATGTCTTCGGGGGGTTACTAGCACACACGGCGATCTACCCTGCACACTTCCGATATGCTTTTGGGATGGTCCCGCGCACGGGTTCCCTTTCTGGTCCAGTGGTTGTCCCCGGGAGGCTCTGCTGATCTTCGCCGGGGGCCCTGTGTGACCCGCCTATTCTCCTTTCCCGGTGTGGTGATGTCTCCTATCGCGCACTGTTGCTTCTGTAAGCCCTGTGGGAGGTGGGGCTCTTGTTCTCCAACGCAAATGAGTGACACTCCTATCGCCTCTGCATCCCTGGGTCGACTCAAAATAATCTCTTGGAATGTAAACGGTCTGGGTGACCGGATAAAAAGGGGGATTGTCTTACAATATCTGAAACGTCACACCCCGACCTCGTGTTAGTTCAAGAAACACATATTCCTGGCACCACAAACTGCGCACTAAATCAATGCGGTTATAAACTGCTGGCCCACGTGGGTTATACACGGGGGGCAGAGGAGTGGGTATTCTTGCACGTCCCTTTCTTCCTTTTCAGATCAACAAAATTGCATGCGATCCCTCTGGCCATTTTGTCACAGTGTCCGGAAGGTGGGAGGGTCGCTCCCTCAACGTGACTTCACTATACATACTCCCTAAGCTACACTCCTCCACCTTGACTGATTTGGGCCCACACATGCTGAATCTACCCGAAGGTGACATTTTACTGGGAGGAGACTGTAATGCCGCCCCGGTTGGGATATGGTCCGTTTGCCACCTTGACACAGAGAACCACAGGGTAAACTTCTATCTGACTTTCTGACAGCCATGGGACTGGTAGATGCATGGCGCACACACCACCCCTCCGACAAGCAGTACACCTTCCTTTCGGAGTTCATGGTAGTATGTCTCGTATAGATTATCTCTTCTGCCAAGCCGCACAGCTCTCTATGTTCAGTGACATCACCTTTTTGCCCAGGTGTATATCTGACCACTCTCCTATCCTGGCTCACTACGGTGGTGTGCCTTCTAGCTCTTGTCGTGAGATGGCCCTCAACCCATGGTATCTTCAGGTCCTGGGGATACGGGATAAACTGGTACAGGCCACAACAGATTATTTCGCAGAAAATGAGGGCTATGTCAAATCGGATGTGACTCTCTGGAAGGCACACAAAACGTTTATTCAAGGGTGTGGGGTGGCGGCAGTGGCGGGTCACCGGAAGGAGAAACGTAAACAACTGGAGGATATAGAATTAGAGGTAGCCAATCTTGAGCGCGAACTAATTGCATCCGCCACCCCTGACACCTCCCACAAACTTGCAGTAAAACAAAAGGAATATAGTGATATAGCCAGGGATGCGGCCCAAGTGCATTATCGAACCTCTCAATATCGTGTATATGAAATTTGAGATAAGGCCAGTAAATTGTTGGCTTGGCTGGATAGGCGAGAGTTGGCCAACAGATGGGTGGCTCAAGTAGTGGCTCCTAATGGGGTGAGACAGTGCAACCGGGATGGGATTGCTGACAGTTTTGCTAACCATTTTGAGTGACTCTATGTCCCTACGTCCCCTTCCATGCAGGAGGAAGCAGCTGAACTGCTTTCCACCCTCCCCTTACCAAGGTTAGACCCTCAAGATGTCACAGACCTTGACACCGCCTTGACTCCTGAGGTGTCTAAGGCGATTGGTGTGTTGCGATCCGGGAAGGCCATGGGCCCTAGTGGCCTTCCAATCGAGCTCTATAAAACAGTCTCTTCAGTGCTTGCTCTGTTTCTCACCCGGATGTATGATGAGAGTGTAGAGCACGCAATTTTACCCGAAACACAGAGATTAGCTAATATTGCGGTCATACACAAAAACGGTAAACCCCCGGACCAATGTGGTTCATATTGACCAATTTCACTCCTTGATCCAGAGGTTAAAATCCTGGCCAAACTTCTGGCCCTCTGCCTCTCGCCCCATCTTCATAAATTAATACACCCGGACCAATCCTGCTTTATGCCGACTAAAAATACGGCGCTCAATCTCCGTCGCCTTTTTGGAGTGCTGGGCAGAGCCCCCACCATACAGGAAGATGCAGTAATTGTGTCCTTAGATGCCAAAATGGCGTTCGACATGATGGAGTGGCCTTTTCTGTTTGCTTCTCTGGAACGATACAGTTTTGGCCCACGTTTTAGGTCCTGGGTCCGTCTCTTATATACCCAACCCCTGGCTCACGTCTCGGTAAATGGTGGCAGATCGGCAATTTTTGAGTTGGGGAAGGGTACGAGACAGGTCTGTCCCCTGTCACCGTTGTTATTCGCTCTGGCCCTAGAACCATTGGTGTTGTGGATCAGAGCTTACCTCTCTATCCGTGGACTGAATTGGGCTCCGGATTGGTCGGATAGGATCTCCCTCTACATCGATGACATTCTCTTATATTTGGCCAAGCCTCGGTCTTCACTTCATGAGGTGCTGCATATTCTCACTCTCTTCCGCAATTACTCAGGCTACACCATTAATTGGGACAAGTCATTGATTTATGTCCTTAGTGGGGAACCCCCACGGCTTCCCCCGGGCTGCAATGCTGGCATAGTCACAGACGGCTTTTGTTACTTGGGCATTTATGTCACAAGAGATGCCGATGTCTCCCACCAAAGAAACCTCCTCACTCCCCTGCAGCACCTCCGGTCTGACGTGCAGCATTGGATGACACTACCCCTTACTCTACTGGGTAGAGCTGCCCTTTTCAAAATGATGGCACTTCCCCGTTTCCTATATGCCCTACAGAATACACCCTACACAGTCCCACCTCAATATTTCCAAATAATTGATTCCGAAGTCCGCTCACAACTATGGAGCGGTGGCTCACCCCGAATTGCCCTGACCAAACTAACACGAAGCTGGTACGACGGGGGTATTGCTGGGCCTCACAATTAGTGGTCCTGAATCACTGGGGCCACCGTCCCATTACGGACACAGCGTACAGAATGGATAGGTTCAATATGGCGGCAGGCAATTATTTGCAGGTGTTACATGGGGGCCTGGGTATCAACCCATTTTTACCCCGACCTCTGCTACAGTTTCGATCTGGAACATGGCAATTTCTGCACTGGGCTGGAAGGGTAAAATCACACGAGTTACTCCGCTGCTGGAATCCTGCTACTTGGGCATGCTGTCGGGTCAACCTGGATTTGACAAATGGGACCTGATTGGTCTTTCTGCAGTGGAGGACATGTGGGCAAAGGGTGCGGTACTTCCATTCGGTGATTTGCAAGAAAAATACCAGCTGCATGAGGGGGAAACGTTCTGATATCTTCAGGCAAATGGTCCGTTAAGTAGAGCCATTCCCAAGGGTTTCGATCTGCCTGTTTCTTTACCTTTAGAGGATAGGCTTATTGACGACTACTTTCCGGATGAGGCCATCTCTCTGACCTACCACAAAATATTCAGTACCTTACCTGAACCTCTCAATAAACTCCGAACGAAATGGTCTGATGACGTGGGAGATTTACCTTACAAAGATTGGAGGGAGGCCCTGGAATCACCCAGGGAGGTGGCGATCCATTCTCGCTTTAAGCTTATACAACTTAAAATACTCCACAAGGCCTATTACACCAGCACAGCACTTGTTAAGATGGGTCTAAAGATCTCCCCGCTCTGCCCCCGAGATTGTGGCTCCTTAGGTACCTTCTTCCACCAATGGTGGGCTGTCCAGTTCTTCAACTGTATTGGAGTGCGTTCTTGTCCACTATGTCCCGAATATGTCGGAAATCTATAGAACCCTCCCCTCGACTTTGTATTTTAAATATTTGGGATTCTACTGACCTCAATTGCACCGAACAAATATGGGTTTCTTTGTGCTGTACCATAGCAAAGCGCAATATAGCAAGAATGTGGAAGGGGGGAGTTGTGCTTCAACATAAGGACTGGGCGGAGGACATGGACTGGTACATGCTGGCTGAAAGGGTGGTATACGAGAGCAGGGGATGCCCAGGCAAATGGACTAAAATATGGGGCCCCTGGAACGAAAGCAGAGGGTTTTTGTGCACCCCCTTTGATGATGATTCCCCATTCAATGTTGATAAAGAGACTCTTTAATGATTTAATGTCACTGTGTGCCGGTACCCTTATCTGTATTGTTTCTTTTCAGTTTATTGATCACATGTACAATGTGTCTAGTTTATGTGATATGCTCATTATGATAACTGCACTTCTTTTCTGTGTTGTTGTTCTTATTGTCTTTTTGTTTATTGTTTCTTTAATAAAAAGATTTAAAAAAGAAAGTTTGCCTAAAGACTTAATTCCTGAATTGGCTGATTGTAACACCTGGGGCAAGGTGTTTGCAGCGGAATATTCGAAGTGTTTTGTCACTCCCTCCATGACTGTACTCCCTTTGATGATAAAACGTGTTCAAGATGAACACGGAGCCACAGCCACAACCGCAATATCCAATCAGACGTGAAGCTAAGGCTTACGTTTGTGACATTCTAACACAGTTAAAGTATCAAGGAGTGATTGAATCATGTACATCACCTATGAATAATCCTCTATTTACAGTATCAAAACCTGACGGTTCATATCACATTGTATTGAATTACCGAAATTTGAATAGTCGTTGTCACACTTTTGCACTACAAAACACACATAGCTCTGCACTGTTGAACAATCTTGTTTGTAAAATATACAAAACTACATTTCCAATGGCTTCTACAGTCATAATCTCGCTCCTGAGAGCTGTGACTTGACAGCTTTTGCCACCGTTGGAAATCAACAAAAATGTACGCATTTGCCTATGGGGTATAAAAATAGTTTTGGGGCATTTGTGGCACATGTTGTGTCTTTGTTGCACGAAATAGATCCAGATGTGTTCTCGTACGTTGATGACATTTTTCTGATAGACGATGAACCTATGCCGCATCTCGTTCGAGTTGACCAAATCATTTTATCATTTGCCGACTATGGATACAAGTTCAATTTTGTAAAATCGCACATCGCTCATTTGGCGGTGCTCTTTTTGGGCTATGAGCTCAATAGTGAAGGTAAGGGGTTAGCCCCCCACTTCCTGGAGAAATGTGCACAATTGCATCCCCCGTCTACACTGAAAAAAACAGTCTTTGCTGGGATTTTAGAATTTTGGGAGGACGTACATTTCTGATTATGCCCAGCGTATCAAGCCGCTCTATGGGATGATACAACCAACAT
This sequence comes from Triturus cristatus, assembly GCF_964204655.1. Lineage (NCBI taxonomy): Eukaryota > Metazoa > Chordata > Amphibia > Caudata > Salamandridae > Triturus > Triturus cristatus. The sequence continues at coordinate 637,687,165 of NC_140591.1, forward strand.
ATTCTTCTGCCAGCTGGCTTCCGGAACATACCACTATCCTACAATCTTTGCAATCTGACATGCTTGCAACTAACTACTTGTTGACACGTGATAGCACCACAGACCTGGTGATACGTATAGTGCCAGGAGCGGTGAGTTTCACTTACTTGACGTTCAATCAGGGGGACACAGTACCTATTGCATACAAATCACATTTGTACACTGCAGCTGAAATGCGTTTTTCAAATGTTGAAAAACTTTTGACAGTGGTCCAAATGGCGATTCTGAAGGAATGCTCATTGGCGCAAGGTAAACACATTCTTATGGTCACGTCCTTCCCTGCTTTGGAGGCCATGACTAAGGCAAGTGTACCGAACTCTAAGGCACTACATCCCTGTTGGATAAAATGGGCTACTTCTTTGACATCATTAGATGTCACGTTTATCTTTGTTCGGCTGGACTGTTCCCATGAGGCACAGGGTCAGACTGATTTGCATATGGCCTTGTCTGAACTGGGGTGGCAGAGTGGGCTAAAGAACGGTGATGGATCAAACCCAGATCTGTTGACTGGGTGTGAGTGTTTGATTGGTTCTGATGCTCCGTCCATCACCACCCCCTTTTGTACAGCTTTGTTCGCCATAAGTTGGCAGGGTATGCTCAGACGTGAGTCCCTTGCTCACATTGCCACTGGTTTCAAGCAAGCCTGGCTGAAGATGGCTGAAATGCCAGAAAACGGTCCTAGGAAGCTTGTTTCCGGTCCAGGGAAGGCATGGCTTGGCAGTTCGAGCTGGACTGTTCCCATGAGGCACAGAGTCAGACTGATTTTCATATGGTCATGTCTGAACTGGGATGGCAGAGTGGGCTAAAGAACGGTGATGGATCAAACCCAGATCTGTTGACTGGGTGTGAGTGTTTGATTGGTTCTGATGCTCCGTCCATCACCACCCCCTTTTGTACTACTTTGTTCACCATAAGTTGGCAGGGTATGCTCAGACGTGAGTCCCTTGCTCACTTTGCCACTGGATTCAAGCAAGCCTGGCTGAAGACGGCTGAAATGCCAGAAACCGGTCCTAGGAAGCTTGTTTCCGGTCCAGGGAAGGCATGGCTTGGCAGTTCGGGCTGGACTGTTCCCATGAGGCACAGGGACAGACTGATTTGCATATGGCTATGTCTGAAATGGGGTGGCAGAGTGGGCTAAAGAACGGTGATGGTTCAAACCCAGATCTGTTGACTGGGTGTGAGTGTTTGATTGGTTCTGATGCTCCGTCCATTACCGACCCCTTTTGTACCGCTTTGTTCACCATAAGTTGGCAGGGTATGCTCAGACGTGAGTCCCTTGCTCACTTTGCCACTGGATTTAGGCAAGCCTGGCTGAAGATGGTTGAAATGCCAGAAACTGGTGCTAGGAAGCTTGTTCCCGGTCCAGGGTAGGCATGACTTGGCAGTTCGGGCTGGACTATTCCCATGAGGCACAGGGTCAGACTGATTTGCATATGGCCATGTCTGAACTGGGGTGGCAGAGTGGGCTAAAGAACGGTGATGGATCAAACCCAGATCTGTTGACTGGGTGTGAGTTTGATTGGTTCTGATGCTCCGTCCATCACCACCCCCTTTTGTACAGCTTTGTTCGCCATAAGTTGGCAGGGTATGCTCAGACGTGAGTCCCTTGCTCACTTTGCCACTGGATTCAAGCAAGCCTGGCTGAAGATGGCTGAAATGCCAGAAAACGGTCCTAGGAAGCTTGTTTCCGGTCCAGGGAAGGCATGGCTTGGCAGTTCGAGCTGGACTGTTCCCATGAGGCACAGGGTCAGACTGATTTTCATATGGTCATGTCTGAACTGGGATGGCAGAGTGGGCTAAAGAACGGTGATGGATCAAACCCAGATCTGTTGACTCGGTGTGAGTTTTGATTGGTTCTGATGCTCCGTCCATCACCGCCCCCTTTTGTACCGCTTTGTTCGCCATAAGTTGGCAGGGTATGCTCAGACGTGAGTCCCTTGCTCACTTTGCCACTGGATTTAAGCAAGCCTGGCTGAAGATGGCTGAAATGCCAGAAACCGGTGCTAGGAAGCTTGTTCCCGGTCCAGGGTAGGCATGACTTGGCAGTTCGGGCTGGACTGTTCCCATGAGGCACAGGGTCAGACTGATTTGCATATGGCCATGTCTGAACTGGGGTGGCAGAGTGGGCTAAAGAACGGTGATGGATCAAACCCAGATCTGTTGACTGGGTGTGAGTGTTTGATTGGTTCTGATGCTCCGTCCATCACCACCCCCTTCTGTACCGCTTTGTTCGCCATAAGTTGGCAGGGTATGCTCAGACGTGAATCCCTTGCTCACTTTGCCACTGGATTCAAGCAAGCCTGGCTGAAGACGGTTGAAATGCCAGAAACCGGTCCTAGGAAGCTTGTTTCCGGTCCAGGGAAGGCATGGCTTGGCAGTTCGGGCTGGACTGTTCCCATGAGGCACAGGGACAGACTGATTTGCATTTGGCCATGTCTGAACTGGGGTGGCAGAGTGGGCTAAAGAACGGTGATGGATCAAACCCAGATCTGTTGACTGGGTGGGAGTGTTTGTTTGGTTCTGATGCTCCATCCATCACCACCCCCTTTTGTACCGCTTTGTTCGCCATAAGTTGGCAGGGTATGCTCAGACGTGAGTCCCTTGCTCACTTTGCCACTGGATTTAAGCAAGCCTGGCTGAAAACGGCTGAAATGCCAGAAACCGGTCCTAGGAAGCTTGTTCCCGGTCCAGGGAAGCCATTGCTTGGCAGTTCGGGCTGGACTGTTCCCATGAGGCATAGGGTCAGACTGATTTGCATATGGCCATGTCTGAACTGGGGTGGCAGAGTGGGCTAAAGAACAGTGATGGATCAAACCCAGATCTGTTGACTGGGTGTGAGTGTTTGATTGGTTCTGATGCTCCGTCCATCACCACCCCCTTTTGTACCGCTTTGTTCGCCATAAGTTGGCAGGGTATGCACAGACGTGAGTCCCTTGCTCACTTTGCCACTGGATTCAAGCAAGCCTGGCTGAAGACGGCTGAAATGCCAGAAACCGGTCCTAGGAAGCTTGTTTCCGGTCCAGGGAAGGCATGGCTTGGCAGTTCGGGCTGGACTGTTCCCATGAGGCACAGGGTCAGACTGATTTGCATATGGCCATGTCTGAACTGGGGTGGCAGAGTGGGCTAAAGAACGGTGATGGATCAAACCCAGATCTGTTGACTGGGTGTGAGTGTTTGATTGGTTATGATGCTCCGTCCATCACCACCCCCTTTTTGTACCACATTTATCTTTGACCCTGCACTACAGACACAGGAGTTTTTACAGTATGAACATGTTCATCCTCCTGCGTTGTCGTTGCTTCCTTTGAATAAGTACAAATGTAGCATTTATACCGATGGCTTGGCTTAACCGACCACCAGCTCTAACCACGCTTTCTCTGCAGCTTGCGCTATTGTAGCTGGTTTAATTGTCAATAGAGGATTTAAGTCTTCTATAGGGCATACACAGGCACTTGGAGACTCTACAGCACAATTGGCGGAGCAGCGTGCTCTTGTTCTTGCTCTCGAGTTTGCTGATCCTAATGTGAATACTCTTATTGTATGCGATTCTTACTACTGTGTCCAGTCTTTTAATGACAACTTATTTTTTTGGTCTCAAAATGACTATCGAGACTCTAAAGGCAGCGCAATTAAGCATGAAATGCTTTGGGTTTGAGTAACAGACCTTAAACAACGTTGTTATATATACTCTTGGCCATCAGCATGTGGGAACACATGCTCTAAGTAATTCTTTGGCTGACGAAGCGGCCAAATCTGCAGTAGCCACGTGTTCCGTAGCAGCAGTTACAAGGTCCATGACTAATAATTATATTCTGGCAGCGGTAGCTGCTACAAAGGAAGGAACTGCTTATCCTCAGGGTTTCCCTTTGAAAAACTCTTATCATATGTCTCCTTAACAAGTTCCTTATGCTAAGATTCCATCTGTTGGGGATCAGCTGATTCCAACATGGACCACAGAGTTGCTTTGAACAAAGCTGCACACTATAGCATGGCTTCTGCACATGCCGGAGTGTTGGCGACAATCTCAATTTTACAGCAACATTATTGGTGGCGTGGCTTATATAAACAAACTCATAATTATGCACTTTCTTGTGACATTTGTCAACAAGTTAAACCATCTATCGTCACATGCCCACCTCAAACACAGCTATGTATTTCCAATCAACCATTTGGCTGTTTATATCTTGATCACTCTGGTCCATTCTCTTCTGATACTTTGTGTAAATATATATTTGTTGCAGTTGATTCATGCACAAGGTTCCTTTGGGTTTGGCCACAGCGCAGTGCTGACGCTCAAAATGTCATCAGGGATTTGCTTGTCTTTGTCGCTATGTTTGCTTGTGTCACCTTCTATTCGGACCAAGGTCCAGCGTTCGCCTCTAAGGTGTATACAAGGATGCGATAAAGTCAATGGGGGTGCTGGTGCAGTTTTTGTCTCCATACAGGCCTGAGGGCAATTCCATTGTGGAGCGAATGAACCGTGACTTAAGGCAATCCTTGACAGCTAGAGTCTTAGGTACTGGCAGGAACTGGCTGGCCTATTTGTATGGTGTTCAACGTGCACTCAATAATCTCCCTAGAAGATTTCTGGGTGGGCGGACCCCATACAAAATTCTCTTTGGCATTCAAATGTTTGTGCCAGACCTTGATGGTCTAGACGTTGTAGCGGCAGCAGCAATCTTTGACGTACATAATCATTCTACTGTGTTACAGGATCTACAAAAGACCTGTGACAGCTCCGCAACTGAACATTTACCCTCTTACAATGATGCAGCAGTGCTGATTTCAGTTGCCAGTTGGCTTCCCAAGATTGGAAATCTGGTACGACAAAAGCCGGAGAACAAAAAAGAATTTGGTCCCTCCTATCGTGCACCAGTTCCAGTACTTGGATTGAAGGGTATTCGTACAGTCATTTTACCATCTTTACCTGATCGCAAAGACAACAGATACATATCAGTGGACAATGTCAAGTTACACCGCCTGGCTGATTCTGAATAGTGTAACACCTGCAGTTTCCTGCAACACTATTTTTTGAATTCGGTAACCTCAACCTCTACGACTACAGCCAGTGCCAATGAGGGGGTGAATAAAACTGCTATCGACCTTTCACCTGTTCTGCCTCCATCCTCTTCCACCTCAGATGTCATGTATACATACCCCACAGATGAGTCTCAGAGGGAAGGGTCGAGCAGTCCTCGACAACATCACGCTCATATATCCCACCCACCTTTAATACCGATGGGTGCAAGCGGTTATTTTGGGGACCATGCCAGTTTCTCTTCTGGCTCATCCTCCTCGGCTTCCAGGTTGGCGCTTACACCGACAAAATTAAGTGTTTTCATCTCTTGGTTCAAAAAGACTTATCTGTCCCCCCATGACCTACATCTGGTTGGTGCTTGTCATGATTTTCCTTTTCATGTCCATTGAATTTGTGACAGTATTCTTTTTGCTCATCAATGGTCACTATTTGCAAGAACGCTCTGCTGTGAACTAGGTCGATGGAATTTTGGCCCCACACACATCGTCCCATATCATGAAACGTGATCAGACTCTTGTGAACATTTCAGCTTTCCTGTTCGCAGATGGTATCGTTTGGGATAAAGTGGCTTTCGAAATTCATGGTCTGACAGAGGTGCTCAGGGTGCCATACGTGTTTCCCGTCTCATTAGGAAATGTGGTAACACAGGCCATACATTTTGCCGATTGGGATGTGCAAGCAGTACATTCATGTTTTCCGATTTGAGATATTAGGCTGCTTTTGATGCAGAAGATTTGTATTTAAATTCTGCCGATTATGCTGATTTTTCTGTTATCAACACTATGGGCATCATTATTTTCATAAAACAATCACGTTCAGACCGGTTTTTAATTACACTCAATAGGAACATTGTCCTACTCCCGTACATGGGAGTTGCAAAAACTCTTAGAGATACGTTCACATATATTACAGATTATGACACGTCTAATACGGAATCCTATTTCTTTAAAATACATGTGACATCTCAATCCAAATTTATCTTGACCCACACTAAATTGATTTATTCAAAATTGGCAACACAGGGTTATGATCACAGGAAAGAGACCATCGATTTAAAATAAATCTGGGGCACTAAACAGTGGCAGGTTCAGGGAACAGAAGCGTTACATCTTGCCTGCCTGATCCCGACTCAAATTTTATTTTCAAATAATACAGTGCACCAGACCACTTGTTTTGGCCTAGCAACTGTAAAAAAATTAAATATACCATCTAGCCCCTCCTTAGCGGAATACGACAATTGGCGTGCTTAGACGAATTATACTATCAATGCATTGCAGGCTTTGTTTCGAAATGACACCTTCAATGTCTCTGAAATTGATTCATCTGGGTGGTTGGTGTGGCAAACAAATTCAAATGCATGTCAATTGCGTTTTTATAGTGTAACACCTGGTTTCACACAGACTACACTGGATCCTCGTTATCCACTCACACATTCGGTCACCACATACCCAGGTAAATTATGTCAACAATGGGTGGAACATTCCACCTATCATCAGTGAAACAACACCCCATACTCTTGTCAAGTGACATCAATTTGGTAGATTTTATCTTAGGACCTAGGATTCCTAGATCTAAGAGGTTTATCTCGGCCACTTACAGTGACATTTTGAAAATTTTGCAGATTGAGGCAGCTCTTCATCTGCGCCAAATTGATCAAGCCAATCTAGAAAAAGTCCTAGCCATGGTCGACGATCGCATCAATACACTTTTATCATGCATCTATACATTGGATAATATTGTTTCCTATGTTATTGATATTGTTCTGAGTGATGTATCGGTGTTATATCATGGTCAAAATCAGTTACGATCAGTGATGCAGTTTGCAGGGACGTTACAGACCCTTAAAATGGGAAAAGTTTGAATGTTTCTGCTTTGTTTCTACCATTTATTTTGACTGATAAACAGAGATGTATGTCCATGAAAGATGCCTCATACACACTGTTGCATATTGAACAGTTGGAACCCTTGCAATTCTTTGTGGTGGAGACAGATTCTGCTGTTTGCTTAATTCATGGGGTTATCTCGCTCTCATTTTCGCTGTTTCAATTTAAATCATGCATGCAACATTTTCCGATTGGCTGTTTCGAACTACTGGGTAGTGCATTTCTCCTTTTACTTACAGATGTCAGCAGGAGGAAAAGGAGGTTTTCCTAATAGGGGAGGACTGCGATTCCACAGTAGAACATTCCCTGGTTTGTAAACATGTTAAATTGCACGGCGCTTGTAATGTATCTGCGCTTAATCTTTCTTGTTTTTTAAGGAACTCCAGTGCCATCAATAATTCCCACTTTTAGATTGCTTACTAACAGCAGTTATCTTATTTTGAACAACCAAGATTGCTGTGGTTCACGGGCAGGGATCCCGTATTTAATAACAGTTTCACAGCGTGTAACTTGATGTAGCAATGTCGGGGCGGAGCTAGCCACGGAGCGAGATGGCCGCTTACTGAGCGAGCTCCTCTCAGACGCCTGAATTAGCCTACATAATCCTCTCAACAACGGAAACAAAAAGATCGAAAACGGTGGGGAGCCGACAACATTAGAGCCAAGAGCCCTCGTGAGCCACAAAAAGGTCCCTGCAATATCCACAACATCGCGGCGTGACAATCGACGATCTGAGGCCTAATTGGAGAAAGTGAAACTGAAGCCGCGTGCGGCAGTAGAAGACTCGGCTGCGACGTACAGCACGTAACACGGCCATGAGGGGAGGCTGTGACCGCTGCGTGCATGGTGCGGACCCCGGAACGTCAAAAAGACTCCACAATTGTTGGGGGCTCAGTCCGGTGCCGCCGTTGCAGTGAGTGAGGCAGAGGAAAGCGCGCACGGCGGGCCGGCGGGTCCCGGGAACACTCGAGAGACATAGCGGGCAGTGTCGCATGGGCATAGAGCTGAACCCGGAGGCCTGCAACGATAGCTGCCCGAGGCGCTCATCACAACGATTGAATTGTTTCATTGCAGGTGGCGGGGATGACGAGGCTGCACCGGCGGGGGTCACGGCGCAGCGCGTGGTGCAGATGGAGTGCTCTGAGCAGGGGGCACTGTATTACGTGAAGAAAGAGTGCATATAGCAGGCGAACAACAAAATATGTGTCATGTGGCTGCTCTGCGACATTGAGAAAGCAGCGTCTATGGGTGCGCTGCAGGCTGGCCTTTGGCGAGTGAGGGGCTTTGGGTCCTGGACACGCAAGGGTCCCCGATCGGCGAGCAAACGTTTCACAGTCGAGGAGGACGGGAGGAGTGGTGGATAGTCTATGGGGTCACCAGCAGGAGCTTGTTTACACACACTGCCACACTATCACTGGGGCCTTCTTGAACACTGATAACCCCTCTCCCCTGCTTCAGAATACGCCCGGGTCAAATATGCAGCAGCGATATAACTAGGGAGGCCAAAACGAAACAAACATTGCCTCAGGTAGACTCGACGTGAATGGAGTAAGCGATGAGTTGAGGCATTGCAGGACACAAGATACAGAGGCTGCAGGAGGCCCGCCATAATTAAGTATTAAAGGCTCCACTGAGGCATAAGGTGTACATAGGAGACGTATCCGTGCACCAAGGCATTCCACCTGTAATGCTACCTGGCAAAGGAGCCCAGAACTATAACTGAGGATTAAATTCCGGCAGAGGGTTGATCTTGGGATAAGTGACCGCTTTCTGGCCTCGCAACCCACACAGCATAGGTCATCCCTGCACCATTGGGCCATCCGGTGAGGTCGCCTGGATCTGTTTCCCATTTCAGCGCTACTATAATCTGCAAACCCTGCGAGAAAGTTAAATAGCACAGCTACACCCTGGGTAAGACAGACCTCACCCAGCCCAAAATCAATTTTGAACAGGCGAAAAAACAACCAGATCAAGACACAGATGACCAAACAACGGCACAATCAACGGCAGGAGTGACAGGAGGTGTGACAAACGATGATATACAAACTATGTTTAACACAATCCAGGCTGCACTGTCAAGCATTGATGGGAAAATAGACTCTTTGACGTACAGTGTTGACAGGATGTCCGAAGGCATAGACAAACACACAGAAAGAATAGATATGGCAGAGCGCAGAATATCCGAAGCTGAAGACGGTCAAGTACAGATGGATGCGAAACAGACCAGGATTGCAGGAGAGTAGGATCTGCTTCACATGGGTACCCCCACTTTTTGCTGGTGTTTCACTGTTTTTCGACCTTAGTCTGGTTGTGGCCCTGCTAATCAGGACCACAGCCTAGCTGCTTCCTCTCTAAAATGGTTTCCATGTACATTAGGTACATTTCTAATTGGATTCTGGAGTGCCTTATATGCCCCTAGTATATGGTATACTATGTACCTAGGGCATAGGTACCTCAGAGGTCTACCAGGGGCTGAAGCATGTATTATGTCACCCCTGGGAAGCACTCCAAAATGACACCACAGGTCTGCTACTGCAGCCTGGGTAAGGTGGTGCATGCACCCCTTATTGTGGTATAGGCTACCTATATCACTACCATTGCACACACATATAAAACCTATAAGTCACTCCTACGGCAGGCCTTAACAATCCTGAAGGCAGAGTGCTTGGTTTTTATGTGAGAGGGTGCCCCTGCATGAGCATAACCCCTCTGCAGCATTCGGAGTACCTCCTCTGATGCTGTTTGTCGTGCAGCCTGACTATATACTCTTAAGTGCATTATAACCTCGCGGTAAATGCTAACTTTGGACTGGCTGCACGGAAACATGTCGTGTTTGGTGTCAAACACTTTGGAATTCTAGCCCCCCCCCGCCAGTTCTTTCAGCGGGGGTAACAATCCACCCTTCTAGAGGAAGAGACATGTTCACACTGGTCTACCCGGTAAAGACTTTCTATAATATCTGCTGCTGACCGAAATTCTGGCAGGGGAGGCCTGGACAATAGGTTTGCTGTCCCAGGGAAGTGTAACCACCTCCCCAGACAGGCAAATGTGTATTGGGTCTGGGCGGGAGCACTCTGGTGCTTTGAAGTCCTGCACTGGGGGCACACTTGGTGTCCCTGTGCATAGTCCAGTTCAAACCGGTTGCAAGGGATACCTGCCCCTGCTCTGGCGTGAAACTGGACAAAGGAAATGGGTGTAACCACCCCTCTTTCCAAACCCTCCCATAGGTGGGTCCCGAGAGTATATCCAACCCCCAAACTTTGTATAAGCATGGAAACTCAGTCCTTGCGACTTTAGATTACCCTGGACGAAACTCTGCAACATAGATCCTGGACCTTCGACGTTCTACTTTAACTAGAAGACTGAAGACATCTCCCTTGGGGTCAAGGAGTGACTCCCCTGCTTGGCAGGCACCAAAGAAGCAACTGACCGGTCTGAAATTCCGAAGCTCCCACCGGACACCGAAGTATCTGCATCCCCAGAGGTGGATTTCCAGACTTCCCCAAGGCTACCCTGAGTCCACAGGAAAGCTGAGGCCTGTGGCTATCGTGGGTGACGTGGAACTGTGACCCCCGGACACCGTGATCTTTTGCTGATCCATCATCTTTCTGGTCTTCCTCAAAGTTGTGCTATGGTCTTTGAGTAGCCCAAGCCTTGAGCACCTCCTGCATTGAAGATTGCTGGCCTCCACTCCACGAGTGACCCGTGGGCCAGTTTCAAGTGCGACCACTCAAGGCTCCTTTGCGATCGCTAGCCCGTTGGCTAGTAGGTCCCCACAAAGGCAACTCCTCTTCTTATTGGGCTTTCCTGGTTGCTCTAGACATGCCCTGACTTACCCTCACTGGGTGAGTCCCCCAGACCTTGCTGGTCTGCACCGAGTCCTTTCTCTGTTTCCAAGTGACTTGCCGTTTCCTAGGCTTGTTGGGTCCAATCTGGTCGCCGACACCGCAGCACTCGACAGACCAGCTCCTGGTTGTCATCGGCACCTCCTGGACCCTGTGTCTGAAGAGTCAAGACACCCGTCAACTCACCTGAAGCACCCGACATCTGTGGGCATTGGACTATCGTGCCCTTGGTCACTGGTAAGTGACCCAGACTCTGTCCCCTCTGTTTTCAGGTTCCTTCCATCCTAGATCCGGGCTTGGATCTCTCCGGACACTTCTCCTCTTCACGGCAGCAGCACTTCCTGAGCAGCTTCCATTGAAAACAGCGACGCGATCCGACACCATTTTTACACCTATGCACCCGGCTTCCCTGGGTGAGGTAACTAGAGTACTACAGTGCTCCCGTGGGTGTTGGCCCTAGACACCTCTAAGTCCAAAAGGGTTCACTTGTAGATATCCTCTAAGTGTCCTTAAACTCTAAATTTCCAACGCGACATTCCCCATGGAAGTTAATGACGATTCGCGGCTGTGTTCTCACACTGCACGCGTCCCCCGTGGGTCCCCTGTGTCACTACCTTGGGTGGTTCCTTGTGGTCCAAGCACTTCTACAGGCTCTAGGCCTTGTGTCTAGCTCAGTCGTGGTTCTTATACCACTTTATTGGTGTATGGTTTGGTACACCCATAGGGCCCAAACGTGTATTTGTGCTATTACTGTTGAATACTGACTTGCAACTTAAGTACTTCGAACTCCAGCCTTATAAAGAGACTAGAGGGGTGTGTTTTTATCTTAAATACATATATTTAAAATATATACCTGGTGTGGTTGTCCTTTCATTTCATAATTCAAGAGATTATAGACTGGTAAAACAAGCTGCTTTACATTCCTTCAAGACTTTGCCTGAAGGCTGCTCTCCATAGCTACCACTTGGATAGCTCTCAATAAAGGTTGTATTTAACCCATCACCATAAGGGGTTGTTTGGACTGATACAAGGTGTCCACTATAGCTAGCGGACAGCATATATGAGGCCAACTTCTCACAAGGATGGAGAAACAATTAGTGGCAATGACTGCGAAAGCGGAGGACGTGGAAGCGAGGTCCCGTAGAAACAACATCCGCTTAACGGGAGTTTCAGAAACAATGAAAACTGGACCGATGGAGCGATTTGGGGAGCAACTGCTCATATCTCTGCTGGGGCGAGATACATTTTCCGACATCTTCATAGGCGAAAGGGCACACAGGTCACTGGTGCCGAAACCACCAACTGGATCCCGACCAAGACCGATCATAGCAAGAATCTTAAATTACAGAGACAGAGATGCGGCGCTCTGAAAGGCCAGAGAGCTGGGCAAATTGACCCATGATATCTCCCTGTACCCAGACTTCACGGCATCTGTGCAGGAAGCGAGGAAGAAGTTTGGCATAGCGAAACAGAAACTAAGAGACTTAAACATACCGTATGTGTTAGAAATGGGATCTCTGGTTGGCTAAGGATTGCGCCAAAGCCAAGCAGAGACCACCACTCTAATCAGGGCAAGGGAGTTACATGCCAAAGATAACCCCTGCTCACCCCCTTGGTAGCTTGGCACGAGCAGTCAGGCTTATCCCAGAGGCAATGTGTAAAGCGTTTGCGCACACACACAGCAACAACACCCCAGGCTCACAACACAAGTAGCTCCACACAAGGTTATATATAAAAATAGCCTTTGTATTATAATAAACACATTAGATCATAATCACATAATATACACTGTGCCAAATGGCACTGGACAGTATCTATAGGGGATTATATACACCTGACAGGCCAGTTGGGCCACTGTCAGAACAATCACAAATCGCCAATTGTAAATGTAGCACAAATAATATATGTAGAGCACAACCAGAAACTACTGGTAAAAGTTAGGAACACACTATGCAATAATAATCACATTAGGCATAAAACATATTAGGCCTAAAAACCCTTAGCATAACTATATTACGCACAAACCTCATAAACATCATTAGAGGCATAGATCAGGGCATAAAGGCATTGTGCAGTAGACATCACATTTAGGCATACACACAGTGTGCCACATCTGGGGGCACACACACTAAAAGGGACCCCAGGCCAACTGGCCGCTCACAGGGGTTCAAATGGCGATGTCCAGACTGTGTGGGCAGGCTGCGCACGCAGCAAAAGCCAAAGGTGCGCCAAACACTCAAGCCTAAACATGGCAGCTGCCTACTAATTGCTGGGCAGCTGTGAAAATGAGGCCTGGCACCAGCGTGCCTCCTGAGCCCCTCTCTAGGACTTTTAGTCACTAGTTTGCGCAATGTAGCAGCTGCCCTCTGCCAAGTGGGGCAGCTGGTGAAAAATGGCACTGGCTCACTGAATACTGGCACTCCTCGTGCCTGGTGAGCCCCCCTCTGGGACTCTGTCACACAAATGACCCCCAAAGCAAACCAGCACGGGCACCACTGTGGGAGCCCCATTCGGGGGACTCCGGGAACCACTTGCCCCCAACGTTGCAGCACCCGGGCACTGAAACAAATAGGCCCCCACAAGAACAGAACCTGCCACTAAAGAACTGCGGAGCACTCCAGAAGCTGCTCAACAACGTTGGAGTGGCCCGCTGCCAGACGGGGCCGCTCTGACTCTGTCTCCCCCAACACGGACTACCTCGAGCTCCACTCACCGGCTCTCAGCAGGCAGCACTTCTCCGCTTTCTCCCCTGCCGGCAGAGCTTCGGTCGAGTCGCGGGGCTCGGGCAGACACGGGGCTGCTGCCTCCTCTCCTGGTAGCACTGAGGCTGCCCGCGGGACTCCCTCTACACTACGGGGGTCCCGCCTTGATGATCCATTGGTCGTGCTGAGGCTGCCTCGGCCGGACTCGGCTTCTGTCTCACGGCCCACCCCGAAGGTTGCCTGACTTCCTGTTTCTTCTGGGTCGCGGCGGTGATTTTGTCTCTGATCTCGGTAATGCGGGGTGGGCACCCTCTTTCTCTAAGCATGCAGGGAGCGGGGTGGGCACCCGCTCTCTCTCTCTCACTCGCCGAAGTTCTCCACACGCGGAGTGGGCTCCCGCTAGATTTCAGCAACGCGGGGGAATCCCTATGGTGGGATTCCCTCATAATCGATCGCAGCTCAGCGCTGCAGACCCAAGGATGGAAGTGCACCTCAGGACAGCTAAGCCCTCATCATCAATTAAAAATAAGGCGCTATCCAAAATAAAAACAACGCGCTCCCAAGGCCAGAAGTGAAGTCTCAAGTCCAGGGGAATCCTACAATGTGCAGCTTCGCACTGCAGGCCCCCAGCAGTCCTCCTGGGGCAGAAACACTGCGCTCCTCAGCACCAAAGTCAAGCGCTCCTCAGGATAGTAAAGCGCTTTTATGAAATAAAAATAAAGCGCTTCTCAGGCAACAAAGATATAGCGCTTCCCAAGCGCTTGAGTGCAAAGTCCAGAGAAAGTCTGGTGGAATGAAGGGGGCAAAGGCTGGGCCCAGGCAGGCCAGCTCACAGGGCCCTCCAGTAGGGAGGCAGTCCCTAGTGGCGGTTCCTCCTGGTACCCAGTAGCAGCAGCATGACCCCCTCAAGTCAGGAGCACAGAGAGAACCTTTTCATGGGGTCACAGCCCCTTCTTTTATACACATTTTTGCTTTGTTCCCCCAGCACAGGGCTTGGGGAAAACAAGATGCAACTGGTTTGGGGGAGCTTTGGAGCACATTGTTGTGCTCAGCTCCTCTCTTCATTGTCAGGTGGGGGCTAGGTGCTCAGACGCACCACAGGGGGCAGAGCCAGCATTGTGGAGGGAAGGCACAGCCCTATGTATGTCCCAGGTGCAACTCCTCCTCCCATCTACATGCAGATCTCCCTATTCACCACTGGGCAGACTCATCCTTGCTCCTGGAATTCCCCAGCCCTCTCAGCTCCTGTCAATCACAAGCCAGACATGCACTCCACATCAGGCAGGCAGGTACACAGCACACAGAAAGGCCAACTTCTAGAAGTGGCACTTCTCCTATAGTTATAATAAATCTGCGCACATCATTGCACAGCATTTATTCTTACTAGTTCACACATACTAAACTTGACCCTGCACTCCTCTCACACCAGGAATTACCATGGACACACATATCCCCCATGCATTCCTGTGGGAGGGCAGGCCAGTCTCACTAAAGTTAACAAAGAGCGCACGCACTTTACACTGGGACACAGTGCTAAAGTGCCTAGAGGCCTAAAACCATTAACACTACATAGGGAAAAAGGCTAGGATAAATGCAAAAAGTTTAGGGGTGAACCTGCCAAAAGGGCCAGGTCCAACATATGCCATGCTGTACCCAACTAGACTCAGAATCATGGATGACGGCAAATCACGGATTAACACCGAACCTCAGGAGGTGCTGAAGTTCTTCCAACAGAAAGGAAAGTTGAGCACGCGGAGAAGATCGCTGAGAGGAGAGCAGGGTGAAAAGTCAACTACATCGGATGTAGAATGATCTGATATTTCATAGACATACGAAAAACACTGCAGCGATCATCATGTGAACTGAAGCGCATGCTCCTTCCCTTCGGCGAAGATAGTGACAAGCCCATCGGAAGATCTTTGATTGCAAGGCAGTATATAACATGCAGGACCAGATAAGTCGATAGATATTATCTTTAGTTTGTTTCCTACTTGTGACATTAATGCTTACACATGTTTATTATCACGTATGGGGCCACTGGCTGCTGGTATTAGGTTTGTTCTGTATCAAACTATTTCAGAATATGTTGTAACATGTTGAGTTTCTGATAGTTGCAATGACTGGGCATTTACCCATGTGGTTATTGCCAAAAGAAACGGGGTGGCAGCTCTGATCCCTTCGTGTGAACCACACAAGTTTATTCACTGTTTTTCTTTTTTTCTTTTCTTTTTGTCCCACTGGGAAATGTTTTATGTTTTTGCTGGGAATGTCTCCACTAGCAAGGGAAAGGTAGAGTGGAGGGGGAGGGCAAGGGAGTTAAGCAGAAATCTCTGACCAGTAGTGAAATGACAGACAAACACATGGAAGACAAAGTGAGATGCCACGAACACCGCATATAGGCGAATGGCAGCGACACAGCAGATGACTGATACTCTGAAACATCATAGAACATTGACGTTCCTGACTTGAAATGTTAGGGGACTCCATAACCCACTGAAAATACGCAAAGTATTAGCATATTTAGCTAGGCATAAAGTGGACGTGGCTTGTGTACAGGAGACGCACCTGACAGACCTTAGAGATCAGACGATAGGGGCCAGACGGGCTACATACAAGTTGACATTGTCTTATTCTTCATATGCTCGGGGGGTCCTGCTGTTAGTGAAACACAACACATCTTTTACGCTTATTAAATCTGTAAAAGATGACCAGGGACGATACGTTATAGTGAAAGGATGTTTTGGCGGCACAGTTTTAACAATTGTCAATGTCTATGGGCCGAATAATGATAACCCTTCTTTCTACACACAAATTTGGGCACAGCTATGTGATTTACAACCCACAGACATCCTATGGGGAGGGGATTTTAGTACTTGCCTAGACCTAACGTTAGACAGATCAACGGGAAATGACAGATATGGCAAATAATCGGCTAGAGTACTAAGGGAGGGGATGGAAGACTGGGACATGGTGGACATATGGAGGCTAAGAAACCCAGAATGCAGGGAAGGCACCTGTTTCTCATTGACACACCTTAAATGGTCCAGTCTTGACTACTGGCTAGTGACTCAAGATGTGTGCACATGGACTATCGCCATAGACCACTTACCCAAAATGCTTTCAGACCACGCCCCAGTACGACTCAAGTTGGCGATCCCAACACACACCCCGCGGCAATTTACATGGAGACTTAGACAGTCTGCACTTCAAGACCAGGTGTTCTGAGAGGAACTACGCCATGCGATAATAGACTATTTCGATCACAATTCTGGCTCGGTCACTAGTACAAAGATAGTTTGGGAGGCTTTCAAAGTCCCCATCAGAGGCCATTGTATTAGTAAACATGCAGGCATTCTAAGGGATATCCAACAACAACTAAAAAGGATAGAAGCAGACATTACTAGGCTTGAACAGGAATTCGAGGACACCCACTATAAATCACTATTAGCTGAAATCAGGAAACAGATAATTAAATATAACTAGTTTGCAGATGATGAGGTCAAATACATCTCGCGCAAATACACGGCTAGGAGCTATGGCGAGGGTGGGAGGCCGGGATGGGCATTGTCGCATAAAATCAAACCTACCTACACCACGGCGTACATGACACAGATCCAAAATGATCGGCGCCAATCATTATATGACACTCCAGCTATTCTAGATTGCTTCACCAAATATTACGCTAAACTATACACTGCCCAGGCGAAGGTCTCCACATCTGATATACATGAGTATCTGGATGATGTGGCACTGGCATGGCTGTCAGATACACACCGAGAGTACTTCTGCCACCATATTACTAAAGACGAAATTACTGATGCCATTAATTCTCTCCCCAATAATAAAGCACCGGGATTAGATGGACTCCAGGGAGAATTTTATAAAGAATTTCAAGATCTGTTGATCCCTCATCTAGCTGAAATGTATGAGGAAGCCTATGAAGAGGGCACACTCCAGGCATCCTTATGTGAGGCACTTCTGATAGCACTCCCGAAACCGGGTAAGGACCCTACTGAATGTGAGTCGTAGATGCCACTATCCCTGATAAACATAGACGCCAAGATTCTGGTCAAAATTATAGCATCCAGAATTCAACCGTTATTATGCAATTTAGTACTGCCAGACCAGGCAGGTTTCATGCTGACACGATCCACCACACACAACATACGTACCATATTTTCGTTATATCACCAGCTAGATCCGGACATACCAGAGGCTGCGGTTCTATTAGACGCAGCCAAGGCATTTGACTCTGTGGAGTGGGACTTTATGTTCATAACTCTTCGCAGGATGGGTTTCCCAGAGCCGTTTCTAAAATGGATATCACTGTTATATACCACACCTAGAGCACGAGTCAGAATAAATGGGAACACGTCGGGCTCAATCGAGATTACGCGGGGTACCAGACAGGGCTGCCCTCTGTCACCAATGTTATTTGCATTAATCCTGGAACCCTTGGCCTGCAAAATTCGGCAAAGACACTACAGGTCAGCCCTGCAATTCGATCTCCAGCCCATCTGAATTGTACTATACACAGATGATATGGTCCCCTACACCACTCATCCTGACATGAATCTGATTCCACTCATAAGAGAATATATCCGATTTGAGCAATATTCGGGCCTTCGGATAAATTGGGATGAATCAGTTGTGATACCCCTAACTGCCGGCACGCTGGAACCTGATCTGGAGTATCCTCTAAAATGGCAAACGGACCCAGTAAAATATTTAGGAATCTGGATTCATCGTGATCCAGAATTAGTCGGCAGAGAAAACTACGGTAAAGCACTGGTGAGATTGGAAGAGCAGGCGGATAAATGGATTAAAATGCCTCTCTCCATGGCGGATAGGATAGCTTTCCAGAAAATGATCATACTGCCTAGGTTCCTATACCTGTTCTGGAACATACCAATATGGTTAACGCAGGCATTCTTTGTCAGAATACGCTCTATCTTGCAATGACTAACATGGGCAGGAAAGCAAGCCAGAACTAGTTTGAAGACTTTGACTCAACCATACCATCTAGGAGTCTTTGGGGCGCTGGACCTCCAATTAAATTTCCTTTGCGCGCAGGCACAGTATGCACACTATTAGACGAAACCTCACCCACATATCCCACATATTGCAGTGGAAAAGGACCCGATGAAGTATACACCACGAGATAAGATACAAACAGCTCACTGCATCTCTAGGGCATGGCACACACTGGCATACAGAGCACATAAGCTCCCGATTTATGCACAAGCGTTACCCACGGCCAGACATCCCAAGCTCTCTGTCACGCAGGAAAAGAAAATGAACACTTTTCTGGAAGAGCTGGGGTGGCCACCATGGGCACTATATTCCCACATAATAAATTCATTAACTTGGCAGACCCCTCACTTTGTGCCCACCAGTCCCCCTTGAAGAAATTTGCATATCTACGACTACGCACGGCAATCAGGAAATTATATACCACATTCCCAGAAGAACCCATGCAATTGAACACGTTGCAAATACTATTAACTGCACCTACACGCCAGAATTCGGTGATGCGACTATACAACGCGGCACAAGAGGAACAGGCAGGGAAGCCTAATGTCGCGGCTCATAGGTGGGAAATAGCACTTGGTGAGACAATAGACGAACAAGACTGGCAATACAGCTGTACACAACTCACACTTCTTACATCAAACTGCAACTTGCGCATTATTCACTTCAAGTTCCTCCATCAAATATACTACACACTGGCTAAATTACACAGAATTGGACTTAGGGAGACAGATAACTGTCAGAGATGCAATGCACCAAACGCTGACTTTTTACATATGTCATGGTCCTGCCCTCAATTGCAGGTATATTGGCGAGACATCACTAACACACTCACTGAGATGTTATCTGAACAGATCCCCAACACAGCTTTGGTGTGCATTCTGGGAGTCAGGAAGCTTAAACATGCCAGATGTAGGAAATTGTTGGCGGTCGCATTATTGCTTGCTAAGAGACGCATAGCTATACGGTGGGGGAGTAAGAGGCCCCCAAGACTCAAAGACTGGATCGCTGATATGACCTACTGCAAAACAACATTGGAAGCTTATGCAGAAGATATACCACAGGCCTCACGACCCAGAGATTTCTGGGAACCACTAGTCCAGTACTTGCAGGCAACCTCATAGACCGAAACCACAGACTGCCCTATAAGATCACATGTTTTCCACATAAACATGGTAGGCGAGGATAAATGTAGCGAATACATATATGTGGTGCGCTGTAGCAGATCAAGTCGGGAAGGGGAATTTCAGTGAACCAGGTTGTCATTTGCCAAAAATGTGGGGCGCAAAGTGATAAATTATACGTACATGATGTAGATGGTATTCTCATGTGATAAGTAAAGCTAATATATAGCAATGTAATGTATTCAATACATGTAACTACTGGTTGGATGAAAATTAAAAAAATTAAAAACTTGATGTAGCAATGTGCTTTTTCCGCCACTGCATGGGAGTGTAGATAGTCCCATTTGGCCTTCCATTCCGACTTTGAAAACAGATTTCAACAAATTGAGCAGGCTCAAAGCGCTATTGTTCCAACAAGAAGTGGCTATCAATTCGGCTCGTGAGACCTTCGAGTTAAGGGTGACTAGGACATCCAGCGAGATTCAGTCACTTTTGAACACTAACCTTTCACTTCACTTTGGGGAGCTTATACATCAAATTTTTTATGCGTCTGACACTAAAGGCCTTGCACATTTTTTTAAACATGTGAGATACGGCCTTGTGACTTCTTTTCAGACAATATTTGGACTAATACCGGATTTTATTCATTCTATTTTTTCCAGCGTTTTCGGAGGATCCTTTTATTACTAGCTTTAGCTGGTGGGATCCTGCTTTTTCTGTTCCTGCTGCGCAATGTCTGCTCATATTGTGACAATGCATAGACCAGGCCAATTGCAACTGTACCGTGATCGAATGCAACAGGTTTTTGGATGCTTGCCATTAGCAACGCTTGGTGTAAGTTATGGATTAACTTTTCGCTTCGCCTACTTTACTTGGTTGCAACCAGTGTTCTACTGTCGACTGTGCCCCTACTACTGGGCTCTGAATTTATGCCACTCCAGTACGTCATGTCCAGTCCCGTATTTTAACCAGTTAATGGGTCCCTTAGAGGCTCATGACCAGGCTTGTTCTGGGGATAGCCATATGGCGCATGCGGCGGCACTTGGGGTATTGGCTGACTTGGATATCTGTGCGGCTGCGCACAACCTCTTGCACCAGAGTTTCATTGAATATCACACAAGTTGTCCGGCTATGCTTTTGGAAGCATCAGATTATGAAGAGCACGTTTGTTCCTTCGACCAACTTGATTGGATGGCATCTGTTTTTTCTACTAACGATAGGGATGATCTTTTGGAGGGAATTGCATTTTTAAGTTCACGTACTTTGATGGATGCACCACCTCCTTCATAATAGCATTTCCTGGAGACAACAATCTTTCAATAGTCGCAAAAAACATATTGAGAGGCGTGGCCGGGCAAGATGGCCGAGTGGACATGACCCGTCTCGGCTCCCGGTCCGCGTGACCTTCTCGAGGGCACCAGCACTCCCAAACGTCGCCAAACTGGCATACAGGACTATCAACACATCGGAATCTCTAGCGACCCGAAAAGAGACCACAACAGCACCGGGGCACAAACAACGACGACTGCTATTGGTGCCAGATGAAACGTGCAAGGCAGCTTCCTAAAATGGCGCTCAACGCGTAGAGGAGAACCAAAGCCTGATGGGCCGGGCAAGTACGGAGAGACCGCCGGAGACTTACCACTGAGGCATGCTCACCCCCAGCGGGAGCCCCATGACCGGAATACTGATCCAAGACAGCATCGACAATGCGGTGGAGATCTCCGCGGGGGAGCAGAAGGAGTGTCTCAGGCAGCGCACGTGTGGCTGTGAGAGGCTTCTGCAGCGCCGGTGAGTCAGGGAGAGAGATGTGGCTGCCCGGTAGTAACACAGACTGATAAGGCCCATATAGACGACGTCTGGCAGGCACTGAGCCCAGAAGTACTTCGTGCACTGTTCAAGGGTCCTTGTGCATGAGCTTGCCTGACCTTAAGATGGCGGCCGGGAAGGCACGGAGACAGTGGCATTCCTACTAAGTCAGCATCAGATCGACAAAGGGACCCTCAGGCAATTCTGCGCCCTTGACGACCTATGCAGAATAAATACCAATGCTCGCACACAGCTCCCCAATGGGGGTGGTGGAGACAGGGGGGATTGGTGGGTCGACCCCACCAGAGTTGGCGCTCTATCTACCTGGCGATCTAGCATTAGCTTTGTCTACTTTGGGCGCCTCTTTGGGGAGAGGAGGAGACACTCCACGCAGTGAGCCACCTGGCCTGGTGCCCACCCAGAGAGTGTTGTGGAGGCTTCATCTATGCCGCTGAAAAAAAGTGCCAAATAAGGTTTCAAGCTTCTTCCCACCTGCAGGGAAAAGACAGGCATCAGAACATCCGTACCCCGGGGGAGCCATGACTCTTACAAAAGAAAACTTACTCGCTTCCCTTAGGGACTTCAAAACAGAGCTACGAACAGTACTCAGCCAAGATATCAAAGACTCCACCGAGCACCTTAAAGTAGAATTGCACGGTCGCCTGACTACGCTTCAACAAGACGTCAACTCCGTCGGCGTGAGGGTGGTCAACCTGGAAACTCAAACTCAGGAAATAGATAAGAGATCAGCTGACACACACGACAAATTAAAGGAGCTGCAGGACCAATTCTACCAAGCCCAACTGAAATGCGAAGACATAGAAAACAGAGCATGCCACGACAACATACAAATTTGGAATTTGGAAGAGGGGGCTGAAGGATCGGATCTTGTGGCGTTCCTTGAGGGTCTGTTCACAGAGATCGTGAGCCCACAAACAATCAAGATCAAGCTGGAACGGGCTCACCGAGTAGGTGGTCCACCGATGGGAGAGCGCCGCCGGACGCGTCATATTCTCGCGAAATTCTACTCTTTTAAGGTGAAAGAAATAATCTTGCAGGCAGCATGATGGAAGGCAGACATCTCGTTCCAGGGGTACAAATGCAGTTTATATCAAGACCTGGCGCCCACGATCCTGGCGCGTTGGCAGCAATTCCAACCCCTCACGACAAAACTGCAAGATAAAAGGTGAAATACAGATGGACATACCCATTTGGGCTGAGTTTCGAACAAAACAACAAAATAAGACACATCACCGACCTAAATGAAGGGCTGAGAATGCTGGGCCTGCCAACAGTCGAGGTGGAGAAGGAACAGGACCTGCCTACACGGCTGGACCAAGGCGGCACTAATAAATCACAGTGGGTGACGAGCTCAAAGGGGGGACACAAGTGATGACCCTATGATAGGATATATCATCCAGAACTCTCTCAAGAGGAGACTAGTTGTGATGGCAGGAAACCACACAAGGCCCAAGGACAACAATTACTGTGGTGGACGCGGCCCTACTGGACCAGATGCTCGACAAGGGTCGTATGTTGGTCAGAGCTATGAATGCTTGGGACAGACGAGGAAAGGCCACCGGAGAACTCTTGACCTAAAGGGACAGATAGACATTTCCGGCCGATGACCACGTGGGGGATGCAGACTCCTACACATTCGGAGATTTGTACGGGCAGGCTTCAGCCTGCTAATGCCGGCCTCCCCACAGAGGCGACCATGGTGGTTTTCAAACTTTTCAGAGGGGCGCGGAGGGGACCTCCGCGCAGCCTTCCACCAATGTGTCCATACGGGTGGTAGCACCTGCGACCGTAGTTCGACCATCACTCCGACAGGAACGGACGTTGGCACTGTTGGTAATGTTGTATTTTTCTTGTTTGTTTGTTGGGAGGGGGAGGCTTTTCGAGTGGGGTGGTGGTTAAGGGCAAACTCTTACTGTGTACACATTCTAGTCTCTCTACGCTTACATCACGACAGACACAATGGAGTAGACATATGTTTCCAGTCAGGGGGAGAGGGAAGAGGGATCTGACAAGCGGGGACACAAGACAGAGGGAGGAGACATCCTTGGAAAGATGGTGCTTACCATAGGGTCATGGAAGGTTAGGGGACTCAACTCCCCACAGAAACGACAAAAGGTATGGAAATATCTTATAGATCATCATTTCGACATGATAGCTCTCCAGGAGACGCATCTCCAGAGGGCGGAGGTAACGAGACTTAGACATAAACAATTTCCCCTTATATACAGATCCTCAGCTCTCACTAAACAGCGGGGAGTGGCGCTCCTATTCCATAGTACGATAGAATTTCAACTGACAGCTATCCACTCCGACAAAGAGGGTAGGTAGATCATGGTTGCTGGACTTTTAAAGGGTAGACTGTGCACCTTCATTGCAACGTATGCACCAAATACAGGTCAAATGGCCTTTTTAGCTACAGTCCTCAATAAAATCAGCGGGTTTGCAGAGGGGCCAACAATCCTATTAGTTGATTTCAGTCTCACGTAGCAAGCCGATTTGGATATCTCCCAACCACATAGAACAGGAACCAATTCCTTCTCTGCAGAAACTAAGCAGAAGCTACACAACAGAGGTCTTAGAGATGCCGGGCGCACACTTTATCTACTGACTAGGGATTATACCTTCTACTCTCATGTACATCTTATGTACTCCCGCCTTGACAACCTTTTTCTTAACCAAGATCTAATAGGCTCGCTTCAAGAGGCTAAAATCTTACCCCTCTCTATTTTGGACCATTGTCCGGTCTCAATACGTCTGAAATGGAATGGAGCTAATCCCAGGACACCAAAGTGTTTTTTTCCAATCTCCCTTACGAGACTCAGACTGCTAAGAACCAAATTGCGTGAAGTGATTTCTGACTTTTTCAATTTAAGTACACCTGGAGACACGTCAGTATTTAATAATTGGTACACTTTTAAAGCAGTAGTACGGGGTAAATGCATTGAGCTTAGCTCCACCTCAAACAAACAAAGGGTGAAGGAAAGGGAAAAATTGGAGGCAGCCTTGGAAATGGCCAAAAGGGATCACAAGAACAAACCCAATAGAGGCTCCCTACACACTCTTACAGCCCTACGGGGCAAACTCAAGGCAATATACACTAACAGAGCAGAGTACACGTTGTTGAAACTACGCCAACTTTCTTATTCCCAGGGCAACAAAATAGGCAAACACTTAGCCAGGCAACTGAAAGAGAAAAAAGAACAGGAATATATAGGGGGTATACAGGATGCAGAGGGTAGTTTGGTTCACACAGATGTGGGGAAGGCGGAGGTGTTTGGAACCTTTTACAAGACGCTGTAGCACTGGGGAAGCAAGAGACATAGAGCAGCAAACTAGATACCTCCAGGCACTACACGTCCCGCAGGTCTCCCGAGAATGGAATGAAACACTCAAAGCTCCCATTACACAGGAGGAAGTAGGGGCAGCCATTAACGCACTCAAAATCCACAAAGCCCCTGGTGCCGATGGCCTGATGGCCCACTTTTATAAGACCTTCGCCCCAGACCTTCTCCCGCACCTCACGCATCTTTTTAACACAGTGGCAGAGGAGGGGGGGTTCCCAATCAATGGCCGAAGTAGTGATCATGGTCATTCCCAAACCTGGGAAAAATGTTATCCTGTGCTCTTCATATCGCCCCATCGCTCTCTTGAATTTAGATGCAAAACTATATTCGGCGATTCTAGCGGCTCGCTTGAATGACTTAATGCCAGACTTAGTCCACCCTGACCAATCAGGTTTTATAAAAGGTCGGCAGATCCATGATAACATTCAGCGCACAGTGCACATTACAGAGAAGGTCACCAAGCGCAAGAATCCAGCGGTGCTTGTGGGCTAGATGCCGAGAAGGCGTTTGACAGGGTGGACTGGTCATTCCTTTTTAGCACGCTCGTGCACTTTGGCTTCGCAGACAAATTCATTAACATAATCAGGGACAACTACACACAACACAAATCAAGAGTACAGGTGAATGGGACTCTTTCGTCTCCCTTCCCCCTTATGTGGGGAACTAGACAGGGGTGCCCGCTGCCACCCCTATTGTTTGCTTTAAGCATCGAGCCCTTGGCAATGGCTATCCGGGAGTCCCCAATGATTAAAGGTATACCCTTTGGAGCTGACTCCCACAAAATATCACGTTTCGCCGATGATGTACTGTTGTCACTTGGGGAACCAGCCATCTCTCTTCCTGCAATGCAATCCGAACTGCTGGGATTTGAAGCAGTCACAGGGTTTAAAGTCAATCTGAATAAATCCTATATACTTAATATTACGATCCCTGTAGAAGAGGCCACTGCACTGCAGGCGAGCACTCAACTCAAATGCACAATTCAGTCTTTGCAATACTTAGGGGTACAGCTGACGCCACAGGTGGTGGGGCTTTACAAGACCGAACTTTCCATCCTCTCTCCTTCAACTACAAAAAGATCTTGCACACTGGAAAAACCTCTTTATCTCATGGCTTGGTCGCATACATGCGGTAAAGATGACGGTACTTCCCAAACTTTTATACCTATTCCAGGCACTCCCTATTGAACTTGATAAAACTCTCCTCCCTAAGATAAAATCTCTAATCACATGGTTTATTTGGCAAGGGGGGAGGGTGCAACTATCCTTCTTCTTGCTGAGATGACCAAGAACGGAGGGAGGGGTGGGACTGCCTGACTTTGGCCTGTACTATAAGGCAGCCCAGCTACGGATGGCGACGGAGTGGTCGAAACGAGAGTCAGAGAAACACTGGCTGTACATGGACCGTGCCATTGCGGGGAGAACCATCTGGGATCACCTTTGGAAACCCAAGAAAGATCAACCCGAGAACGCCTATATCAGCACCCCCACCCGCACTACTCTAAAAGTTTGGGATTTTATTTCGGGGAGCACACAGTGGACTACATTCCCCTCACCCTATACTCCAATGCATTTTAACCCAGCTTTCCCACCGGCATTACACGAGGGTCACTTCACTCCATATGGAAAGAAGGGGGCTGTCTAACACTATCCCAATTGTTCCATAACTATGACATGCTCACTTTTGCTAATTGCAGGAGGAAATTCCATCTAGAACAGACAGAGCACTTTCACTATCTACAGCTCAAGCACTGGGCACATACCCCCCACATACACGATGCAGCCACAAGGGAGAAGACGAAGTTTGAAAGGTTTGTACAAAAAGTAGATTCTATGAGAGGAGTGTTTTCCTTTCTGTCTAGCTTGCTCCTCTCTTCCATGCATTCCCAGCGACCACGATATATGGCAATGTGGGAAGGGATCATACAAAGAGACATAGGGGACAGGGAGTGAGACGGTCTGTGGTCTGACATTACAAAATGTAATCACTAACTAGAACTCCGGGTAGCACACATCAAGACACTGGTAGACTGGTACATGTATCCCACCAAACTCAAAAGAATTTTCCAAACTCCTTAGACCAATGTTGGAGGGGGTGTGGGCTATTGGGCGACTTCCAGAACATATGGTGGGATTTCCCTACAATCAAACCCTTCTGGGAGGAAATCCTAGCTCAAATTAAAAGCACGTTGGGATATTCTATACTGACCTCCATTGAGGGAATCCTTTTGTGCGTGCGAGACCCATCGCTCGAACACCAAACTAAAGCTGATAAAGCTATCATGTGGACCTGCATTGGAGCTGTGAAAGTGACCATCGCGGCAGCATGGAAGAAAAATACAGCCCCCGCCCCCTCTCTGTGGCACTCCAGGCTCTGGAAGATACTCTGTCTAGAAAGAATGACAGATATATTCTGGGACGACTATACAAATTTTGAATATAAATGGGGTCCCTTGGTAGCTTTTCTCACAAAAGGTTTACCACTGGCAGTGTTTCCACCCTCAGTCAAGGGCATGCACCTCTTCCAATTCTAAAGGTATACACAAGTCTAAGAGGAAGAGAGCACCACAATATGTCACCACCACCACTCACTTTGTTTGTTGGGAGGGGGAGGGTTTTTTTTCTTTTTGGGGAGTATTCTGTTTTCTAGGGACACCCTCCCAGTTGGAAGGGATCGGGTTCAAATCTATCACAAAAGAAAGTTGGGTTGAATGTATGCATGCTTACTATGTGGCGCATCCCAAGCCGGTAAAATCTCAGAAACTGTACCTATCAATGGCAGTCTAATACTGTGAAGGCTTGGGCACAATATGTAGATGAAAGTCCAACAATGTTATACACACTAATCCATATATTGTTCAATTAATATGCATACTTCTTTGGAGAAATGGCAATGTAATGCTTGTTGAAATGCTAATAAACACATGTTTGGAAAAAAATATATATCGATTTTCTTTTTTTTCAATTTAGTTTTTTCAAACGCTTTTGAACTCTTCTTGTATTTTGAGCTCTGTTTTGGTCCTTTGTTTATATACTATGACCTTACCAAGGGGAGGGTGTTATATGGCCCTTAGGGTCATTGGCGACATTACTAAGTTAGCATGAGCTATGCTGCCATGACACTGCTTTTGTGCACGTTACTACATGCTCTTTATTTTGCAAGACACTCTTTATCCCTTTCACATGAGAACTGTCTGCTTTTCACATTCTCTGCTGAGTTCCTGGAGTTTAGTCTGAATACGATGTGCAAGGTTGATAAACAATGCCCCTTGTTATTCAGTTCTGGTCAGTCCCTAGCACCTGGACAAAACATGCTAAAGACAGCTGCATTGCTGGAGACTCATGCTTTGATATTACGGGGATGCATGTTGTTTTAAAACACACTTGGAGAGAGCCCTATCCATGGAGAAGAGCTATGCTGTTCCTATGATGTAAACCTTCCATCTAGGCTTTAAGATATGGGGTCTGCTGACAAAGCCCAGAGATCTTCTTTTATATAATAAACTTCTTACAGTCAAGGGGAGGGTGGTTAGGCCTTCTAGTCCTTTTCCACCGTCTTTTATGTAATGGCTTCCCCCTTCTTACTCTATTGAATTGTAACAATGCTAATTGTTCTGAGCTTATGCATTTTGCTGCTCGTAGTGGCTCGTATATCGTATTGTAGTGCACGGTAGTTAAAATAAACATTTTGAACTATTACAGTGATTCTGCCAATTCTTATTATGAACAAGTACGAGTGAGCGAGCAAAAGGGTATTTCTTGCTACCGCGATTCCTGGGAGAGTCGGGAGTGTTGTATTCTGGGTTGTATAATCATTTGTAGCTTCATGATTTTAGAGGAGAACAAATGAGACACTATAGCTAGTCGGTTTTGGGAATTGGGTACTAAAGTGGTAGGTCCTGGTCCTGGTCCTGTTCTCCTGCGCATTGTTCTGTGTAGGTGCAGAATCCCCGCAACATAAGCTTCTGCTTTCATGTTAACAAATGAGACATATACATACACTGAACCCTAGTGCTTGCTAGGGAAGGGAACTAGAGGCTATGGGGTGTTCAGGGTAAGCTGGCCTCCAAGTAAGACATGTACACACAAAAGAAGCTACCATGAATAGATATCTGATTTATATGTGAAACCAGGTGCACTACGCTTACTTAAGTGGGGTGCCAGGCATCTCAAAAAATGTGAAGGGCTGTGCTCAAACACCACCAGGTGTCATGCTTCATCATTGGCAGTCCTCGCTCTATAGAAACCGCATTTTGTAGAGAGCGGGCCATCACCTGACGACAGGGAGGCACTCCAAAGAGCTAAGTGGGGGGGCCATGAAAAAGTGAGAGCTTAAAAAATTAATGCAAACGTCAAATACAATTTATTTGTTAGGTGTTTGCTTTATATTAAAAGTAAAGCGTGGGGGCCAGGGGGTTTAGTATCCCATCCCCATCTGTGTCGGCAACATGTTTCTGCCGTGTGGGCCGAGATGGTCCATGGCATTCATCAGGATGAGATATAAGGGCTCCTATCCTATCACACCCCACCCCCCCCACTTAGCTATTAGAAGTGCCTCCCTGTCTCCAGAGGAAGGCCTACTCTCTACCAAAAGCGGTTTCTAGAGAGCGAGGACTGCCAATTATGAAGCATGACACCTTTTGGTGTGTGAGGACAGTCCTTCACATTTTTTGAGATGCCTGGCACCCCAATTAAGTAAGCGTAGTGCACCTGGTTTCACGTATAGAATCATTTATCTATTCAGAGTAGCTTCTTTTGTGTGTACATATGTTATGTTATGTTAATTGTGAATTTCTAAAGTGCACGTTTACCAGCAGGTCTCTTGACGCTAGGATTAGAGAAGGAGAAATCGAAACCGGAAACAGTCTAATTATGTGCTAGAGTAAAAAGCCAAGTCTTAAGCAATTTTATGAAACACAGATAGACTTTTCAAGTCTCAGGGTAGTAGGCAGAGAGTTCCACAATTTCGGGCCCAGTACAGAGAACCGAGACCATCCGGTGCGTTTGCGTCTGAATCTCAGTACTACCAGTAGATTCATATGCATTGATTTTAGGGTGCGCTGAGGGGAGTATTTGAGGAATCTTGAAGATCTGAATTTGGGACCCATACCATGTAAGGCTTTGAATAGGATGCATCCTGTTTTAAACAGTGATTGCTGCTCCACCGGAAGCCAGTGTAGTTCTTTCAGCAGTGGTCTAATATGGCACTGTTTATCTTGTTGGTAAATATATCTGGCTGCTTGATTCTGAATCATCTGCAGACGATGCTTCTGGTTTTGCGGTAGGCCAAGGTACATCGCGTTTCCATAATCAATTTTGGAAAGGATCAAGGCGATAATGATTTGGATGCTGGCCTCTCTGCTGAAAAATCTTCTGATCTTTCGCAGTTTCCGAAGTTGGACAAAGCAAGCAAAGGTAACAGAGCCAATCTGGGAGCTCATAGAGGGATCCGAATCTATTTGTACGCTCAGGCTCTTAATCACAGGATTAGGGAGAGGAGTCACACCTAACTCCAAAGGCCAGTGTGCGGGAGTCCAAAGCAGAAGTTTTTTGGGGGAATAATGATTTCAGTTTTTTTTCCGGATTCAGTTTTAACTGGTTGCTGTTCATCCAGTTCTTGATGAACAGCATAGAGTTCCTAAAAAATTCCTCTGATTTAGTTGACTCTTCAATGGCAAAAATTAGCTGCATATCATCAGCATTATTATAAATTTAAATCCCCATCTTCCGGAGTTTGGATATGAGTGGGCGTATATACACATTGAAGAGAATCGGGAGAGAGAGGAGCCTTGTGGGACTCCACATTTCATATTTACAGTATTGGACTTGTAGGGTGAGAGCCATACCGATTGCTTGCGGCCCTCTAAAAAGGATCTGAACCAACTCAAGGCAGTGCCTTTAAGACAAATGCAGCAATGCGTTCAACAGTATTTTATGGTTGATGGTATCGAAGGCAGCAGACAGGTCTAAGAGAATCAGAGCCTGAGTGCACTTCACATCCGCCTGACCTTTTAGATCATCTATAATGGAAAGTATAACAGATTCGGTGGAGTGTGATGGGCGAGAACCTGCCTGGTGGGTGTCCAAAATGTTGGTTACCTCTAAGAAGGAACTAAGACAGCTGGCTACATATGTCTCCAACAATTTAGCAGAAAAGGGAAGGAGAGATATAGGTCTACAGTTATCCAGTTTAAGGGGGTCAATGCCTTGCTTTTTTTGCAACGGGATGACCACTGTTTTTTTGAAGCCCGAAGGCACAGTACCTTGGGAGAGAGAAAGATACAAGAGGTCAAGGATAGTGTCTGGAAAAGCCAAGTAGATGGATTTTAATATGTGGAGTGGGCACACCTCCTTGGGGGAACCTGATTTTACTTTGTTTACAAGATCAGAAAAAAGTTTTCAATTTAGACAGGGGAAGGTGGTCAGAGAGGTAGAGTTGGAATTGTTGAGGGGGTCTTCTATGCTGCTATGGCTAGAGTCAATTGAGTCTTGAATTTTTTCGATTTTTTTCACAAAGAAAAAGTTCAGATCATTATAAAGTTTTTGTGTGGCAATGATGGGAGGGGGGGTCACACGACCAGGATTAGATAACTCTTTCACAATCCTCAAGATATCTTTTTACCTATTGTTTGAATTGATTACTTTGTTAGTGAAAAATAATCTCCTTGTCTCCAGGATGGATTTTTTATAGGTCGTTAGGCTCGCAATGTATTGCTCTTTATCCTGGGCTTGACGTACGTTTCGTTTCATCATTTTTAAATCAGCAGTAAACCATTTAGATGCTTCATGTTGCCTTATGCGGGAGGTTGTTGTCTGGATAGGGGCATGGATATCTATAGCCTTCAGTTGCCAATTGGCAATCTCCCTCTCAAAACTATCTAAGTCCTCCTGAATAGTGGGCTGCTCGTGGTTTAGCTTGTCCAAAAGAGATTTCATATCAATGCGGTTCCAATTTCTGAAAGTACCTTTTAAATGAGGTGACGATTTAGGCAACGACATATCACCCAAAGTAAAACTGATTGTATAATGGTCTGACCATACACAGGGGTAAATGGCTAAGTTCTGGAGTGTAAGATTGATAGACCACATTTGATCAATTGTATCGCCTTTGATGTGCGTGGGAGAGTGGATGTGTTGAATGAGATTTAAGCTAGCAAGGGACTCAGTTAGTTCCAAGGCTGACTTTCCCCCTTCCGCCTCGTTTGCCCAATAGTTTAGGTCACCTAAAATCAGGACTTTGTCGTAGTCTATAGTCAGGGATGAGATGTTATTAGCAAAGACTTTAGGGAAATCTGGCATCACTGTAGGTGGTCTGTACAAAAGTTCACATATCAATGTGCTGTTTGGGGAATCCAGTTTGACTACAAGATTGTCAACTAAAGGTATTTCTAAAGGGGAAATGGCAGTAAAAGGTAGTCCTTTCTTGACAGCAACAGCCACCCCGCCCCCTCTTTTCCTGAAGGTCTATTAGTTTGTAAAAGGAAGTCGTTTTTACGAAATGTAGCTAATATTTCATGGGTGGATTCCTCTTATAACCAGGTTTTTAGCCAAAAACAACATTTCTCGTAAGTCAGTTGTCAAAAGATTAAAAAAATTCCAATTGGTGCTTAGCAGCAGAGCGAGTGTTAAGATACATAATGTTTAATTCCTTCACATGAGGTTGTCGCCCCTCATGGACTGGTGAAATGGTATGGCTAGAAGTCTGACAGCTCTCCTTTTGTTTACCAAAATGAAGTGCTAGATCTGGATGAAAGCTGCCTTGCTCTTCCACCTCAAGTTGAAGTTGAGGGTCAGGCAGTTGCCTATCTTGCAGGACCATAGTTTTGATGTCTTCCGGTGAGTAGGAGGATTTTTGGCCATAATGGCATGCCCCTTGCCCCGTCCAGGCGCGGACGGGCACAGACGGGCTTGCCTTAGGTGCGCGTTTGGCACGCCAGTGGCCCGCCTGCGCTGCGGGCATGAATTTAAAGCCTGCGGCAGTGTTAAGTGCTCCTCCCCCCTCCCGGCTGATAGCTTACGCTCCTATTGGCTAAAGACAATACGGGGTGTTGCTTGGATCCTAAACACCAAGTATCAGGAAGGATTAAATCTGCGTTACAATGTCAGATTCAAAGGTAACAGGCATGAAAGCGGCGCAACTAAAGTACTTCTAATGGAGCAAAATAGCAAATCACGGTGTGCAAAAATACATTTGAAAAAAACTGATGGCGCGAAAACTCCGATCAAAATATATCAATGAGACAACTTCAAGATCAAGCAAATTTGCGTTGCATGATTTACATCAGGAAGACTTTCGATTCTGCTTTTTATCCACATAAGTTGTAGTGGCACCATGTCAACTGAAGGCAATTATGAGGTAGGAAACAACAACTAACGAACGAATATAAAAAATGTGCGCTTGTCAAAATAATAGATTTTCTTTTTACAGTGGTGGAATTTTGTATTTATGTGTGTATTTGAGGTTGTACTTAGCACCTTTCTGCACTGATTTCTTAAAGTTGTGATGGTTCATCCATAAATTGCGTTCAGAAAAATTCATGTTCTAAAACAATGATGCACAGTTATAGGAAGTGATGTATCTTGTTCACAAACGTCTTCAAACTACTAAATGTAAAATCTTTCTTTAAATGTAATAAAATGAAAAATAGACACAAATGCTAATCACACAGAGCAATCTGAAGAAGGGCATTACAAAAAAAATTCTAATGGAGCTTTAATTCTGTAATATTTAGAGGGCTATTCAACTGGATTGAACAGCACGGTTGGACACACATTTAGAAATAAGGAACTCAATCTGTAAAGTACAAATGTCCCACTGCATGAAAACGTTGCTCGTAGGATTAGGATACTTCATATTATGTAACATTTGTAAAGCTCTGCGTGTTGCTTGTTTAAAGTATTTTGCCAAAAAAATTCAAAGCACCCGAAAGGCACTCAAGGTAATATTAGGAAATGAATCACTAAAGTTACTTCCAGTTGAATTTTGCTGGGTGTTTGACACATCTATACACAGGCAGAGTTTTGCTTTAAATTTCCAGAATAAGATATCTTATTTATCTGTGCCTTCTTCTCGTTCTATTCGATTTTTGATTTATATTGCTTTTTTCATTAAAAGACAGAGATTCCTGAAAAAGTATGATTTACATAGCCGGGTTTTTTCTAGCGTTTTCAATCACAAATTTAAATTGTGACTCTGGAAATAGTCAGTGGAAGCTCCTCCGCTATGGCAGACGAGCATAACCCCACTGCTTTAAAAGAGTGCGAGGAAGAAGAAACATACAATTAGAATACTTTATAGTTATTATCATTTTATGCTATGTGATGCTTTGCGGGCGGGTGGGTGGTGCTGCTCTGCTCTTGGAGCACAGCAGGGAAGGAGTGGTTTGCCCACTCCTTAGTGCGCAATGACTGTTTGGTCAGCCCTCTCAGGCTGCCCTAACCAGTCATGTGCACTTTCCCCGTTCTCCATGCAGGCTGCATTACAGTCCATGGCAGTTGACTATTTCCTGTTTTACTGTTCTTTTGGCTTGGTACGTTACAAGAAATGCTTCAGTAGTTCCTCTTTTTTGTGGTGGCTTCTGAGTAATGGGGCCATCTGGGAGGAACTTTTTGGGTTTCAGCAAGGGAATTGGTACTACCAAAAAGGAGAAGTATGTCATGAGTAAGGGCTGCATCCAGGAAGACCAGGACTTGGAGTAATGAAGATTACTGGTAATTAACTGAGGTATTAACACCAGGAATACTTACTCGGCCCGGAACTGAAACTTTAACATGCAGTGATAGAGTTAAGCACTTCCATCCATTGTCTCCATGGGTCCTTGGATACAATATGGGGAAGTTGGTGTTTACCTGTCTCCAATAGGTGAAACTCATCGCAAGGGTTACGAAGAACCACTGAGGAACATAATGGGGTACGTAGAAGTAAATTTAATAGGAGTTCTACATTCTACTGCAACTCGAACCATAACAGGGCCCTCAACCCTTTAACGTCTCCATTCATGCCAAAGTCAATGAATATATGTTACATCAGGGAGACGCAGTGGGCCCTCATCACATTCTGCAGCAGAGGGCTGTCATTTTGCATTATTTTGTGTGTTTTTTTAAGCTGACTAGCAATAAAACTGATGTTTTTTTTATACCTTGTTGTATTGATTGATTGATAACCGGCTTCCGACCATGCCAAAGCATTGAAACCGCTCTATTGGCTGTGGTAGAGCAAAGTAGAAAAATCCTGGACTCAGGAGGTTCAGCGGCCATTCTACTCCTGGACCTGAGCGCCGCTTTTGATACGGTGAATCACTCGATTCTGATTCGGCGACTCAGGAGCATAGGTGTGGACGGTACGGCGCTCCAATGGCTATCCTCCTTCCTTTTTGAATAAAACATTGTTTCTAAGCCCACACACCTCCTGAGCGGGGTGCCTCAGGGCTCCTCACTCAGCCCGACTCTTTTTAATGTTTATATGTCCCCTCTAGCAGCCAGAATAGCTCCATATGGAATCCGGATAGTCACCTAAGCCGATGACACCCAATTGGTGGTCAGGCTTAACCAAGCCTAACAGAAAATCCATACCCTCTACTCCTGTCTAAACGATATCTCAAACTGGATGGACGACTCCCAGCTTAGGCTTAATGGAGGAAAAACTGAGATTAAGATTTTAGGCAACTCTCTCAGCTTTAATCCCAGCTTGATGTGGACCTCTTGCATGGGCCCAGCCCCAATCCCTAAATCAGAAATTAAGAGCCTTGGGGTATGGCTGGACCAAGACCCCAGTCTTAGGACCCAAGCCAGAAAAACAGCAGCTCTCTGCTACAGCCTACTTAGAATGACCTGAAAGGTCCTGCCCCTCCTTCTGTTCGCGGCTAAGAAAGTATTGGTCCATTCATTAATACTCTCTAGACTGGAATATGGGAACGCCCTGTACCTGGGCGCTCCCATCTCCGCAGTCAGAAAACTCCAATCTGTACAAAACAGTGCCGCAAGGCTGTTGATTGGAACCACCAATAAGCTATTAGCCAAACTGGCCCTCCGCTCCCTCCATTGGCTCCCGGTTCAGGAACGGATTAGGTTCAAGGCCTTGTGCTTAGTACATAAGGCAAGGCAGGGACTCGGCTCACCCCTGATCTCCACCATGATTCGTCCATAAAAAGCCAATCGGATTCTTCGATCAGACGATCTGTACTTGGCAGATATCCCTAGGATCAAGAGGTCTAGGAGTGGTGGTAGACTTTTCTCCTATAATGCCTTCAAACTCTGGAATTCCTTGCCTCTCCACCTTCGCTCAATTCCTGATCACCTGGCCTTCAGGAAGCAATTAAAGACCATGCTATTTCCTTAAGCCCTTCTGGTCCCCTGTGTCAGTTACCATGTGCACTATAACTGCCCTTCCATTCCATTCCATTGATTGGAGAAAATTATGATGTATGTGAAAAAAATTGGGAAATTCAAAATCATGTTTCCTATTTTCAAATAGCAGTTACATATTGTCAAACCAGTGTATTCTCCTCTAGCTGAATCTCCTGGCTTTATATTTTTTAATTACCCGTTTTTTTTTAACATCTTTGCTTGAAATGTTTTCCTTCAAACATGTCTATTGTAAATTCCTACTTCTTATTGAACATGCATAGTTATCCTTCAATGGGTGAACTTAGTCATTATTACAAAACCACAATACAACGTGTTCCTGTGTGATGGATATGCTGCATCCAAAAAGGATTTTGTTTATATCTAACAAGCAAAAGTGGAAAGAGTTTTCCCCCCCAATAAATTCCAATTTGAGCTTACATGCCAAGGGCAAGAGCGTCACAATTATTTTGTTATATAGTAGATATTTCTGTTTAATTTCCTAACAAGAAGAAGCATCTGCCAGCCAGCGTGCAGTACCCTGGGGACCACGGAACACATGTATAAACATACAGTTCATTTAGGCAACTTCTGGTGCCTGACAAGACTGCAGTATATTTCGTCGTTTACGGCACAAAAATACATTTCCTTAATATGAAATACTTCATTCTGTTTGCCCCAAAAGGATGGGTTTTTCTACAGAGCTCCATGCGCAGAAAGTGCCTGATCAAGCAATGTGTGTAAACGCAGTAAAGGTGAAGACATAAAATGAAAATCAAAACAGGCAAAACAGAGAAATAAAAAAATATGAAGTACAAAAGTAGCACCAAGTCCACATAGAGTTCTATAGGAGATAGAAACTGAGCCGCCATTTACAGACGATTATAGCACAAAGGCAAAGCTCTGGACACCCATCGACAGGTACGTCAAAATCATTCCTGCTGCATCACAACACCAAACTTTATGCCAAAATAAGAACGTTTAAAGAATAAAAGATCTTCAAGAAACTATTGGGTATATTCACAAGAACGTGTGCTAAACATCAACAAAAAATGTAAACGCAACTTTACACATTGCAGCCTATCGCAGGAAAATAGCCCTGTGTCAACATTGAATTCACAACAAGGCGGCCCCATACAATAGTTTGCCAAAACCGCGGCCAATGCCCACGATACAACCACCTCGACGGAGATAAAAACACAAACCCCAACACGAAAAAACCTGCGATGGGCCAAAGCGTGATGAGGAAATCAGCAATAAGCAGCACCAGGACTGCAACACATACCTGGCAGACTGGAAAAATCACCATAAAAGTGGAAAAAACACCCAAACACAAACTGACCAACACCCAAGCACCATGGAGGCAACCGGAGCAGGTGCAGACGACAAGCGCAATTCCACAAGCACCCCAGATGACCAGCCCGGGGCCTCAGGGACAGGGAAGGGCAAGGACAAGAAGAAGAGGAAGACAAAGTTCAGTCCGCAGGCCAACAGACTCATAGTCACGGAGGTGATGGAACACCATCAACAACTATTCGTCACCTCCAACGTGTCATTTGGAACCAAAAATGGAATATGGCGGGACATCGTGGACAAGGAGAATGCCGTCGGAGAGCACAAAAGGGCAATGGACGAGGTCAAGAGGCGATGGAATGACATCAAGCGAAAGACCAAGGAGAAACTTGCAGCCAACCAGAAGGCAACATTGCAGACTGGAGGTGGGGGCCCAGGCCACCGCTCGTGCTGGATGACATGGAGGAGCTGGTGTTGACAGTCATCAGTGTGGATACTGAGGCCGGAGTAGGGAGGCCGGACACTGCTCGACAGGACACGATATAACCGCAACAGGGTGAGTGACCACCAGGTACTGGGGGGACAGGTGGAGATGGCCACAATGGCACACATGCACAATCAAGCAGAGCACAGTGCACACCCTCAATGACACTGGGTCATCGCCCAGATCTATAGACTGTCACAATGTACAATGTCATGCTGTCTGAATGACAACATGTACCATGCGGCTACATACATGTGGACACATTGCAATACACCATCTCCCCTTCACATTGCAGGGCCACAGTCAACACCCCCTGCAGAGCAGTCACAGCCATTCTTCACTGATGATGAGGAGGACATACCCAGCATCGACGCACAAGCCCTCCTAGACATTATTGACATAATCCGCGACTCACGTCCAGGATCAGGCCTTCCCAGCTGCATCAAGGAGACCCCACCCACCACCCAAACCACTCAGCAGGAGGCACCCATGGCCCACGCAGTCTCCCAAGACCCCCAGAAACAACACATGGACTTCCAACACCGTGTGCTAGAGGGCCAGAGGGAGACGGCTGAGGAGGTGCAGGTGGGGTTTGACCTCATGGCTACCAAACTGGATGCCATCCATGGGTGTCTAGCCCACTCCATGGTCTCTAGCGAGCCCTGACTGATATTGCTGGAGCCCTGACGTGGAGAGAAGAACACCTGTCCGCTCAGAGGGGCTCCAGAAATACTAGCCGTGAGCTGGCACACATGCGGAGGCTCATGGAAGACATGGTGCGGATGGAGGTGGAAAGGATGGCCGCCACCGCTGCACACCAGCGAAAAGTATATGGAATCAACCATGCCCTGCACATCCTCATCAAGGCATTGCTGCCACAAGGCGTGGCAACGATGAATGCTGCTGCCCCCACACCATCCACTTCTCCGCCTCCTGGTGTGCCATTACCTCACAGTGCCTCAGCCGGTACTGCAACACCCATAGGTGGGGCAGAGCACACATACGGGGACGAGGACGTGGATGGGTTTGTGATCAGGAGGCACTAGCATTCATTTCCGCCACCTGGCCTGTTTCTTCTTGGTGCCGCACATGGCCTCTTGACCTTCCACTGATCCCCGATACACTCCGATGCATTCACCTTGGACAGCGACAAGAACTGCCATATCCTGTTTGATGACCAATGACACAACAATCAGACTGCGGACTGCACCCTTCCTCTTCTGCAGTACTTATCATCCCCGGATGGACTCTGGCTGGCCCTCCTTCAATTGTGTAGTGTGCTTGGCATTGCTCTGTACCGTTCCAGCTGCAACACTGCACTGGATGGGCAATAAGCATCCAGCAACGCACTGCTATGTTATGTCTTTCATCATTCATGTATGAATGTGTGGATGAATGTAGGGACAGTGATTTCCCTTACGTCAATGATGCTCATCCTGTGGAATGCCAGTCAGAGGGTGCTACATTGCATATTGTGTACCGAGTGCCATGGACACTACAACAGGGACACACGCATCAGTCACTTCCATGTACGGACATGGACTGAACCACGCCCAGAGCCCATGAGTCATTGTTGCAAGCCCTGCACTGGTCCGGCGCACGGCAGGCAAGAACCACTCTGCTTACGCTCTGAGGGGGGCCCTCATTGCTACCCCTCACAGGCGTACTCGCTGGTGGTGTGCAGGTCACTGGTCTAGTTGTCAGCATGTCATATCCACTCCCTGAGGGCAGGTTTGCACATATACCACACCCATCTGGCACAGGCGTCACAGGCCATGTGACTCCGCCAACATAAGGGGCCAACGACGTCACATTCCCCTCTGCCATTTGTGACTGGATGATGGACGCTCCACGTTCTCAATCATAAAGGGCCCATGAGTTGTTGCGCACAGGGTTAGTGGCACCCGATGCCTTGCGGCTATCACGGGCATACCACCATGTGGCGCTGACTGGGGTTACACAGGGTTAGTGGCACCCAAAGCTTTGCGGCCGGCACAGGCACCCCGCCATGGGACGGTGACTTTGGGTGCACTGAGGTAGGGGCACCTTAAGTGCTAAGCGGGTGTGCAGCCTGCGATGATGTCCCATCCCGGTGGTCTGGACACAGGTTTTGTGTGCCCGGCTTGACCGCAGTGTAAGCCAGAGCCAGCGGGCAGTGCGGGCCTACCGCCACGTGGTGTCGCTTCCAGGATCACAGAGTTAGTGGTACCTATTGGGCTTAGCGGGTGTGCAGCCTACGATGAGGCTGGGTGCACTGGTATGTCCTCTGCCATGGAGTAATCAAGACCCAGCACTAAACGTGAGACCTAGTGGCCTGCAGAGCGGGGCTGCATGATGTGGAGGGTGCCATGTCCCTGGGCTTGTGGCTTGCAGCGGCACGTGGTGGGGCCTCTTGTCTGCACTCCAGTGGCGAAGGTGAGCAGTGAGGCCTGGGTGTGCATGGGCGGGTATTCTCCGAAGTGCGGCGGGAGGGGCTGGGGTGCCTCTGCCTGGATGTGCATGGGCGGGCGATGTTGTCTTGTGCAATTGTGTGTACTCTGCCAATCATGTATCTGGACTCTGTTTCAGATGACAGGTCTGTCTCAGATGTGTGACCTGGTGAGCTGCAATACATACTGGCAAGTGGTTGGAAACACACCGGTGGCAGCAGGTGAGCAGTGTGGCCTGGCTGCGCAGGGGCGGCACTCTCTCTCTCCCTCGCTTCTTCTCTCTCTCTCTCCCCCTCTCTTCTTATCTCTCTCTCCCCCTCTCTTCTTCTCGCTCTCATCCTCCCTCTCTTCTTCTCTCTCTCTACCCTCTCTTCTTCTCTCTCTCTCCCCCTCTCTTCCTCTCTCTCTCTCCCCCTCTCTTCTTCTCTCTCTCTCTTCCCCTCTCTTCTTATCTCTCGCTCTCCCTCTCTTCCTCTATCTCTCCTTCGCTCTCTCTCTCTCCTTTGATGTGTGAAGTACACACCTCCTCATCATGATTTTTGTCTTGGAGGCTGTAACCTACGGATTGTCCCGAGGGGAGCCGCCATGTGTCATCATTTCAGTTCAGTGTTCATTTTAATAAAGTTTAATTTGTTGCTTCGAAAGTCAATGTGTGATGCTCATGTTTGTGAAGACACATGCATGTCACCAGTTGTGATTGTGTGACATCATGCAGATTATTTTGTACATGTTTAGGTATAGCTGATGTGGCATGTTTTTGGTAGGGGTTGCTGGGGAAAGGGGGTCCTGGGGGTGATGGCAGCGGGTGTTGTTGCCCTTGCGGCCCTCCGGGCTGCATGTTCAGTTGCCCGGGTTCATCTGTTGTTCTTCAGGTGTGTCTCTGGGCTGGGCTCCCTTTTGTGGTGCAGGCTGTGGTCCGACTTTGCACCAGGTCAGAGCAGGTGTTATTTTCCTGCTGCTGCTGTGCCTTAGTGCCTGTTTTGTGTTCTTATCACATTTCTGGCTGATCTTTGTAAATGTTGTGGAGTGGTGTTGTCACGGCTTTTGGCACGGCAACGCCTACTCTGCATCTCATTAGCGATAGTTGTGGGGTTCATCGGTGCGATGTTTTTTACAGCTGCTATCGCGGGTAAACTAGTGCTGTGGGATGTTAACACCAGCTTGTGATTGGGGCGATAAGTTTATCACTACTTTGGCTGCAATAAAGTGCCTTTCACTCGGCGATAGATCCTTGTGAATATGCCCCTATGTTGGATAAAGCTTTAAGCTTGTGGCTATCTGCAGACACTACGTACCAGGAAAAATCACTCTGGACCGCAACACACATACAGCATATGCCAGTCCAAAAAAGTGTAAGCCCCAACTCAAATGGAAATACACTGTTCATTCCTTCATGTTGCCCAAGGATTTAAATGTAGTTGCCTAAAGCAGAAAAATGTTTCCCACATGAGATGCCTTAATGTCAGGCCTGGAAAACGTCCAAAAATTACAACACAAACGTTGAGTCAGTCACACATAATTTGAAATCAAGTTTATTTTACGCAGATAAACAAAACAGTTAATACACGGAAGCAAAACAAGGGATAAAGCAGCCATATGTGCACATCAGACACTGCATTTACCAACAAGTTGCACTTAATAATCAAAATGTAGGAAATCAGGACTTGATGATATGGGTCATAAGTTAGTCCAAATCAACATAGGGATAATAGCAGCGTACACAATGCAACATAACACCACCCGTGCTCTGGAATTTGATTGATTTCTGTTTTTTCTAAACTGAAAATAAAAAATTAAAAAATCTTTTGAAGGTGTCAAAGTTCATTAGGTCGGACGTTTTGTACATATATTACCTCTACGTCCCTCAAACTCGACCCAGTCATCACATATAAGGTATATTCCACTGACAAGAAACAAAACATAAAACTATTGATGGCTCCACCCACCCTCCTGCCAGGGGCTATAACACCATAGCCAGCACAAAGCATGTCCTGTTTTGTCTCATGTCGATGGACATTGCAGAAGATACTGAGGTAATTGCTGGTCTCTTACCTCCATCATGTTGTCTCCTGGCTTCTCCTTCTGCTGGGCTCTGGGAGTGCCTTGAGACTGCCGTGGGAGCGGCTGGAGTCGGGACGCAATTGTTGGCCCAGGGACTCTGTGAGTTGAGGCCGGGTGCCTGTCACGCTGGGCTTGGTCAGGCCTCGGTTGCCTTCTTTTTCTCCTCTTTCTGTGGGGTGCCCTGCTTTCTGACTGTTGTGATGCAGCTCTTTCCTTGCTGCCTTGGGCTGCTGTGTGGCATTCTATGGCCATGCATCTGCGGCAGCTGACAGCAAGCTTTTGCTTCTCCCTGTCACTGTGTGCACTGGGGCTGGTTTAAGGTGGTATTTTCTGCTTTCTGGGGGAAATGTGTTTATGTTGGTTACTTTGTTCTTTGTTCTGTCATTTACTTATGGTTCAGTATGAGGAAGCACAGTCAGAAAAGCAGACATTGCTCTCCTGATTCTTTGCTCCCATCCTTGAGGGCAGTGTGCATTCAGTGCCTCCTTTGAAGAAATGGAGGGGGTTGATGATGCACACCTGAAGAAACTTATTTTGGAGACTTTGTCTGCTATGACATCTAAAAAGGGGGCTGGTGTTTGCTCTGGGGGGTTGCATGACCTCTATCCGAATACTTCCAGCTCAGTGTCTTCCGATGGTTCTTCCTTGGGTTCTGTGGACCTTAAGGGAAAATATATATCTAAGAATTTGTTGCCAGACATTCTTTCCCATTTAAGTGATAACATGAGTTTCTCTGATGAGGAGGTTGCCAGCAGGTCCAGGGACATGGTTTTGCCCCAGTTTCAGAAGCAGTCTTCTAAGGCATTGCCCATTCATCCTTTCATGATGGCCTTTCTTTTGAGAGTGGTTGGATCCCAAACGCATAATGATGCCTCGCTTCATGTCTAAGCTGTACCACTTGCGGGACATGGAGGATACTATTTCGGAGCCTTTTGTGGCCAGTCTGGTGGGGCGTCCATCGTTAGCTGAAGGATGCTCTCAAGGACATTGTGGATAAAAAGATTGACTCTTCTCTGAAGAAGGCTTATGAAAGGTTCCCATCTCGCCATCCGTTCTGGGGTGTATGGTGCTTATGTGGTTAAGTCGTTATTATCAAACTTCATGTCCTTGTCCTCTGCTCTGCAGGACAGTGGACATTTCCCTGAATTGTTGGAATCCATGGAACGTCAGGCTGAGCGCCTCTCTGATATTACGTTTGACTCTGTATGTGCTTCTGCTCTGTCCTGTGGTGCATCCACAACTGCTGAAGGTTTGGAACACAGATGTTGCTCAGTAGTCCATGGCTTTGTGATTGCTGTTTACTGGTCTTCGTCTTTTTGGTAAAGACCTTGAGAAGAAGTTGCATAGGGTGTACAAGGAACAGAAGCATTCCTTTTCTTTTTGTCATCAGCAGTGGCATAAGGAGGCATACTTATGACTATATCTCTTTACAACAAATGTGCTACAATGCATTCCATTACAATGCAGTCATTACAATGACCGCGTTGTTGCAACGCGAACCATTACATTGCAAGTTGTTACAACGACTTGCTTTAGGGAGCGGGCTGGACTTAGGAATAGTATAAATTACTATTTCTACTCCAGTTGGTGCAACAGCTTGGAAGGTGTTGGATTGTAAATCCAATACCAGCGCGCCCCCTACAGCAAGTCATTGAAACGACTTGTGATGTAATGGTTCGTATTGTAACAATGCGGTCGTTGTAACAACTGCATTATAATGGAATGCGTTGTAGCGCATTCGATGTAAACAATGTCTCCCATTCTTTTCCTTGGCTAAATCATTTTGGCAGCCTTCTCATCAGTAGAGGAATTCTTTTAGGATCTAGAAGGGATCTGGGAGGGGTTCCCCAGGGAAAGTTTTAGAAGAAGCCTTCTCCTGAAGCTGGTCCTGAAAATCAGCGTTCCTGACTATGTCGCCTTCAAAGGCAGTCCCGCTGGAGTTCTGCCAGAGGTTGGTGGGAGGCTGCACCATTTCCGGGTGGCGTAGAATCTCACAACGATGAACCAGTGGGTACTGGATGTCTTGGACCAGGGTTACCGGATCAAGTTTGTGGTCCCCCTTGCGTCAGGCAGGATGCAGACTCCGATTCTGAAAGAGGTGTTGTGGCGACGGATCGTGATCAACCTCCGGCCCCTGAACAGGTTTGTCTGAAGTACACCCTTCAAGATTGAGACCCTGCAGCTTGTGATCTCGTTGATTCAGGCCGGCTGGTAGATGTCTACCTGGGATCTTCAG
The DNA here is from genome assembly GCF_964204655.1 of Triturus cristatus. Classification (NCBI taxonomy): domain Eukaryota; kingdom Metazoa; phylum Chordata; class Amphibia; order Caudata; family Salamandridae; genus Triturus; species Triturus cristatus. The sequence continues at coordinate 637,731,846 of NC_140591.1, forward strand.
GATGCGTATCTGCATGTGCCTTTGTGATTCCAGAGGTTTGTAAGGTTTTACCTCTGGGGTCATCATTGGCAGTTTTGGGCCCTCCCTTTGGGCCTGCGTTCCTTGTCCAGAGTCTTTACCAAGGTGGTGGCTCCCCTTGTAGATCACCTTCATATCATGGGGGTGTCTGTGTTTCCCTACCTAGATGACTGGCTTCTGCAGGCCGCCTCTGCCTTGGTGATGTCTCAGCATCTGGATTTGACCATTTGTATGCTAGAGGGCCACTGCTTTCTCCTGAATTTTCTCAAATGCCATCTTCGTCCTACCACAAGGCAGTCCTTTATAGGGGCAGACTTCAACTCTGTACTGGGCAAGGTGTTCCTGCCTCCCTCCAGGATCCTATGTCTACAGTCGTTATTGGGGGCTCTGTTGTCTTGAACTTCATCTTTCCAGCTTAATTTGATGGAGATGCAGGGGCACATGACAGCCTCAATGTTCATGGGTCCATGGACCAGATTGCATCTTCGCCCCTTGCTGTGGCATCTTCACTGCTTTGTTAGCTTCCCTGTTCATGTTTTCTCCTTGAAAGTTCCTGTGTGTCCGGATGTGCTGAGCAGCCTACAGTGGTGGATGGACCCTTCCAATCTCAACTGCGGCATGTGGTTGCATCCATCTCCACCGGTGGTACTGACGATGGATGCCAGTGCGTTGGGTTGGGGTGCGACTCTGGGTCAGTTGAATGTGCACTCTCATTGGCAGGAATCAGGGTCTTGCTGGTCTTCCAACTGAAAGGAACTGTCTGCTGTGGATGGGGCCCTCCGATAATTTCAGGGTTCTCTGTCGGGTTGCAATGTTCTGGTGAGGTCCGACAACACTTTGACTGTTGCTTACATGAATCATCAAGGCAGTGCTCACAGTCAGTCATTGATTCTTGTGGCCTGAGCCATTGCAAGTTGGGCAGAGCTTCATCTCCAGGTAATTCCAGCTCAGCACATCTATGGCTTGGACAACGTGGTAGAAGATGCCCTTAGTCACAGGTTTCCATCCTCTCTGACACTGTTCCTGTCTCCCAGAGTGTTCCGTTTGATTTGCTGGAGGTTCAGGACTCTCAGGATGGACTTGTTTGCTTTCAGGAACAATGCTCTCCTGCCAGTCTTTTGTTCCCATATTCTGGAGCAGGGATGTGGGGTGTGGAGGCCTTGTCCCTCACATGGCCTCCTTGGTTTCTGTATGCCTTCCCTCCCTTTTCCATCATCCCTGCATTCCTGTTGAAAGTCCAGAGGGAGGGGGCTCAGGTGGTGGCTGTGTTGCCTCACTGGCCACAGAGATCTTGGTTCCCGTTGTTGGTGAGTCTAGCTATGGGCCCTCCTTGGATCATGCTGCAGTGCCCATCTCCTTTGAAGTCTTCCACTCCTCTCCTGCTGGCCCATCTCACCTTATTGGTCTGGAGGTTGAACAGTAGTTGTTAGGTGGCATGGGTTTTCCTGGCTACATTATTTCTGTGATGCAGGACTCACGTAAGATGTCCACTTTATCTTCTTATACTGAGCATTGGTCGTCTTTCGACACCTATTGTTCTGCTCATGGTCTGTCCTCTACTTCTTGTTATGTCTCTGAGATTCTGCAGTTCTTGTTAGACTGGTTCCATAAGGGTTTTGCTCTGCCTACCCTGAAGGGCCAGTGGACGGCTGGCCGGACTTTCAGAGATCTGTATTCTTTGTCCTCTTTGGAGGGGTCTTGGTGTCCCAGTTGTTCCGGAGCTTTTCTCTCACCTCGCCTGTTGTCTGTTCTTCGGTGCCTGCCTGGGATCTTTTTCTGGTCCTGTGTGCTCTGCAGTCCTCTCTATTTGAGCCTTTGTTGTCTGTTGATGTCAAGTTGTTGTCTCTTAAGGTGGCTGTCATGGTGGCCATCACCTCAACTCGGAGGTTGGGGGGGCGTTCTGCTTTATGCTGTTCTTCACCTTTTTTGAGGTTTGGTGAGGATTCTGTGATTTTGCATTTGGATCCTGGTTTTCGGCCTAAAATATTTTCTACATTTTATGCTTCTCAAGAGTTGGTTTTGCCTTCTTTCGACCCTTCCCTCCTTCTCCTGAAGATCATTTGTTGCACCCTCTTTATTTGAAGCATGCTTTGACCATGTATGTGAGGGCCGGCTGCTTTTCGCTCGTCTGACAGTCTGTTTGTGATTTTTAGACTGTCTGGCCATGGGAAGGCTGCCTCTTGGCTTACCCTGGGTCGTTCGGGTGTGCAGGCCCGGTTCACAAGGAGTATCTCAGCTTCTTGGGCTGTCTCTCATGGGGTTTCTTTGGATGAGTTCTGTTGTGCTGGCACTTGAGCTTCTGAATCTACCTTTATAAAGCATTCCAAGTTGTAGTGCATTCTGAATGACCATTTGAATTTTGGGTGTGGTGTGTTGCGTGCCGTGGAGTCTGCGGCTCCTTGTGATTCTTTTATGCCATTAAAGATTTCACTGTGATGCTATTCTCTCCTGTGTGTTGTCTGGTTTGTTTTCTGCCAGTGTTCCAATGGCCTTTGCTTTGTGGGGGTTGCTTTGATATGCCTCATATGTAATGACTGGGTCGAGGATGAGGGACGCAGAGGTAATGTCCTGATTCGTTACTGGTAATCCTCAGTACTCTTAGTCCTACTTGTCCTCGACCCAGTCATATTTTCCACCCACCCTCCCTGAGTCAGGCCTTTGTTATGCTTGGCATGTCAGGAAGTGCTTTGTGCTGGTTATGGTGTTATAGCTCCTAGCTGGAAGGTGGGTGGAGCCATCAAGCATTTCCTGACTTGTTTCCTGTCTGTGGAATATACCTCATATGTGATGACTGGGTCCAGGACGAGTAGGAATAAGAGTAATGAGGTTTACAGGTAAGTAATCAGGACATTACCTATCACTGTGGATGATTGAGTCTTTAACCCCCGTGCGTTTTTGTTTCTTCTATTTTTGTATTTCAAATTTTTGCTGTGTGTAATACATTCAGTCTGAAGAAGGCATTCAACAATGTTTTCTCAGGGCCTCAAATGCATTAAAATATCATTTTGGTTTGAGTATGTTTGGATATATCACATAACTTCGAATCAAATGCAATGAGGTTTGTCGTAACAATGGCAAAAATAAACTGGTGGACATCTAGAGTATCGCAAAACAGTATAAAATCTTGGGGTCAGTGAACAAACTATGAAAAAAGTATATACAAGTAATATTAAAAATGTATCAACCTCTCAGATCTGAACCAATGACGAAACCTCACAGCGTAAAGCTGTGGGCATATCTCTTTATAGGACGAATTCCCTCACTCACCGTAGGTGACATGCTTCATCATTTGGGAATCTCCTCCCAGAGGAAAGCCTAGTTCCTCCGGGGGCTGCAACCTCCTCTCTATGAGGAAGGAGCTCAGGGATGTTTTGTTTCAAAATATAGGTGGAATTTGCTAAATCCACAAATGATGAGATATAGGTAAATGTGAGGAAGGACGCAGCGCAAAAAATAACTAAATGTGCAGGAAGTGCAATTTAAAACTAGTTAGAGAGTGTAAATCGGACACTTTATTCTAATACATTCCCTACTAGGATTAAAAGAAACAGTGCACCAGCAGTATAGATTTAAACTGCTTTGGTGAGATGGAAAATAGTGGTCGACATGTTTCAGCCTAAAGCCCCATAGTGGGCAAAGATTTCATCAGGACCTTAAATGGTGCTACTGCATAAATGTGTGTGTGTGATGTCAACAAAAAAGGATACTTGAACAGGAACTTAAATCAGTCTTCTGTTCTTCTAAAAAACATTACCTACAGAGGAAGAAATAGACAACGCACAACAAAATATTTGATTCTGTAGTCAAAAGCCAAAGGTCCAGATACTCAAAGTTCTACTACAACATGAAAACAAGGCTTACCCGCAGTTTGCTGGGAAACCATTTCACCTCAACCTGGCAACAGCTCAGGATGGGGCACCGCTCTGAAAAAAACGATGTAAAAACCATTATTAGGTCCAACTTCATATAGGTACCGGGAAAACATTGTTCCTATTGCGGACCTCATGTAGTATGTAGTATTAAAACGGGGGAGACGACTACCAATGCAAGAGTAAAAGCACAAACAATCAGAAATACATGTAAAAAAAGGGGGGGCGGGGGAGGGGTGCGGCGGAAGATTTTGCTTAACTAATGCAAACAACGATCAATAATGACTGATCAATATACATAAACGGGGGTTCAAACATAGTCGTATATCCCAAGGCCAAATGATAGAATTATCGAGTATCTCAATATATGAAAAAATATGAGAAAAAGACACTGAGAGAAGTTGTATATATTGGCCACCTACAACACATAAGTGAAAGATTGATACTGTACCACCAACAACTTGACACAATACTTGGACCTCAGTGCTTGAGTATAGATAGCCCATTTTCCAAGATATTTTAACTAACATACTATTGCAGCCAACATATGAGCCAAACAACCCCATTAAAAACGTCTGTATCAAAAAAGCTACTCGGCGTGTAGACAAACAGTTATTCAGATATTCGCTTCGGGGACACTCACCTCTCCGCGGTACTCCGGGACCGAATTGAGCCTGTAACCGGAGGTGAGTGCCCCGCAGATGTTTGTGAATATATAGTAGTTAGAATCTTGTTGATCGTAAGCCAGTGTGTCGTGTTGAGGACAATAAGTCCTAAAACGCATGCGTTGTGTCAGAGACACTGTTCACTCGCGCATGTGCCAAAAGAAAAGACAGAAGTCTTCACAATGCGCATGCGCAGATGGGAAATGCGGCCACGATCCAAAAAGACAGCGTCAGAAGGCTGTATACAACAAACCCTAATGCGTCCCTCGGCAAGTGGAGAACGGCATCCCAGGTCGCCATTAACAACAGTGTGACCAAGCCAAGGCCTACGCTGTACCAAACATAGTCAAACGTTATCTGAATAATATGCAATGTTATGCTGTAAGCAACACACCAAACAGTTCGTATGTTAATCAGATTCTTTATATATAAATTACGTCATTCATATATATGCATCTATATTTTATGAGAGGCCGTCAGCCAACAATGTGATAGTAAAATAGTGACACAGTGACAAATAGGTGCTCTGTGACAATGTGCGTGATATGTACAATAGTTTTAAAAGCTAGAGAATTTCAACATGGCCAGAAGGTAAAATATTTCTAGTAAATCTGCGCAACAGAGAATTTCCTTTTTAACGCAGGTTCTATGTACTGGTCCAAATGTAAGTCGACGTTTCAACCCTTGTGCTGCACTATTGTAAGGTCAGTACGGGTCTTCATCAGGACATAGGGCAAGGAGTGACGGCCTTAGTCTGAATAGAATTCAAATGTTATCAGGGCCTTTCGGAGTAGAACCCATCCGGCGTGATTCTCTGGGAGGGCTTCCAATGGATATTAAATTTGCAGTGGGCCTCAGTGGCATGTAAGATCAGTTCACGTAGTAATCGATGGTCGTCAAATATACCTCTTTAAGTGTGAAGTGCCGTCTCTATTCTTGGCGCTTCTAATTCAATCGTGCGGGCGGCAGGCAATAAGTCTCTGCTCGATAAACCGACGTTAACTCACTTGAAAAATCGGGCGGCAGGCAAAAAAGTCCGAAAGGCAAAAAAGGCTGCTATGATAAAACAATTCCAATTGGCTCTCCATTCTGATAAACAAATAGAAAGGACTTATATTTGTTTACATGATGAAATACAGGTCAGAATTTAGGTTTAATTAGGCATATATTGAACTTTACAGAACTTTAAATAACTTTGTTAATCCCTTTACAAATATGTTTAACTTGTTCTTCCTCAGTTCTATGCACTTATAAGGATTTCCCATACATTGAGCCCAAATGTCATTTTTTTAAATGGTGCAATAGATTGCAGATACGCCTGTGCTTGCAGTTGTTTAAAATGGGACATCCTCTTACTTTTGAAGCCGAAGGGTGCCTTTGGAGGTCGGAACATGCACATTAATGCGAAATAGCAGTCAAGATTGCTCATTCGATGTGTTCATTATAATTAGGAATCAGGGATAAGAGATTACATTACTCATTTGAAGATCCACTGGTAAAGCTGAGCCTAAGTTATGCTTATAACATTTATATTCAGGGAAATTGCTCAAGTTATACACAGGAGGAGACGTCCTAAACATAAGGACTGATTCACAATAGCATTTACAAGTATGCCAAATAGTAATACAGGAGTACTCTTTTATATACTCTTACATGCTTTTGTGAATTATCCATGAAACATCCAACTCCCTATTAATAAAAGTGCAAACTTTTATGTTTTTGCTAACTGTGTATGAACATTCCTTGAATATTCACACTTTAATCCCATTATAGGAGTTTGTTTACAAGGGCAATTTGCAATACATTAATTTACCCTTGATGTAACCAGTGCAATTACAAATCTCATAAATGATCTTGCAATGCAGTTTGCATTTCACATAATTTGCTGTTTTGCAAGTAATGGATTGCAGAGCTTATTATAACTGGTGAACTTCAATGGCGGTTAAGGTTTTTTTTTTTTTTTAAATAATTTGACTTTAACCGTGTTTTTTAAGTGAATTTCAGAGCTTTTTATAACATATAATAACCATACTTTTTCCCAATGACTTTCTTATTTTTTTTATATGATGCATTACTTCCTCTTTCTATAACAGTATTCCAGTCCCTATGTATGGACTTCAGTGATGAGCAAAGTAAGTTTGACATAGGGATTGAGTATCATTTTTAGCACTGGGATGCCATTGGGCAGGATTGAGGGGATGTGATGGGCAACTTTGTATTCATGTTCCTTCCTCAGCTATTATGTTACCATTGCTTAAACCACATCCATCCACCAGGTGTGAGATATGTTGATGGTGGAACTAGATTGCTGCATCATAGATCTCACAAATAGGGCGAAGAGGATTAGCCAATCATTCATTTGATGGGTAGGTCAATTTAACAAAATATTGAGAGAGAAAGAGTGAGAGAGAGCAAGACAGACAGGCAATCAGAAAAGTAGTCCTATCAGTCCCTTGGGTATGGGGTGTGGCTTGGTTCCAACCGAAGATGGCCGCTGCCTGAGAAGCCTCCGTGACGGCTCGGGAGAAGTGTGGACCCTCCAGCGGACTTTCCCCTCCTTGCTGCTCCTCGAGACCGGGGCTGCCATGGGACACATTCCGCCACCGTTTCAGGCCTTTCTGCAGCTTCAGTGAGCATTTTTGAGTATTGTTTTCTTCATGATAAACGCGATCAACGTGTTTTTCCTTCACCTCGAGCCTGCCATTTTGAGCTTCATGACGCTCATCACCTCATCGCTTTTTCGAAGAGGAATGTTTCCAGGGACATTTGTTTGGTATATAATCCTGCATTTTCTTTCTCCAATGCATGATTTTTAATGCTGGGGTTATTCTTAATGCCTTCTCTTGACCCGTGATCTGGAAAATGAGCTTTTTGTAGCCTGTCTGTTTCTGCTGGCACCTTATGAAAGGAATGTGATGTTTGCTGGAGCGTTTCTTCACAGGACTGCCTCCTCTTGATATTTTCTATACTTAGCCAGTGGCATACCTGTTTTTCTCAACCCATTTTTCTCCTCAAATTTATGAGCTCTGTGTGGTTTCTTTGAAGAAACATTACTTGAAGCAGACAGTGCTACATTTCTAACTGAAATTGTATGGGGAGAACGAAATCTCAACGTAGTGTAGCTTGTCCTCCTACCCCTTTTTCCTCTTTGGCAGACCATAATCCTGTTGTATCTTGTCTGCTTTAATTATACTTGTTGGTATCTTCCGTCCTTCCTCTTTCCTTCCCTTCCCCTCCTCCTCCCGTTCCCTTACGCCCGTCCGAATGTTACGAGAGTTCTAAGGTGAGCGCCGAATGATTAACTGTCATTCCTGGGTCATGGATGTCAAGTACGCTTAAAATAAACTTACTCACGAAGATTTGCCTCGTTATTTCACTGGCGACGAGGATGGGATCCAGCTGCGTGGAGGGCAGCTTTTCGACATCCCCTCTTTCTGTAGCCCAGATTGGATGCGCTGTCGAATCTGTTTTTAAGGCATTTCATGTGGAAATTGCTGATGGTTGTTATTTCCTCAGAATATCCGTGCGGACGAAGGCTTTCCTAGTGTGTTGTGGGAAATTTCAGAAGACATCATCCGGTTCAGGGGGTATCGTCGATCGGGAGGAGCTTGTGGTGTACTTCCAGGGTGTGCAGACGCGTCACGTTGAGTCTGCCCCTGGGGAGGAGTCCCGTCTCTACTGAGGTTTGCCTTCAGTGCGGAAATTCTTATTAAGGGGTGTTGACCTGTATTGACGATTCCCTGTCATCGGTGAGTCTACTATACAATGTTGTTAGCGCTTATTAGAAGAAGATTTAACTAATATCAGCGCATATAAACGACATCCTGAAGCGGTAATTTTTCTTTATAAGAGCTCTTAGGACAGCTAACTTGGTCCTGATTCTTGCAGCGATTTGAGTAAATTTTAAGAAGAGTTAAAACCTCTGCTCTCTTCATCCTCTCGGCTACTGAATTTACAATTCAATTTATCACTTATGTGAATAGGAGGGAGCTGGCATGCTTCTTGCGTTAAAGGAATATTAGGCAAATGAGCATCCTTCCTGCGCCTGGAAACAAAATCTCATTTATTGGAGGCTATCTCTCTACAGCATGTACCATCTTCGTTAACTGTTAAGAAATTTTGGATGCTAACTGTTTTATTTTAAGAAGAAAAGATGTGAGTGATAACTGTGGTGCTGTTATAGTATATTTAACGTGCTACTTTTCTTGATCAAAAATGGCAGTGGCAAGCATAAGTCAACCCCCACCCTTTCTTTCAGAGGAAGGGGAACCCACCATGACGTGGAAGAACTGGATCAAGGGGTTTGAGACTTATTTAATAGCCATTGGTGCAAATGGATTCTCAGCGTTACGTATGCAACATATATTATTGCACAACCTGGGTGCTGAATGGAGGAAGGTATATGATAGTCTACCAGAGATTGAGGAGGATGAAGTAGGAGATGGGGACAGGGATGTGTATGCAATAACGCTAAGGAAGTTGGAGTTACAATTCGCTGATGAAATGAATGTAGTTTTAGAAAGACACAAATTCTTTGGCAGGAGTCAAGGCAAGAATGAGAGTGTTGGTAACTATTTAGCAATACTAAGAGGACTAGCGAACCCATGGGCAATTTAACAATTTGACAGACTCACTCGTTAGGGACCAATTAGTGAGGTGTATTAATAATAAGAAGATACAGGAGAAATTATTAGTTGGTAACCCTGATTTGAAAAAAGCTATTGAGATTCCAAGAGTATAGAGCACGCTGCAGTATGTATAAAATAAATTTCTAATACCAACGATAAAGAGGTTAACCAAATAGGGGATGAGTTCAATAACGTGTGTGCCATCAAATAGCAAAAGAAAGGTGAGGGTACAAAAGAACAAAATAAAGGAAGAATTGGTACCGAACATAAGTTGAAATGTTTCAGATGTGGAAGCATGGGGCATCTTGCCAATAATATTGTTTGTTGGGCCAGAACTGCTACGTGAAGGAAATGTAACCGCAAGGGACATTTCGCACGTATGTGTAAAGATGTGTCTGGCAGAACAGTCAATGCTATTGGAACGGGTGATGAAGATAATAGTAGATTTGTTTTACAAGTGGATGTAGAAGGGAAAAATGAAGTGAACATGGTTAACTTACCCAAATGTGAGATAGTATTGGATGGGAAATTAGTTGAAGTGTTTGCAGACTCATGTTCCCCGTTTACATTTAAAGTGCTGCTCGTGGAACCAGATGTGGTACCGGTAGGTTACAACAAGGATCCTATACCGTTGGAAGGTGTAGCAGTCATGAAGATTATGTTCAAAGACTGAAGCACTGTAGGAAAAATATATGTAGCCAAACAGGGATCCAATCTCTTAGGATGGGCACATCAAAAAGATCTAGGAATCAAACTTGATCCTACAGCAGAAGTACCTGTTTTATTAGTAGTTAGGTCAGTTTGCGGTGCAGAATTGCTTAATGAATTCCCTGAAGTGTTTATGGACAAGCTAGGATGCTTGAGGAATTTCCAACATAAAATAGTCTTAAAAGATAATGCCAAACCTGTAGTGCACAGGTGTAGGAACATACCCATTTTGTTGAAGGAACCTCTCAGGGAGGAACTGAACAAACTTGTCAGTCAAGAGGTAATTGAGTCCATTGAGAGTGCGGAGTGGGTGGCTCCCATAGTGATTACTTCTAAACCTCATAGTAAAGCCATCAGAATGTACATAAATTTGAGAGAGTTAAACAACAATATTTGGGTTGACAGACATACCTTCCCGAACATAAATGAAATGTTAAGTCAGATAAGTGATGCTGAATTTTTTTCAGTTATATATTTATCCTCAGCGTATCACCAGGTGAGGCTTCATCCCTCTAGCAAACCTTTAACGTCATTCATCACACTGTTTGGTGCTTTCAGATTTTGCAGGATGCCGTTTGGACTGGCATCTGCAGCCCCGGTATTCCAGAGGGCAATGCAAAAAATTCAGGAAGGTGTCAGCCGTGTGTTGTGCTTCCAGGATTATTTGTTGATTTTTGGAAAGAATGAAAAGGAACACAATGAGACACTTAGGATAGTTCTGAACGAATTGAAAGATGCTGGGTTAACATTGAAAAGAGAAAAATGTCAAGTTGGAGTGAAATCAGTCACTTACCTAGGGCATGTGATTTCTAGAGAAGGCATCAAACCTAAGATGGATTTAGTAGAAGCAATCAGGTCAGCACCGGTACCCACCACGAAAGACGAGGTGAGGTCATTTCTTGAATTATTGGAATACTATTCAAAGTTTGTGAAACATTTTGCTGATATCACATATCCTTTACCGAAATTTCTTAAAGAAAAATGTAAAATTTGTCTGGAGCATGGAGTGTACAAAAGCCTTTGATGAACTAAAAGAATATATTGTCAATGCACCTTTCCTAGGGCACTTCGACACTTGTAAACGTACTATACTCACAACTGACGCCAGCACAAAAGGTATAGGTGCGACACTCAGCAAAGTTGTCGATGGGGAGGAGAGGGTTGTAGCTTTTGCGTCAAGGGCTCTGTCAGAGGTGGAGGGACGATATTCCGTAATAGAAAGAGAAGCATTGGCATGTTTTTGGGCTGTTAAGCGTTTTTGGATATTTTTGTGGGGTATTCCTTTTATCCTCAAAACGGATCACCAACCCCAAATGAATGTGTTTTCTGTGAAGAACATTGAAAGAACTACACCTAGAATATCTAGATGGTTCCTTGGACTAGAGGGGTATCATTTTAAGATTGTGTAAATCCCTGGGCCAAGCAACCATGCTGCAGATTTCCTGTCTAGATTACCCCTGCCAAGCAAGGAGTGGGAGAATAATGAAGATGAGGAATTTGTGGTAGCAACCATCACTGAAGGCATTCAAGAAAAAGAATGGCAAGATGGTATAGAGGAAGATGTCAATGTTAAAAAAGTGAAGGAATTCATCCTTAATGGATGGCCTAAGGGATGTTCTGAGTTAAATGTAATGTCAGAGGTTTCTGGGAGGTGAGAGATGAACTATACATACATAATCACAATTTGTATAGAGGTAACAAACTTGTCCCTCCAGAGAATTTGCGAGAGAAAATTGTGACATTAGCCCATGAAGGTCATTTGGGGTGCAGTCTCACTAAGAGCAAGACCAGATTACATTATTGGTGGCCAGGAATGGATTCCATGATTGAAAGACACATCAGGCAATGTGTAAGTTGTGCATGTAGTGACAAAAGCAAGCAATTACACAAGGGTCTTAATTCTGTGGTTGAAGTACCTAAGGCACCCTGGAATAAGTTGGCTTTAGATATCATTGGCCCTATGGATGTCAAAGGCTTAGGAGGAAGGTTTATCTTAACACTGGTAGATTATCATTCTAAATGGGCGGTTATCAGTTTTGTGGAGAACATAGTCACTAGCATAGTCATTATGTTCCTACAGGATGTGTTTAGGAATGAAGGTGTGCCTCAGACTTTAATAACAGACAATGGGGTTCAATTAATTTCTTTACCTATGAAAGAGTTCTTGCAAAAGTTTTCTGTAAAACATCTTCAATCGGCTCTTTATTGTCCCAGGGCCAATGGTTTAGTGGAACGGATAAACCGTATGATTAAAGATTGTGTTCAATTGAGTGTCAACAAAGAAATAAATGTTAAGAAAGAGTTAGATGAAATGGTATGGTCTTACTTGGTAACTCCTCATTCTGTCACTAAAGTGTCACCTTTTAAAGCTCTCAAAGGTGGAGAGCCAGGCACAAAGCTTAGTCCATTATGGCCAGTTGGCAATGATGTGGAGGCGGTAGATTGGAACATGATAAGTGACAAGATCCGAGTACATCAAAGGAAATATGTTGACAAGTGTAACAACAAAATACTTACGGAAAATAGTAATTGGGAAATTGGAGATGTGGTAAGAATAAAATTCTGGTTGTTTAAAATTTTCGGAAAAGAAAAGAATTTGTAAACTGTTTAAAAATGTGGTACGTCTTGACGATGGTCAGGTGTGGAGTAATGACAGAGTCGTTAGAGATAACAGCATAGATGTTTAAAGTTCCTCTGGGAAACAGGGAACACAAATTATTGACAAACCTATAGCTGTCCTGGACAGAAGGTTCCTTAGGAACCAATGTAAAAAAACGTTATGGCACAATAATTACTGCATGACATAATCTTTTGTTCTGTCTTATTGTATTTCTACAATGCAAATTGTGTTCCCTACGTAAGGAGATGTGTTGTATCTTATCTGCTTTAATTATACTTGTTGGTATCTCCCGTCCTTCCGCTTTCCTTCCCTTCCCCTCCTCCTCCCGTTCCCTTACGCCCGTCCGAATGTTACGAGAGTTCTACGGTGAGCGCCGAATGAATAACTGTCATTCCTGGGCCATGGATGTCGAGTACGCTTAAAATAAACTTATGAAGATTTGCCTCGTTATTTAAAATCCCTATTCTATTCTTTCAACAACTATGGACAAAATTGAAAGCCCAATATCATCACCTCATATGGATGCTCTGGTACTATCTCCTAATACCTCACTTCCCTCAACTACTCTTGCTCCGAAATCACCTACCACTACTAGTAAACAGGTTAAAACTAATCCTCCGTCACCTACCACATCTCCTCCACCAGACACTATGGAGGTGTTACTTGAGGAAATACGAGCTCTTCATCCATATATGGAGGAGACAAACAGACGTCTTCAATCCTTGGATGACAAGTGGTCTACTATCGACAATAGGATCATACTGATGGAGCGACGAATAGATTCTGTCCCAGATGTAGTCCACCAAGTGCCCGCTGTACAATCTGATGTTCTCTCTCTCCAGAAACAGGTGGAAAATTGGAAAACCGCAGCTGTCGCAATAACCTGCACATTTATGGCCTGGTAGAGGGTTTGGAAGGTTCAGATCCCATCTCGTTCTTTAAAACATTTCCTCCACAGATCCTTGGTCTCCCATTGTCTCCTGCTTTGAACATCCAACAAGCTCACCGTTTGGGCCGGAATCCAACTACAGCATCCTCTTCATCCAAACCCAGAGGAGTCATCATCTATTTTTTAGAGTATACTGACTTACTAAGGGTCTTACAAACTGCTAAATCTAAAGATCGTATCACCTGGCAGAACTCCACCCTCTTCTTTGCTCAAGACTATGCCACGACAACAGCAGAACGTTTGAGGAAATTTCTTGCTATGCGATCGGCTCTCCATACAATCAATGCTCGTTATGGACTTTTCCACCCCTGCCTCTTCAAAGTTACATATTGAAATAAAACAACGACTTATGAAGATTCTGCTTTGCTACAGAGATTCTTGGACCAATGCCGTGAAAATTATATGGACATATCTTGTTTTGTCCCTGTTCAATTGTTGTCCTCTTATGTCTCTTTGTACTTTTTCTATCTAAACATTTTTATATTTAATCTCTCAGCCTATTTCATGTTGTGTTAATGTACCATATAATGTATTTCTCACTTGTTCATATTTTCTATCTTTTTTATCCGCTAGGTGCAGTAATTCTGCATATGTAATCTATGTCACCTCTGGTCTGTTCTGGATGATGTCATCCTTCCCTGATCCACCCTGAGTCGCACGGTCAGCTGTGCCATTTTCCCTATGTGGCTTCATCACCCTCATCCTTTTATGTTATTTGTAGTAAGTCAGTGTGTTTTTGAATCTTCTACCTTGCTTTCTTTCTTCAATGTATTTACATTTCTTTCTTCATTGTATTTTCTTCATCCTTCTTCTCTTACTTCTGACCCTCCTTGTTTCTCAATGATGCCTTTTTCTTCGTTTTTCTATCTTTTCCCTCTTTCTATTTCTCTTCTTTTCTCTTCTTTCTTTCTTCTTTTTTCTGTTGCTCGCCTTTTCTCTTTCATTTTCATACTCCTCTTCATAACCACATTTCTTTTACTAAGTAATTTAATATTATCTGGTATAGCTGCATATTTACTATATTATTCATTGATATGTTTTTACTCGTTTCCAAATTTCAATTGTTATATTGATTATTATGCAGTGGTTATATTGTTCTATCTCTTATAAATGGTGTTAAAAGTTGTTTCATGGTACGTTAAAGGTTTAGTCTCCCATATCAAATGCCAGAGGATTCTCTCCCATTTATCTAACTTGAACTGTGTTATAGCTTTATTACAAGAGACCCATGTTGTAGATAAAGAAATTCTTAAACTTTAAAGATTATGGGTAGGTAACATATTTGCATCTGCAGGCACAGGTCATCGCAATATCATTATAATTTTATGTCACAAGTGTCTTGACTTGCTGATTATCACTCAAGAATCAGATACCTCAGGTAGATGGGTTTCTGTCTCACTTTTACTTAATAATATCCCCATGACTCTTTTTAACCTTTATGCTCCTACTGCTCTAGATGTCACTTTTTGGCCCACTATCTTATCCAAATTAATGTCCTTTCAAGATGATTATTTATTAGTTGGAGGTGACTGCAATATGGTCATGGATTCGATCATTGATCGTAAATCCACTTCTAAATTCATTCCACCCACTATGTTCTCCAAGTTTACCTCCACTATTCAACAACGGTCATTAGTAGACTCATGGCGCTTATGTAACCCCACTCTTTTAGAGTATAATTTCTTTTCCACAGCACACTCTTCACATTCTCGCATTGACTACCTCTTTACTTCACAATTGCTCACTCAACATATTCTACAATCTGACATTGGTTCTATCCTAATTTCAGATCACGCACCAGTTATTTTAAGTCTAGATATCTCTTCTCCTACACAAGGCACCAGAAGGTGGAGATCTAATAACTCTCTTCTCCTAGACCCTAATTTTACCCAGCAATTTGAATCTTTTGCTACTACTTTCTTTACTGAAAATGAATCCCCTTCTATATCTCCTCAAATCGTTTGGGACTCTTTTAAGGCAGCCTCCAGAGACTTTATTATTTCTTTTGATTCTCATCGAAAGAAATCTTCTCTCTCTAAATTACAACATCTTATGACACAAATTTAGCGTTTAGAATCTTCCTTTTCTATCTCTGGCTCTAAATCTTGTTTGGATGAGCTTGTTCGCACTAAATTTCAATTCAACAAACTTTCCACAGACAATGCCAACTCATGTCTTCTTAAATCCTCAGCCAAATATTATGGCGGACAGAATAAAGCAGGGAAATTTCTAGCCAATTATTTAACAATAAAGAAAGAACGTACTATGATCAGCTCTATTCTTGACTCTAATAATCGTATGCTTTATGAAAATAAAGACATTTTGTCGGAGTTCACTCACTTCTTCAGTCTCTCTACACCCCTGCCATCTCTGTTTCTCCAGATACAATCTCGCAGTATCTTTCCTCTGTTACGCCTCCTTCCTCTCCAGATTTAGACTTTTCAGTGTTAAATGACGACATTAAAGAATCTGATATCAGTAATGCTATTCGTACTATTAAACGGGGTAAAGCCCCAGGACCTGATGGTTTCACCATTGAATTTTACTCTAATTTTTCTCGTTTCCTTATTCCCAAACTTTATCAAGTATTTCACATCTTCATTTCTTCTAAAAAATCTGGAGGATCGTTTCAAGAAGCTTTAATATGTTTAATACCTAAAGACGGCAAAGATCATACTCTGTGTAAGAATTGTCGACTTATTTCTCTAATTAATCTAGATTTTAAGATTTTTGCAAAAATCCTAGCGTTTCGTTTAGAGAAATTTCTTCCCTTTCTAATTGGTCGTGAACAATGTGGTTTTATTAAAGGCAGGCACCTTTCTGACAATACTAGACTCTTTTTCAATGTCCTTACTAAAGCTAGATCCTATAAAGATTCATTAGCAGCCATCTCTCTAGACGCTGAGAAAGCCTTTGATAGAGTGGGATGGCCTTTTATTTTCTCTACTTTATCCTGGTTTTGGTTCTCCATTTATAAATTATGTTTCTTTACACTGTTCCTCTCCAGTTTCTTCTGTACTCTCAAATGGTCTTCTTTCATCAAACTTCAAACTGCACCATGGAGTACGACAACGTTGTCCCCTTTCTCCACTTCTCTTTATTCTCGCCTTGGAGCCTTTCATAATAAAGATTTGTTTAAATTCCCAAATCACGGGTTTTAAATATAGCTGTAACCAATTGAAATTATCAGTTTACGCAGATGGTATTTTGCTCTTTTTGTCCCATCCACAATCATCTCTTCCGGCTTTCTTATCAGAAGTAGAATCCTTCGCCTCTGTATAAGTTAAATATTGATAAAGTGAAATTCTTCCATTAAATAAATTGTGCTTTTCTGCGGATTATACTGCATCCGGTTTCAAATGGAGCGCTGACAAAATTAAATACTTGGGCTTATTGTTTAAACCCTCTGTTAAAGATTCTATTTTAACTCATTTAAAAGAACTCCAGTCATTTTTTAAGTCTGCTACATCTAAATGGAATCCTTTGTTTTTATCATGGTGGGGTTGTCTTAACACAATCAAAATTATGTTAGTCTGTGTTATTATTTTTAATCTGTCCAATATCCCTACAACTATTGCCAACTCCAATTTTAAAACCATAATATTCCATATTATCTAAATTTTTATGGAACAAAACACCCCACATCTCCTTGCATTAACGTAAACGCCCTAAATTCTTTGGAGGTGTTAACTTCCAAGACTTTCAGATCGATCATCATAATGCAATCTCTCTGAGGCAGGCCTCGTTATTTTTATTAGAAGACGATGATTCCCGTTCTCTACCATTATGGGTTGACGTTGAAACGTCCTTTTTTCAACCCTTTTCCTTTCAAGAAACCGTATCCTTTTCTCAACAACCTATTTCTTTTTCTCTCCCTATACTCAATAACTCTTGCAAACTACTTAAACCTTTATTTACCAATCATCTTTCTCCTTTAGACAAATTTCTTCAATCTTCCATATGGTATAATAAAGATATTAAACTAAATAACAAAGTTCTATTTTGGAAAGATTGGCATCTTAAGTGTCTTCATTGGGTTCAACAGCTCCGTCATGAAGTTACTTGGCCGTCCTTCTCTTCTGCTCAGTCACGCTTTTTCTTTCCTCCATCATATCTTTCCAAATATGCATCCTTGCTTTCTCTAATCCAAACATCCTATCACACCATGACATCCACAACTCATCCCTCCTCTTCACCCCCGCATGCTTTATCCATCCTGTCCCTCTCCCCATCAGCATCACAACTCTACCAATCTCTATCACCTTTTTTACCCATCAGAGATAAAACTGAAGTGGAAATGCTCTGGGAGACTGATTTTCAATCCTCCTTTTCTACATCTACGTGGAATAAGATTTGGATTAAAATTAGAAAATCTTCCCGAGCTGCTAATACCACCCAAACTTTGTTCTACATCTGCAACAGACTTTTATTTACTCCCATCTCATTACACAAAATGAATCCTACTCTTTCCACCTCTTGTTGGTCCTGTAATGCGAACCCAGCAGACCTAAAACATATGCCTTTCCTATGTCCTCAGGTTTATAGATTTTGGAAACAAGTCTGGGCTCAGATTAATACAATTTTTCATATCCAACTCCCTTTTTCTTTTGTTAACATATTGGTGACCAAAAGCTACTGGGAAACAGTTACCACGTTATCGGAGACTGAACTGGCTGTTGCTTCCTGTACCGCATTCACCGCGAGAGCTGCGAGAGAGCTGCGAGAGAGCTGCGAGAGCTTGTCGACGCGGCGGGAGCCGAGCCGCGAGAGCTTGTTGACGCGGCGGGAGCCGAGGTGAGCCGCGAGAGCCACGAAAGCTGTTGACGTAGCGGGGGCCGCAGGAGACTCGTAGGAGACCATCAGGAGGCGGGACGCGGGACGCGGCTGGACTAACGCCGCAGCAGGGGCCGCGAGAGATCTCCCGATCTCCCGAATGCGCCGCGAGTGATTCCGGGCGCAGCAGCAGCCGCGAGTGCTACCCTCAAGGCACGGTAGGAGCCGCCAGTGATTTTTATTTCTACTGTGGTGGGCGCTGGAGCCCGGAGCCGGCAGATCCAGCCAGTGGCCCCGGGCCTCTTCCTGTCGCCCTGAGTCGTCCTGTGTCTTCCGCCTGTGTCTTCTGCCTGTGTAATTGCCTAAAGGAAAGACGGGAGATAAGACAGACTGAATAACCAGAGAGTAAGGGGTCGAGCCCCCCTTATCTCCAGCCCCCCGCAGCAGCGGTAAGTCCCCTGGCCTCCCTAGGGCATACCTGCAACCAGCATTGGGTAGGCAAGAGGAGTGGGAGGCCAGTGGGACGGTAGGGAGAAAGGGTTGCCAGAGGCCAGTAACCTAAGGACAGCACCATTGGGGTTTAGCCCGGCCCAGTCTCCAGTCTGGTCCCTTCTCTCTTGACCCCCTCAAACCCCTTCTGGCCTCCCCCACAGGTACCTAACCTCAACTGAGTCGGCGCACAAAATAGGATAAAGCAGCTGGCGCTGCACAACTGCCTTTCCACAACGAGTTGGCTCAATTTTCTAGACATTCGCATCTTTCAACCATCCTTCCGCCTACACCCCTCCGCTGACCCTGATTCTATTCACCCCAGTACCTTAGAACCCAACATGGGCAGCACAGACAAGTAACCAACGGTCAACAAGGAAGCAGCAACCAGAAGCCAAGAGTCAACACATTCAATTATTTAATCATTAATTCTCCTCCTCACTCTTGTGGCCCCCATTGCCCCGGAGCAACATAGGAAAGGGGTGAGTGGGATCGTCATGAGGTCTGGAAGAGTAAGAAAACCTACAACAAGGCTGTCACCCAAACGGAAAAGAAAGAACGTCGGTGGATGCAAAGAGATCCCAGAATACGAAAACTTGAGAGAAAACAGCAACAATGACATTAAGGACAATAAAAGAATTAACACAAGAGAAGGGGAGCTCAAGGACAAAAAAACGAGCTCAATTGAACGCCCGATAACCAATAAAGGAACCAGTCCAACTTCGACAATAGAGCAAAACAACGTAACTCAGTCAAATGACACGTTCAATAGGGACAAAAGAAAAAATCCGAAAGAACTTATAAATATAGAAGGGCAACCTCCTAGGAAGATTACAAACTACTTTCAGCCAAAAATTTATACGAGATTTTCATTTCTAAAAGACCCCGTTGAAGCAATTTATTCAAACAATGACACCATAATTGGTTTACAATCCCCACTACGACCCGCTGACGCTGTCAGCTCCTTGCCCCAAAAATCAAGCACAACAACCGCAGAAAGACATAAGCCTTCAAAGGAGTCTACGGTCTCCTTAAGAAGCACAACGGGGGCCGGAGCCCAATGGGTGCAGGCTGACGACACCATAGGAATAACCGAGGGAGACATTAGTCAAAACAACCCACAAAAAAAACCTGCCCGAGAAGGAGAACGTCAGCAAACTGACCGCAAAATCAGGAAGCTTCCCAGAGCATCAAAGTCCCAATGTTTTAAGCGGCCAGCCATTCCTCACCTACACCCCACCATCCTATCAGCACCCACAGCTCAAATATGATGACAAGATCGCAACACCACATGTAACAATCAGCCCTCCACATGCGCAACAGATAACACAAGGCGACACTCTAATAGTTGAGAAACATCAAATGAAAATGGACCCCGTAAACCTCCCTCCATACTCACCACACGAGGACTCGTGCATTATAGTTGAAGTTGAAGTTGAAAAGGATTTCTTGAGCGCTCTATCACCATGCGGTTTCTTGGCGCTATAGATCAGAGTCAAACCAGAGGGGGGAAAGTAAGAGAGTTAAAAGGGGAAAGCTAGGGAAAACAGGTGGGTTTTGAGTTTAGCCCGAAAGTCGGAATAAGAGGGGATAGAACGGATAGCAAGGGGAAGTGAGTTCCAGAAAGTAGGGGCAAGGATGGTGAATCTGAAGCCACTAGTTTTTTTCTTACGGAAGCGAGGAATTTTAAGAAGGAACTGAGTGGAAGAATGGAGATCTCTGGTGGGAACATAGGAGTTGATTTTGGCCCTGATGAAAGCGGGGGCGGTGCCAGCTAGGGACATGAAGGTCAAACAAGGGAGTGATGTGACTGGTTTTAGGGAGTCTATGAATAAGACAGGCCGCTTGATTCTGGACGAGTTGTAGACGGCGGCCTTCATAAGCAGGAATGCCCGCATATAGGGCGTTGCCATAGTCCAGGCGGGAGGAAATGAGTGCAAGGATGATAAGTTTAAGGGCCTCCATAGAGAAGTAACGTGATATTTTTCGGATGGTTCTGAGGGCCAAGAAGCATGAAGATACCATGGAGCTGATCTGGGGACGCATGGAGAGGTCTTGACTGACTTTAATACCCAGCGTTTTCACGGAGGTTGAGGGGGTAGGGGGGAACCAAAGATGGAGGGCCAGAAAACAAAGGATCAAGGATTGGAGGGACCGCCAAGGAGGACCAACTCGGTCTTATCAGGATTCAGTTTCAACTGGTTGAGATTCATCCAGTTGAAGATGAATGTAAGAGTAGAATGGACCTTGGCGATAGATTCAGAAGGAGGGGAGAGGTTGAAAATAAGCTGCAGGTCATCAGCGTAATTAAACGCAGTGATCTCCATGTCCTGAAGAGCGGCGATGAGGGGATGGATGTAGAGGTTGAACAAGAGGAGAGAAAGTGAGGAACCCTGAGGAACCCCACAAGAGACGGAATGGGTGGGAGCGAGAAAGCCGTCAAGACGGACGGCCTGGGTACGGCCGGTAAGAAAAGAAGTAATCCAGGCAAGGGCTAGACCTCGAAGGCCAGCGCCCTCAACACGGTCGAGGAGGATGGAATGGTCGACCGTGTCGAAGGCCGCGGAGAGGTCAAGAAGAACAAGGGCCTGGGGGGAGTTGATATCGGCGCTACGCCTAAGCTCATCTACTACTGAGAGAACAACAGATTCGGTAGAGTGAGCCGGCCGAAAGCCGGCCTGGTGGGTGGCTAAGAGGTGGTGAGTCTCAACGTGGTTGGAGAGCGAAGAGGTGATATGGCTCTCAAGGATTTTGCTTAGGAGCGGTAGTAGGGAAATAGGTCTGAAATTAGAAGGAATAGTGGGATCAGCGCCGGCTTTTTTTTGAATGGGGATTACTGTGGCGGCTTTGAATAAATCAGGTACCACGCCGCAAGTGATGGAGGTGTTTAAAAGGGTAACGGAAGGAGTTGGGCAGCGAGAAAGAATATCTCTTAAGATGTGTGTCAGGCAGAGGTCGGCAGGAGAGCCTGAAGTGACTTTTCCTAGGAGCATGCTGAAAGCCTCATCAGAAATCAGCGGAAATTGGTCAATGAAAAAAGATGGCAAGGGCAGCGGGTGACAAGTGAAAGAGGCGGGGGCTGTGGGGATATTCTGTTTTATAATGGCAATCTTCTCGATGAAGAAATCATTGAGGGAATTGCAGAGGGTCTGGGAAGGGACGGGCTTGGAGGCGGCTCTGTCGAAGGAGGAGAGTTGGTGCACAATAGAAAAAATCTCCTTGGGTTTGTTAGCTGCCAATTGAATTTTCAGCGAAAAGTATTCTTGTTTGGCAGAAAGGATAGATTTTTTGTATGCCTGCAGAAGAGTAAGGTATTGTAGCTTGGCGTCAGGATGGTATTTGCGGCGCCAGTGCCGCTCCGCCTGGCGCAACGCAAGTTTTTGGATTTTAAGGGCGCTGGAAAACCATCTGTTAGCGTCATGAGGGCGCCGAGTTCTCACCCGTCTAAGAGGAGCCACTTGATCGCAGGCGTCAAGGAGCCAGGTGTTAATGAGGGCTACCTGTTTATTGGGGTGGGTATTGGTCAGGGTAGGGACTGATGAGGCTAAAGAGGATTCGAGGGCGGCCATGTCTACTCTGTTCCAATTTCGGGCAAAGATGTTTTTAGGACAGGGAGGGAGGTTAGCTTCTGCCAGGCGAGTAGAGAAAGTAATCAAGAAATGGTCAGACCAGGCACATGGGGATATGTTAGGAGCCGCGATGGATAAGTTGGCGGACCATACTTGGTCCAAAATGTGACCGTGTATGTGGGTAGGTGTAAAGATGTGGGGGATAAAGTTAATACTGTAAAGGGTTTCAGAGAAGTCCTTGTACATGATGTCCTCGCGCGGGTCACCTGGCCAGAAGTTAAAGTCCCCTAATAGGAGGAGGGATGAGTTGTTGACTACCAGAGTGGCTAATAAGTCCTGAAAGGCTGGAATGAAGTGGGACATGGATTGGGGGGGACGATAAAGCAGAATGATCGTGAGGGGAGTGGCAAGGTTAGTGGAGCGTGCTACTAAAAGGTCAACAAATGGAATAGGAGGATGGGAAAGGGGTTGAAATAGGAGGTTGGAGCGGATTACCATAGCCACTCCACCGCCAATCTTTCCCCCAGGGCGGTCAGCACGGAGGATGTAGTAGGAATCAGGGAGAGAACTGAGAACGTCGGGTAGAGAGTCAGCAGTATACCCGGTTTCGGTAAGAAACAGGATATCAGGACAGGTGGTATCAATAAGGTCGAACAATTCCAGGTGATGCTTAACCGCCGAGCGGGTATTGAGAAGGGCTAATGAAGCAGAGGCAGAAGGGCTATCCGGGTGGCTAGGGAAAATAGAAGGGGAGGTGAGGCGAGATAACAGAGCTTGCGGCGTAAGAGAGGGGTTGGGGTAGTAGTTTAGGGTAGGTCGCGCGATGTTCAGAGAGTTGATCATGGCTGAGGTGACTGTGCTAATGGGCCAGTCGTTGTGGTAGGCCAGAAGCTGCTGGGGTGAGTATGTGAGGAAAGGGGCAGGATGCGTTGCCCCTAGGCCCTGCCTGGCGCGGACGGGCGCAGACGGGCTTGCCTTTGGCGCGCCTTTGGTGCGCCGGCAGCGCGCCCGCTGCGCACGTCCGCTGCGCGGCCAGGCCAGGCACATGGTTGAAATAGGGTCGGAGGGGGGCCTGGCCTGGCGCAAATGGGCGTGTCCTCTGCCCAGGGATTCCCAGGCAATGGCGGCGAAACTCGCTCGGGCTCTGAGGCAGCGCCTTAGTCGGCTGCACAGTGAGAGTGGCAAGGAGCAAGTGAAGGTAGGAGGGGGACACCACACAAGTAGATTAAAAGCACTAAATACACGAAAGTTTTATTTTAAAAAGAAACTGACAAGCGCTCCCGGCTTTCCGCCTCAGGAGATCACTCCAACCTATAGGTAGTGAAATGACCTTCCTAGCGTCAAAAGTGTGGGAAGACCTAGTGGCATCCTATAATGTCAAACCACCCCTCAACAGCATCACTGAAGAGCGCTCCTATCTCTACACCGAAGGGAGTAGAGGTCCTACTGAAGCTTTTTGGGTAACTTTACTCAGCACAATTCAGCTGTCATCAACAGCACTACAGTACCAATCCGACAAATTAGATCTACAGCTGACAGTCCTCCAAACGCTAGCAGAAGCTACCTCTGGGATAGATAGGAAACTCACGGACCTCAACGGCCTCATAAAAAGAGGACAAGAAGCAGCAAAATTATTCCAAATAGAAAGAACAGACTGCGTCTGCTCCCCAATAGTAGATAAACTATCTACACTACCTACGATGTTGGGGAACCTCCTGGGGGACCTAAAACAAAATATATTAATTCACCCCACAATGGAGAAGAAGCCCGGCAGCATAACTTTCTGCGACAATTCATTAGGAACCATCTACGATAACCACATAGCTATCAAGCAAAGGGACTTATCTTTAAAATCTAAAAGTACATTAGAAGCGTCCCCTCCGAACACTCCCACCAAAGAAAGGGCCGGCTTAGAGACACTTACGAACGCGCGAGCCCGCCGCAAACAAAAGAGAAAGCGCAGGAACAGAAAGTCTATAGGAGCAGACAGTACCGACGAGAATCAGCTAATAACCATATCTTGGGGAAAGGAGCAAACAGAACACACCACAAAGCACACCACGAAGCATATGGGTAGTAGAAAAACATCACCGCTAGACAAAAAATCATTAGACATAAAAACTTTAAATGCAGGAGAGCGCCACACTGACACTCTTTAAAGAGAAAATAAGTACACAGACAGACCAGAAGCACCTCGGTCAAGCCAAAAATAATCAACCTATCAACCTATCAGAACAGGCGAACGATATGCAAAATAAAAGAGGGACCATCGTAGAAAATCTGCCAGTAGTAAAAATACATTCTAGCACGGCGGTCACAGAGCAAGCCCTCCCCAATCAACACGGAAATCGGAAAACATCGACTTACCTACAAACAGTACTATTCACTGCAAGGAAACTACCATCCAAGGACAAAAGATGAATGCAAGTACACACAGCACGAATAAGCCTGCCATCGAACAGGCAATAGAGGACCCTCATGGAGTCAACATAGAATGCAATGACATAACAAACAAAACCCAGTTTCAACACGGGGTCAAACAAAAAGAGGCATTAACACTCCCCCGAATATCGACCCCCGGAAAAACAGAGACAGACACTATTTTATTCATTCCAGAATTCAAATCCAGAGGAAGAGTGGACACCCTAAACAGGGGTAATATACTAAGACTTATCCACTCAATCGAACAAATAAAACACATCAACACAACAGACTTGCTTGCAATAGAATTTCTCCCTTCCCCAGACTCACAAGGTCATGAAACGAAAAAGACAACATGGAATACTAATGACGCAGCAGATCAAATCCTGGGACAAACGCTCAGATTTTCTCAATGGGGAATAAAGATAGAAGCAGGAAAAAGACCAGCCTACCCCACCCCGCTCCTAGAAGAAAGCAAAAAAGAACGCTTACAAATAGTTAAATCAATTTTAAAAGAAGCACGTAGCCATTCCCCAGGACCAAACAGTAACCTCCCACACTTAGATTACTTTGCAACTCAGCAATCAGACTTAAATAAGGCAACCATACGACGGACAATAATCAAAGAAGACACAAAGTGACAAAGGGTAACAGGCCAGACCTTTACGGAAGCGGAAATTCCCAATATTAAAATATGCATCTGGAACATTAACGGTCTTTCTGATAAATTGGAAGACCCAGAAACATCAAATTACTTAAAATCATTTGATTTGATTTTACTCCAAGAAACCTGGGAAGAGAAAGAGATACCCCTGCAAGGATACACAACTCAAACTCACCCAGCAACCAGAGGTTCCTCCTACGGTCACAGTTCAGGAGGCCTGGTGTCATTCGCTTCAATACTAACAATCGGTATAATGGAAGAAATTAATGTAAAAATCACCCCCCCTAGTGCGATACAGGCACTAGCAATAACAATTGAAAAAAATCAGGTGGCTCAACTACTTTACATTATAAACAAATACATACACCCCAAGCATAGACAAACAGGGGCAAGAGAATTAGTTAGGGAAATAGCAAGACTTATGGAGGAAAGAGATATGGAGAACATACTTCTAGCAGGCGATTTTAACCTTCACCTCTTCGGAGAGAAATCAGATGATGAAATATCACTGGACATGGACATTGCGTGGGGAATACCAAACCAATCTACAGCCTATCTAAACAAGCAAACAAGATGCTCAAATTAATTACTGAAAGACCTTGAGCAGCTAAACCTGAGAGTACTAAATGGACGATTTAAGGAGGATACACCGCCAGCAACAACATATTTTTCCTCAACCACTTCTTCTCATCTCGACTTCACCCTCGCAACATTGCCACTGTTTGAAATAATAAGTTCATTCAAGGTTGGAGAGAATGGCCTAAGTGACCACCTGCCATTAGAAGTGATACTGGGTGTCGCCAGTGGTAACGATACGGAAGCAAGGAGAAGTATTGGTACAGAATACACCACCAATTATAGACGAATAAGGTGCAAGACTGACAAAGCAGAAGAATTAACAACTAATGCAAAAATAATCCTCCACCACATAACAAGCCTGACAAAGAAGCCACTAGAGGTTTGGGAAGAATTCGTAACAGCACCTGGGATAACACACGCCACAGAGCAAAAAACCCAAAAAGAGAATATGCCGAGTAACATACTCGGTAAGGTAACCACACCAGAGATAAAAAAATCTAAAACGGCAAATAAACCAGATCCTTAGACAGCTCCGCAAACAATCAAACAACGAACCCCTGCAAAAAGAGCTGCAAACCCTAAAGACACAGCTAAAGAAGAAGAAATGGGAAAGGAAAAGACAATTGAACGAGGAACTCTGGGTAAAAATCGTACACGACTCAAAACAGAAGAACAGTGCTAGATTCTGGAAAACAATCCATAGCCTCCAAAGTATAGGCCACAAAGGAATTAACTCACACAAATCAGAACCCGAATGGGCACATCACTTACTGAATCACTTCATTGATAAAAACCCAAAGGGGGATCCACTTAGTGGTAGAACCTGGCTGAGAAGAGATGCCCCTTCTAAGCCATGGTTCACTCCCACGCTGCGGAATCTGAAGCACGTCTGCA
This sequence comes from Triturus cristatus, assembly GCF_964204655.1. Classification (NCBI taxonomy): domain Eukaryota; kingdom Metazoa; phylum Chordata; class Amphibia; order Caudata; family Salamandridae; genus Triturus; species Triturus cristatus. The sequence continues at coordinate 637,758,692 of NC_140591.1, forward strand.
AAGTTGCGGAGAGGACCTGGCGCTCCGGTGGATATCAGCACCGTGATAAAGAGATTCTTAGATCTAAACAAAAACTTTACTATGGAGCGATAGGGGAAGCCAAGGGTCTGTATTATGCAGCCCGTATTGAACGCGCTAATAACAACTCTAAAGAGATCTTTGCCATAGTGCAGAGTTTCCTAGCCCCTAGCGCCCAGGTGGCGGTAGCCCCTGCCTCGGAAGCCTGGTGTAATACCTTGGCATCTTTTTTTAGGGATAAAATAATCAGCATCCAGGAGACATTTCAGTCCTCGGTGAGGTCTGGTAGCCCTGAGCAGGCGCCTCTTCTGCCTAGGGCACCTCCGATCTCCAGCCTCTCTGATTTTAGTCCCATTGATCTGACAGGTTCTCTTAGAATTCTTAAAGCCCTCAAGTCTGGCTCGCCTAACGACCCGTGCGTGGCTAGACTACTCTCCGATGTGGCTGACACCACCAACTTAGAGGTGAATCTCCTGGTTAACCAATCATTACGGGAAGCGTATGTGCCTATGGCATGGAAACAAGCTTTAGTTCTGCCGCTACGTAAAAAGCCATCCCTTGATCCTTTGCTCCCAGAAAACTATCGTCCCATCTCGCTTTTGCCTAGTTTGGCCAAAGTATGCGAGAAGGCGGTCACGTTCCAACTGACTAACTTCGTGGAAGGAGAAGGTGTGCTTCACCCGGCGCAATCTGGATTCCGTGCCTCTTACAGTACCGAATCCGCACTGTTGGAGGTTTCGGAGTCGATCCGGGAGTGCCTGGATGCCGGCGGGAGAGCAGCATTGATATTGCTAGATCTCTCGGCGGCGTTCGACACGGTGCCCCATGCCATGCTCCTTGACCGCCTCCTGGATATTGGAGTATCTGGGAGGGCGCTGATTTGAATCAGCTCCTTTTTGGAGGGAAGGATACAGCAGGTCTCGCTCCCTCCGTGTGCCTCGGTCCCCTTGAGGGTTACCACGGGTGTACCACAGGGGTCGTCACTTAGCCCTCTGCTATTTACCATCTATGTGACTCCGCTGATTTTTCTGGCGGAGTCACTGGGGGCTAAAGTGATGGCCTATGCTGATGACACCCAGCTGCTGTTCACTTGGAATAAGCAAGACGACTCGGTGGCTAGACCTCATCAGTGTCTGTCCTCGGTCTTTCAGTGGTTGGCTAATGCACAGCTGAAATGTAACGAGGCAAAATCGGAGGTCCTGCTGTTTGGCTCATTTTCTCCTGAGTTCAGAGCAAGACTCTGGCCCTCGGGCTTTCCATGTCCCCCCGAGATTAATGGGGCCGTAAAAAATCTCGGCGTCTGGTTTGACGAGAACTTGAACTTTGCATCGCAGGTAAAAAAACTGTCCGGCACATGCTTTGGGCTGATGAAGAGTTTGAAGAAGTTTCTCCCCTTGCTGCCATATAAGGACAGAGAGACGGTGGTGCACGCACTGGTTCTCTCGCGCCTGGATTACGCGAATGCCCTTCTGGCGGGCAGCCCGGGCTATCTTGTAAAGAAATTGCAAGTGGTCCAAAATTCAGCCGCCAGACTTCTAGGGGGGCTGTCCTCCAGGCATAGTGTACGGGCGCAGCTTCGGTCACTTCATTGGCTTCCTGTTGAAACACGACTGGAATTTAAAATGCTGTCAATTGTGCAACAGGCCCTCTATGGATTGGGCCCCTCTTATTTGCAGGACAGATTCACCTTCTACATTCCTAGGAGACAGCTGAGGTCGTCCTCACTGCTGCTGATGCAGGTGTCCAAATTTAAGCGTCAACGGTTGGGGGGCAACTCCTTTGCCCGTAGAGCCTGCCTTGCTTGGAATTCACTTCCCCTGACTGAGGGCCATCTCTGATCCTCGTTTGTTCAGGAAGTCTTTGAAGACTCTGCTGTTTTAATGGACATCTGTGTTTTTGGGCCGCCTTTCTGTTGCTAGCGCCGGGACACTTCCGAGTAGCTGTGCGCTGAATAAATTAAAATAACATAACATAACATAATTGAAATGAATTCAAGCACCCACAAAACTGGAAAACACAAAGACGAAGTATATGATGACCACACCACGACAGTGCCCCCGCGTAAAACTGCAAATCCGGATCAGCCAGCAACAATAAGCCTCAAACCGACTTTAAACAGAAAGGAAAAAACCCACGCTGTAACAGCAGCCAGGATCAAGTCACAAATTTCAAAAGGGAGATTAGAGGGTGCTCCCGTCCCCAACGGAATCCCGCCAATAATGTACAAACAAGACGCCGATTTTTGGAGCGACACCCTGGCGCCAGTCTTCCAGGAAATCAGGGAAACAGCAATAAGTCCATTATCCTGGAGAGGATCAATAATAAGTCCAATCTACAAACAGGGCGACAGCAGCAACCCGAGCAACTACCGACTTATTGCTCTAATCAACACAGAAGCAAAGTACTACGCGGGAGTTATCTTGGAGGAATTAACATCCTGGGCAACCCTCAAGCACATCATCCCAATTAATCAAACCGGATTCTGTAGAGGCTAGGGTACAATAACCAACATCATGGCGCTAACCCTTCTGACAGACGCGGCAAAAACAGCCGAGAGCTCGCTACTCCTATGTTTCATAGACTATAGCGCTGCGTTTGACCACGTAGACTGCAGCAAACTCTGGCAGAAGCTGGAAAAATGGGGCATTCCCGGGCCACTCCTACAACAGCTGATATTACTACATACCAACACTTGGGTCAAGATCAAATTGGGATCTGGTACGCACCTCTCAAGGCAAATCAATACCACCAAAGGTTTAAAACAAGGATGCGTCCTAGCCCCTATGTTGTTTAATCTTTTTCTCGCAGATCTCCCAGGAGAATTGGAGAAAACCAAATCGCATGCCCCGCGGCTGGGAGATATCACGCTTTCAAATCTCTTATACGCGGATGATCTGGTCCTTATTAGTCGGTCCCCCATTGGACTTCAGCATCTTCTAGACACCACTAATACATTTTCAACAAACAATGCATTAAAGATTAACCTAAAGTAATCTAAAGTCATGTCAGTAAACTATAGCAAAACAAAGAAACACAAATGGTTTCTGGACGGACAGAGGCTAGACCGTGTAACCACTTACAAATACCTAGGCGTACTTCTAGACAGCAGAGGTTCATTCAAATACCAACTAGAGGCTATTCGATGGAAGGGCACAACATTCCACCTCTCAATGAAGCCCTTGAAGAAAGTCCTCCCTGACCGGTCACTGGATCCCCTTTTACAGGTGATTAGAGCATGTTTACATCCCATGCTCACATACGGCAGCGAATCAATGCAAGGGAAAGACACCATGGTTCTAGACAAATCTATCAGTCAAGCATACAGAGCAATTTTCCTCTGCCTAACTACGTCTCCCCTGCCCAAATTCGACTCGAATTTGGACTCCAGAGACAAACTGTGGAGAGAAGAGGCACCTACATAAAAAGCTGGCGAAAAATCAGAGGCGCCGAGCAAGGATCCTTAAACGCCCATCTTTGGACCGCACTCTCCACCCGAGAGAACTCCCCCGCCAGGAAATATCTAAACGAATGGCTGGAGACGCTGGGATTAATAAATCTCTGGGAGTCATCTATAGACATCAAAAGCTTTAAAAATGTGGTCACAAAAGTAACCAAAATGATATCATCCATCGACGACAAAGAAACTCCGGCCAAGAGGGCCCATGGATGGTCTGTGCTGAAAGACTATAACGCTCTGAAACCGCAGGATTACCTGAAAATGGGCTTTACGCAGGCGACAAAAAATAAATTTTTAAACTTGCGCCTAGGCATCCTACCAATACTACCCCACTTGGCACCTTGGAAAAGGGGAACAGAAGACCATCTTTGCCGACTTTGTAGAGCAGGGAAAGAGGACCTTATACACATAATCTGCATCTGCCCAATTTTGACAGACATAAGGCGCTCTTTATTTCGAGCTTCATGGAATCAAAAGGGCATAACAAGTTGCAGGCAGGCTGTGATGCTGTGCTTTAATCCCGATGAGACTCAGCTAAACTGCAGACTGACAAAGTACTTTGATACAGTGGCTAGAAGACTCCCAAACTAGCCACACGGCTCATCTAATGAACAGCAAGCAACAGCACCTCAACCCAATAAAGGACAGCGCGTTAAGTCACTTGCCAAGTTACAGCTTCGCCTGGCAAACTAAGGCACCTTGACTTCATAAACTTATAAATGGTCAATACCTAAAAGCAACTGAGACTTTCATGATTTTATAGAGAGCATTTATTTTATTTTCTTAAACTCACACTACAAATGTAAATAAGGCTTAAACGTATTCTTTTTGAAGTTTTTATATTGTGATTTTTTATTAATTGTACAATAAACTAAACTAAACTAAACAATCTTGTAATTTCCATATCATTGATCTACTCCTTGCAGTTGCCTTCCAACAGATTACCAGGTCATGGAAAGTTAAATCCAACCTTTCCTATCGTGCTTGGTGGTATGGAGTTTGCTATAACAATAGGTTAGACAGAGCATATGTTCACCCTATCTCCCTTGCCATTAAGAGAGACCTCCTATGGTTACCTACTACCCATTTTCTTGATGTATCTGCATGTGCCTCGCAAACTCATGACCCTTGAATTGAAGAAGTTCCTAAACCTCCATCAGTAGTATTTTTAATGTATATGCATATATATTTCCTGTTGTTTCCTCTATTTAGCCATTTTGCTCAGTTTCCCTATATCTTTTACGTTTTATTGTTCTAAATCTTACAAAAATTATATAAAGTAGTTATGATATACTGACAATTGACTACCCTTGCCCATTGCCTCTTTTTGTTCCTTTTTCCCTTTTCACCACTATTGCCTTGCCAGTTTACATACCGATTTTTCTTATGTTAACTTTTTCTCATTATACTGTATTGCATTTTATCTTACATCAATAAACTTTCTCTTAAACTAAAAAAGTCCCTTGGGTATGGTATACCTGGTATATCTACATGGATGGAAGATGTCAGTTAAGTAAACAGAATTCAAAGAGACTTTAGCAGCGCACGAACTCCCAAAGTAGTTACCCAGATAGCAAGCTTAATTGGTGATACACACAAAGTTTCAAAATGTTTACAATGATGGAACCTTATACTGAATGAAAATGGTGTACTCCATTTAGCCATTGTCCATCTTAGGAGCAGGGCTGAACGACAGAGCAGAAGAATCAAAGATGTACTGTGGAGGACCTGTTGAATGATAAAAAAGAAGGACAGTATTTGAGTGTAAGGTAAATGTGTTGCACAAGGTCTCAGAATGAGCAGCACCTAAAGGTAAAGTTACCACTTCAGAATAGTGGGGCAGATTTATAACGGACTTGCGCCACTTTTACGCTGCCGTTGCGTCACTTTTGTGATGCAGCGGCGGCATAAACCCTGCGCCATGTTGCGCCACATTTACAATGTGACGCATCTAGGGAGATGCATCACGTTGTGAAGCTTGCGCCACATGTGGGCGTACCTGCACGGGGGGGGGGCGTTCCGGCACAGGAACGCCTCAGAAAAGTGGCTGAGTGAAATCTACAAGATTTCACTCAGTCACTTTTCCGGCCATGCTGCGTCAAAACCCTGCGCCTGCTTGAAGCAGGCGTAAGGATTGACGCAGCATTGTAACGATAGGGCACCCCCGAGCCTTGCTGGAGCTGCGTCGTGCTTGCGACGCAACTCCAGCAATGCGTCAACCTTCCGCCATCAGATGCGTCACGCATCTGTTTATCCTTGCGCCTTGATGCGCTGCATTGTAAATGCGGTGCATCTATTTTGGCGCAAAGGTAAACTTTTGTGTCGCATCTTCCCTGGCGCATCCATGCTGATTTGCAGGGATGCGCCAGGGAACATAAATCTGCCCCAATGTATTTAAAAACACCTTTTTCTGTTCCATAGGGTTGGGGGTCTCTTTTTCCAAGGAAGCAGACTGTTATACAAAAAGTCATCCACTTGGTAGTTTTGGGGGTGAACGAGCAGATTTATTTTATCCCAATATGATGCCCTCTCTCCATAACGGCAAGTTCTATGCACAAGATAATTGAAGTTTTTGATCAAAAGTGTTGAGAAAAAGCTTTAGCAATAATATTGGAAAAACAAATGATATGACTATGAATAATGCTAAGCATCCTAGAAATGTGTTTACTATCAGGAAAGAACCTTTGGAAAGTGTGAGTCACTTTGATTATCTGGTTGTATGTTTCAACCACAAATTGAATTTGCCTGCCCATATTAACAAAATGTTTATGGATGTATTTATAAGTGAGTTTGCTTCACGCATTGTGGTGCATGCGCAATGCAAGCCGAAAATGTGATTTGTGAAGCCACACAAGGCCACCTTGCCTGGCACTGGGTGGCTCCATAATTCGAAGTAAGTCAACGCAGCACGGAGCACTGTGATGCGTTACTCTGTGCCAGGGAGCCATTCCATGGGTACTGGTAGGTGTTCCCACACAACATCCATGGATTTTGATGAATTCCCAGATTTTCCAAAAGTGATAGACCTGGGAATGCGCCAACACGCTATGCTTTCCCAGGTGAGGTGTAACAAGCAATTATATCCACATTTCTCCTTGTTACTTCCTCTTTCTATGTGTGCTGCATCCTGCAGCACACATAGAAAGAGGAAAGTGCCTCAGGGGTTTGTATTTGTGCAGCAAGGTGCCACTTTCTGCACAAAAACAATCCTCCTTACAATGCAAGCCTCCTTGCACCATAGTGCAAGGGTGCCTGAGTTGGTGCTAGGCAGCCAAAATGGCACCAGCGCAGGGACACAGGCAAGAAATGTGCCATATTCTTTGAAAGTACTGTGCATTCCTGCCCTTTCCCTGTCATGCAGCGCAGCACAGCAAACTGGCCCGGTGCGCTACTTGACTATTTTATAAATATGCCCCTGAGTCCTTTAAGTCAGATTGTTAAAATTCAAACATAAACTAGGTAGCAAATCAATATCAATTATATCAGCGGCTTATAAACAAAAAATATTAACTATAGTCCATGGAGCAGAGATATGAGGCTGCATAAATACAAAAAAAGATCCAACTGGCCAAAAATAATTTCTGAAGAATCGTGTTAAGGCTAGGACCAATAATACTGCTCTTAGCTCTCTAACTGGAATTGGGAATAAAACCTACTTTGGATATAATCAATTTTTATCTGTCTTCATACTAGGCGAGGTTGAATAGATAACTGCTATGCAGACACCCATATCAAATCAGTGGGGAAAATGATAGCTTTGAATGGTGTGTCCCAGACTATATGGTTCTTTTCTGTAACTGGATAGAGATGAATCATGTTGAAACCCAGCGCTTCTTGGACGTTATACTGCAATACCGCTTAAGGACTATTGGCTTCTGAAAACTGTAGAAATTAAAAAGAGTACCAAAGGCAGAGGGGTTATTTTGATTGCATTTATGCAGAGGGAAGGTGCTCAATCTAGTTTATCTTTTATTTAAGCATTCTCAAGAACAATTAATATTGACTGCAATGGGGCAAGGATTACACAATACTGTTCGATGTAACGACAGCTTTAGGTGAATGGACGTGGTTAGACACATTTTGCTTTTTTGTACAAAAAATTTGGGACCCAAGAAAAAAGTGTCTGTCTTGTCTTTTCAAACATTATCTAACTGAAAGAGATGAATCAGTTAATGTACATTATAAAAAACTGATCTCTGTATTTGCAAAGCAGTTGCATTATATCAGTGTGTTGGACTGAAAAATGCGTCAAATCCTTCTAGCATGGTGCGAATTAAGTTAGCATTTGCTGCACCATTTTGTATTCAGCTGCCATTTTGTACCAGGATCGAAAATAGGCCTCTGCTTAATAGTGCCTGCCTCAGCAGAAAACAGCCTCAATTGTTTCTCTTTATTATTCAAGGTTGAGATTTGTTGCACTAATAAATAGAGCGTTCTGTCACTGCATGCCTTTCCCAGTAGGTAGGCCTGCTCCCACTCTCAGAGAGATGGGCACGGGCAAAGTAACCTTGAAACCAAGCTAGCATGTACTCAGTCTCAGGATTGTAGCCCATCCTTCTGTGCCTTCTTTGTTCATCAGCTCCCATACTGGAAAATTCCAGTCTGGGTGGGTCTTTAGGGGTGCTGGAAATGTATATCTTATATTACCATGTTTGCGGGGATCAGGCCGTCTGCCGCAATCCAAAGAGGCTGGTGAGACTATACTCCACTCGAGTGTATGACTAATAAATAACTTTGGTTTGTATTCTCTACTGTCTGACCGACTCTTCATTTGTATGGCAGGCTGAGAAGTACTACCGAGTGAGCCGGCTGGCACTAATCGGGTCACGTCCTTCAGTTGGCGCCCGAACAGGGACCCCATCGGGCGAATGACCCTTCCTTGCCTGTGGATGGGTGAGGGGGACGGGGCCACGTCTGGTTGGACAGTTGGACCGGGGATCCCTGCACAAGAGTGTCTGGTACTCGCAGATGCCCCATCTCTCTGACCGGACGGTGCCTCAGCCAGTGGTCATCCCGGATGGGGTCCTGAACGGTGAAAACCTTGGATCTGACCATTTGGTCCGAAGAGTCTGCAGTGGAGAATAAACTTGTTTGACCTGTGTGCACCAGGTGAGCTTGCTTTGGTTTTGTTTTGTGGCTATGGCGCAACTTTGGTTTGTGTTTGGTACAGTCTGAGGATCGTTTTTGGACAAGCGCTTGTATGTTCTTTGTGAACATGGTACCACTTTGGTTTGGATTTGGTGAGGTCTGAGGAACAACTTTGGTAAGATATTTGCAAATATCTGCTTGCCATAAATAGTGAACACGTTTTTGTTTTAAAAATGCCCTGAAGGCACTCCAAATTTTGAAATGTATATCAAGCATGGCCTTGGCCCTATCATGTTTAGTACATTATGGCACAAATATACGAGGGACGATGTAGAGTTGCAGTGGCCGTTGACAGGCACTTTTGATGAGCAAAAGCATAATTTTCTACAGGATAAATTGTTTGCGAAAAGAAGTAGGCAGTCAATGTTTGATTCCCTTAGAACATGGCAAAAGGAAGCTTAACATAGACGAATTAAAGCAGAAAAGGAGGCCCGAAAGGGAAGGATGTAGACAGCGACATAGAAAGGTGTTGCATATGATAAAGAGAAGACTGAGAAGGGGATAGAGTGTGCCGATAGGAAGTTTTGATTGCAATATGAAAAGTCTTATGTGGTTTGAGAAGAAAATTATAAATTTGTGGAGGAATTGTTAGAAACCCGACCTTCACCTCAATACGCCCCGCAGAGAATATACCCTGCCATGCCAATGCAGCAATCATTATTATCATTATTATTTAGAAATTTATAAAGCGCTCAGCTACCCCCGACGGGGGTGTCCCGGCGCTGACAACAAGAGAATGCGAAGGAGAAGGGGGATAAGCTGAAGAGGAACGATGAAGCTAAAGGCAAGAGAAGAACCAGGTCTTCAGTTTCCTTCGAAACAGAGGCTCAGATGTCACAAATCTGAGTTCCATCGGTAGTAGGTTCCACAATCTGGAAGTGGCCACGGCAAAAGCCCTGCCTCCCATGCGTGCCAGGCGGAATCGTGGGCAGAACATAAGGCGAAGATGGTTAGATCTCAGATTCCGTGTCGCCTGAGTCAACCTGAGTCTATGCATTAAATATGCAGGACCTCGGCCATTAAGAGCTCTGAAGGCAAGAACTAGAGCTTTAAACTGAATACGATAGTTCACTGGTAACCAGTGCAATTTGGCCAAATAAGGTGAAATCGAATGGCGATAAGGAATGTTACAGATTAGCCTGGCAGCCGAGTTCTGTACTATCTGCAAATGATTAATGAGGTACTCTGGAGCCCCGACGTACAGACTGGTTGCGTAGTCCAGGTGATATGTTATTAAGGCATGGACTACTGTTCTGCGGGACTCAAGAGGCAGGAAAGGCATGATTTTTTTCATCATTCAGAGTTTTCCAAAGCAGGAGGAAGAGACTTTATTAATTTGGATTTTACAGGAAAGCTCTGTATCAAATTGAAAGCCTAAATTACGGGCAGCCTGAACTGGCGCCGGGGGAGGATTAAGTTCAGCTGGCCACCAGATGTTGGAAGGAATGGCAGATTTCTGATTGAAAAAAAGGACCTCCGTTTTATCAGCATTCAGTTTTAAATTGTTGGTGGACATCCAGGAGGCGATGTTAACCAGGCAGTGGCGAAAATTAGCTAAAGAGCTTTCAGAGTGATCCTTGAATGAAAACACAAGCTGAGTATCATCAGCATAGAAGATCACTCTGATGCCCCAAGATTCGACCACCTTCGCCAACGGCCTAAGATACACATTAAATAGGAGGGGGCTCAGGGCAGATCCCTGGGGAACCCCCCATATTAATGGTTTCTCCGTGGAAACAAAAGAGCCAAGGGAGACCTCAGAAATGATTTCACCCAGGCCAGCGGAATCCCGCCAATGCCCACTTCCAGAAGACGATTTAGTAAGATGTTATGGGAGATGGTATCGAATGCTGCGGATAGGTCGAGGAGGACCAGCATGGCCTCCTCTCCTCTATCCACACATTCGCGAATTGATTCAGTTGCTTCCAGCAGGGCTGACTCAGTGCTAAAGTTTGGCCTGAATCCTGACTGGGTGTCATGTAACAGATGGTTCGTTTCCAAGTAATCGGACAATTGCTCTTGTACTGCCTTCTCTAACACTTTTGCTGGTTTAGGGAGAAGTGAGATGGGCCGATAATTACTAAAACATAATGGGTCGGCACCCGTTTTTTTCAAGATTGGTAACAGCAGCGCATGTTTCCACGACGATGGAAAAAGGCCCGATTGCAAAGAAGAGTTCCAGATTGTTAACAAAGGTTTAATCAATAGTGGAGCTAATTCATTCAGAATCTGAGCCGGGGCAGGATCAAGGGGGGAGCCAGACTTACATTTTAGAAACAGGGACAAAGCGTGATCTTCAGACAGCGGTTTAAAAGAGGTAAATGCTATAGCGCAGGTGGTGTCGTTGGCTGAAGTAGCTGCTATAGGAGTCTGTTGAATAGTTGCCGTAATGTTTACGATTTTCTCAAAAAAGAATCATCTGTCTCTTCTGCCACTGCTGTCTCTGTTTCTTCTGTTACTGACCCAGCTGCCTCGGCCGCCGCTCCTCCTGTCATTTCTGTGACTTCGCCTTCAGTACCAGCGATAACTGCTAGTCTCCCTGCTACGCCTATTGTGTCGATGTCTCTCCTCTCTCCAGCCCTTAAACCCACAACACAGCCATTAATGACGTTGGTTCCTGCTCCCTCTATTATCACTCCTACCCTTTTCCTTCATTCCCCAACAGCACTGGGTAGCGGAACACCTGTACGTGGATCAGGGGACGTGGACTGGGCAACTGCAAGGGAGCGACTGGGGCAGATATTGATACGATCTGATATGGAAGAGAAAGAGAAAAGGGCAGTAGTCAATCAGGCAGCTCAGTGGGCTCGTAACCCCATTTACAGTGTAGAGGATGTGTGGGAGTTGACGAAAGACTATGAGCTTTTTGTCTAGCAGCATACTCTTAAGCAGTGTTTTAATGAGGCAGCTCCACAGATTATCTATGATATTAAGGATCATGTTTATGTTGCTGACATGGGGCCTGGTCAGGTGTTTGTTAATGTTGCGATGATGATTGCTTACCGGAGTAGGCTGCTTGATAAGGGCTGGAAGATGGTGTCTCAGTTTCCGATAAGGGAGGTGCACCCCGTATGTAACCCAGAAATACCAGAGCAGCGAGACCAGCATGATGTCGTTATCAGGCCAAAGGTAGAGACTCAGTTCCAAGAGAGATTGGTTTTTACTACATGGAAGAGGAGTGAGCTGTTATCCCTTAAGACTCAGTTACCTGACCCTAGAAAAAATCCTACTGCGCACTATAAGGAATTGACGGAGGCCGCTTCATAGACAATGATGACGCTTGCGGATATTGAAATATTTTTTGGTTTACTGGTACCCGTTGATATTTGGGGGCAGGTACCCACACAGGACCACAGTGTAGAATTGGGTGGTACATGGGATTACATTAAAGCATGGGATCAGGAGAGGAAGCATGGTGAGAAGCCTAGGGCCGAGATACTAGCCTTGCCTGGCCAAATTAGCTCTTGTATGCATTCCCTTATTCCAACAAGAAGAGTAGATTTGGACAAGTTAACAGCATGTTGTAAGAAGAAAGATGAAAGTGTGTCTGATTTCACTCAGTTTGAGGGAGTGTTTCTGGACTTTCGCGGGCAGGATTTGTCAGTGGAGGGGGTGTCCGATTGTTCATGAACAGATTTGTTACAAACCTGCTCCCAGAGATTGTGGCTCGGTTGCAGGCTTCGGAGAGCACTTGGACGACATCCTCATCTTCTGTAATATTGAGTATGGCACAGTATTATGAACACAGGGAGAATGAGGAGAAGGAGAAGGAGAAGGTGGAGAAGAAGCACAAGGAGTTGAAGATGAAGGTGTTGTTACAGCAGGCCTCTAGGGGAAACGGAAGGGGACGAGGTGCTGGGCCAGCCCGGCAGCTTTCCCATACTAGCAGGAACGCTGTGCCAGTAGGGCCGAATCAGTGTACGTGCTGCAAGGAGGAGGGCACTGGCGTAGCGAGCGTCCAGTGTTATTACAGAAAGTTGAGGCCCCAGAGGACGGGGTTTTCGTGGATGGGGTCGTGAAGAAAGTGATCAAGATAGGGTTCAGGAGGATAGGACATAACAGGATCACTCAGACCAGAACTATTTTGATGACCCTCGAGGGAGACAGCATTACCACCATCATTATGATCTGAACAAAGTGACAGGGATGTCTCACAGCTAGGACAGCCAGGGTCAGGGTGAGCGACCAGTTCAGATACCTGTAGATCAGTGCGGCCCTTATGTCACCGCAGATGTTCAAAGCTCAGTTAAGAAATTCTCAGTGGATACAGGTGCAATGAATAGCTCTGTTTCTCATTCGCTGGTCCCCAGGGCATCTCTGTCTAGCCAAAATAATGTTTCAGTAGGATTTTCTGGTGTACCGGTTGTTAGCCCCATTTCCAAACCTCTTGCCTTGACTATCAGTCCTTTTACTGTATATTCAACGTTCCTATTGACATCAAACTGTGGAGAAAATTTAGTGGGCGTAGATTTTTTAAAGTAGTTGCATGCGACCATTTATTGCTTTCTGGAAGGTGGTTATATGACAATGGGTCTGAATGTGGTCAGCTCTAAGCAGTGTTTGTCTAAAAATGCGCCGCTTCCTGCTGATTTTAAGGATGTGCCGCCCACTTTGTGGGCAACAGGTGACATGGATGTAGAATTTCCATTAAAGTTAGACAATGCCATTTTGCCTCATATTCCCCAGTACAAAATTCCACAAGCGGGGGAGCAAGCTTTGCTGCGAATGTTACAAGATCTGATTGAGTCAGGAGTGGTTGAGGAGACAGCGGCAAATATGCGTAATAGTCCTATTCTTCCTATTCTAAAAAAAGGCATCTTCAGACTCCCCCGACCACCCAGATGTTTATCGTTTTTTGATTAATTTGCATACAGTTAATGAAATAGTGGTCCCTCAGTTCCAAGTGGTCACTGACATTACTGACCTTCTGACAATGATTCCTTCCTCTGCTAAATTCTTCTCTGTCATTGATTTGAAAAACATGTTCTTTAGTATCCCGATCCATCCTGACAGCCGACATATGTTTGGTTTTACCCTAGCTGGCAAAAGCTTTCGATAAACCTTGAAAGCCTTATTGGACTCCCTCACTCTTTCTCCATGTAATGTATTGCTTCAATATGTGGATGACATACTAATAGCTTCTGACACTGAACAGGGATGCAAAGACAGTGCCGTTAAGTTGTTGCTACATTTGGCTCACCATGGACATAAAGTGCCTCTTTCTAAATTTCGATACTGTTGACAGTAGGTCACCTATTTAGGTCAACTACTGTCGAAGGAGAGTAGGATATTGACCCCTGAGCGCATCAGCGCCATTGTTAAAATGCCTATCCCTAAAACTCAGAGGGATGTGCGTGCTTTTATTGGCATCACTTCCTACTGTCACCATTGGATCCCTGATTATTCATTACTAATAAAGCTCTTGCTTGCGCTAACCACTAAAGATGTGCATGAGCCCCTGCGTTGGACGCCTGAATGTCAGCAGTCTTTTCAGCAATTAAAAGATGCGCTTTGCTTTGCATCTGTGCTTGGTACGCTTGATTACCTGAAGCTGTTCGTGCTCTATGTACACTAGATGGCTGGCTGTGCACTCTCTGTCTTAACACAGGACTTTGGAGGTAAGCAACAGCCATGTGCTTATTTTTCTGCTCTGCTTGATCCAGTCGCCAGAGCACTCCCGAGATGTCTAAGAGTGGTCACGGCTGTGGGCATCTCCATAAGGCAATCGGCTGGGCTCGTACTTGATACTGACCTCACAGTCAAGGTGCCCCATGCTGTGGACACCCTTTTGAATAAGACCAAGACGCAGCACCTTACTAGTGCGCGTCTGACTGGTTATGAGATAACTCTCTTATGCCCCGCATATCACGATAAAAAGACGTGCCACTCTGAAAACAGCCATGTCACTACCTCTCCATTCTGAGAGTGAGGAAATTGACATACATGATTGTATTTTTCGGACAGAGGAAGAGACGGAGGGATGGGTAGACCTGACTGATCTACAAGAGGAACTATGTGTCAGTGGCTCTTGTTTCAAATTACCAGATGGCACCACCACTGCAGCGTATGCACTTACTACACTGCATGCGTTAGTTGAGACCTCACATGTTCCCTATCAGTCTGCTCTGGCAGCTGAACTGGTCGCCCTTATTAGAGCTTGTGAATTGAGGAGGGACTGGCTATTAATATTTATACTGACAGTACGCCTTCGGGGTCGCCCATAATTTTGGGCGGCTCTGAGCAGAGAGAGGGATTCTTACTTCCCATGGGACACGTATCCAGCATGGCCCTCTAATACATAGGCTTCTGTCCAACTTGACACTTCCTAAGAAATTGGTTATAGTAAAGTGCAGTGCCCACAAGGCAATTACTGATGATGTGGGAAGGAGCAATGCATTTGCAGACCAGACAGCTAAGGAGATAGCTCAAACAAAGATGAAGAGGATGTTTGCAGTGGTTCCTCTAGGTGGGTGGCCAAGGTCACTATGTTTGAGGATACGATGGACAATGTGAAGGAGATCTAAGTGGGCAACGATTGAGGAGTTAGCAGTATGGCAGGAAAGCACAGCATGCTTAGATGAGGATGGGTGTTGGACAGATAAGTCATGAAAACAGAGATGGATGTTACCAGATGCATATGTCCTCCCTCTGGTCACTATGGCTCACGGGCCGGCCCACATTAGTGCAAAAGGTATTTGTAGATTGTTAGATCCTGTATGGCAGAATTACATAATTCCCAAGGTTGCTGCTCATCTAGTTAAATATTGTATGGTGTGCATGATGTATAATCCTGAGAAAGGCACCCCTGCACCTCCTGGTATATTTGCACCTCCTTCCTTCCCTTTTCAGGTCCTTCAGATGGATTTTATTGAAATGGAGCGGGTTAACAATCTGAAATATGTGTTAGTGATTGTTTGTGCATTCAGTAAATGGGTTAAGGCTTACCCCACTAGAGAGAACATAGCCAAGGCGATGGCAAAGGCACTCCTAAAGAAGTTCTTCCCTCGATTTGGTTTGCCCCGTTTGATTTGGAGTGACAACGGAAGCCACTTTAATTCAAAGGTTATCCAGTTGGTGTGTCATGGTCTGCACATCAAAAAGAAATTTCATGATGCAAACCACCTCCAGTCAGCAGGCCTGGTTGAGAAGCACAATGGTACTCTCAAACTGAAATTGGCAAAGATTTAGGAGAGCACAGGATTGCAGTGGCCAGATGCTTTACCATTGGCTCTTTTGTCTACAAGCACAACAGCACACTCTATGATAGGATTGTCACCCTACGAGGTTGTGTTCAGATGCCCGGCAAATATCTGGGGTGTCCCGTGACCTTGATGGTTTTTGGAAATTGAATACCCTTTGCTAGTGGGTTATCTGTATGAGTTAACTAAAAACTTGTGTTCTATTCACCAAGAGATCCACAAAGCCTTACCACAAGCACCCGAGGGCCCAGGACACGTTATTCAGCCTGGGAACTTCATGTTAACCAGACATTTCCAGAGGAAAGGAAGTTTAGAGCCGCGGTGGAAGGGGCCTGCACATGTGCTCCTTGCCTCCCCACAGCCGTGAAGGTGGCTGGCTGAAGAATTGGATACATTGCCAACATTGCCGCAAGGTGCCCCTCCCTTTAACCTACGAACAATCGGTGCTTGATAGAGTCGGTGGCTCTGAAACTGAGCATGTGCCCTGTTTTGTTCCTTTCTCAGATGTCCAGCTGACGTGGGCACAAACGGAGGGAGAAAACTATGCAGTGTTGAACGAGGCAGTGCCTCCTGAGATCAGGGACATCCAGGAGCCCCAGTCTACTGGCCCATCTGTGCTTGAGCCCCTTTTTGCTGACCCATCTATCTCTGGAATAGGTAGGTATAATCTGCGCCCCCGACGGAGGAACAGTCAGATTAGCAGGGATGGACTCGACAAGTCAGGCAACAGTAGCATAGGGAGAGATGACATTGGTGCATTGTTCGGACAATAGAAAGGACTGATCAAGCGTGCTCCCCTGGGAAGGGGGTGCCTCATCCTGAGCGACGTGGGATTCTTCAAGAGCTGGTCCGACAGCTCCACCGCTGGTGCTCAACAGCGACAACACTGATGAACAATAGGAGTCTACCAGTAAGGCTCTGAAGGACACTGGGAACATTTGCCCCTTCTTGTCTTCTTGTCATTGGCTCCATTGCATGTCCTTTCCTCTGGTTGAAATGTATCCATTTGGTCACCCCATTATAGAGGAGGAGCAGCCATTTGCAGGAGCATGATTTGGGCAGAATGAGTCTGGTTGGTCCAGTTGGTTTACAAAGAGTTAAATAGTTTTCATGGTAATTATCCTGATTTCCCTGATAGCAGTAGTCGGAATAGTATAGTTCCTTGAGGTCGAAATATCCTGTGCACTCTTTGATTGGTACAACGCCTGTTACCCCTGATCACATGTTTGTTACTTTAGCCCCCCATAAAGGTGAACGTGAACACAGATAAATGTACGTAGATAATGTGTTTTTGCAAACGCTCCACCAAGCCCATGATACATCTAACGTTACAAACCGGTGGATATGTGGACTTCTCCCTTCTGTTACACATATTAGTGATAGCCTGTTGTCGCTGCCTATGTCTTATTTAAGCAGTTGCGAGGGGTGGTTTGAATTGTTCTCTATGGTATACATTCATTATTATTCTTGTACTATGAATGTGACTATCTCACAGTGTTAGAATATATACGTGTCCACCAAGGATTTACCCAGGGAGAACAATGGACCCCTGATACATTATCCACAACAGCCTGTATGAATGTATATGAAAGAAAGAAAAATGTGAAAACAACAAGAAATCCGTGGGTCTACGAACGCCGTGCTAATTGTCCAGAGCCACAAAACCAGATGCTATAAAAACACAAAAGTCCTCATAAAGAGGACGGAGTCCCATCACCCACCGAAGTGGCATGCTTCATCATCTGGGGCCTCCTCTTAACCACAACAGGAGGCCCCAGGGTGATGGGACTCCGTCCTCTTTATGAGGACTTTTGAGTTTTTATAGCATCTGGTTTTGTGGCTCTGGACAATTAGCACGGCGTTCGTAGACCCATGGATTTCTTGTTGTTTTCAGATATGTATACTAGGGGATTTTTTCCGTGCAGGTCTTTAAACTTTTCCCTTTGACCCCCGTGTTTTACCGGTATTTTTGAGAAAGAAAAATGTAACATGACTTCAAAATGAAATGTTGGATTTCCAGGAATTTAATGTCACTGAATACTTTTGCTCATTTCAAATGCGCAATATTACTCAGGATGAGGCAATACCAGTGCCAGTAGTCAACACAACAGCTGGGTTTTGTGTTTGAGAGTTTGGGATGGTGAAAGTGGGTGAGAGCAATTGCAACTATACATATACATTGAGCATGACTAATAGCCCGCCTTTGCTCCCACTGCAAAATATCTACTTTGTTTGTGGATCTCATGCTTAAGTTTGGCTTACTAGGGGATGGTCAGGTGTATGTTACCTCTCTTTCGTCCTTCCCTCAGTGTACATAGTACCGTCCAATCATCACAAAGACCATCGACTGCAGCGCAGGAGTGCCCATCAGTCTCGAATTAGAAGGGGTATTAACATAGAAGACATAGACCAGACAGACACCACTCAACAGCAGTTCACAGATGCTATGAAGGGTATTTTACCATTTTGGGGCCCTATGTCCAAAAGCCTTAACATTCGTCGGCTCACCAGAGTTGTGGAAGGGGTCATTAATACCACAGCAGGAATTTTGACAAATATTACAGCTAAGCTCCAGGCTACGAGGCTTGTAGCTCTTCATAACAGGATGGTGTTAGACGTCATCCTTGCTGATCGGGGAAGGGCCTGTCGCATCATTGCAGCAGTTGCTGAGTATATATACACTGGCAAAAACAACAGCTGATGGACAGAATGCAGAACAATGTCATACAATCACCCCAGTACATAGATCGGGACCTAAATCCATAGTTTATTTGCTCAAAATGCCATTCCAGTTAGAACCCAGCCATATGCAAATCAGTTTTGACCCTGTGCGTCATGGGAACAGTCCAGCCTGAACTGCCAAGCCAGGTCCTCCCAGGACTGCAAACAAGCATTCTAGGACCGGTTTCGGGGTTTCACCCCTCTTCAGCTAGGAAAGCTTGATTCCAGTGGCATGGAGAGCACGGGACCCAAGTCTGGCCATACCCGTCCCACTCGGGGTGACAAATGAAAAAACAACAGTTGATGGACAGAATGTAGATCAATGTCATACATTCACCCCAGTACATAGATCTGGCCTAAATCCATCGTTTTTTTGCTCACCATGCCATTCCAGTTTGACCCCAGCCATATGCAAATCAGTCTTGACCCTGTGCCTCATGGGAACAGTCCAGCCCAAACTGCCAAGCCAGGTCCTCCCTGGACTGGAAACAAGCATCCTAGGACCAGTTTCGGGGTTTCACCCCTCTTCAGTCAGGATAGCTTGATGCCAGTGGCATGGAGAGCACGGGACCCATGTCTGGGCATATCCGTCCCACTCGGGGTGACAAATGCAAAAACGACAGTTGATGGACAGAATGCAGAACAATGCCATACATTCACCCCAGCACATAGATCTGGGTCTAAATCCATCGTTTTTTTGCTCACCATGCCATTCCAGTTTGAACCCAGCCATATGCAAATCAGTCTTGACCCGGGGCCTAATGGGAACAGTCCAGCCCGAACTGCCAAGCCAGGTCCTCCCTGGCTGGAAACAAGCATCCTAGGACCGGTTTCGGGGTTTCACCCCTCTTCAGCCAGGATAGCTTGATTCCAGTGGCATGGAGAGCACAGGACCCACGTCTGGGCATACCCGTCCCACTCGGGGTGACAAATGCAAAAATGACAGTTGATGGACAGAATGCAGAACAATGTCATACATTCACCCCAGTACATAGATCTGGGCCAAAATCCATCGGTTTTTTGCTCACCATGCCATTCCAGTTTGAACCCAGCCATATGCAAATTAGGCTTGACCCTGTGCCTCATGGGAACAGTCCAGCCCGAACTGCCATGCCAGGTCCTCCCTGGACTGGAAATAAGCATCCTAGGACCTGTTTCGGGTTTCACCCCTCTTCAACCGGGATAGCTTGATTCCAGTGGCATGGAGAGCACACGACCCACGTCTGGGCATACCCGTCCCACTCGGGGTGACAAATGCAAAACAACAGTTGATGGACAGAATGCAGAACAATGTCATACATTCACCCCAGTACATAGATCTGGGCCTAAATCTATCGTTTTTTTGCTCTCCGTGCCTTTCCAGTTTGAACCCATCCATATCCAAATAGGTCCGTCATCTCCTTGTGTTTGCTTTGTTCACCCTAAGGTGGCAGGGTATGCCCAGACGTGGCTCCCTTCTGGCTGGACTGTTCCCATGAGGCACAGGGTCAAGACTGATTTGCATATAGCTGGGTCTGAACTGAGGTGGTGAAGTGAGGTAAAGAATAATGATGGATTCAACCCAGATCTGTGACTGGGGGTGAGTGTCTGAAAAGTTTCAGCGCTCCGTCCATCATCTCCTTGTGTTTGCTTTGTTCGTCCTAAGTTGGCAGAGTATGCCCAGACGTGGGTCCCTTGCTCACCTTGCCACTGGATTCAAGCTAGCATGGCTGATGAAGGGTGTTACCCAGAAACCAGTCCCAGGATGCTTCTTTCCGGTTCAGGGAAGACCGGGCTTGGCAGTTCGGGCTCGAGTGTTCCCATGAGGCACAGGGTCAAGGCTGATTTACATATAGCTGGGTCTGAACTGAGGTGGCGAAGTGAGCTAAAGCATGATGATGGATTCAACCCAGATCTGTGACAGGGGGTGAGTGTCTGAAAAGTTTTAGCGCTCCGTCCATCATCTCCTTGTGTTTGCTTTATTCGCCCTAAGTTGGCAGGGTATGCCCAGACGTGGGTCCCTTGCTCACTTTGTCACTGGATTCAAGCTAGCCAAGCTGATGAAGGGTGTTACCCAGAAACCGGTCCCAGTATGCTTGTTTCCGGTTCAGGGAAGACCTGGCTTGGCAGTTTGGGCTGGACTGTTCCCATGAGGCACAGGGTCAAGACTGATTTGAATCTAGCTGGGCCTGAACTGAGGTGGCGAAGTGAGCTAAAGAATGATGATGGATTCAATCCAGATCTGTGACAGGGGTTGAGTGTCTGAAAAGTTTCAGCACTCCGTCCATCTTCTCCTTGTGTTTGCTTTGTTTGCCCTAAGTTGGCAGTGTATGCCCAGACGTGGGTCCCTTGCTCACTTTGCCACCAGATTTAAGCTAGCCTGGCTGATGAAGGGTGTTACCCAAAAACCGGTCCCAGAATGATTGTTTCTGGTTCAGGGAAGACCTGGCTTGGCAGTTCGGGCTGGACTGTTCCCATGAGGCACAGGGTCAAGACTGATTTGCATATAGCTGGGTCTGAACTGAGGTGGCGAAGTGAGCTAAAGAATGATGATGGATTTAACCCAGATCTGTGACTGGTGGTGAGTGTCTGAAAAGTTTAGGCGCTCCGTCCATTATCTCCTTGTGTTTGCTTTGTTTTCTGTTGGACTGTTTCCCCAGAGTTTTTGCTTTCTGACCTCCCAGTTTTGACTCTGTTTTTGCTGGTGTATTGAATCTGCTTTCTGTTTGCTGATCAGTGGTAAAGTGCAAGTGCTCCTGTGGTAAAATGTGTTATGGATTGGTGTTTCCATGATTGGCCTATTTGATTTATGTGTCAGTCCCCAGTAAAGTGCACTGTGAGTGCCGGGGCCCATAAATCAAATGCTGTTGGTGGGCTGCAGCACTGGATTGTGCCACCCACGCAAACAACCCGTAAAGTGTAACTCTGGCCTGCCATTCCAGGGTCTGTGTGCAGCCTGGGGTTGCCATGCCGACTTGGCAAGTGCACACACTTGCCAGTCCCTAATCCTTCCCTTTTCTACATGTTAGTCACACCTAAGGTAGGCCCAAGGTACCCCTGTGGGCAGGGTGCATTGTATGTGAAAGGTAGGACATGCCCTGGTGTGGGTGGCATGTCCTGATTGTGAATTACAGCCTACTTCGTTTTTCACTACTGCAAGGCTGCCTGTTCCACATAGGCAAGAATGGGAAGTTTAATTATAACATCCTATAATGCTAACTGACCCAGGGAACATGGTAGAAATTCGAGATTAGTATGCCTGAACTCAGAATGATAAAATACATCTTTTAGTGAAGATGGTTTTAACATTCTGTGTTTGAAAATACCACTTTTAGAAAGTAGGTATTTTCTTACCTAACCTTCCAGACTGCCTCTGCTAGCTTGTGTATTGTCTGTCTGGTTTGTGAGTGACAGGGGCTGGGGGAGACTCGAGGAGACAGGGTGAGTCAGCACAGGGCTGAATAAACCTATCTGCATGTAGATGGGTGGGAGGAGTAGCACCTGGGTCTGAATAGGGCTATGCCTGCATTCCACAATGCAGGCTCCACCTCCTGTGGTGCGTCTGAGGACCCTGGCCCACACTGGCAAAGGAAGAAGGTGCACACTGGCAGAATGCACCCAAAACTGGTTTGAACTAGGTACATGACTCTCTGCCTTCAGAGGACAAAGGATTGTCTAGTATAAATATAGGGACCCAGACCCCAAGATTTCAGAACTCTTTTGGATCAAGAAGACTGCCAAGAAGAAGAGCTGGAGAAGCTGTGAGGAGGAACTACGACTTTGCTGTGTGCTTTGCTTTGTTGGCCTGCAGTGGCTGCTTCTGTCTTGGGCAGTGAAAGGACTGGACTGAACTTTCTGCAATCTACTTTTGTGAGTTTCTCCAAGGGCTTGAGGTAGAGCTTGCCCCTGTTCAAGAAGTCTCAGGAACAGCAAAGACTTCAAACTTGATGCCGTCTACGATGTCGCTGCCGACTCCATGTCCTGAAGGCAATGTATGCCCAGACGTGGGTCCCTTGCTCACTTTGCCACTGGATTCAAGCTAGTTTGGCTGATGAAGGGTGTTACCCAGAAACCAGTCCCAGGATGCGTGTTTCCATTTCTGGGAAGACCTGGCTTGGCTGGACTGTTTCCATGAGGCACAGGGTCAAGACTGATTTGCATATAGCTGTGTCTGAACTGAGGTGGCGTAGTGAGCTAAAGAATGATGATGGATTCAATCAAGATCTGTGACTGGGGGTGAGTGTCTGAAAAGTTTCAGCGCTCCGTCCATCAACTCCTTGTGTTTGCTATATATACACTGGACCACTCCCCTAATGTATATGCTGCTATACAGAAGTTGCATAGGCTTGCATCTGACATCCACCAAGAGAATGGTAACTGGAGTCTTTCTGGTTGGTTCTGGGGTTTAATAGCACCCTGGGGGTGGAAGATTCATTTTCACATGTTGCCTATGCATACATTGCCTTCCTGCTTGTTGTGCTTACTGCGTTGAAAAATTGACACCCACACCGAAGGCCCCAATATGTGATGATAAGTCTATGGCCATGATGCTACAGGCTGTTCACGACCTTATGTCCATAGATGAGACTATTTTTTAATATTGATAATATGTGTATTAACATGTAAATAGTGGCCTTCTTCATATGTGAGCAGTTATTAGACTCCTAGCATTAGACAAAAATGTTAGCAAATGCTAAAAGGAGGGTCTGTTGGACTGAAAAATGTGTCTAATCGACTCATTCTAGCATTTTGCGAGTTAAGTTAGCATTTGCCTCACCATATTGTATTCAACCACCATTTCGTACCAGGAGCGAAAATAAGCTTTTGCTTCATACTACCTGCCTCAGCAGAAAACAACCTTGATAGTTTCTCTTGATTATTCAAGGTTGAGCTTTGCTGCACTAATGAATAGATTGTTCTGTCACTGCATGCCTTTCCCAGTAGGTAGGCGTCCTCCCACTCTCAGAGAAACGGGAACGGGCAGAGTAACCTTGAAAACAAGATAGCATGTACCCAGTCTCAGGATTGTAGTCCATCCTTCTGTGCCTTCTTTGTTCATCAGCTCCCAGACAGTAAAATTCCAGTCTGGGCGGGTATTTAGGGGTGCTGGAAATGTATATCTTGTATTACCATGTTGGCGGGGGTCAGTCCCTCTGCCGCAATCCAAGGAGGCCGGTCAGACTGGGCTCCACTCGAGTGTATGACAAATAAATACCTTTGGTTTTTATTCTCTACTGTGTGACCGACTCTTCATTTGTATGGAAGGCTGAGAGGTGGTTGCGAGTGACCCGGGTGGCCCTGGTAAAATAATTACATTGCTGGTACCCCAATAAGAGACAGACCTGTAGAGTCAATGTAATCTGAAAGGTCTCAGAAGAACCAAAAAAGCCAGAGAGAAACGTTTGATAGCATGCACTCCCATAGACACATAATAGTGTGTTCCCACTGCCCAGAAAGATCACTCTAATACTGAAAAACAATTTATTTAAGACCCTCCTGTCAGCCAAATGAATAATTTACCATGCATTACCTTTTTCTCCAAGTCAGCTCTTTTCAACCCATTGTGGTTTTTAAACTTCTCTGTTTCATGAAAGCCATTCACAGAGCAGTCATCTCATTCTCCGATGGCAACTAAAGATAGGAATTAAAGATTTGCCATGGGTAGAATCTAGTTATTTCAATTTTTAACAGTAACCATTTCAATACCAAAAACCATAGTTAATTATAAAGACTTTGGTTGAACTTTAAGCTGAAATAGGTTGCTTTGTTACTAAGTGTTAGAAAAGGAGTTTTGGTTGGCTAGGGTATGCACCTAAGCCAGGCAGAACCCACCACTCTAGTCAGGGCAAGGGAGTTACACACATAAGATAACCCCTGCTCACCACCTTGGTAGCTTAGCAGAGCAGTCAGGCTTATCCCAGAGGCAATGTATAAAGCGTTTGTGCAACACACTCACACAGCAGCGACAAACTAGGCAAAACACAGAAGAAAGTCCACACAAGGTTATATAAACATAGCCTTTGTATTAGGCATAAAAACACATTAGAACCCAATCACCTATATTACACTGTGCCACTGACACTCGTCATGACTTCTCAGGGATTACACAAATCACTAGGCCAATTGGGCCACTGTCATAATCCTTACATTTAGGCTGACCAGTTACCACTGGTAAGATTACATTTAGCACAAAGCATTAGGCATAACCATCAGCAGCAGTGCACCATAGGAAAACACTTTATAAAGAGCACACATTGGGAACACTTCCCCACTGGGACTATCCCTTCAAAAGGCAACGTTACATCAGGGCATAACACAGCACAGTATGGCACATATACCACAAGCAGGTCAATGGGGTAACTACCCCTAGATTGCACACATCACATAAGTTATCATCTCAGGGCAGGTGACGTGAGGCGATAAGAGTGAGGGAAATACATGCATCATAGATGGTGTGCCTACTATGCAACTCCTGTGTCCCACCTCATAATCCTCCCAAGCAATACCCCCAAAAGTGAGTGGCAGCTGCCCATGACGTGGGGCGCAGCTGCCGAGAACAAGAGAGAGGGGCTCGGTCAGGGGGAGCAATCCATGTCCCCATGACCCCTCTACTACCAAAACAATGTCCCCCAAAAGGTCCACACTGGGGTTGTGGCCCACAGAAGTGGGTTCCATTGTTGCCGCAGATGTGGTGGAAAAGGGGGTGTGCCGTGTCCTGCCCACCTCCGTAGGCCCAAACTCACAGGGGCCTTCCTGTCAGCCGACTCACCAGGGGGCTGCACGCAACATACGGTGCAGCACCGGTCACCCGGTGCTTGTCGGCTTCCTGCTCCTGAGGTTAGTGGGGGGAGGCCTCCTCTCCCTTCCAGCAATCACTCCCAGGGCCCGCGGGGGCTGCAGCATGGACACCTGGTGCGGCTGCCAGGCTCCAGCTCCCTTGTCCTCTGGGAGCTTCCTCCGTAGTCAGCCTTTGCGGGGGAGGCAGGGCTGCAACGTCTCCACTCGCTCGCAGACCTCCGGTCACCCCTGGCTGATGGGAGGCCATGAGGTTCTGCTTCCTCTCACTGTCAGGTCCACCCATAATCAGGCTCAGCCTCTGCCTGGCTTCCTGTGGTTTTGCTTTTCATGGCGCAACCGCGCCTGCCGTATTCGATGTAGGAGCCCCACTTCTTGGGCTCCTGGCAATACAATTGAAAGCGCCTAACATGCGCTTCCCCGGCCACACCGCTCCTGCAGGCGGTCTTCTTCCTTCCTTGCAGAGGGGCTCAACATAGCACGGGCCACGTCAGCAGAGCCCTCTGCTGTATTATAGAAGGTACACGCAGCTCAGGGCAGTAAAGGCCAAGTGGTGAATAACACAGCGCTCACCACACGCTGTCACAAATCAGATAGGGCAAGCCCCAAACCCTTAGTGGACCACAGGGGCACATAAGCAAAGTGTCCCCATGGAGGCCAGCACAAGGAGTCTTTTAGGCACAGTGGTAGCCCTTCCTCTAGCCCCAGAAGGTAGAAGGTCATCACTTTCTGCAGTCCAGTTCCATGGCGGTGCCTCCTGGTTCCATGCAGTGTCTTCCGTTCCAGTTCCATAAGTTCTCACAGACACGGGGTCACAGCCCCAGTACTTATAGAACAAAAAGTCCTTGTTCTGCCCTGGCACAGGACCCTGAGACCAGTTTAAACAAGTTCGGGCCGCTCTAAAAATATAATTACAGTGCACAACACTCCCCATTCAATATGTAAGCCCTGGATCCAGACACACCACAGGGGGATGGAGCCATCATTGTGGAAGGCAGGCACAGCCCTATTCAGGTGCAGGTGCTACTCCTTCCACCATTCCAAATGCAGACCAGGCCTATTCAGCCTAGCGCTGAGCCACCCAGGCAGGCAGGACACACCTCAACCCCCTCACTGACTGGCTAGAGTGAATGCACATCCCCTCTCCCCCTGTCAGTCAGAACCAGATGGTCAATACACAACAGGCAGGCACAAAGACACATAGCACACAGATATGCCTACTTCTAAAAGTGGCATTTCCAAAATTGTCTTAATAAATCTACTTTCACCAAAAAGCAGGATTTATCTCTACTATTCCAAACATACCAAACTTGATCACACTACCCCTCTCATGTCAGGAATTACCATTGAAGCACATATCAGGGAATCCCCAATGCATCCCTATGAGAGGGCAGCCTCACAGCAGTGAGAAAGCAATTAGGCTGTTTGTCACTACCAGGACATGCCACACAGTTAAGGCACATGTCCTACCTTTTACCTACACCACACCCTGCCCATAGGGTCATCTAAGGCCTACCTTAGGGGTGACTGATATGTAGTAAAAGGGGAGTTACAGACGTGGTGACCACTTTATGTGCCATGTCACTGTCGCAGTAAACTGTGCGCACAGGCCCTACAGTGGCAGAGGCCTGAGACAGGTTTGAAAGTCTGCTTTGGTGGGTGGCACAAGCAGCGCTGCAAGCCTCCCTGTAGCATTTAATTTACTGGCCCTGGGTATATGGGATACCACTGTACAAGGGACTGATAGGTAAATTATATATGCCAAACAGGTGTAGACTATTCTTGAAGTTGCATCTCACTGGCCTTATGGCACCATCTGTGTCACTCCATACATTCATATACCTGGAGTTTTTTACTTTAACTCACAGCAGCATGATTTGCTGGCCACATCCTGAAATATGTGCGTAAATGGCGCCAGTTAGGCACAATCTCACACTTTTTGACCACCTAGTCTCTCCTACTTGAGCCAGTGCTCTTACGTTCATCATGTGCCATCATTGCCAGTGGAACAAAGTATAGCAACACACATTGGATGAAGCACACAGACACAATAGTCTCAGTAGCAGACAGACCTCAGTATACCCCATAAGTGACTTAATTAGCTCACTCACCAGGTAAAACCCCAGATCCTGTTTCTTTGACCTAACTGACAACAAAGGAACATACAAGTGGCAGAAGTCTTTACCTATTCCAAGCATTCAGATATAAAAATAATAGAGCAGTACCTCCATTGATTTTGTTCTATTTTATTGTGATGATCATAGTAAATCGAAATAGTCAAGCTGCTGCTGGTTTGAACTTTCTAGGGTTCCCTGTAATAAGGGAGATCTGATGTCAGTTGTATTTTCAAAAACACAAATGAAAATATCAAATGGGCTCAGAGGTCCAGAAATGTTATTGCAAGTAAAATACAGTTAATCAACAACACAAGGATGTTTTCCTGAAAACATGCACTTTACAGTTTCACTCAGAGATAGCATTCCCCTAAAAAAAAAGTGCTAGTCCGGTTGGATATTTTTAAATCCACCTCATCAAAGTGCATGCTGCAATGAAAGCACCTAAGTTACTTATAATTTATTTGCGAAAGTTAATTAGCGGCCTCTATTTTGTTCAATGAATGCAATGGTAAACAGTAAATCACATTCTTACAAAATTTGCAGTAAGGGAAAAATGCATCTGGCAGTGTAGTCTAAGAATAGCAGTTCTCTCAATGCAATCTAATCGAAATCGAAATATAGACCCAGATTTGTCATAGAGGTGTGTTGCCCTTGAGTCAAGAAAGGTAATGCAGGGGCAACACAACTCTAAAGTCCGATTTACCAAACAAGGCAAAGCCATCTTGCATGGCCCTGCAGTGCTTGGTAAATCAGAAGTAACGCAAGGCAGCACAAGTTGCTGCCTTGCTTTACTATGCGCCAGGGAGACTTTTCAAGGGTGAAGCGTGGGAGTTCCCACTCATTCAAACATGGATTGTGGCGCATTCCCAGACTGACGGTCTTGGAAAGGCGTTGAAATGCTACACGTTCCCAGGGGGAGCGTAACAGGGAGAAACATATTTAATTATCCTTGTTTTTCCTATTTGTACGTGTTCTGCATTCTGCACACAAAGATAGAAGAAAAACAAACAAGCCAACAGAGGTTGGCATAACCGCTTCTAAGAATTCCTCATAGACGCTGCCCTACCCATTACTAATTTATTGATATGCTAGAAAAATAATGCAACTATTAAGAATGTAGATACAATCAAACCCTAACACAAAAAGTCCATTCTAAAGTATTCAAACAAAGCACAGCATGACATGCTACCTAGCAAGGTACAACCCTTAAAAAGTATGCAAAGCCTTGATTACTCATGGATCTATAGCCTGAACACTAATTTAACCTGAACCCCAAATACAAAAATAAAATCAACAACTACAGAATACAAAAACAGCACATCTAAAACCAAGAATTGAGTATGTGAGCCTGAAATAAAATCGGACCCTAATGTATTTTTACTGTGCTTTCTATTTACTTTTCATTTTCCAGCCATGCTCTCAACCTATCATATATAAAAGGAGCAACAGCTCTTCTCAGCAAAACCCTGCCCTGCTTGTAGGAACATGATGGAGTGCAGTGATATTCTGTAAATTGTAGGGATACATCATATTCACGGATAGTCCGTACCCATATATACTCTTATGTGTGTTAACTTTAGTTAGTAATTTGTGTTGTAATATTCAATGGTAAATTAAATGTTAGAATGAGACGTGCCATTCAAGAAATGTAAAACGGCATTTAGAAGAAACCATGCAATTCTCGATGTACATTGCAAATGCTTAACATAGTAGCCCATGTGTAATGTAATGCATCAGATTTAAACGTGCACCATAAAGTCTGCACGTGTAGAAATGATTAATTGTGCTTTAAATGTGATGAAATGTAGTGCTTGCAGATGCAACATTTATAAATGCGTGTTTAATTTGATGTCAAACGCCTAGATGGAGTATTTGCTCTTTCGTACTATGAAAGGCCAATTAGTTTTTCTTATGTTATCTGGTGTGTATAGGCCTGAAATGCATTTTCCCTGGTAAAGCTCTCATTGAGAGGCAGTCAGCGAAATTCATGTGCGTGCAACGTTGTTCTGTTCTCATGGTTCTGTTGCAGGTGCAAGGACACTGTCCTCGTTAGTTAGACTACCACCTTTGTTTTAGGAGTTAGGTATGGAGGAGACCAGCTTCATAGCATTCAGGAATGCCGATAATTGTGAGCCGATATTCTATCTTGCTGAAGAAGCCTGAGACCCAAGGACATACCAACTGTCGCTGGACTGAGTACAAGTTTTGGTGGAAAATGACCTACGAGAGGTGCCTGGCCAGAGGAGGTGTTTCAGGGGCATGTTCTATCGATTGTGCATGTTGTATTTGGGACAGTGCTCCGAGGGATGAGTTAGCAGAGAGCCGTTAGAGGGGTAGAAGGAAGGGATCAATTCTTAGAAGGAAGACTTAGAACGAATCTTGTAGCTTTGGCTACTGATCCTTACAACGGGAGTGTACTTCTTAGGAAGTCTTCACAAGCTGACACCTTTTCTTGAACTTGACTGGAAAATGATAAGTAGGGATGCCACTTTAGTGATAATGTAGGGATAGATTAACGGATTTCTTTTACAGCCACTAATGAAGACTAATATCGATGTTGGTGCAGTTATTGCTTGTTTAGTATTTTTGGAGTTGCTCATTCTTTTTATGCTGCACCGTATTATACTGATTCGTAGGATGAATTTTGTCTTAGTGCCTATGTATATTTACAACCGCGTCATGAGGTGCTTGTATGTTCTGTTATTTTTGGCTTTGTAATAAAACCCCTAAATTGAAGTTCGGAGTCAGTGATCTTTCCCGAGTCTTATTTGAATATATGGTTTCTCCCCTTTACACTTTTCAGCAGGTAATAAAGATCCAGTCGACCGAGGATTCTCAGTAAATTCTTGTAGCAGAATCCGGCATTATCAGTTGGTACCGAGAGGATGGTTACCTCTGTAGTAAGGGAAGACGTAGAGAAGGGTAGTCATTGAGTCCCCATAGAGCCTAAGTGATGGTTATCCAGCGGATTGTGAGCAGAGGTCGACGGCGTTTGATGGAAACCGACGGAGAGTGACGGTGCAGGGGAAACAGCAGTTCATGGTAAAGTGAGTATGAACAGGGATGTGTGTCTGTTAGATTACGGTGATTGTTTTAATTGTGTGATGTCTTGCAGAGTTGGAATGAGAGTTGAGTGATTGTGGTTTTGGCCCGAACGCGTGCGGTCCATGAGATTCGGTTTATTGATTTCCCGGGATAAGAGATTGTGGTGTAGAAGACACCCAGAGTTGAAGTTGTCTGACCAGTGATTGTGGGAGTTATGAGATGTTTTTGACTGACCCACCGGTGATGGGGAAACTGTGCATGAGTGCGTGAGTAATCGACATAGGTCGTGGGTTACTGCATGGGGAACATTGAGTGATTGGATCCTATCGATTAAGTACATGACTGTCCGGCAGTTCGTGGGCTGATAGTCTGAGGCAGTTAGCCGGTCATTTCGTGGACAGGCGGTTGCCTGAGTTGAGGTCGACAATTACGTGAGACTGTCTGGCCGTTTCTTGGACAGACAGTCAGAGGAGTGACTGTTCGGTCGTTTGGTGGACAAACAGTCATTTCATTGTATGATTGAGACGCGTGAGTGTGTGAGAGATGAAATGTCAAGGAAGGGACTGCTGAATGAGGAGGAAGAGTGACGTCAGAGAGTGCCATGCTGGGATAGGTCGGTTGGTGTGAAGCCACGCTGGTATTGGTGGATTGTCATCAGGAAGTAGAACGAAAACAATTGAAGAATAAAAGTTAGATAGAAGGGTGGTTACTCGAGGGGGAGAAGAAGCTCCGCCCGAGGATGCCTCAGCCCATTATATGGCTACGAATGTGGGATTGTATACTATAATATTACTTGAAAATTGGCACAAAATGACTGAAGATTTTCCGTGTTATGGTACTTTCAGGTTGTGGCAAGTGTTATATCAATTGAAAACAGTTATGTCTTCATTGTGACCTTTACCCAGACCAACACAGTTTGAGGCACTACATGCATAGATAAGAGCAGCACATGACAGGAAAAAAGACCAAAGTCAGGAAAGGGTGAAGAAGTCGATCAGGGCGTTCCAAGACGCGCAATGGGACACATTGAAGAAGAGATGGAGGGTGGAAACTATTGAAGGGGAAAGGCTATTCCCATTTATGGTAAAAGTGGGAGATACCCAGAAGAAGTGTGTTGAGGAGAATGATAGTGACACGGATGACAGCTTGATAGATAGACTACTATCAGAAAGACCACCTCCATATAATCCGGATTCAGTAGAGGGAAAGGCAGTACCAACAGAGGGTATTGGAGAATCGCAGACTCAACCTACTGCGAGAGTAGTAGGACGAATCTCGACAGGGACGGAAGCGATGGGAATACAGATACCAGCAAGTACTGAAGCTAATGGAGTTACAGTTGTTACAAGGCTACCGGACTCTCTTACAGTGCCGGTCACCATCGGCCCCATAGTGTCAGTATATGACACAGATCAGGCCGGAAATGGAAGTCTAGCACAATCAGTAGCAGGAGAAGGGACTGGCTCTGGAAGGAATGGCATAGTGAGTGAAATAGGTCACCTTCCGAGACCCGTAGAATCAAGTACGCCATTACCAGCCACTGCAGACTCCTCTAGAGGACAGGTGGATGCAAGAACGGCAAGACCAAGGTCGTTGGTCGATTCAAGATCTGACTTGAGGATGTGGGAACCACCAGTGAGAGGCCCTAATGATAGAAAGACAGGAGAATGGGATTGGGGAAATTCAGGAGGCTGACCAGTCCTAGGGAATATAGTGGAAGGGAACCGATGTGGAGATCAGAGCAGTGAGAATAAAGAATCAAGTGGTGCATCAAGTCGAGGAACCCTTAAAGCTGTTATAAGAGCAAAGATGTTGGATGTTGTGAAGTTAAAAGCTGAGGTAGATGAGATAATTAGCGGGAACCTGCCTTTGGAAAGAGTGGAGCTTTATGAACCAGACGAGTTGCTGTTTGTAGCAAAGGATTTGACTCTCAAGGCAAGGTCAGCACATGAGAAACGGATAGACTTAGCAAGAAGGAATGAGGTGGATCTGTCCAAGACAAAGATGTTACAGGGAGGTCACAGATTGCAGTACAGTGACCAGGAATTGGAAGAGAAGAGAGTCATAGGGTTGATAACTCATATTTGAGAATTGATTGTAGGGATACATGCATGGAGCATGCTTGATAAGTGGGAGGAAAGATGGTCCAAAAAGAAGAGCACCAAAAAAGAAAGTAGGAGAGACACTACCTTCAGGAGGGGGATAATAGGAGTGGAGAATTACCCTTTGCGAGAGGTACAAAACAGAGGGTATGTGCATGTGCCTTGGAGTAGAGGTGATTTGGCAGCATTTACAAACGAGTTTCCTCGGCTGAGGGAGAAGCCTGTTGAGTGGTAGAAGCAGGTTGACCAGTTTGTCAAAATTTCGAAAGTGCTGTGGGTTGATCTGAAAACTTTGTTTGATATCGTAGTACTAAGTGATTTGTGGGCAGCTTGTAAAATTGCAGTTGATTGGTCGACTTCTGAACCAGACAGAGATTCTGTCACCAATGGTCCTACACCTATTGTTATGAAAAAGTTTGAGCAGGTAATTACATAGCTGAAATCCAAAATATCACCAAAGGACATTGATTGGGTTAAGATAGATCGAACTGTCCGGAACCAAAAGAGTCTGTACATGAATACTACGAGAGGCTCTTGCAAGCCTTTTAGCAGTTCAGTGGACTAGACACGTTAGACCCCAAAGACATGGGACAGTTTGTTTCCAAGTTCGTCTTGGGTCTGAGATCAGAAATTAGCTTCATGATTCAGCAGCATTTGATCTGCTGGCAGAACAAGTCAGTGGACGAAATACTGCGGTACGCCAGGTATTGCAGCGATGAGGTGGTTTCGAAACATAGAAAGCTCAAGGATAAGCTAATGCTGGTCCAAATGCAAAACGCTGATAAGGAAGCTCAGATACAGCCAAGTGGAGGAACGCTAGGGAGAAGACAGGGAAACAATCAGGGAGGGACCCAGAATTGGCAGTGTCAAGGAAAAGGGAAACCTGTAGACCCCAAGACAGGGATGGATGTGGAAATTTGAAAAAGACCACCCTTGTCACAAGAGCGAGCATTGGAAGCACGAGTGTAGATTGAATCCAGCGAACCAAGTGCAACAAGAGGAAGAGACAGTGCAGGTATCTGAGGCCGTCAATACAGTGACGAGACCCAGTTCCATGCAAGGGGGAACATTGTGCCCCCAGGTGCAAGTCCCGCAACCTCTGAGGATTCCACAGGGAAATCGAACATACCAGCAGATGCCCCTTTTCGAGGATTGCGATGGGTATAGTTCAGACCTGTTGAAATGACGGTGCCTGAGGGGGAGGAAGACTGCACTTTTTGGGCAGTCTAAGAGGTAGACCAGAGGGGAACGTTTGTAGAAGCGGATGTTGATGGTCATCCCACCACCTTTTTGGTTGATACTGGTGCTACCCATTCTACTGTGAGATCTGCAGTAGTTCCCAACCTACCCCTCTTGGGACAATCAATCCAAATTGTAGCGAATAAGAAGTTGACTAACCCATTGACCGAGCCAATTCTTGTGAGAATAGGAACCTTTCAAGATCGACACCAGTTTGTGGTGTGCGATTCAAGTCCAGTCAGTCTGCTAGGACTTGATCTTTTGTGCAAGTTGAATTGTACCATCTACTGCACACCCAAGGGAGTGGAATTACAGACGAATGATGATGATGCCACCTTTACGATCGCGAATATGCACTTGTGCATAGAGATGTACCCTGTGTTGACAGTGGAAGAACTTCCACTTGACTTGAGAGACTCTGTTTCTTTGGATGTAGGGGATTTCACAGGATAAGAGATTTGACTGATCAAAGGTGTTGAGCCAGTTAAGATCCAAATTAAACAAAATGTTGAGTTTCCAAAAATGCCCCAGTATAATCTGTCACCTGAGACGATCGCAGGGATCAGACCTGTAATCGATTCCATTATTCGACAGGGAATTCTGAAGGAGATTATGGGCAGTCCATGCAATTCACCCTCATAGGATTATAGAAACCAAGCGGGAAATTCAGAATCGTGCAAGACCTGCGAAAGGTCAACACGATTGTGGTCTCATGTTGTCCAGTGGTACCGAATCCATCAATGATACTATTCCAGATTCCATGTGAAGCAGAGTGGTTAGCTGTGATTGACTTGTGCCAAGCATTCTTTTCGATACCTTTACAAGAGGAGAGCCAATTTTTGTTTGCTTTCCGTCTGGAAGTTCGTGTGTTAACGTGGTGTCGTATCCATCAAGGGTATACAGAGAGTCCATCAATCTTTAATCAGATCTTGAAAAAGAATCTTGAGAGTCTCGTACTGCCACAGAATTCTGTTCTCGTGCAGTACATTGACGATCTCCTCATTGCGTCTGAAACAGAGGATGCTTGCAGGATTGATACTATTGCCTTACTGAATCACTCTGAGTGCCGGCTATTGTAGATCAGCACTAATTGTTAGTAATTCACTGTTTCTCCTATGTATTAAAACCTGAATGCAAAATATCGGCATATGTTAGTATTTTATTCAATTTTGCTAGCGCATTTTCACACTTCCAGCTCATGTTATTTTTAAGCTGTGATTATTGTGTTTTTAAATCACTAACCTGCAATCTCAGCCCACTGTCCCCGTTCCGTCACGGCTTGTGCCGTTTGAGTGGAGGGACGTTTGGGCTCAATTTTCAATCTTCCGGCCTTTTGACCGGAACTGCAGTTAGCGCTCTAGTTTTATGCCACCATCTCCCAGGCCTACTTAAGGCGGGGCAGAGCGCGGACGGGCGCAGCGGAGCGCAAAAAGGCGCTCCAAAGGCAAGCCCGTCTGCGCCCGTCCGCGCAAGGACGCTGCCAGTACCAGTATCATCTTTGCCTTTGAATTGTACATCTATGTTACATATTGGTGAGTGACTCAGTATGGCTAGACTATCCTATTCCAGTAAAGAGCTTAAAAACCTAAATAAATCCTATTTTAAACTACCAGTTGACCTAAGGGAAACAGCAAATACCTGTACATACGAAAACCACTGTTTAAAAGATCTAAGACCACTGGACATACCTAAACCAAAATATAATCTAGCCAAAAGCATAATCACCAACCCGCTAAAGGCAATTTATTTGAATGCCCGCTCAATCCCTAAACATGCGGTAGAGCTTTGGAACCTTCTGGACATGGAAGCGCCAGATATCTGTTTTATAACAGAGACCTGGTTACACGACCATGCTTCCACAGATGTAGTTATTGCCTTTCCACCCAATTACAATATAAGTAGAGTGAATAGGAAGGGGAATAGAGGGGGAGGACTGCTCATAGCCACTACTATTGGCGTTGAAATCATTTCCCTGGAATCTATAGGTACAGACCAACTTGAACTTTACATTTTTGGAATAAAGGGCATATCTCAACAAGGCACTATGAGAGGAGCCTTAATATATAGACCTCCGGGTCCGAAAAACGATTTTGTCCATAAATTACTCAAGGCCATTGCCCCTCACGCTCTGGCTGCTGATGTTTTTCTTCTAATAGGTGATTTTAATTATCATGGTGAGATTCTTTCTGACCCAGATATAAATCAGTTGATCACCAATATGAGCACCTTGGGACTAACTCAAATGGTGATCACCCCTACTCATGCTGCGGGCCATACGCTCGATCTATTATTCATGAATGCCACTAACAGCATATCATAGTAGAACCTCCATTCCCGTTACTGTGGTCAGACCATGACCTAGTGAAGTTCACAATTCCAATTCAGACCAGTGGAAATGAAACTAGGAGAAACCATATGGAGAAGGTCGTGTCATAAAGTCACCTCCTTTTCAGCCCATTTCAACCTCCCTCCACTGTGTCAAGAGGAGAATATTGATCAGGCAGCTTCCCGCTTTGAGGAAGAGATAACAACCACATTAAATCAGATTGCTCCTCTTACCAAGATTAAAATAAAGCGTAGAACTGCCCCTTGGTTTAAAGAGCAATTAAAAACACTAAAAGCCTCCTGTAGGACCGCAGAACGTAAATGGAGGAAAAGCAAAGCCCAAATCGACCGTGTGAACTACAAAAATGTCCATCGTAGTTATATGGATAATATCAGGCAAAGCAAAAAATAATTCCTTCTAAACAGAATCGAAAAAGCGGCAAACTCCAACAAAGAACTTTATAACATCTTAAAGGAATTTATGATGCCCCGTGGTCAGCCAGATATCCCCTCTTTCCAAATTTTTTTAAGAAAACATTATCACCATTCACAGTATCCTTTCCTTTGCAAGAATATTT
Organism: Triturus cristatus; assembly: GCF_964204655.1. Lineage (NCBI taxonomy): Eukaryota > Metazoa > Chordata > Amphibia > Caudata > Salamandridae > Triturus > Triturus cristatus. The sequence goes on from NC_140591.1 coordinate 637,795,415, forward strand.
AAATACTCAGGAAAAATACCATACCTCTACCTCCCCCGCTGACCCCCTCCCCCTCTTAGATGAATTCTTCCAATATAACTCTGAGGAAGTGGTCAAGGCCATGGCAAAATTAAATCAGGCTCCCCAATTGATCCTGTGTCACCTTGTTTCCTGTCTAGATTTCTTCCGGTGCTTCTGGACAATATCACAACTCTATTCAATTGGTCACTATCAACATCAGTGGTTCCAAAGATCTGGAAAGCAGCCAGAGTCAGATCAATTCTAAAACAACCTACTGCAGACCCAAAACTCTTCACCAACTATCGCCCAATCTCGCTGCTCCCATACTTCGGGAAGGTACTCGAGTCACTGGTTAACAGGCAGCTCATAGACCATCTCGAGAATCATGGCTTACTCGATCCTTCACAGTCCGGTTTCAGGGCCGCACATAGCACTGAAATGGCGCTGGTAGAAGTCACCGACAACATCCGACTTGCATTGGATAGAGGGCAGTCATCCATTCTCATCCTGCTGGACCTATCAGCAGCTTTTGACAACATATCCCATAGCATTCTAGAACAACGTCTCTGGGATATTGGTGTCAGGGGGAAGGCCCTGAAGTGGCTAAAAAGTTATCTAAGTGATTGAGTCACAACAGTACAGATTGGCGATTTAGTTTCTTGTAGTAGGCCTGTTAAGATGGGAGTGTCACAGGGCTCAATTTTGAGGCCTATGCTATTTAATCTTTATATGATCCCTCTAGCCACGGTGATCAGATCATACGGCATTGATGTAGTGTCATATACCAATGACACTCAGATTCTGATCACCCTTGGTCCTGACCCTATGGAGACAAAATCTCGTTTTAAGAACTGTGGATCTCACATAAATAAATAGATGAACATCAACCACCTACAATTAAACGGAAGCAAGACCGAGATTGTACTTTTTGGTAAAGCTCATGAGAATTGGTCAGATGACTGGTGGCCCCCAAATCTGGGTCCTTGCCCACCCCCAAAGCAGACAGTGAGGAATTTAGGATTTCAAATTGATAATCAATTATCAGTGAAAAAACAGGTCAACCATATAATTCCTGTTTTGGCATTATGTGCAATTTGCGCAAAGTGTTTAAGTGGATCCCGCTAGGAACCACTGGTACAGGGACTGATTGTCAGCCGCATGGACTACGGCAATGCTTTGCTGTCAGAAATAAATGTAGACCTCCTTTCTAGACTTCAGGTTCTGCAAAATACAGTAGCCAGACTGGTGCTGAATCTTCCAACAGGAACCCCCTCAGCGCCTAGCCTTATACATCTCCACTGGTTACCTGTGAAGAAGAGAACATGTTTTAAGATCTTATGCCTAACACATAAAAACATGTATTGCAGCCGTCTAGGCTACTGGGAAAAAAAAACTTAGCTGGTACCGGCCAAGCCGACCCTTAAGATACGGTAACAAATCCCTCCTCACTCCACTCAGAGTACGTACTGTCAGAAACGGGGGTCGGGCTTTTTCTTTTCTTGCCCCCCTCTGTGGAACAAACTGCCTTTACCACTATGTATCATCTCTGACCATAATCATTTTCGCCAGAATCTAAAAATTTGGTTGTTTGACCATTAGGTCTGTGTCTCTTATGCTGACAACCTAAGAGCCGTCCGCCAGCGCCATGAGACCTTCGGCTGATGTGTGTGCTAAAAATGTTCTTTGAGTTGATTTGATTTGATTTGATTTGATTTGGTAGAGAAGGGACACAAGGTGTCCCCAAACAAGTTACAGTACTGTCTGAGTGAGGGCCAGTACTTGGGTCATCGAATTGAGAAAGGCAAGAGAAAAGTGTCACCAGATCCAATTGAGGCGATCATGAATATGACTGTGCCTACCACTCAGAAGGAAGTCAGAATGTTTTTGGGGATGGTCGGCTAGTGTCACCAATATATTCCCAATTTCTTACTGAAGGTGAAAGCCTTGCAGAGGCTGACGCACAAGGATGTGAGTGATCCGGTACCATGGGACCATGACTGTCTGATTGCGTACTTGGAGCTGAGAGAGGGCCTGTGTCGTGCTCCGGCTCTGGGACTGCCTGACTACAGCAAGTATTTTTCATTGTTCTGTTATGAGCAAGAAGGTTGTGCATTGCCAGTTCTGAGTGAGTCATGGAGGTGTCCGTAGACCAGTTGCTTACTTTTCAGCTTCTTTAGATCCAATAGCTTCAGCGTTACCCGGATGTCTCAAATCCGTTGCGGCAATAGGTGTCAGCATTGAAAGGTGTGAAAGCATTGTCATGGGTCACCCCTTAATTGTATATGCCCCGCATTCTGTTGAACTGTTGATGACAAGGACTAAGACAGAGCACCTGACAAACAATAGACTCACACGCTAAGAGCAGGTCATACTTGCCGTGGAAAAAGTGACTCTGAAAAGGTGTTCTGTTTGAAACCCTGCTACACTGATGCCATTGCCAAATGCAGATGATGAAGATTGTGAAGACCATGACTGTCATGATGTGACTGAACTTTGCACCAAACCGAGGCCTGACATTGTTGATGAACCTCTATCTGACCCTGATGAAGTTTTCTTTGTCAATGGTTCATGCTTAAGAGACAATGTGGGTCATCTGAGAGCAGCGTTTGCTGTATGTACCATTACTGGAGTGGTTGAAGCAGCCTGCTCAGAAGGAGTATACTCCGCACAGGTTGCCGAAATCATTGCCTTGACTCGTGCCTGTTTGGCAGCTGATCAGATCCGGATCACCATCTACACCGACAGCCAGTATGGGTTCGGTGTAGTTCATGATTTCGGACAGCTATAGTCGCAGAGGGGTTTCCTGACATCATCTGAATCACCCATCAGGAATGGAGAATATGTGAGACAACTGTTGGAAGCGTTGCAACATCCCGGGGAAATAGCTGTGGTAAAGTAAGCTGCACATAGGAGGGGGATGGATTTTGTTTCTCTTGGAAATAAGTATGCTGATGAAGGTGCACGTTTTTGCGCTGAAAAAGGGTGTATATTTTCTGGAGATTACACTGGAGAGAGCCAAGAAAGAACCAAGCTCAACATGATGTTAGCCATGGAAGACACTTGGGAGGAACTCAAGCGCCTGCAAGAAGAGGCTTCAGATCAGGAGAAGGATGTATGGATCAGATCAGGATGTGAGAAGGGGGATATTGGCATTTGGGTTTCAACTGATGGTCGAGCAGTGTTACCCAGTGACCTATTGAGCCCGATGGCAAGGCAAATTCATGGTGCTGTGCATCTTGGGAGAGATGCGATGGTGCAAGTGTTCAGACAAACGTGGTACAATCCACGATTTCGCGCATTTGCTGAAGCAGTGTGCCATCGGTGTGTTACCTGTCAACAAATGAATGCTGGGAAGAAAACTGTGGTTGCGTTGAGTCACATTGAGAGGTCGGGAGGGCCTTTCAATAGGATACAGCTTGATTTAATTGAGATGCCTAATTGCAATGGGTTGAGGTACATTTTAGTGGTGGTGTGTCTTTTCACGGTGGGTGGAAGCTTACCCAGCATGAAGGTGTGACACCCTTACAATAGCAAAGCTGTTATTGAGGGAACTGATCCATAGGTTCGGTTTTCCAACCTTGTTGGAGTCAGATAGAGGAACACATTTCCACAGCGAGATCATGAAGTTGCCATGCGCTGCTTTAAATGTTGATCAGAGACTCCATTGTAGCTATCGACCAGAGGCTTCTGGGATAGTGGAGCAGATTAATGGAGCGTTGAAAGCAAGGATGGCAAATGTGTGTTCGTCTAAATTTTTGAAGTGGCCTGATGCATTGCCCTTGGTGTTGATGAGTGTTTACAGTGTCCCAGATAAGAGGACTGGTCTTTCCCCGCATGAGATCCTTATGGGGAGGGTGATGTGATTGCCAGCAGTACCATCCGCAGCTTTAATAAACATCACTGATAGCTTGATCTTTGATTACTGCAAGGGACTGGCTGATGTGGTCCACTTTGTGTCTCAGCAGGTGGAAGCTGCCATTGTTCCGGCTTCAAGGGACCTCTGCCATGACCTGTGCCCGGGTGATTGGGTGCTTGTCCGCAAGCACACGAGGAAGAGCTGCCTGGATGCTCGGTGGCGAGGCCCTTACCAGGTGATACTGGTAACAAACTCAGCAGTGAAGTGCGGAGGGTTGCCAAACTGGATACACGCCTCCCATACCCGCAGAGTTTCAGAACTCTCGGAAGAAACAGCTCCTCTTGAGAATGAAAATCTAGCTGAGGCGGCAGGGCCACGAGAGGGTACAAGCCAAGCTGTGAGGGTTGCTGACGAAGCTGGTTGCTCACCAGACCAAGCTGAGGAGGGTTACCCTACACACAACCCAAGTATTGACTCTGAGGAAGAAGGTAACATTGTGAGTGGTAGAGAGTCAGACTCAGCTGAAGGAAGTGGTGCGCAGAGTGTTTGAGAGAAAAGCAAAAGGGCTAATCATGCTGAAGAATTGTCGCCTGAGAGGCAGAGAAGGCTGGATCTAAGGTTGGCTCCTGAGCGAGATCTTGCTCCTGTGTCTGAAACATCCGAATCAGAAGTGAGTGGAGACGAACAAGCCCAAGGAGACTCGAGGAGGTTCAAGAAGGACAAGAGTGCATGGCCAAAGATACGCTGCTCCGGAGTGGACTTACGCAGTAACTGATGCCGGGAGTAGTGAGCTCCGGGAGGCTGAGGTTCGTGAAAGTGGTCAGCAGGAATCCTCTACTGAAAATCAATGTGGGACTGATAGTTCCAGGACTTGAAGTTGAAGGGGTGTTGACAATCACGGTTCAAAAAGCTCCAGTCTTAATCAAGGTGCGGATTCTGATATTGCATAAATTAGTTTTACCATCGTTTGGATTTGAACCACCGCCTCATGAGATGGTAGATGTTCGTCTTGAAATTCTGCAACATGTTTTAGTTGAAATTGGACCTGATCTTATCGTAGATTGTGAATGAACTGTGATCTGTAAATAAGTGTTTAAAGAAGATAACCTAGGCACGAGCAGAAGAAGAATACATTTAGGGACTTTCCGTAGAAGAAGAAAAGAGGGCTAAGGAAATCTTTTATTGGACTGTGTAAATAAAGAACTAAAGTACTGTAAAGGAATTTCCAGTCCTTCAGCAGTGGTGTTTGAACTGGTTAAGCAGCGACCTGTGGTGGAAAAAGAGACTCTGACTGTTCGGTTTCTGAGGACTAATTGAACAGCGAAAATGGAGGCTGGAGATCTGAACCATAGGTCCAAATGTATGATAGGTACACTCATAGTAGGAGTGATAGATTCCACATGAGGTCGAAGTCGTAGAGGTGAAGGGAACACCTACAACCAGTACTTCAAGCAAGAAAGAGGATACCATAGGAGCTGAAAATGCTATGCTAGATCAGAACAGTCGTAGGTTGCATGTAGATTTATCTAGAAGTGATTTTAAGCTTAATGCGTTTGCCAAGCTGCTATACGAGTACGTTGAGACGATGGATGTGAGAGACTGTTATGTGTGTATGCAGTTGCCTGCATCAGTGGATGAGGGCATTAGATACCATCCTCTTCCGTTGACTTATGGGATTTCAGGTCGTCTGTTGCTTAGCATGTTTTATGGGAGAGGTCATTAGGAGTACTTCTTTTCCAATTATGATGCAGTGCTTTCGGAGGTTCCAGCATACAAGCACCTGAACAAGTATGATTATTAAAAGCAGGAGGATTGAATTGGGAAGTACTTCATACCGACTACAACACTAGATACCGCCTATGCACATAGACATAACCTGATGTGTACACTAACAGAGATAGAAAAGAAGTTTATAGAGCAGGTAGAAGATAGATATAGACAACTAACGCAAACACGTAACACTGGAGAAAGTCCATTAGATTGGACAGAGGAGGAGATGGCTCACAGAGAGAAAGGGAGCTATGGCCCTATAGCATTGGATCTAGAGCAGAAGGGGAAGTTGTGTGTGAAACGTGTCCAGACCTATTATGACAAGGTCTCTGTGGGGCAGAGTGCGAGGATCACGTTTCACTATGGAAGAGACAGCAAATAACTTTTTGCAGGGTCCGATACAAGTGGTGCAGACAGTATATTTTGTGTGTGGGAAAAATGCTTATGTAAGATTGCCTGTCAATTGGTACTGTACCTGTTACCTGGCCGCTGTTTTTCCTAAGATCTACCATGTGGAGGAGCTAGAGCTCCTGGAAGGAGGAATGCATTCTAGAGCAAGGAGAGGTGCAAGTGTAGGAGAAGTGATTGGAGACATCTTTGGAGCAGTAATACCAGGATTGGGAGTGGTTTTGAATGATGTGAAGGTTAGAAAGTTGGCGATGGTTGTGGACAAGTTGTCAATGAATACAGCTAAATCACTGATACTTGTTGATACAGAGATGTTATCAATAAGGATGATGGTGATGAAGAACCGTCTTGCTTGAGATGTCTTATTGGCGAAAGAGGGCAGAGTCTGTAAAATGCTGAAGGTGAAAGAGTGCTGTACTTATATACCGGATAATAGTAAAGATCTGAAGAGGTATATAACATCACTGAAATTCATCAAGAGGTCCAGGATCTGGCTGAAGAGGTTGTTTGAGAGAAGGTTGGTAAAGGATTTGGTAGAGTAGGGAGTTGGTTTACAAGCTTGGGAAAGGGTATTCCTGGTTACATTCTGAAGCCTATCATTATCATCATGGTCTGTGTGGTTTGCCTATGGGGTTTTGTCAGGGTCTATCAGTGGTTCAGGGCGAACCAAGTCGAAAGGTCTCTTAGGGAGCGAGAGGTAAGGATGGCTAGACTGCAGGACAGTCATTACGAGAATATCAAGAATTTAGAGAGGTTCCAACAGTGGAGAATGGCTACAAGTTCTGTTTAGGTTGGTTCTTTCTCCAGGAAATTGTGATTTTGTTGATGACACTAATCATCAGAGGGGCGAACTGATAGAGCGCAGGGATATCTGGAAATCGTAGGGGTACATCATATTCACGGATAGTCCGTACCCGCATATACTCTTCTGTGTGTTAACTTTAGTTAGTAATTTGTGTTGTAATAATCAATGGTAAATGGTAAATGAAATGTTGGAATGAGTCATGCCATTCAAGAAATGTAAAACGGCATTTCGAAGAAACCATGTAATTGTTGATGTTTATTGCAAATGCCTAACATAGTAGCTCATGTGTAATATAATGCATTAGATTTAAACGTACACCATAAAGTCTGCACCTGTGGAAATGATTAATTGTGCTTTAAATGTGATGAAATGTAGTGCTTGCAGATGCAACATTTATAAATGCGTGTTTAATTTGATGTCAAAGGCCTAGATGGAGTATTTGCTCTTTCATACTATGAAAGGCCTATTCGTTTTTCTTATGTTAGATGGTTTGTATAGGCCTGTAACGCATTTTCCATGGTAAAGCTCTCATTTAGAGGCAGTTAGCGAAATTAATGTGCGTGCAAGGTTGTTCTGTTCTCATGGTTCTGTTGCAGGTGCAAGCACACCGTCCTCGTTAGTTAGACTAACGTCTTTGTTTTAGGAGTTAGGTATGGAGGAGACCTGCTACATAGTATTCAGGAATGCCGATAATTGGGAGTCGATATTCTTTCTTGCTGAAGATGCCTGAGACCCAACCGTCGCGGGACTAAGTACATGTTTTGGTGGAAAATGACCTACGAGAGGTGCCTGGCCAGAGGAGTTGTTTCAGGGGCGTGTTCTATCAATTGTGCATTTTGTATTAGGGACAGTGCCCCGGGGGATGAGTTAGCAGAGAGCCGTTAGTGGGGTTGAAGGAAAGGATCGATTCTTAGAAGGAAGACTTAGAACGAATCTTGTAGCTTTGGCTACTGATCCTTACAACAGGAGTGTACTTCTTAGGAAGTCTTCACGAGCTGACACCTTTTCTTGAACTTGCCTGGAAAATGCTAAGTAGGGATTCCACTTTAGTGATAGTGTAGGGATAGATTAACGGATTTCTTTTACAGCCACTAATGAAGACTTATATCGATGTTTGTGCAGTTATTGCTTGTTTAGTATTTTAGGAGTTGCTCATTCTTTTTATGCTGCACCGTATTAGACTGATTAGCGCCTATGTATTTTTACAATCGCGTCATGAGGTGCTTGTATGTTCAGTTATTTTTGGCTTCGTAATAAAACCCCTAAATTGAAGTTCGGAGTCAGTGATCTTTCCCGTGTCTTACTTGATTGGTCTGTGCTAGTTAATCATGAATATATGGCTTCTCCACTTTACACTTTTCAGCAGGTAATAAAGATCCAGTTGACCGAGGATTCTCAGTAAACTTTTGTAGTAGAATCTGTCGTTATCAAACACATCTCCATAATGGTTCTTACCGAGATATTCAGAAAACCTGTACTGTCTGCTGGTTTCCTTTGCACTAGGACAGATTCATGCTGTAATTTTCGGGAGCATCTAGACAATGCTCTCCTATTTCACTCCTACTCAGAGCTCCATGCTTGTGACCCTACTTTAGGTTGAAGAACTATTAATGTATTTTTTATTAATGGTGTATTTGTCGTATTTATAAAGTGTGGCCCTAGTCAAGGGAGCAGCTGGTTACTTTCTGTATAACATTTTAATACATACAGCATTATTAAAATCTACCAACAATATTAATATCTATAACTATCTATATGAATCATTGTAACTTGGCCAAGCCATACAGGAGAGAAAACTTAGAGACAGTTCCCATGGCTTCTAGGATTCTAGGATTTGTTTCCATATAATAGGAGCTAGGCACCTTTCAAAGGGCCAGAGAAAAGGGAGAGGTAGCATCACAGCTGTCTGATTTGCTGCCATTGGCCCTTTTGTGAGATATGCACTAAAATCATAAATACAACATAGACCTATACATCCGTTCCCTTTCTTCTTCATTTTATGGTTCCTTGCAACTGATCTTAGTGTATCAGTTTGAAAATATACAAGATTTCCCATGCCCATGTACTTTCTTTTGTGTATGCCATTAGTGAGTTTGTTAATTCCATCAAAGTTAATGTATGCCCCCGCTCTGCCTTTTTTTGTTCTTCAGCCCATCACAATTGTCTTTGTACAAAGTTAAACCTTCTCACTGATTGCTTTATCTCTGAGGAACATAACTCCTACTCCATATTACTGTTCTTGTTACTCCCTCACGTTCTCCAATTCTCTATTCTTATACACTACTTTAGCTTCTCAACCAATATCTACCCTGCGCTGTCATTTGATTTCTCTTTTGCTGCAGATATTTATACCATATAGCCCACCACATATTTGTAGACTTACTTGCTTCCCTATGGCTTCACTCACCTCTTTATTCCGTCTCTCCAATTGCTTTTTGTAAATTCTAGCTTCTTCATGTGTGACGCAGAATCTCTTCCCTCTCATCTTCCATATACCCTTACATCTGTGTGGTTCTCTTGCTACCGTGTTCAAGACCTCTCCTGTTCATGAGATATCCTGGAACAACTGATGACTTCTTTCCTGAAAAACATCTCTAGAATGTACTTGTTTTATGTGCTAGACTTTGCACATTATATCCCTGCAGGCTTTCTCATCCAATACAGCCCACATTCAATCAATCAGCATATTTGAAGAGTGATTCTTGTCACCCGTGAGGGTGTCCAGGTGCGGGGTCATTATATCTCCCCACCCCATTCCTCACAATGGATGAGTAAATTGTAATTGTATTTATATAGTGCTTACTAACCCTGACGCACTTTTTGCCGAATAGAACACTACTCCGGAACCTAGAAAGGATTAGTGGTGCATTAGAATATGGACTTATGGAGTCGCGCAAGCGCGCGAAACAAGATGGCCGCCGTTTAGAGAGCTCCGGCGCTTTTTCGCCCGTTTTTTGATTAAAAACGACGAATCCTGTCAGTTTTGCGGCGCAAATGAGGTCGCTTGGCTTTTGAAAGTCTTACCTGCCGATTGCTGTGATTTATTCTGGATTTGGACGGTGTTGGAGGCGTTTTTCGGTGTCCAGCCTCTGCTTCCAGTTCTACCTTCAGGTATTCCCAGCCTGGTCTGTCAGGGGGCGGAGCAAGCCTTCAGGAAAGGGCCTGGCTTGGGCCTAGCCACTCCCATAGCCAGTTATAGCTGCTGCACCAGCTTTAATAAGGATTTTCTCACTGCTGCAATATTTTTTCCTTCATCTTCTTGCTTTGTGGATAATATTTTCGCAATTTTGTTATTTTATTTTATAGTTATTATTACTATACTACATCAACATGGATAATAAAAATATTCATCCTAAAAGGAAGCAACAGGTTTCGCCTCCGCCAATTAAATCAAAGGCGGTAGAGTCTACAGAACCCTCATTAGCCTTAATTTTAGAGGAAATTCAAGCGCTTCGTGTCAACACAGATTCCATTGCCTCAGAGATTAAAAATGTTCGAAAGGAAATGGCGAGTCTGTCAATGAAAATCTCTGATAACACAATTAAAATACACGATAATAAGGCTAAGCTTGAGACTTTCGCTCCACTGATAGCTAAAATATCTCCTTTGTCTACCCGACTTCTAGAAATGGAAAATCGTAACAGACAATACAATTTACGCATTTTTAATTTACCAGAGGATGTGGAGGGTGGTAACTGTAGATTGTATCTGGAAAATTTGATTCCTGGGCTTCTATAAATTAAATTTCCAGAAAAATTTGAGATTGACAAGGCCCACAGAATTCCTTCACACCGCAATCCTAAACATACAAAACCTCGTCAAATGATTTTCAAAGTCCTCAGGCATCATCATTTGGTTTTGATTCGCAAGGCAGCACGAGAGATTCCTTCTTTGATGGTTAATGGGAATAAAAATTTTATTCACCAAGACTTTGCCAAGGAAACAGTCTCAATCCGCAAGGAATTTTCTGCTCTTCGGCCTCAGCTAAGAAGTCTTGGGTTCAAATATGGTCTTTTTGACCCTTCAACAATGCGTATCTGGAAAGACAATCTGTCAAAATCTTTTCAACATCCTGATGACTTACGTCAGTTTTTGGATCAGCGTTCACAGCAGTCCATGGATACTCATGACTCTAATACTTGATTATAGCTAATTTACGTATTTTCTGACAGGTTAATGGGTCAATGCTACATTGGGCTCCAACGGTTCGGTCATGCTTGTTGAGCGTATGTGCGTCTCATCTTTGATATGTTTGTACCCTGTTTGTTGTTCTCTCTTTTTTTTAAATTTTTCCACCTCTTTTTATTTGTTCTGGAGCTACTATCTTCTCCTATTATTGTTCTCCTTTTTCTCTTTTTCTCCTCTTCTTGATCCTTTTTATTCCTTCTTTCTTCATTATGGCTGATAATCACAATATTAAAGTTGTTTCACTAAATGTTAAAGGTTTACGTCATCCAGTTAAGCGTACAAAGATCTTAGACTATTTAGGTAATTGTAAGGCAGATATTTGTTTTCTTCAAGAGACTCATATAGATGACAAAACCTTAACTTATATGAAGAAAAAATGGGTAGATACTATTGTTTCATCACCTGCTATTGGTAAAAAAAATGGGGTGGCTATTTTTGTTGCAAAAAAGTTACATTGCCAAGTCTTAAACAAAATTTCGGACACAGATGGAAGATATATTATAGCCAAAATTAAAATTCATGATTCAGTCATATTTTTACTCAATGTTTATGGTCCTACTGCGGATGACCCTCTTTTTTGGTCTAATATTACCACTGAGGTTCTAAAACCGGGAAAAGTTCCTTTAATTGTTGGAGGTGACTTTAATGTTATTACTGACCCATTATTGGATAGAATGTCCAGTACTAAATTTCGCCCTCCTAAGGTTTTTCATGCTTTTAAATCATTTATTCATACCACCAAGTTAGTTGACATTTGGCGTTTGCACTTCCCTACGAAAAAATGTTTTACATTTTTCTCTAATCCACATAATTCACATTCTAGAATTGATTATTTTTTAATTTCCACACAACTAGTTCAATCTGTTAAGACTCCTAAGATTGGTAATATTGACATCTCAGATCATGCCTTGATTTCGTTTCTTCTGAACTTAACTTCAACTTTTGCAAACCAATTTAGGTGGCGTATGAATACTGGAATTATTCTTAATGAACATAATAAGCCTAAAATCTTAAATGCTATTCAAGACTATTTTTTACTCAATCCTGAAGGATCCACTTCTATGGTCAATAGATGGGACGCCTTTAAAGCTTATATTAGGGGTGTAACTATCTCAATTATGGCCTATGAAAATAAAACATTCAACGCTCGTATTAGATGTTTGGAAAAACAAATTGCGAAATTTGAAAGGCTTTTTATTTCATCAAATGATCCTCAATTTAAAGTCAAGCTACAAAAACTTCGATATGAATTTAACTCAATCCTTAGTACAAGAGCTGGCATCCAAATTTCTAACTCTAAGGCTAAATTCCGTTTTAATGCCAACAGGTCTGGGAAGCTTTTAGCTAATTACTTACGCATAAAAAAAGATAAAACGCAAATTACCTCAATTCACAGCCCTAATGGTAATATTGCAATATCTCATAATGATATTGTTAAGGAATTTTTGGATTTTTATTCTACTTTATATAATAAGCCTGATCCTCATGATCCCTCCATACTGGACTCTTTTTTAAATACATGTAATTTGCCCAAAATTTCACACTCGGACAGGCTTGGGCTAGATTTACCCATTACTACAGATGAAATTTTAGCTGCTATTAAATCTATTAAAAAAAAATAAATCCCCTGGCCCAGATGGTATTCCAGCTGAGTTTTATAAAGAGTTCCAATCCCAACTTTTGCCTTATTTATTTCAACTTTTTACTTTTTTTGGTTCTTCGGGAACGGTCTCGAGTTCTTTTACTGATGCTTTAATTATAGTACTTCCTAAGCCAGATAAAGACCCCACTCTTGTTTCAAATTACCGCCCTATTTCTTTAATTAATCAAGATTGTAAATTGTATGCTAAAATACTTGCTTCCAGACTGGCTCCTGCATTGGATTCTATTATACATCTTGATCAATCCGGTTTTATGAAGAATAGATATTCTACAAATAACACAAGAACCTTATTACATGTTATTGAACAGAGTTCCACTTTAAGTTCCCCTGCAGGAATTTTGGCTTTGGATGCAGAGAAAGCTTTCGACAAAATTTACTGGCAATTTTTATTTCAAACCTTACTATCATTTAATTTTGGTACTTCGTTTATACGCATGATTTCTGCTCTGTATTATGCCCCTACTGCTCGTTTATTTATCAATGGCCAAGTATCTAGTCAGTTTTCTCTTTTTAGAGGCACGAGACAAGGATGTCCCCTCTCTCCACTTTTATTTCTCATTGGAATTGAACCTTTCCTTACTCATATACGACAATGTGTTAATATTAAAGGTATTAAGATTAAGGAGATTAATATCAAAACTTTAGCATATGCTGATGATGTGCTGTTATTTATTAGTGAACCTATATCCTCAATGCCTGCCTTATTAGACATTATTGCTAAATATTCCATGGTTTCTGGCTATAAACTTAATATTAATAAAACTGAATTCTTCCCTTTAAACATTTTTTGTACTCCTGATATGTTACCCATGGCTGATATTGTGTGGCAAAAAGATAAATTAAAATATCTTGGGATTCTATTTGCGTCCTCCATAAAAGCAACATTAACATTAAATAGTAACTTTATTCTGAATTATATCAAAGATAAAACATCTAAATGGTCTTCACTGCACCTCTCTTGGTGGGGTAGAATGGACTCCATTAAAATGACTATTGCTCCTAAAATTTTCTATACACTTGCTATGATTCCATTCAATTTCCATTACAATTCTATAAAGACATTGATAGACTTCTTTCCAAATTTCTCTGGAACAATAAACCAGCTCGTATTGGTTATAAGAAATTAAAAATACCTAAATGCAATGCTGGATTTGGCGTGCCTGACTTTTTTCTATATCACAAGGCCTTTATACTGAAACAAAGTTCCATATGGTTTCCTCCTTCCTCTTTAAATAACCAACCTACATGGCTTCATATAGAGCAGTCTCTTGTGGCTCCTTTTCCATTGACCGCCTTACTAACAATGTCCAATAGGTCAACATATGTGCATAAGTCGGTTATTATTAAATCCGCTAAACTCATTTTTAATGACCTGGATTCAATTTTTTTGACCCCTATGAATCATACTGAAGATCTGTCATTGTGGCATAGTAATGTGATTAAATTGAATAGAAATGTTAATTTTTGGAATGCTTGGATTAAAGCTGGTGTCTTGTATCTTAAAGATATCTATTTTGACAATGTTTTTATTTCTTTTGAAGCTTTACAAATGAAATTTAGTTTACCTCATTCTGATTTGATTAAATATGAATCTTTATGTAATTCAATTTTAGACTCTTTCCCTCATGGTATTCCGTTTAATGTTAAAGCAGATTTAGCACTATATATTCGAACTATCTCTATGTCATCGCATACTGTCTCTATTTTATATAAGAAATTATCTAATTCTATAGGAAACAATTTAAATATTATTTCAACATTCTGGAATGCTGAGCTTTCACTTTCTTTGTCCAACGATACTTGGACGGCTGTTTGGCTTAATAGTATTTCAGGATGGCTGCCTGTTTCACTTTACCAAACCAATTCTTATATTTTATTTAATTGTTTATGGACCCCAGTGCATTTATTTCGTGCTAAATTGATGCAAGACGACCTATGTTGGCATTGTAAATTACTTCCTGGATCATTACGACATATGCTTTTTGAATGTCCATTAATTTTTAAATTTTGGTCTGATGTTTGGGATATTATTCAACAAATATTTCATATTCATGATGTTATTTCTTACGAAATATTAATATGTAAATCTGTTGGTCTTTTGCATAACTTATCTGAATTAGAAGGTAAACTGTTTAATTTCCTACTGTCAGCTGCTTTAAAGTCCATTACTTTTTGCTGGAAGGATATTTCGTCTTTATCGGTTCATGCTTGGTGGTCATGGGTCATTTTTACAAGAAGAGGTGCTCAATTATCCCTGCAAGGGATCAATCATAATTCTAAGTTGTTTCACTCTTTCTGGTTACCTATAGATATATACTTATCTTTATAATTGTTTATTTATACTTGATCCACCGTTTTACAGTCATTCTACTTCAAGATTTCTATGATGATTATAGCTCTTTTTTCTAAATAATTTGACATCGCAATTTTTCATGGCTCCTTCCCTTCTTTTTAGTTTGTCATCCCTCCTTTACTTGATTATTTATACTTCTTTACCTATTGTATTTAGAATTGTTTTTTGAAATTTCTTATTTTACATAGGTATTTTCTCTTATGATCATTTTTTTTTTTTTTTTCTGTATTGTCTGTATTTGTTTAATATTATGGAAAAATTTAATAAAATATTTTGAACTCAAAGAATATGGACTTATGTGTTAATTTGTGTGGTGGAAGAGTTAGTTTGTTAGTTGGATTGAATAGGATATTGAAGGGATAGATGAGGGAAGAGTCTAGAAGGTGTTATTTGGGAGATCATAGTAGAAAGATGAGGCTTGGGATGAGTAAAATGCGAGATGAATGTGTCTTTGGAAAGGGATTAGGGACATCATAGTAGTAAAATGAGGTTTAGGATACATGAGGGAAGAATTTAGAAAGGGTTGGTTGGGAGATCATAGCAGTAAAATAGTATGGCAATATCCTCGCTGAGGATGACTACAAAAAAATGTATAGATTTCTTCTCCCAAACAATCAAGAACCTAGTCAAGCCATGGCCAATTTTGATTGGATGGTATGGAGGCTAAAGATTGAAGTTGTTGACATGCTATTGTACTGGCATATCAAGCGTGGTGCCTTATATAGTGCCAGTGACTTTGTAACTCACGTGTGTGAGAAACGGCAGCAATCTCACCATCTCTCTCCAATCTGCATCCAGCTCTCTGGATAGCCTGTCACCTTCTGACCTACTGAAGGATGGTTGTGCATGGCCACCTCTCCCCTTCTTATGTTTTGTGACTTAGAATATGCACCCTGGCTCTTTGTGTAATAGTCTAAATTAATAGTTTACGTGAAAGCATTGTTGAGTGTAATTTAGTTATTGCCCAATAATCAAGTTAAGACGATTATCAAATAACAGTTATTGTTACTAATGTTCGCATCAATAATCAATTAAAGTTCCACTCCAGAGAATGTGTATTTAAGTCTTGACTCAATGCAACTCTGCAACGCCAACCGATGGCTAGACCCCAAGACAGGTGCGGGCCGGTGGTGCTGCAATTTTGAATTTTACACTGGCGGGACACTCGCGATTGGCCGGTAGGCTGGTGGGGATAAGGGGGGGGGGTGCCTGGGCGGTCCTGGGGGCAGCCAGGTGAGGATAAAAGTGGGGAGTGCATCCCCACATAGTCACCTGGTTTTCCTCACCTGGCTGCCCCCAATGACCTTGTGTCGGTGCACGCGCCCTGGACCTTGCCACTCTGCTGCTCTGAACGCAGCAGTGAAGCTGCCTTTTTTCCCACCCTCCCATGCCCTTAGACAGTCTTGTTCCTTCTTGGGGCAGGGAAGGAGTCATGTTTGGTCTCAAAACAGGTGGACAACCTTGGCATCAGTAACTGAAGTGCAGGCAAATTCTAAATTAGGAAGCCTTTGGTTTAAAACCGGGGCTGGGGTTGCTGTGGGGGTGTAGAGTAGGGTTGGGACTCCTGCTACAGCGATTGTCCCTAGTCTCTCACGGTACTCCATTACATGGCCCCGGAGGATGTCGAGGGGATGGCGTCTGCGCCAGGGGTCCAAGGTATGGCCCGGTTGCCCAGGCCCATCCCCATTGGGTGCCAGGGGGGATCATCCCTTTCTTGGGTTAGCTCTGGCATGGTTATGGTGCGGGTCCAGTTTTCATGCTGGCCCACTCGTCCTCTATCTTGAGGGGGCAGGTGAGTTCGCCTTGTGAAATGCAACTTGCGGTATGGGGACCACAGTCCCGAATCATTTGGAATAGTCAATGTCATGGTGCCTGGGTGGTGGTCAGCCTTGACTCCTTTTGAGGATCTGTTCCTAGGAAAGGACATAAATTAGTTCCCCTTAATCAAAGTCTCTTGATGTACATATTGTGAATGTCATGTGAAAGCTTCGATAATCAAATAATTTTGTTGATATAAAATGTTGTGTTTATGTTGATTGTAATAAATATGGCCTGGGAATGGTATATTCTCTAACGCAGTGATGGTGTCTGCGTGTCTCTGTCTCCCTTAAAGGAATTCCCATTTGAGGGAAGGGATGATTTGGGTAGGTCTCGTGCCGGTCCCCCACCTGTCCAACATGTGCACATGTGCTCAGTGCCTCTGCAATGACAGACACCCCTTACATTGAATTGTTCACCAAACACACAAGCAACTCAATAGTAACATAGACACTAGGGTTTGCAATTTGTACCTTTAATGTCATTACCTTTCAGAACTAATGTCATCAAGTGTTCATATTGTTGCCTGCGTAGAGAGTGGATGGATCAGGATGTCGCTAATACAAGATTCACATTTTATCCGATTTATGATTTGTTCTACACTAATTCTAAAGTAGAAACACAATTGTTTTTTTACTGACCTCTACAATCCCTTATCTTTGTTTACCAGATGTTTAGTGTATTCAGTGTTTAATTCGAGCTTTGCCAGAAGGGCCCACTCTTTTTTTGGGCTGCCTGCACTTATTTTTCCCCATCAGATTTCGGTCCACAATAACAGAGTGAAAAACACACAAGGGAAAAATTTGTTAGAAGTAAACGAAGAAAAAAACGTGACAAACGGAGAAAGCACCTGCAAACATGGAAACAATTAGTTGGAAGTAAACGAAGAAAAAAACGTGACAAAGGGAGAAAGCACTTGCAAACATGGAAAAAATTAGTTGGAAGTAAACGAAGAAAAAAAAGTGACAAACGGAGAAAGCACTTGCATACATGCCCTGATGGTGAATTTAAGAGGCCTGGAGTGGAATCCAGACATAGCAGTAGCAGGTCGGTCGCAGTCTTCTAAACGAAACCTTGGAGCCTGGCACTTACTCTTTAACAAATTAAACACTGGCAAGACATCAAGACAAATACAAATGCCGTACAGTACTCTAATGATGCAACATCAACCCAGAATGCCTCTAGCTGTTCCAGCATCCATTCCTCAGTGGCTTTTAATCCGAACAAAAGCCTGCATAATCTTTCTAGAGAGGGTGTCCCTCCTCCAGAGACTGCATGTTAGAGCACCACACTGTGTTTTGAAGTAATTTGTGTCATAACTCAAAATTAAGTTTGAGCGGCAAATCTTTTTTACATTTTTCCATTTTTAAATATATAATTGTATTGGAGTGATGAAGTTTTACCTTATCTTGTTTAAGATCAGCATTTCGCATTCCTGAAGTAAGCAGAAATTTTCTCCGTTTACAGTCAGTATTACTGTTTCTTTGAACAAAGCAGACAACATTCTGATTTTCTTTATGTTTTTGCAGACATACACACAAGGTAGTTCGACTGATTTACATGATGATAAGGGACAAATGAAAATCCAATTATGAGCAACCAGAAGTGTGCATCTTAAAAAAATGTTTACTAGCTAGGGTATGCCCCTAAGCCAGGCACAAGCCACCCCTCTAGTCAGGTGCAAGTAAGTTACACACCAAAGATAACCTGTGCTCACCCCCTGATAGCTTGGCGCACAGCAGTGAGACATCATCAGAAGCAATGTGTAAAGAGTTTGTGCCACGCACAATGTATACACCACAACGGAGACTACACGCAGGCTTATATAAAAATATGTATTGCAGATTGTACATAAAACACAGACCAAAGTGTCATAATTATCAAAACTGTGCATACTACGCCAATCCTGAGTTAGTACTCATTATCACGACAAGGCAGGAATTAAAATGACATACATCCTAACATCAGGGAAAGAACTGCAGTAGGTGATGAAGAGATACATGCATCAATGATACCGTGCTTATTATGCAATTGCAGATATAGCACACACTATCCTGGCAGTGTAGGTATCAAAAATGACTCACCTGATGGCATCCGGGTAGGTAATGCCAGTTAGAGTAGGAAAGATACATAAATCATACAAATATCACGATAAAAACATTGGGCACAGTGCTCCGCCATTCCTATCAAGTTTTATACGGCAATTAGTCACCTAGCTAAGGCATAGTAGCATCTGTGTGCCTATTAAAGTGAATATGGTAACTGTCCCAAAAATATCCAACTGTGTCTGTAGGAGAGTGTGGTACCTTATGAGCCCCTAGTATATGGTACCTTAGGTACCAAGGGCATAGGTACTTCACAGGCCTACCATGGGCTGAAGCATGTATTATGCCACCCCTTGGAAGCAGACTCAATCTGACACCACAGGCCTGCTACTGCAGCCTGGGTGAGGTAGTGTTAGCACTCCTCACTGAGATATAGGTTCACTATATCTCACCCTGCACACACATTTAAACCTATCAGCCACCCCTAAGGCAGGCCCTATCAATCCTGAGGACTTCTCACTTTGGAATCATACCCCCACACCAGTTACTGGGGTGGGAGTATGATCCCACCCTTCTAGAGGGATAGACATGTACCTACTGTGGAAACACAGCAGAATCCTGAAGAGCCCTGGCATCA
Source organism: Triturus cristatus (assembly GCF_964204655.1). Classification (NCBI taxonomy): domain Eukaryota; kingdom Metazoa; phylum Chordata; class Amphibia; order Caudata; family Salamandridae; genus Triturus; species Triturus cristatus. Next base: position 637,814,958 of record NC_140591.1, read on the forward strand.
CAAAATGGATGCCACCAGACACAGACACTGGGCAGCCCTCCTGCTGATGACCGAAACTCACAGTGGAGGAGGCCCAACAATAGGCATCCTGTCACAGGGAGGTGTGACAACCTCCCAGACAGGGTTTAGTGTACTGGGGCTGGGTGGGTGCACTCCTAGAGTGCTTTGAAGTCCTGCACTGGGGGAGCAGTAGGCTCCTCTGTTCATATGCCAGTTCAAACCGGCTCAGGGGCTACCTGCCCCTACTCTGGTGTGAAACTGGACATAGGGAAGTGGGTGTAGCCACCTACTCCCCTGACCCTCCCATAGGTGGGGTCATAGAGCTAGTCCCTCCCTTCCTTCTAGTATAAGTTAGGGAACCCTTGCCATTGCAAACTAGATATCCCTGGACGACGCTCTGAACAAGAATCCTGGACCTTCGACGTTCCACTACCTCTGGAAGATGGAAGAATCTCCCTTGGAGTCAAGGAGTGACTCCCCTGCTTGGCAGGCACCAAAACTTTGCATCAACAGTCACAAACTTTCCCACTCCCGCCGGAGTCCGAAGTCCCTGCAGCCCAGGAAGAGAATTTCCTGACTTCTCTAAGGCCAACGCAAGTCCCCAGTGACGCTGAGGCAAGTGGACCCCACGAGTGACGAGGAACCACAATCCCTGGGTACCGTGCACTATTTTTGAGTGCAACCCCTTCACGACATTCTACGAACTTGTGCATTGGACCATGTGTGGTCCAAGCCTCAAGCAGGATTTCCACTGAAGATCAGAGGCCTACCTTGTCCCGAGTGACCGTGGGCCCCTGTTGAGTGAATCCTCCAGAGGTGTCTTTGCGATCCCTTGCCGGTTGGCTTGTGGGTCCGTAGAAGATGTTTCTACAGTTCCAAAGGGCTCCTCTGATTGCTCCAGGCCTGCCCTGACTTACCCTTGATGGGTGAGTCCTTCAGACCAGTTTTGGGCTATTATTAACCAGCCCTTTTTCTCAGAATCAGACAATATGGTAATGGACTGTGTAATTAGTGATGATAAATGGCTGCTCCATTTCCAAGAAGTCTATGGTAACACAGATACCGACACGCAATATAACCCACCATTGGCCCTTGCGTGTGCTCCCCTTGTTTTTAATTGTGAGGAAGTGGAGAAAGCAATTTTGGAGACCTCTAGAAACAAAGCACCCGGACCTGACGGTGTGCCAGCAGATCTCTACACCTATTTACCAAAATTTTGGGCAAAGGTGCTAACTAACGTTTTCTGTGCCGCAAATGGCAACATTCTCCCCTCCACATGGGCTACCTCAATTATCGTGTTGATTTTTAAAAAGGGGCAGCGCGATGACCCGGGGTGCTATAGACCCATTTCCGTGTTAGACTCTGCGATTAAGATACTGGGCAGAGTCTTATTGCATAGGTTAAGGGATAATATAGAGAGCAATGGGGGTCTCTCTAACATTCAGTATGGTTTTAGAGAGAAAAGAGGCACCTTGGACCAATGTTCGAATCTCCACCTCCTGATTTCCAAGTATACGGTGGCCAAGGAGGGGTCTTTATTTTTGGCATTTATGGACCTCTCTTTGGCTTTCGATTTGGTAAACAAGTCTAAGCTGTGGCTAATCCTATTAGAGTTTGGGGTTGACCAAACACTCGTCCATTTCATGGCATCCCTTCATCAGGAGCTGTTCGCTGCGGTTAGGATCACCAGGGAGGGCAGGTGCAAGAGACGATTTAAGTCAGAGAAGGGGGTGCGCTAGGGTTGCATCCTGGCCCCCCTCCTCTTTATTATTTACATCAACGGCTTGGGAAAACATCTGGTGGAAGTGTGGGCTGACGTTCCGCGTGTAGGAGAGAGCTTAATTCCAGCTCTCCTATACGCGGACGAAGCAGTATTACTAGCTCGTATTGGCGTGGGCCTTCAAAGATTGTTGGACCAATTCGGGTTTTTTTTGGACCAGCTAGACTTGAAGATAAACGCCAAAAAGTCACACACGATGGTGGTTGGTCAGCATAGACGTAGGTTAAAAGTAAAAACCTTTTTCTGTCAAGGGGAGGTGGTATCCAGGGTGGCTGTCTTTCCCTATTTGGGTGTCCTTTTTGACGAAAAGGGGTCATGGGCCCCCCAAATTAAGGCCAAGAGTATATCCATGGCCCGTTCGTCGTCAGCCCTTATGGGATTCTCAAAGAGGCTTGGGACCAGGCCTATGGAGGCTCTTCTAAAAGTTTACAACACCAAATGTATTCCGATTGCCTCCTATGGATCACCTCTGTGGGGTTATGTACCTGTGGAGAAAATACAAAGAGTGGAGAATAGATTTATTAGATACCTTTTGTCTGTCCCTAAATCCTCCCCGACCTTTTCTATTCATTCAGAGGTGGGTCTGGACTATGTCACAGACAGGTTGAAACTGGCCCCATTGATCTTTTGGGTAAAAACATGGCTTAATTCAGAGTTAACCTTGAATCATGCCATTATGACTGACATTATGGCAATGGATCTGGTTAATAAAATACCCTGGCTGGTTTATTTGAATAAAACTTTTCAACAGTTGGGCCGTATAGAACTCTTCCAGTCGCCATCTTGTATCAGGAGGGAGGATGTCAATTGGATCAAGACACAATTCTTAGACAGGGCCAGATTGGCTCGTGAGGAGCAGGAACTTGCGAAACCAGCTGCTAGATCGCATTTTATGTTAACCACTTCTCCCTCACTAGAGCCTTATCTCAAAATTGTTACTAAACCCTTTCATAGGTTCTTGTTGACTAAATTTAGGTTTAATTTGATCCATTTTACTCTGGGTAGTTATCCATCATGGGCGAAACCAGAAGCGGGCCCCCCCTGTAACTGTGATAAATTTTCTCAGCAAGACACTATGCATTTCATTATGTTTTGCGAGACATACAGGGACATAAGGAAAAAATACCTGTTACCAATCCTGAGAGAGGCTGGCTTTACTCAAGTTAGGCCTGCATTAATCTATCTCCAGCTCTTGGGCTCCACCCGTATCATCTTTTGTGTGGCCAGTTTTTTTAGTGGCGGCAATTAGGAATAAGAAAATGAAAGCCCCACCTAATGCATTATTTTAACCAATTATGTTTTTAAGTAGATTTTAACATGATCAACTGTCCTGCACTAACTAAAAAATGCTTTTTACTGTACTTATTTTTAGATACATGATTGTTCGTTTTTATGTTGTATGTATGTAAATGTTATGTCTTTTATGATTTTAACAAATCGAATAAAGTGTATTTGACTGACTGAGTCCTTCAGACCTTGCTGGTCTGCACCGCTGACTTTTTGTCCTTTCCACAAGACTTGCTGTTACCAAGGCTTGTTGTCTCTAATCTGGTCAACGACACCGCAGTAAGCTGCAGACTTTGTGGTACACACTGAATCCAGCTCCTGGTTGTCGAAAACGCCTCCTGGACCTTGTGGCTGAAGAGTGAAGGCACCTGTGATCACCTGTGGGCATCCAGCTTCCTTGCCCCGGGTCACTGCCAAGTGACTTTGAACACTGTCTCCTCTGCTTTCAGGTCTTCCTTCTTCTGAATCCGGCCTTGGATTCCACCGGACCCTTCTCCTGTCTTTACAAGCAGCAAGTCTTCTTTGGCTCCCATTGAAAACGACGCCGCGACCCGACACCAAAAGACACCTATGCACCCGGCTTCCCTGGGTGAGGTAACTCCAGCACTATGGTGCTCCTGTGTGTGCTGGCTCTCGAATTACTTACCCTGTAAGTGACTTGCTTGTAGACTCTCCCGAAGTGTCCTAAAACCTTAAATTTCCAACCGCGACTTGCTCCATAGAAGTCAATTGGGACTGCTGTGTTCTCACACTGTATGCATCTCCCGTGGGTCCTTTACTTACCTGCCTTGGCTGGATTAGTGAGGCCCCAGCACTTCTGGAGGCCCTAGGCCTTGTCTCCTCTCAAGTCATTCTTCTTAAGTCTCTTTTTTAGTATATGGTCTGGTACGCCCCTAGGGCCACAGCCATATTTGTGCTTAACTTATTGTGAAATGTTGATTTGTGCATATGTTCCTGACTTCTAATCTCATAAAGAGATTAGTACAGTGTGTCTAGAAATAAATACATATATATTTGATATATGTACCTGTGTGGTGTCCTTTCATTTAGTAATTCAAGAGATACAACAAGCTGCTTTACATTCCTCTAAAGACTAAGCCTGAAGGCTGCTCTCAACAGCTACCACTAGGATAGCTTTCTTTAAAAGGTTGTCTTAAACCTATCTACCATAAGAGTCGAATTGTACTGGTGCAAGGTGTCCACTTTAACTAGTGAACAGCATATACCAGGCCAAATTCTCACGGTGTCAATTTTTTGATTGGGAGGATCTTCGTCGAAGACTCACCCCATAATACCACCAACAACAAGTAAGAGTCCCAAAGTATATCTCCGAGAAGGGGGAGGGGCACCCGCTGTAGAGTTCAGCGTGGGACACCTCGCTGGGTTCCCACTTGTGAAATGCCCTAAGGGGAGCTGCCCACAAAGGCATGGTGCAGCTGCTAAGTAACCACACCCTGACTGTGCACTACCCAGGGTTGGAACTTCACTTCGGCTGTCAGCGGGCCACAGTTCAAGGGGACAAACTGGAGCTCACAAAACCTCAGGAGGGCTGGCGGTTTGGGAGCTCCCTGCTGCAATGTCGGCAGGCTCGGCACGAGATCCGCTTCCCATCAAAGACCTTGCAGAGCAGCTCTTTGTTTTTGATGCTCACAAAAGTGCTTGATTTCTCTAGCCATGAGGAGTGCTAAGCCTCAAGACTGGTGAACAAAGATGTGCTGATGCGACAACACTTGCAAAGAGGAGCACACTGCTCCTTAGGTGCTCGTGAAGTGGGAAAAACGATACCTTAGCACTTGTGAAGAGGCATGCTCTGCGCATAGCAGGGTGAAGAGTGGAGCGCTCACCATGTGCAGGGCAAAGTGAACAAAAAGACTGAAGCACTCACTATGCGCTATTTGGGGGCAATGTTATTGGCCAGACTCAGAGTCCCACGGCCAGTTCTGGGATAGCCCAGTCCAATGAGAACAAACGGTCACCAAGGGGCATGCAGGCCAGCACATCAGGGCAAACAATGGCAGTTGTTGCAGTCCAATTGTGCCTAGTTAGCCCACTGTCCAGGAGTAGCTGTCAGCAAGGCAACAACCAGAAAAGCCGTCCAATGGGTCCTTAGTGGACACCAATAAGTAGTAGGCAGCAAGGCAACAGCAGAAAAGCAGTCCAGATGATTCCTTTGTAGAACACAGCAAGCCCTCAGGCAGAGGTTCAGTCCCAGTTCCAAAAGTGCTCTGAAAACATGGGGTCAGAGCCACTGTACTTATACTCAAAACGTCTTGGATGTAGATGTGACTTCAAAATAAACCTTAGAAGTGCACAACACCCCCTTTCAACACATGCTCTAGCTCCAGACATCAGTAGGGAGTAATCAAGCCCTTTGTGTTGGGGTAGGACACAGCCTACACAAATGTATGTGCACCTACCTCCCTCACTCCCAGCCCAAGAAGACTATCAGTATGCAGATGGATGCACATGCCTCTCTTGTCACACTCAGCTCTTTCTGTGTTGTGGCTGTCTGGAAAATATGCACAACGTGTAGCTTTCAACCAGGCCCAGATGTTGAATGGGGTCAGGCTGCTAAGCACATAGACCTAAAAGCACAGAGAAATGCCCACTTTCTATAAGTAAAGAACAAGTAATGAGAATGCACTCCTTCCCTTCATGTTGCTATTTTCCTTTCCTTTGAGTTTTTACTAGCGATGCGTGCGAACAGCTGCTGAGACATCCATGATCTCAGCCTTAATTGAAGACTCACAAAATGGGACCTTCACTCAAGCACCCTTCTGTCGCACTGCTGAATGGGGAATGACCCCTCAAAGTAGACCACCATGTTTGACGTAGTATACCACAATTTTTCAACACTTTGTTAATCTTCTCACTTGTTTAATCACCACGGAGACAGGATGGTTGTACTTGAATATTTTATTCACCAGTTTCAAATGCCTGCTGCAGCCCATCCTGGCTTTCAACAGTGGCACGTGGGGTCAACCATATTACAAAGTAGACTCATTGAAATTATACCCAATGCATTTCGAGCCTGAACGGCTCTTCATCAGGGGTCACTGAAACAGATACAAAAAACAACTCAAATTAATGTTCAGTGCAAACTTACCTATATAAAATAAATTACCTCATCACCCACTGCCTCCTTCCTAATGAGCCCTTTTTCCCTCCCATGTTTACACTCTAAACAATACTCATGTGCTCAAACCCATATGCATGGATTCAAACCCATATAAAATCCATTCTTCTGCAAATTCAATCCCTCCAGACCGAAAATGTAAAAATATGTGAAATAATGCACCTCTTAATCAAAAGAAACTTTTCACGATCCCCTGTTAATTTACAACCTATATACCCATTAAATAAACGCCACAACCCCTCCCTCCTGATTAATTAGGAATCCCCCCATTACCAACTCTTCTGCACATTACCTCTTCAAAGCCTCAGTCGGCGATTTTACACAACATGCGCGCTTCACTCCAACTTTATTAAACTGCTGGCGTTCTCCCTGCTTTATAACCCATTGTCACAAAAAGTGTGCTCTCCCTCAAGTCTCCTATGCTTTAAACGTGATTTGCTAATTCAAAGTAACCATGTGACTGGTTCCTCCTATAACTGTGCGCTGCAATATATGCTGAACCAAACTCTATGTCCCACAATACACTCCCCTCTCCCGTCCAAAACCAAACAGAATCGCATTGCTCCCCCCTACCCATTCACTTGTGTCAATGTCATGGAAATATAATATAATCTACAAAAACCATGCCTATTAAAGAACCGAATACATGCTTGTGATATAGAAAAAGAAAAATAATGTGCATTTAAATTTCAAGAAACCAACTCGAACATTTAAAAATTCAGCTGCTAATCTAATCCGATCTCAATGTGATGTAGAAAAATGTTCCACTCTTTGAGTCCACTTCAGATGTGACGTTTTTTTCATGCTGTTCAGGAGGGAGGGTTTGTGGCGTTTAGTTAATGGGTTGATAGGTTGTAAATTAACAGGGGAACGAGAAAAGATTCTTTTGATTAAGAGGTGCATTATTTCACATATAACAGATGTTTATTGTTACCTCACTCAACAGTACTCATTTTAGCAACCTCAGAAGCATCAAAGTATGAGGGGACCAACCAGGATTTGAACCTGTGACCATGAGGTCCAACACAGGCCACTACAGTGAACTCCTTACTGTACTAAGCCACCAGACCCGACCAAGGGCTACCTAGAGCCTACCTTAGGGGTGACCTATATATAGGAAAAGGGGAGTTTAAGGCTTGGCAAGTATTTTTAAATGCCAAGTCAATGTGGCAGTAAACTGTTCATGCAGGTCCTTCAGTGGGAGGCCCAAGACGGGTTCAAAGGCTACTTCTGTGGGTGGCGCAAGCAATGCTACAGGGCGACTAATGCATTTAATTTACATGCCCTGGCTATATGGGATATCACTGTACAAGGGACATTAAGGGTTTGGTACCAGCGGGCTGGGAATTCAGGGCCAGAGTCATGCTGTTTTAAATATAGTTGAGACAAATTAGATTTCTTCATTGCCTCATCGCCTCTTCGTTTGTCAACTTCCTTGTTAGAACTTTACTCAGAATGTGTGCTTCTTGTCATTTGGTGTTAATCTGTTCGGCTGTTGTTGAGAAATTATCATTTAAAGAGTGACTCAGGTTGGGAATGAAGGAGTTAAAAATGAAAATGTATCCAGACTGTTGATGTACAGATATTCTCTGGTTGGCCATGTTAAAGGGGTCTATTCAATTATTCTTGACTGGGCACAAATGAGCAATATGTCGTTGCAGCGATTACAGGGCTCAGAGACATGATCCCTGCATCCTGAAATTCAATGTTAGAAAAAATATGAGGGGGCAAGTTGAGCAGATGCTGACTACCAAGTAGCTGACTACCACATGGGCAACATGTTGTGGCAGCCATTCCAGGACTCAGGGACATTATTTCCATTGAAAGCATTTTAGACAAAGCCTGCTTTTGAACATCACAAGAAGCAACACGCATGAAGAGCGTTAACAGATTTTAGTCACAATATAAATTGTTTGTTGATGGGACCGCACTCATTTTAGTAACTGTGGTGTGTTCTAACGTGATTTTACCCTGTGACAAATGTTGATTCTCTGCAGGGATTTGATGAACCATGCTCCAGAGAAATCAGTTTTCCCACATGATTGTCTCATAGAGGTCATATAAGGTGCTCTAGAACTTAAAATGAGAGCACGTTAGAGCCACATGGGAAAATAGTCTGATATTATGAACAAAATACGGTATTTATATTTTAGCAGCAGTCTGCCTGATGATTTGCCCAGTGTTCTACTGCAGTTTCACCACAGTGTGATAATGAACAACCAGTGTGCTAAAATTCTGTATTTATGACAAAGTGCGGCACACCTAAATGTCATCTTAATGGAATCAAAGCTGCAAAACTGAAACCATTTCCTTTAGAAACTAACAGAATGAGGAGTTTATTTTGTCAAATAAATTATGTTTAGTGCTCTAGAAAGCTATATTTCGGGTACAATATCGTTACATTCTCAAATATCTTCCTCATCAATGTCTTTAAAAAATCTGGTGTGCTGAGTGAAACATGCAATTAGAACACCAGCAACTCCTTGCTTATTGATTGGTCAATGTTCTACTGCCGCTTCAACACAGTGTTCTAATAAACAACTAGCAAGCTAAAATTATGTACTTATGAAAATGGTGTGGCACATCAGAAAAACATCTTGATGGAATCAGAGGGGTAAAACAACGTATTTACTACAGAGAATACTGCTGTAAGTGAACACAATGTATTTTTAAAAGACTAAAAATAGTTAATGAGAGAAACATCTGCATGAGTACACATTCCCATCTCACATGGGTTGACTCATCCTACCCATCTTCTCTGTTGCTTAACCGCTCCCAAATTTTAAAATAGTAACATTTTGGTGGACAGATTATGTGCGCGGCAGATGTTAGCCACCTTTGTAATGCTGGGTGCTGGGACATTTTAGAATACAATATAAAATCCCCACATATGCACTAAAAAACAAAAAATTAAAGTGATGTTATAGTTAGATTAGGTTCTAGCTTATATGCTAAGATTATATTTTACATTAAAGAAAACCCTACAAATTTACACAAAAAAGGTTAAAGTAATGTTATAGTGATATGTTGAAATGAGGCAAGAACTATGGATAATAAAATACAAAAACACTGAAAAAAGCCAGATATATTTTAGTTAACTAGCATTTATGCCTTCATCTTGCACTGCTGATGACCTCTCATATTAGATCACTCATGACATGTAAAATTCCATAATTCATAATATCGTTCATTACATTTAAAGAGCACCGTTATTCAAAATACTAATATGTACCATTGTACCCCTAAATAAAGGGTGGGGAATGAGTACAGGGAAAGAGCGCACAGAGAGTGTTAAGTGCATATGTTATGAGTGATGTAATATCTGATGAAACATGTAGCATGGCACACTTCTAAAGGGGCATTCCCTCAGTAGCATGGGGGTGTGGACCCATGCTAATGAGAGAAACACTTTGCCTCTTCTCCATAATAATAATAATGCAGGGACAGAAGCAAAGGGACCATCAGGAGGCTCACTGATTTTGCACTACAAAGAGGCGGTGGACAGTCAGTGCACCTCTGGTGGCAACACCTTCAAAGTAGGAAAGATATCCCCTGGACCCCTCACATCACCCTGCAAAGTTGGGTACAGTCTATAACTACACCCAGCTACAGGTGGATATCTGTCCCTTCTTGTAAAGCAGGCCGCATGCCACCTGTACTGTAAAAGATAAAAAGCCCACCCCCCTCCTTTCTCTAATGTTCTGCACAGGACAGGCTCAATTTCTTGTTTGCCCTGGTGGCAGTGTGTTATCTGTAATAGGGCACAATGTCCCAGTTTGCACTCCGTGCACCTAGTTAAAGGGATTCTGTGCCCTATACATAATCAGCCCCAGCTGCACTTACGTGGTTGGTAACTTACCCATCTTTTGTCTCCTACTTTCCCCCCATGGTATTCTGTTCCATCACATTCAGGCACTGTGGTGCGGCCTATTTGCCTCTTCCCTATCCCTTTGTGTCTTTCATTCACTCTGCATTCATGTTTTCTCATTTTTTAGATGCCCCTGTTTTAAATACATATGTTTTCCTTACTTATTCACCTGTGCAATTAGCCTGCCTTATTAGATCGCCTAAGCCTCCTAAACTCCTCAGTTTCAAAAATGTATGAGAGAAATGAGTGGATGGATGGGAGGGCATTGCCTCAAGCTGAATTCGGACAAAACCAAAGTGGTAACCTTCGGCAACCTCCAGCCGGGCTGGGACGCTCACTGGTGGCCAGCAGAAATTGGAGAAACACCAAAACCAGTAGAAAAAGTCAAAAACCTAGGGGTTCTGATAGACAGTAAACTCACCTTCACCTAACAAACAAATGTGACAGTTTCAGCATCTTTCTACTTGATAAAAAAGCTAAAGAATGTTCTCCCCTTTATTCGCCCTGAAGCCAGGAGAACAGTGGTCACCACCATGGTGCTATCGAAGCTGGACTACTGCAACGGTCTTTATCTTGAATTACAAAAACAACATTTAAAAATGCTTCAGATGGTGCAAAATGCGGTAGCTAGGCTCCTACTGAACATACCAAAATATGCATCAGTTAAGGAAGAAATCATAAGACTCCATTGGTTGCCAGTGATAAAACAAATTAGGTTCAAAGTGCTTTGCTTAGCCTATAATGCCCTGAATAACATAGGACCGGCGTCATTAAAAAGCCTATACTCATGGTATAACCCGGGCAGACAATTGAGGTCCTGCCAGGTTTATGGTAGTCCCCAGGATTCGAACAGCGAGCTGGGGCGGCCCAAGCATAGCCAATGGTATGGCTAAAATCTGGAACACGCTACCAAAGTAAATAAGAGCCTCCAACTCCCTGGGCGCTTTTAGGAAAAAGCTAAAGACGTGGCTATTCGAGAATTAAGATACGCAGAAGCAGCAGAGTCGGGTTCAGTTCAGCGCCAAGACACCTCTGGGTAATCGTGCGCTATGGAAGTTATAATAACATAAGAATAGTGACTGCATTTGGACTGTATTTAGAGCAACGCTATATCCCATCATATTTATTCAGGTGGTAATATTTTGCGTCCCCTACTGGTTCTTTTCTTCATTCCCCACAACTCTGCCATGCCATGGGGCAAAGAGGGCATCTGCTGCTCTGCTCTGCTGCTCCTCTGTCAGGCCACCATCACAATATTCAAGAACTATCTCTCTTATTCTATTGCTGTAAGTGTACTGGCTTACTTTCAATGTCACACATGCCTCCTGAGGAGAGATGTGGGCATCACAACCATAATAATTTGACTGCACAATATGATAAAATAAACCACTATTCCCTCATTGCCTACACTTCTTTGAAGGAGATTACTTATTATTGTTCTGATTCTTTAAGGATTTTGAATTTTCTGTTAAAGTATGTGCCACAAAAACCAAAAAATAAAAAACACACACAATGGATTAAGGACATTTTCAATGCTGCTCCCGTAATTTCACAAAGGGAAATGTTCAAAGTGGAATTCATGTCAGTGTGCTGGAATTTGCACAAGTGCAATCCAGTATTTAGGGAGGGGCTTGTGTGTGTTTGTTGGTGGGTCCACCTACAGAAAGCTGGAGAACATCAACAAATTAAAATGTTTGTGAGTATTTCCCATCGCGTTTTTCCATATTGAAAAAAACCTGCCAATTCGATGCTGCCAAGTTTAAGAGCAAGTGTAATTCCACACAATTGGTGGGGCTTTAGCCAAAGCCACTTTTTATATAGTACAAATATCATGCATGCTGTAGGACTTGGCGTTTTTGGCTAAAGTTTCCTAAACTTTTTGATTTCCCCCTAGACCGTTTTCCTGACATAGAGTTGCCAATTTCGATGCTTGGGTTACTTTGTCGCTGCTGATCAGTGTCAAAGTACAAGTGTTCCCTATTTAAAGTGTAATGGTAATTGGTTGGGCATGATTGGTATGTTTGCCTTACTAGCAAAGTCCCTAGTGATGTGCATTGTGTGTGCCAGGGCTAGTAATGCAAAGGTGCGAGGAGAAGGAAATTCAGGCCTGCAGCGTAGGGCCTGCGCGCAGTTTGCTAAGTTAGCATGTTGTCCTGACAAGTGCAACCACTTGTCATGCCTTACTTTCCCTTTTACGTATACAGTGGGCACCCCTGTGGTAGGTCCAGGGTAACCCCTGGGCAGGGTGCATTGTAAGTAAAAGGCAGGACATACTGAGGTGTGTGCTATGTCCTGACAGTGAAAAACACTCCATTTCATTTTTCACTGGTGAAAGGCCATCCTGCCCATAGGACAGAATGGGGAGGCTGGGTATTGTGTTTGTTAACCTAGTTTACCATAGCTTTAAAATGGAGAGGTAAAGTTTAGTATGTATGAACTCACCGTGTCATAACATATCTTTCTATGAAAGTGGTTTTGTCACTGCGTGTTCGGAAGCCACTCTTTTAGAAAGTGGCTGAGTTCTGTGCTTTAAGAATTTCTGTGTATCTCTGCTGAATGTGGATTGACTGTCTAGATCTGAGAGGTGAGAGGAGCTGGGGGAGGTCTTGACCCAGGGAGGGGTTGAGATGGCACCAGGCTGACCTGCATCTGGAGAGAGTAGGGGGGAGTTGAAGAGGCCTGGGTTGCTGCTATAAAACAATTGACCCGTCTCCTGCTGAGTGATTAAGGATCCAGACCCCTAGTATCAAAGGGAGGAAGGTGACACTGGAAGGGAGACACCCAGAACTGATTTAGGCAGGGGTCAGGGAACCCTGAGCACAATGAGCGTCATAGACATTTAGGGGTATAACTATGAGAGCGGAGACCCCTGAACGTTGGAATAGAAATGGATTGAGACTGAAAAGGCTTGGACCCATTTCGTGGTCAAGATGAACGTCTGCTAAGAAAGGAACAACTGAAGAGACTGCTGGAAAGGACCGACCCTTGCTTCGTGATCTGGGGCTGGTCTGCAGTTTGCTGTTTTAACCAAGGAAGAGGCTGATGGGACTGTGCTTTGTGCGCTGGGTCCCCCTGCTTGCAGAAGTCTGTGCTTTGTGCTATGTCTTGTTACCCCAAGGCCCGAGGTGAGCTGGCTCCCTGTTTGGAAACATAGGAACATAAAAGTTTCCGGAGAAATTTCATACGACATGGTAGGCACGTGTTGTGGCAGCTTGAGACCCTCGGAAGGTGTGCTCTGTCATCTTGGACACACGGAGGAGAAGTGAGACTCGGATGCGCTGGGTGCGTGTCGTGGTGCACAGGAGGCGTTGGTGAAGAGCGCCTGGTCAACGTGTGCATCAAAGGTGAAGTGAGTCTCGGATGTCCTGGGTGCGTGTCGTGGTGCACCGCAGGCATTGGTGAAGAGCACCTGGTCAGCGTGTGCATCGGCGGTGAAGTGGGACTCGGACGCGCAGTGTGCGTGTCGTGGTGCACCGCAGGTGCTGGTGAAGAGAGCCTGGTCAGAGTGTGCATTGCAGGTGAAGGGAGTCTCAGACGCGCAGGGTGCGTGTTGTGGTGCACAGGAGGCATTGGAGAAGAGCGCCTGGTCAACGTGTGCATCGGCAGTGGAGAGAGTCTTGGACACGCAGGGTGCATGTTGGGGTGCACCGGAGGCGCTGGTGAAGTGCGCCTGGTCATCGAGTGCTCCGGAGGAGAAGGCAAGATGTATGTGCATGTTTTCATTGGGCCCACATTATCCTAGTAGAAGATATTAATTAATAGTAAAAATTCCTGTCCTTATAGTTCCTGAAAATAGTGTTAGAGTCCCACTCTCAAACTCCATGTAGTGTTTTTCAGGGCTCAAATTAGGTATACAAGTACGATTGGTAATATTTGGGAATAACTAAAATGTATGTCTGCGTGTTTTCGCATCATTTCCTGTGGTCACTTCCTTGGGACAACTTGGGGCATAGTTACAAGCCCCTTTCGCCATGGGAACATCACTTTTTATGGCATTCCCGTGGTGATAGGGGCTTTGTCTTATTTACAAGGCAGCATTAAGCCACTTAATGTGGCTTAACACTGCCTTGTAAATAAGCCCCTTTTCAAGCTATGCTCAGCATGAAAGGGGTGGGCAGTGGGTGTTGCATGTAACACCCATTGATTTTGACGCTGGCCCCTATTTACATGGACAGTGTAAATAGGAGGCAGCACCAAAATAAAGACCAGGAAAAACCTGATCTTAACTTTTCGAAACAAGGAGAAAAGCTTTATTTCTCCTCGATTCTTGGATGCCTTGGATTGTTTATGTTCAGGTAGGTTACCTTTCCTGCACATAAACAATCTTTAAAAAAATGACATTTTGTAACTTTCATGTGTGCTGCATTAAGCAGCACACATAGAAGTGACAAAACAGCATTTTAAGATTGTTTATGTACAGGAAGGAGGACCTTCCTGAACAGAAACTATCGTCCCCTGCACGCAGACACCCTTGCACTATAGGTCAAGGGCGCCTGCATTGGCCGTACACTGCTAAGTGTAGCACGAGCACAGGAGGCAATGCAGGGCCACACCATATTCTGTAAATATGGTGGAGTTCTGCGTTTCTGAAGTGGCGGAACGTGTCGTTAAGCCAAGGAGGCTAACGATACACTTCGCCATTTTTGTTGTAAATATCCCCCTGTTTTCTTAATTATGTACAAAAATTTGACAATAGTAAGGTCCAAATTCTTTATGGATGTGGTACATGCATCTTTTTGGGATTCCTGTATCAGTTTCCAAATGTAACTGCCGATTGAATGAATGACCTAAGGCAAAATAAACTTTTGTACGTTACATGGTGTTTGTCTTGCAAGCCTGGCCATGTGCTTCTATGACATTACTTCATTCTGCACCCCTTGGAATTGTTAACACCCATACATTTTACCTAGTGACTGCGTCTGGGGATGCAAGGGTTCAGAGTCAAGTTCCCCTTCTGCTTGCCCATATTATTCAACAGGGATGATCACTCCTACTTCACAAAAATGCAAAAGGATTATCTTTTTACCACCATATTGTGTTTTAATTCCTATAGATATGTGATGTTCCTTGAAGGTATTCAGGTTAGCATTATTGTTGATAAGACCAGAGGAATATAAGGAAAGGCATCATACACTACAATCCAACTGTGATATTCAACTTCCATGCCAATGGTGATTTCCTGCACTAAATGCTATGGCATTAAGGGAAAGTTAAATTTGCAAATTAGGGGTTAGCCAAATTTGTCATGTATTTTGTAGTCAGAGATCATACACTGGGTACAGCAGTGCCTTAGTGTGCATAGCAAAAAAAAAACCAGCATCAGCCCATTAAAGATGAGGGTGACTACTGCAGTGCACAGTGCCTCCTTTATGGTGGTAAATGACCTTCTAACATCCTCTGTTCAAATTGCCATCCTGGGCTGCTTAATCAAAGTTAGCTTTGTCAGAGGGGAGCACAACGGTGCAGTACTGATTGACAAACCTCAGAGAGGATCCATTCAGATTCAGGAAAGCTCTGATCTGAGTCTTAGTCTTTTGGGGTTCTCAGGCCAGCATGGATGGTCTTTAGACTTGAAAGGCAGTATATGTCTTTGACAACTTGCTAGCACAGGTACACAACGAGGTTGGTGCCTGTATCCAACCTAGGCTCCAATGCAATCGGCCTGTACCTTTGGATTTACCCCTGTCAA
This sequence comes from Triturus cristatus, assembly GCF_964204655.1. Lineage (NCBI taxonomy): Eukaryota > Metazoa > Chordata > Amphibia > Caudata > Salamandridae > Triturus > Triturus cristatus. Next base: position 637,830,718 of record NC_140591.1, read on the forward strand.
GTGCGACCAGATGTCCCTTGTTGGTGCTTTATACTTTTAGGCACTGAATTTCAGTTTAATCTTTCAAAATTCATAACTTTGGTTCTACTTATTGGATATTTTCATTTTGGTCTTGTTTTACTCATAAAAATATTCTCTGCTTTTCTGAACTGATGGGGAGTCTGTTAATGTTTTAAGTAATGCATTTACACATTGCCTCTTAAGTTAAGTCTGCCTGCTTTGTGTCAAGCTACCAGAGGGTGAGCTCATGTTAATTTAGGATGTGTACCTGATTTACCCTGACTAGGATTGGGGTCCCTACTTGGACAGGGTGCATAGCTCTGCCAAGAAGAGGCCCAATTTCTAAAATATATGCTCCACTGAAACTCTCCAACCTAAACAGTATTCTGGTGGCCAGCCTCTGGAAGATAGTAGGGGCAATCATCAACTTAAATGCTATTACCCTAAATTGAAAGTGACCCCAGGATGAAAATATAGGACCCTCTTTGACCGTATCAGACAAGGCAATCTGTACTGAGATACTTGGCAGCTCCTAATCTGAGTTTATCAGTTCTGGGGATATGGTGAGCATTATGTTTAATTATAGCACTGTGCCCACTGCCTTCCACATGAACCCTAAGAATTGGGACTGCACCTTGCAGAAGGCCTTAGGAATTTGTGTGTCAGGATTGAATCAATGTATACTGAAAGGTCCAATCACTGCAAGGAAGAAAATATTGGCAAATTCCTCCTTGATGCTAGCCCTCACCACTGGTGACACTCTGTATAGTGTACTTGTGACAGGTAAGCTTTCACCAGTAGCAATGTCATAGACACACAACCAGGTCAGACCAGGTGTTCGTGAGAACAGGTCAGCAAACTGCCCCAACACCTTACAACAGTTTCCCTGCTGTTGTTCTGTCAGTGTAGGGAAGAGTACATTTTCCTCTACTAACATGCATTTGCATTATTGGACTAGAGGTCTGGAAGGAGCTCACTCTCCTTTTCCTCACATACATCTGTCCCCATCAATGCGGTCATGCCTGCCCTGTCAAACTAGTGTTTCAGGCTCTTGACATAGGTTACTCTGTGCCATCTCCAGGGGATGTCCAGATCCACCAGATAGATTATCTTACCTATCATTTCCAACACATTGTAGGGCCCAGTCCTCTTGTCTTAGCAGGGCCTGGGAGCCACTTGCTCTACTTTTTGGCTAGATGGGTGAACCAACAATGTTGTTTTCTAATCATAAGACTGCTTGATCAGCTTTTAACTGGCCTCTAGATTCTTAATGGCCTTATTAATGTACTCAGCAATCCTAGATATCAGCCCCAGTACGCAGTCCCCATTATCCTATTTAGATGCCTTGAAAGGTTTCTTCCACGCTTCCACGACAAAAATCGGAGAACCTTTGATAAACTGCCTATACAGAAGATCGAAGAGGCTAAAGGACACTCTCTTCTGTGTACCTCCATGTTGTGAAGTAGAAGGGATTTCCCACTTTCGTCTGAGTTTCACTATCAAACTCATGATCATGACTTACAGCTTCTTGATGAATCTCGCAAAAAGCCCTTTGGTTTTGGGGCTGATATGGTGTGGAAACGTGGTTTTGTCAGGCAAATTTCCAAGTGGGAAAATCCAGTTTTCATGCCCAGTGAAGTCCCATCATCAGCGGGATACTAGTTTACCTTTGCCCAGTTCTGATTTGTATATTGGGCCTTATTAGGAATTTGGTGTTTATCACAAATATAGTAGAGGTCCAGTCCGTCCTAGTACAAATGCTATTGAATATAATGCAGTTGTAATGCATCAGACAGAAGATCCCCCATGTTGATAACAGAGCATACTGTTGCCAAACTCTAAAAAGGTCCATAGATTCTTTTTTTGGAGCTTGGCCTGATTAGCTTTAATAGGCCCTAGCGCCAAAATACACCTCTTCCCGGGTATCCTATTACACGTATCTAGGAATGTGCAGGCTCCACCCAGTTTGTTCTCAGTTATGGAAGTTCCTGTGCTCTCCCCAAATGCGAAGAGAGGATTAGTCACTCTCTCCACACCCAGGTCCTCCTGCAACAATGCCTAAGCTCTTCTTTTTGCACTTTGATCAGTTTTAACACTCAAGGGCAAAACCCTGAAATGAGGGCAGCTCCAGGTAGGGTAATGATAATTAGCCCCTGGAGCTTTAGGCATGCAATGTTTACCTTTTTAAAAGTTCAATTTCCTACATTTTTTTTCACAAATCCAACTTAACAATTTAATTGGATTTTTTGTAATTATTACAAATAGTGAAAGAATGGACTGTGCAGCTTATTCCAAACCAATGTTACCAACACCGGACTCAATTAATTTAGATAAATAAAAGGAACAATGGGTGAGATGCACAGGATTGAAGCTTGCCTTGTTTAAAGTTAATCTTCCAGTTTCTCTTACCAAGAGAGTGTCATCACTTTCCCTGCAATATAATGAGGATAGTTTTGTGGAGTCTGTTATGAAGATTTCAGTACCTTGTCAATGTGATGCTGTTAATGAATTGATTCTCGAACATTTAAAGATATAATGACAGTAAAGGACTAGAAACGATATTTGAAAAGCTGGTGCTGTGATTTGTAGAACAAGACGAGAGTACATTAGTCATGCCTCAGGAGGTGAGTTTAGCTCTTTCACTTGCAGCTGTTTTCTTCTTAGAACGGAATCCAGTTTTCACAGAAATTATTTCAGGCAGGTAATGCAGGGATTTGTGGTAAAAAGCTTCAAAAAATGTCCTAGGTTTTTATATCCCACTACAAAGATATAAAGTATCAGACGATTTGTTTTTGTACTTAAATGTGAACAATGTCTCTGGAAAAGTTTGATAAGAGAGATAGTAAGATACACTCACATAAGATATACTTTTGTTACACAGAGCAGGACACCTAATGAGCACAAAACGTCCTCAACAGAAAGCTAAAACAAAACAATACAAGTATAATCTCGGAAAGAGAAAATGCATGTTTTTATGTTCCATCTGTTTGCGCATGTGCATATCTACCAAGAGGCCAATCACATTGTGACAATTTTTAGAGTTAGACTACAGCAGATTTTTGCAAATCTGACTTGAGTATTTGTTTCAGCTAAAAATACCAGTATCCGAAATTATCGTCAAATATTCTAGTCTGATTTCAGGTGTCAAGTAGACATAGACCCTCTATCAACTATACAGTTGTGCATGAATGCGCTACTTTAATATTGTTTGCCTGATTGTGTATCCTTACACGTTATGTGTGTTCATGGATGCATGTACAGTTCAAGGGGTATATTCACAAGAACGTGTGATAACTACCGCAAGAGTAGCTTAACGCAACTTTCAACATTGCAGCCCATCGAGGGAAAATAACCCCGCGACAACGTGGAATTCAGAACAAGGTGGTACCATGCGATAGTCTGCCTAAACTGCGGACAATGTCCGCGATACAACCACCTCGATGGAGATAAAAACACAAACCACAACACAAAAAAACCTGCGATGGGCCAATGCGCGATGAGGAAATCAGCGATAAGTAGCAACAGGCCTGCTACACACACCTGGCAGGTGGGAAGAATCACCATAAAAGTAGACAAAACACCCAAACACAAACTGGCCAACACCCAAGCACCATGGAGGCAGCCGGAGCAGGCACAGAGGACGAGCGCAACACCACAAGCACCCCGGATGACCAGCCCGGGACCTCGGGGACAGGGAAGGGCAAGGACAAGAGGAAGAGGAAGACGAAGTTCAGTCTGCAGGCGAACAGGATCATAGTCACGGATGTGATGGAACACCATCAACAACTGTTCGTCACCTCCAACGTGTCATTGGGCACCAAAACCGGAATATGGTGGGACATCGTGGACAAGGTGAATGCCATCGGAGAGCACAAGAGGACAATGGACGAGGTCAAGAGGCGATGGAATGACATCAAGAGAAAGACCAAGGAGAAACCCGCAGTCAACCAGAAGGTAGCAGTGCGTACTGGAGGTGGGGGCCCAGCGCCACAGCTCGTGCTGGATGACATGGAGGAGCTGGTGTAAACAGTCATCAGTGTGGATTCTGTGGCCGGAGTCGGGGAACCAGACACTGCTCAACAGGACACAACACAACCGCAACAGAATGAGTGACCACCAGGTACTGGGGGGACAGGTGGAGATGGCACACATGCACAACCAAGCAAAGCACAGTGCACACCCTCAATGACTCTGGGTCATCGCCCAGATCTATAGACTGTCACAATGTACAATGCCATGCTGCCTGAATGTCAACATGTACCATGCGGCTACATACATGTGGACAGATTGCAATACACCATCTCCCCTTCACATTGCAGGGCCACCGTCAACACCCCCTGCAGAGCAGTCCCAGCCACTCTTCACTGATGACGAGGAGGACAACCCCAGAATCGATGCACAAGCCCTCCTAGACATCATTGACATCATCCGTGACTCACCTCCAGGATCAGGGCTGACCAGCTGCATTGAGGAGACCCCACCCACCACCCAAACCACCCAGCAGGAGGCACCCACGGCACCAGCAGTCTCCCAAGACCCCCAGGAACAACACATGGCCTTCCAACGCCGTGTGCTGGAGGTCCAGAGGGAGACGGCTGAGCAGGTGCGGTTGGGGTTCAACCTCATGGCCACCAAACTGGATGCCATCCATGGGTGTCTAGGCCCGCTCCATTGTCTCCGAGCCCTGACTGACATCGCTGGAGTCCTGACGCGGAGAGAAGAACACTTGTCTGCTCAGAGGGGCACCAGCGATACCAGCCATGAGCTGGCACACATGCGAAGACTCATGGAGGACATGGTGCAGATGGAGGCGGAAACGATGGCAGCCACCACTGTACATCAGCTAAATGTAGCTGGGATCTACCAGGCCCTGCAGATCATCATCATGGCATTGCTGCCACAAATCGTGGCGCAGATGGATGATGCTGTTCCCACACCATCCACATCTCCGCCCCCTGGTGTGCCATTGCCTCACTGTGCGACAGACGTATCCACTCCGGCACCTGACTTGTCAGTGGCACACTGTGCCTCAGCTGGTACTGCAACACCCACAGGTTGGGCAGAGCCCACATCCGGGGATGAGGACATGGATGGGTTTGTGATCAGGAGGCACTAGCATTCATTTCTGCCACCTGGACTTTTTCTGCTTGGTGCTGCAAATGGCCTCATGACCGTCCACTGACCCCCGATACACTCCGATGCACTCACCTTGGACAGCGACATGGACTGCCATATCCTGTTTGATGACCAATGACACGGCAACCAGACTTCGGGCTGTACGCTTCCTCTTCCGCTGTACCTGGCATCCCCGGATGGACTCTGGCTGGCCCTCCACGGGTCCATATTGTGTAGTGTGCTCGACATTGCCCTGTACCGCTCCACCTGCAGAACAGCTCTGGATGTGCAATAAACATCCAGTGACGCACTGCTGTGTCATGTCTTTCATCATTCATATATGAATGTGTGGATGAATGTAGGGACAGTGATTTCCCTTGCGTCAATGATACTCATCCTGTGGGATGCCATTCAGAGGTTGCCACATTGCATATTGTGTACTGGGTCCTGTGAACACTACAACAGGGACACATGCATCAGTAACTTCCATGTCCGGACATGGACTGAACCACGCCCAGAGCCCACGAGTCATTTTTGCAGGCCCTGCACTGGTCCGGCGTACGGCAGGCCAGACCATTCCGCTTATGCTCTGAGGGGGGGCCCTCATTGCTACCCGTCGCAAGCGTACATGCTGGTGGTGTGCTGGTCACTGGTCTAGTTGTCTGTATGTCACAGCCACCTGAGGGCAGGTTTGCACGCACACCACACCCATCCGGTACAGGTTTCACAGGCCATGTGACTCCGACAACATAAGGGGCCGACATTTTCACATTCCCCTCTGCTGGCGTTGACTGGATGACAGATGCTCCATGGTTCTCAATCATAAAGGCCACATGAGTTGTTGCGCAAAGGGTTAGTGGCACCCGAGGCCTTGCGGCCGTCATGGGCCTATCACCACGTGGCGCTGACTGGTGTTGCACAGGGTGAGTGGCACCAGAGGCCTTGCGGCCATCATGGGCCTACCACCACGTGGCGCTGACTGGAGTTGTACAGGGTTAGTGGCACCCAGAGCACTGCGGCCAGCACAGGCACTCCGCCATGGGACGGTGACTTTGGGTGCACTGAGTCAGTGGCACCTTAAGCTGCTGAGCGGGTGTGCAGCCTGCAAAGATGCCGGGTGCACTGATATGTCCTATGCCATGGAGTAATCAAGACCTAGCACCAAACGTGAGACCTGGTGGCCCACAGAGCGGGGCTGCATGGTGTTGAGGGTGCCATGTCCATGGGCCCTGGGATTGTGGCTTGCAGCAGCATGTGGTGGGACCTCCTGTCCACGCACCTGTGGTGGAAGGTGAGCAGTGAGGCCTGGGTGTGCATGGGTGGGCATGCCCCAATGGGCGGTGGGAGGGGCTGGGGTGCCTCTGCCTAGGTGTGCATGGGCGGACAGGTGCTGTTGTCTTGTGCAATTGTGCGTACTGTACCAATCGTGTATCTGGACTCTGTTTCAGATGATGGCTCTGTCTCAGATGTGTGACCTGGTGTACTGCTATACATACCGGCAAGTGGTTGGAGACACACTGGTGGCAGCAGGTGAGCAGTGTGGCCTGGGTGCGCAGGGGCGGCACTCTCTCTCTCTCTCTCTCTCTCCCTCTCTTCTTTTCTCTCTCTCTCCCCCTCTTTTCTTCTCTCTCTCTCCCCCCTCTTCTTTTCTCTCTCTCTCCCCCTCTCTTTTCTCTTTCTCTCCCCCTCTCTCTTCTCCTCTCTCCTCTCTCCCTCTCTCTCCCCCTCTCTTCTTCTCTCTCTCTCCCCCTCTCTTCTTATCTCTCTCTCTCTCTATCTTCCTCTTTCTCCCTCCTTCGCTCTCTCTCTGACCTTTGATGTGCGCAGGACACACCTTCTCATCATGATTTATGTCTTGCAGGCTGTGACCTACGGATTGTCCCGAGGGGAGCCACCATGTGTGTTCATTTCATTTCAGTGTTCATGTTAATAATGTTTCATTTGTTTCTTCAAAAGTGAATGTGTGATGCTCATTTTTGTGACGACACATGCATTTCACCAGTTGTGATTGTACGACATCAAGCAGATTATTTTGAACGAGTTTAGGTGTAGCTGATGTGGCATGTCTTTTGCTGGGGGGTGCCAGGGAGGGGGGTCCTGGGGGTGGTGGCGTCAGGTGTTGTTGCCCTTTCGGCCCTCCGGGCTGCATGTTCAGTTGCCCGGGTGCATCTGTTGCCCTTCCGATGTGGCTATGGGCTGTGCTTCCTTTTGTGGTGCAGGCTGTGGTCGACTTTGCACCAGGTCAGAGCAGGTATTATTTTCCTGCTGCTAACGGGCCTTATCGCCTGTTTGTGTTCTTATCGCAGTTCTGTCTGGTCGTTGTGAATGTTGTGGAGTGGTGTTGTAGTGGCTTTTGGCACGGTTAAGCCTACTCTGGATCTCATTAGCGATAGTTGCGGGGGACATCGGTGGCGATGTTTTTTGCGGCTGCTATCGTGAGTAAACTGGTGATGTGGGCTGTTTGCACCGGCTTGTGAATGGGGAGGTAAATTTATCACGACTTTGGCTGCGCTAAAGTGCCGTTAAATCGGAGATAGATGCTTGTGAATATCCCCCCAAGTGTTTTAAATATCAACCCTCTAACAGATGTCTGCTCCACTTCCACCTCGCCTTTCACTGAAAAAATCTTCATTTTCTTCAGTCAGCATGAATTCATTTTTGATTTGCTTTATATTTTAGTACCTTCAGTCCTGTTTTTCAATAGGAAAAATCATTGAAGCACCAGAATGGAAAGAACAAATTGAGATTGGGTGAGTCACATACTCCTTTCATTGAGCAGGGACCATGTTGAGACCTGTCAGATGTAAAAGTGTGTCTGCCATTTGCTCTTTGACATATGTCCCTGATTACACATCATGTTGTGCCTTCATTGTACTTCACCCAGTGCCAAATCTTTAGTATCACCCTACGCCCTAATGCATTAAGCCAGAATGTTACCTCACATACTGCACCCCTGGTGCTTTCCTCTTATATATATATATATATATATATTACCTACTGGCGGTCGCCAGTAGGTAGTTATAGTTAGGACCACGTTTCCATAGGAAAACCTCAACATTCTATTTTGAATAACTTTGGCGCCGGTCGACGAATCCTCGCGAATTTCTCAAAATAGGTGGGGCGCTACGCTCCGCTCTTACCCTGAAAGTCTCGGGGGGATCCGTCAAGCGGGGGCTGAGATAAAAGGGGGGTCCCAAAACGCGTTTTTCCCATGCATTTTTCCATAGGACCTTTAGAACGAGCTACAGCCCGAACGGCTGAACAGAATTACTCAAAATTTGGCAGAGAGGTAGTCCCTAGGTCAAGGAAGTGCCTTTTGTAGGTTTGGTGTAAATCTGTTCAGTAGATTCTGAGAAAATAGCCTTTAAATCAATATATATATCTGAGCCCGCTTACGGTACGCTTACCGTACGCTTACGGTAAGCGTACGGTGGCGTGCGCGAGCGCGATTCTGATTGGCTCTTAGATCTTAGTAAACATTCGAATCGGCCAAAACCAGGAAGCGGCGGCCGCCATTTTGTGTATTTCACTCTGAAAAAAAAGAGTGAAAACAAGGAAAGGGGGCAATGAGGAGAGTTACAGACCCCCTAACATTTGTAAGGGGGTCAAAGAAGGACAGAAAAGTACAAAGAAAACATTTATTGATTTTAAAAAAAAGCACGGGGTACGCGTACGGTAAGCTTACGGTAAGCGTACGGTAGGAAAAAAAAAAAAAAAAAAAGAAAATCAGATTGAAGTGTTTAGATATTAGGGGGCTCTAAAAAGAGCCGTTGTGTTTATGAAATGATTTTTTAGTGGTACCTACAAGTAAGTACCGATGCAGAGTCTAAGGTTCAAGAGGAAGACTCTGTTCCCTTCATCATTGAAGTGCACACCATCTCCTCTATAAATGTCTTGCATGTCATAACGCAAGTTGTTGTGGTAAATGGCACCCATACCATAGTCACGGAGGAAAGCAGAAACAGATTTGTTGACGTGCTTTCTTGCTTTGTCATCGCACCGCGTGCCCACCGTGCGTGCACGGCACTAACTGCGTAAAGTGGGCGCGCGATGCGCGAAGCGCACCGCGTGCTCACTGTGCGCGCACGGTGCGTGAAGCGCACCGTGCGCGCACGGAACGAACTGCGTTAAGTGGGCGCGCACGCCACGAATGGCGTAAAGTAACTTAGCATTTAAAAAACCGTACAAATTCACTGAAAAAACCATAGGTTTCACACACGTTATAGTTAGGAATTAGCATTTAAAAAACCTTGCAAATTCACTGAAAAAACCATAGGTTTCACACATGTTATAGTTAGCGGAAATTTTACTGATAAAAAACCAATGAAATTCCCCCGTTATAGTTAGTGCAGGCAACTATAACTCACGCGACCGCAATCTTCTGCTGATGACATATGTGTCTTTATGAAAAAAAAATATTTGTAATATATGTATAGCTAAAAATGTATGGAAGAAGACATGGGCAAATAAGTGTCTAAATACAGTATTAGCATCAGCAGAGGATTGCGGTCGCGTGAGTTATAGTTGCCTGCACTAACTATAACGGGGGAATTTCATTGGTTTTTTATCAGTAAAATTTCCGCTAACTATAACATGTGTGAAACCTATGGTTTTTTCAGTGAATATATATATATATATATATATATATATATATATATATATATATATATATATTCTACTGGTGGTCGCCAGTAGATAGTTATAGTTAGGACCGTGTTTCCATAGGAAATCCGCAACATTCTATTTGGAATAACTTTGGCGCCGGTTGACGAATCCTCACGAAATTTTCAAAATAGGTGGGGCGCTCCGCTCCGCTCCTACCCTGAAAGTCTCGGAGGGATTCGTCAAGCGGGGGCTGAGAAAAAAGGGGGGTCCCAAAACACGTTTTCCCCATGCAATTTTCCATAGGGACCTTTAGTCCAAGGTACAGCCCGAACGGCTGAACAGAATTACTTGAAATTTGGCAAAGAGGTAGTCCTCAGGTCAGGCATGTGCCTTTTGCATATATGGTGTCAATCTGTTCAGTAGTTCCTGAGAAAATCAAAAGTAAAATCACATTCATATCTGGGCGGAGCCTAACCACACATCTCATCGTGAGATCTGATTGGCTGTCAGTACTTCATCCAAGAAGTGTTGGCAGCCATCTTGGGACCAATATACATGATAGCACCTCATTAAAAAACATTGCAGTTAATAGAAGGTTTTAAGACTTTAGCTACATTATAAATCATTTGTTGATGGTACCATACTCATTTTAGGAATTGTGGTGTGTTCTAAGGTGATTTTACCATGTGAAAAAGCCTTCTGCTGTGATATCACGAACCATGTTTGAGAGAAAACTATTTTCTCCTACTTTTCCCACAGAGGTTTGGAAGGTGATCTATAAGCTAAACTGAGAGCATATTTTCTGTAAATTCACATTATCTTTCTCAGTCATGTAAGAATGAAGTCTGACATTCTCAGTAAAACATCTACATCCAACAAGGGCAGAGACTGTCAGTTGATTCATTTGTGTTCTACTGCGGCTTCCCAGAGTGCTCTAAAGAACAACTAGAGCGCTAACAGTCTTACTTATGACAAAAGTATGGCACACCTGAAGCCATCTTGATTGGAATAAAGTGGTAACACTTAAAACATTTAATTTACAAAGGAACAAAATGAGGGGGTTAATTTTGCCATATAAATTATGATTAGTGCTGCAGAAAGAGAAACTAGGGCACATTTTGACTTTTGAAATCCTCTTTTATGTCATAAAAACATTCTGACATGCAGACTGAAACATGCACTTTGAATACCAGCAGCAGACTTGCCTGGTGAGCAGTAGCTTTACTACAGTGATCGAATGAGCAACTAGAGTGCTAACATTCAGAATGTATGGAAAATGTGTGACACATCTGAATGCCTTCTTGATGGAATCAAAGTAAAAAACTGAAAGTATTTCCTACTGAGGAGACTGCAGTAAATGAGGAAATTAGGAAACTTCATAACAAATAAATCTCTCAAGATGGCCACCAGAGACAAAAGAGCCCACATGTAGCCCAAATATCACCCAGATGTAGCCCAAGTATAGCCCAATGACAGAATGTCCCAGAGTGTTCTTAAGAACAACTAGAGCACTAACAGTCTTACTTATGACAAAAGTATGGCACACCTGAAGCCATCTTGATTGGAATAAAGTGGTAACACTTAAAACATTTAATTAACAAAGGAACAAAAGGAGGGGGTTCATTTTGCCATATAAATTATGATTAGTGCTGCAGAAAGAAAAACTAGGACACATTTTGACTTCTGAAATCCTCTTTTATTTCATAAAAACATTCTGACATGCAGACTGAAACATGCACTTTTAATACCAGCAGCAGACTTTTGTGGTGAGCAGTAGCTTTACTACAGTGATCTAATGAGCAACTAGAGTGCTAACATTCAGAATTTATGGCAAATGTGTGACATATCTGAATACCTTCTTGATGGAATCAAAGTAAAAAATTGAAAGCATTTCCTACTGAGGAGACTGCAGTAAATGAGGAAATTAGGAAACTTCATAACACATAAATCTCCTAAAATGGCCACCAGAGACAAAAGAGCCCAAATGTAGCCCAAATATCACCCAGATGTAGCCCAAATGTAGCCCAATGACAGAAGTGTGCAAAACACTTATTTTTTGTGTATTTGCAGTTTTATATAGTGCAGACTTGTCAGGTATTGGAGTGCTTTACATGAACATTGGTTACATCACAGAAGATCAAATTCATTTTGGTTGTAGACATGGGGAGATTTAAGTGATTTGACCAGAATCACAGAATGTTGAGCTGAAGCAGAAACTCCAACCTGGTTCCCCAGTTGCAAAGTCTGCAGCTCTGGAAGTAACACCACACCCTCTCCCCTTGGATGCAACATTTAATCAAGTGGTCAACTGGATAAAAAAACTAAGATTACAAATAATTTAAAAGTTCTTTGTCGCTATTTGAAAACTCAGAAAATATGTCCTCCTTTTAGTTTTTTAGAGCACCAACCATAATTTTGATGCAAATAAGACCGTCTCATATATGTAATTTCTAAAGGAAATGCTCTAGGCATTACAGTTTTGATTACATCAAGATGACGTCAGGCATTCCACACTTTTGTAATAAATATAGAATGTTAGCAATCTAGTTGTTCATTGGGATACTGTTGAGAGGCAGAGGCCAGGGGCACGGACTCTGAAAATTGAAGGCAGGTAGGAGAGTGCAGAGGCAACAATTTGACCACACTAGGCAGGCAGGAAGGGCAGTGGCAGCACAACAGACTATGGAGGGCAGTGGAAAGGGGGGCAGGGGCAACAAACCAACAATACAGGACTGGCAAGACAGGCTGTGGCAATATAATAGACCATTGTGGGCAGAAGGAAGAGGCAGTGGTCATACAACCATACATTCCAACAGACCCGTTTCAGCCAGGAAACGTCCAATGTTTTAAAGCTCAAATGGGCTTTACTTGATCTGTTTCCTGTCTACAATATTCTCTTTTTCAATGTAACTCAAAGGGGAAAATCAATACCCCAGTTTTATTTCAAAATCTCCCTCTTACCAAGTTCAAAATGTTCGCAAGTATGGTACATTGGATCATGGTAGGCAGGAGGAATTGGGGTAGGGACATGGACTCGGATAACAGAGGACAGGAGGGACATTGAGAGGTGCACCAAACTGACCCGACAGGGCAGGCATCAGGGTTTGCAGCAGCACAATACACCACACAGGGCATGCGGGACGGGAGTGCAGCACAACAATCCATCAAAAGCAATAGGGAAGGGACAGGACCATGCACATGGACAACAGACAACAGAGGGGAAAGAGGCAATGGTAGCTAGCTGACCATAATGGACAGACAGGAGAGAAAGCTGCAGCATAACAGACCATAAAGGGCAGGAGGGACGGATCAGGGGCATTACAATGGAACCGACAAGCCAGGAGGGAGGGAATGGGGGTCTGCACATGGAAACAGAGGGCTGGGGGCAAGGGGGCAGGGCAGGAGCAGCAAGATGAACATGGAGGTCAGGCAGGATGGGCACTAGAAACAAGACACACCATGGAGAGCAACAGTGAGACTATGATGGCATACACACAGACCATGGAGGGAAGGTGGGAGGGGGTCAGGAGCAGCTAGCTGACCACACAGGGAAGGTTGGAGGGGCCATGGCAGCACAGAAGACCATGCATGGCAAGCGGGAGGATTAGTGGCAGCACAATGGCTATGATGGGCAAGAAGGAGGGTGCAGGGGCATGCACAAAGGACCATGGAGGTTAGAAGGGAGGGTCAGGACCTGGGCACAGACAAGAGAGTTCAGGGGAAGGGGCCTCACAACAGACCGCGCGGGGCAGTCAGGAGGAGCAGTTGCAGCACAACAGACCAGGGAGGGCAGAAGGGTGTGGCAGTAAAATGGACCATGGAGGACAGGAGGAAGGGGATAGGGGCATGGCATGTGGACAGGCAGGGTGGAGGTGGCAGGGACAGGTTACAGTCATCTGACAATGCTAGGCAGGTGGTAGGGGAGTGGCAGCTCAACAGAACACTCAGAGTAGATAGGAGTGGCAGGTCCATGGAACATGGTGGTCAAAAAGGATGGAGCAGGGGCATGCACAAAGACATCGGAGGGCAGGAGGAAGGAGAATAGGGGCAGCAAGCAAAGCACAGAGGCTAAGCAGGAGGTCAATGATGGGCCATAGAATTGGGCAATGGAGGGCAGGATGAGTGGACTAGTACATCATGCGAAATGCAGGGCAGTGGCAGCACATCAGACCATGCATGACAGGAGGGAGGAGGCTAGTCCATGGATTCAGACAACAGAGGATAGGGAGGAAGTGGATGGGGCAGCAAGATAACTGTTCATAGAAGGTGGGTATTAGGAACTTTATTGTTTTTAAAATGTGTGTCTGTGCGAACTACTTAAAATATGAACAAGTATGCAGCATAATCTCACTTTTATTCAGGAAGAAGAGGATGTTTGGGACTGTGACTCCGGGCTCATTTGGCAGAAACATCCCCTGACCCTCCACCCCCCATCGCAAAATGTAATGCCCGTGAAAAGGGTAGGTGGACGCAGTGTTATATAGAACATAGTCCTGAGAGCACGATTGAAAATGAAAACTAGATATAGTATATGGTATAAACTATGCACCAAAAAGTGTGATATAAGATGAACCGGGGCGTGAAATATAATATGCAATACATTGTGCGCAATGACAGATTCATTGGAGAGCGCGAGATAGCACAGGCACTAGCGCTTGCTATGTGATATGCGCCTTGGAGTGTAATATGCACAGGGCAGTGTTGTGTAACCTAAGTAGTCTCTAAAGTTGGAATATAAAATATGTGCTGGGTAGTGTAACATTGCATATGCACTGTGACAAAGATATGGATCCCAGATTGTAATATGTATGGCATAGCGCTGTGCTTTATAACATAGGCACAGAGGAAGGCACGTTAGATGGGGCAATATAACCCGTGCGAAGGCAAGTGTGGCATGACATATTCACAGGGTGGTGTTACAGTGCACATGGGCTAGAGAGTGTCATAGCATACGCACTAGCTGGTGGAATACAACACAGAGGTGTGTGGCACTCGGCGGGCACTGGTGGGTGTAACACAGCATTGGGCTCATCCAGGAGCACGCTGTGACTCTCAAGTGAGGTTTGTCTCCTTTCCAGAGAGTAAAATAAAAAGTATTACACATCCGGCGGTGGATGTGTGTTTTATTAACCGTGAGGGGGTTTCTTGCATAGTTTTGTCGAATTATTGTCGAATCCCCTTTGAATGGCTTGGTGTGCATGTGTATTAAATGTGCCCCCCTCCTCAGGCCACTTATGGCCCCGGGGACCCCCTCCCCCGGGGCCGGCCTTTGTTTTTAATTTTTAATTTTTTTTATATATTTATAGAAACACCTAGGACATGCTGGACAAACCGTATGTACCTATCACCATGACGATTTGCATGATATTCATTAAAAGGCGACTATGCATACAATGAATCCACGTAGAATGTATTCACACCGCTAGTGAAGCTCTGACATGTCTGACACCCTACGGTGCCTAATCCTGGCACCCCCGCTGGTGGGTACTCTCCAAGTAGACACCCTTGTCGTTTATTTATACAAACATGGGTGCAGGCCCTGGGGGATGGGGTCCCCAGGGCTAATAAATTAGAAAAAGAAAGGGGGCCACACAGCCCTCCTTCTTAAAAATAAATAAATAAAAGACCGGCATCGCACCGGAGGCCACGCCTCCTCCTTGCAGCACTCTGCAAACGCGCCCCCTGGCCAGTTGTAAGTTGAGGAATTAATTCCCCTTCAATATTGAGGGTCCCTGAGGGCCAACTAGCCCAACAGGTATCTCCAGTATGCGCCAGGGAGCTGTGTTGCAGACAGGTGTTCTGAGGCCACGCCCCTTTTTACACCTCCATGCAACGCAGCTCTGTGGCGCTTACTGGAGGTACCTAGTGGGCTAGTTTGACCCTAGGGACCCTTAGGATTCAAGGGGACTTAATCTCTCAACTCAGAACGCCCACAGGCCCTGTGGCGCGTTTTTAAGTTGGGGAAATAATTCCCTTTCAATCCTGAGGGACCCTGGGGTCCAACTAGCCCACCAGGTGCTTCCAGTAAGCACCACTGCTCTGCGTTGCAGAGAGGTGGTGCAGGCCGTTCCACTTTTTACACCTCTCTGCAACGCAGCTCTGTGGCGCTTACTGGAGGTACCTAGTGGTCTAGTTGGACCCTAGGGACCCTCAGGATTCAAGGGGACTTAATCTCCCAACTTAAAACGGCTACAGGGCGTGTTTACACAGTGGGGAATGGAGGGGACGGGGCATGAGGTGACGTGTTCAAACACGCCCTGTGGTGCGTTTTCAGAGGTAGTTTTAATCTCCTGCCCTATTATATACTAGGGGCTTACAGCGGAGGTCATGCTAATCACAGGGGGACCCCAACACATAGTGTGCCCTAGTGTATGTAGGTGTTTTCACTGTATTTGGAGTGTCTTTTAAAATAGCACTGGGTCTAGGACTGGTTAGTCAGACTCAGTTACCACCAGTATCCGTCTGAAAAAGTTGAGGGTACAGGATGATTTTGCAACAAGGCTTGTTTCTGCTCTTCTGTTTGTTCTTTCTGCACGTTATACTTCTTCCTGCACTTTTCTTCGTCTTTGAGGACTTCTGTTGCTTCTTTCTGCATTTCTTTTTTTTCTTTCTGTGCGTTTTTCCTTCTTTCTTCACATGTCCTATCTCTGTAGGCATAGCTAGAAATTAGCATTTAAAAAACCTTTGAAATTCACTGAAAAAAACATAGGTTTCAGGCACGTTATAGCTAGGAATTAGCATTTAAAAAACCTTAGAAATTCACTGAAAAAACCATAGGTTTCAGGGGCGTTATAGTTAGCTGGACTTTTCACTCGTTCAAAACCATAGAAATTCCCCCGTTATAGTTAGTTCAGCTAACTATAACTCG
Organism: Triturus cristatus; assembly: GCF_964204655.1. NCBI lineage: Eukaryota > Metazoa > Chordata > Amphibia > Caudata > Salamandridae > Triturus > Triturus cristatus. The sequence goes on from NC_140591.1 coordinate 637,847,306, forward strand.
CGCGCCCGCAATGCACTGCTGATGACGTCACATATTACATCACTCATGACATGGTCAGTGACATCACTCATGACATCACTGATGACATCACTGATGACATCATCCTTGTGATAGAGTGGTAGGCCTCCTCTCACCCTAATATAACCTTTGATACACACATTCAAAAATAGAAATTAAAATTTTCAAAACAATGGACATACCAATACCAGTTACAACAACCTATTCAGTAATTGTAAGATCCACATCCACATCCACTCATTCACCAATAGTCCTATACAGTCACTCATACATGTACTCACTCATCATATGTACTCATACACCTATACATCCTGTTACACATCGCCACTCATCCATAAAGTTACTCACACACATAGTCACTCATGCTAATAAAGAATCAAACATCCGTTTACCTGCATATACAGTTATACACACACCACCACACTTACTTCTACAGAAACGTACACATACTTAGTCTTTTTAACAATCACTTATAGAAACACATACTTATTCATACAGGAACTCTTTCAATCTCTCACTCTCACATATACTCACTTATATACACCAATAGTCACATATACTAGTTTAAAACATATGTAGTTACTCATAGAGACACTATTGAGACAGTCATTCACTCACTAACACACCCATGCACACACTCATCCACCCATACAGTCCTGCACACATGCTGTCTTCAACACATACAAACAGTGAGTCACTCATTCATGAACCTATGCACTACGTAATACCCCCCACCGAACCATACAGACATCAGACACTTATACTGATCCTCAAAAAACCAACTAATAACCTATATTAACACTCAAGTAGCTACTCACCAACCCATGCAGCCACTTATACACAAAGTGAGAGACTGATACAGATATTTACATATTTAAACATTACTCACTAAGCCATGTATTCACTAAGATACACTTAATCAGTCAGTTATACAATCAATTTTTCAAAAACAAATCATCCATTTAGACACTTATATACCCATTTATTCTTCCATCGACCTTGAGATATACATATATAAAACATATGTAATTTTCAGAAAAACACACATTCACTGGATGATGTCATCAGTGATGTCATCAGTGATTTCATTTGAGATGTCATCAGTGATGTCATGCGTGATGTCACTGACCATGTCATGAGTGATATAATATGTGACGTCATCAGCAGTGCATTGCGGGCACGCGAGTTATAGTTAGCTGAACTAACTATAACGGGGGAACCCCTGCAGGGCGGTCTTGACTAACACAGAAGACCGCCCTGCAGGGTTGGGGGCCTCCGACGACAGCATCTCTTCCTTTGATGTTAAAATAGGGGGGCATGACCCGCTCGCCCTGTCACAAGCCTAAGGATTGCCGGCGACAATGTGACGGGACACGAGAAAGGGAGTGGAGCGAGGCAGATGCCTCTGTTCAACAGGTCCTGGACCCAGCGCTTAATTGACATTTTGGGGCAACAACGTGTAAGTGCACCAGCCTTATATCCCGTATGGCCATACTTACCTGTTATTATCAAGATTGTGAGACAGAAGTTGGTAACATCACGAAGATCACACATGGAGCATACTGTCTCACAAAGTGCATTATGGGACTTGAAGTGTGGCCAACTGACGGGCATGTGATCAGGCACACCTGGGACATTGCACTTAAAGAGGATACACCTTTGATAAAAGCAAACTGCTGAAACGCGTCAGGTGCCTCTGTCATGTGACTGCCTGCGCCAATAGCAATAAAGCACCTTTTTCCAGGAACCGGGTCTTGACGCATTTCTTGTTTGGATTGTTATTGCAGAAATCGCTGTCTTCTGTGTTAGTCAAGACCGCCCTGCAGGGTTGGGGGCCTCCGACAACAGCATCTCTTCCTTTGATGTTAAAATAGGGGGGCATGACCCGCTCGCCCTGTCACAAGCCTAAGGATTGCCGGCGACAATGTGACGGGACACGAGAAAGGGAGTGGAGCGAGGCAGATGCCTCTGTTCAACAGGTCCTGGACCCAGCGCTTAATTGACATTTTGGGGCAACAACGTGTAAGTGCACCAGCCTTATATCCCGTATGGCCATACTTATATGTTATTATCAAGATTGTGAGACAGAAGTTGGTAACATCACGAAGATCACACATGGAGCATACTGTCTCACAAAGTGCATTATGGGACTTGAAGTGTGGCCAACTGACGGGCATGTGATCAGGCACACCTGGGACATTGCACTTAATGAGGATACACCTTTGATAAAAGCAAACTGCTGAAACGCGTCAGGTGCCTCTGTCATGTGACTGCCTGCGCCAATAGCAATAAAGCACCTTTTTCCAGGAACCGGGTCTTGACGCATTTCTTGTTTGGATTGTTATTGCAGAAATCGCTGTCTTCTGTGTTAGTCAAGACCGCCCTGCAGGGTTGGGGGCCTCCGACGACAGCATCTCTTCCTTTGATGTTAAAATAGGGGGGCATGACCCGCTCGCCCTGTCACAAGCCTAAGGATTGCCGGCGACAATGTGACGGGACACGAGAAAGGGAGTGGAGCGAGGCAGATGCCTCTGTTCAACAGGTCCTGGACCCAGCGCTTAATTGACATTTTGGGGCAACAACGTGTAAGTGCACCAGCCTTATATCCCGTATGGCCATACTTACCTGTTATTATCAAGATTGTGAGACAGAAGTTGGTAACATCACGAAGATCACACATGGAGCATACTGTCTCACAAAATGCATTATGGGACTTGAAGTGTGGCCAACTGACGGGCATGTGATCAGGCACACCTGGGACATTGCACTTAATGAGGATACACCTTTGATAAAAGCAAACTGCTGAAACGCTTCAGGTGCCTCTGTCATGTGACTGCCTGCGCCAATAGCAATAAAGCACCTTTTTCCAGGAACCGGGTCTTGACGCATTTCTTGTTTGGATTGTTATTGCAGAAATCGCTGTCTTCTGTGTTAGTCAAGACCGCCCTGCAGGGTTGGGGGCCTCCGACGACAGCATCTCTTCCTTTGATGTTAAAATAGGGGGGCATGACCCGCTCGCCCTGTCACAAGCCTAAGGATTGCCGGCGACAATGTGACGGGACACGAGAAAGGGAGTGGAGCGAGGCAGATGCCTCTGTTCAACAGGTCCTGGACCCAGCGCTTAATTGACATTTTGGGGCAACAACGTGTAAGTGCACCAGCCTTATATCCCGTATGGCCATACTTACCTGTTATTATCAAGATTGTGAGACAGAAGTTGGTAACATCACGAAGATCACACATGGAGCATACTGTCTCACAAAGTGCATTATGGGACTTGAAGTGTGGCCAACTGACGGGCATGTGATCAGGCACACCTGGGACATTGCACTTAATGAGGATACACCTTTGATAAAAGCAAACTGCTGAAACGCTTCAGGTGCCTCTGTCATGTGACTGCCTGCGCCAATAGCAATAAAGCACCTTTTTCCAGGAACCGGGTCTTGACGCATTTCTTGTTTGGATTGTTATTGCAGAAATCGCTGTCTTCTGTGTTAGTCAAGACCGCCCTGCAGGGTTGGGGGCCTCCGACGACAGCATCTCTTCCTTTGATGTTAAAATAGGGGGGCATGACCCGCTCGCCCTGTCACAAGCCTAAGGATTGCCGGCGACAATGTGACGGGACACGAGAAAGGGAGTGGAGCGAGGCAGATGCCTCTGTTCAACAGGTCCTGGACCCAGCGCTTAATTGACATTTTGGGGCAACAACGTGTAAGTGCACCAGCCTTATATCCCGTATGGCCATACTTACCTGTTATTATCAAGATTGTGAGACAGAAGTTGGTAACATCACGAAGATCACACATGGAGCATACTGTCTCACAAAGTGCATTATGGGACTTGAAGTGTGGCCAACTGACGGGCATGTGATCAGGCACACCTGGGACATTGCACTTAATGAGGATACACCTTTGATAAAAGCAAACTGCTGAAACGCGTCAGGTGCCTCTGTCATGTGACTGCCTGCGCCAATAGCAATAAAGCACCTTTTTCCAGGAACCGGGTCTTGACGCATTTCTTGTTTGGATTGTTATTGCAGAAATCGCTGTCTTCTGTGTTAGTCAAGACCGCCCTGCAGGGTTGGGGGCCTCCGACGACAGCATCTCTTCCTTTGATGTTAAAATAGGGGGGCATGACCCGCTCGCCCTGTCACAAGCCTAAGGATTGCCGGCGACAATGTGACGGGACACGAGAAAGGGAGTGGAGCGAGGCAGATGCCTCTGTTCAACAGGTCCTGGACCCAGCGCTTAATTGACATTTTGGGGCAACAACGTGTAAGTGCACCAGCCTTATATCCCGTATGGCCATACTTACCTGTTATTATCAAGATTGTGAGACAGAAGTTGGTAACATCACGAAGATCACACATGGAGCATACTGTCTCACAAAGTGCATTATGGGACTTGAAGTGTGGCCAACTGACGGGCATGTGATCAGGCACACCTGGGACATTGCACTTAATGAGGATACACCTTTGATAAAAGCAAACTGCTGAAACGCTTCAGGTGCCTCTGTCATGTGACTGCCTGCGCCAATAGCAATAAAGCACCTTTTTCCAGGAACCGGGTCTTGACGCATTTCTTGTTTGGATTGTTATTGCAGAAATCACTGTCTTCTGTGTTAGTCAAGACCGCCCTGCAGGGTTGGGGGCCTCCGACGACAGCATCTCTTCCTTTGATGTTAAAATAGGGGGGCATGACCGGCTCGCCCTGTCACAAGCCTAAGGATTGCCGGCGACAATGTGACGGGACACGAGAAAGGGAGTGGAGCGAGGCAGATGCCTCTGTTCAACAGGTCCTGGACCCAGCGCTTAATTGACATTTGTGGGCAACAACGTGTAAGTGCACCAGCCTTATATCCCGTATGGCCATACTTACCTGTTATTATCAAGATTGTGAGACAGAAGTTGGTAACATCACGAAGATCACACATGGAGCATACTGTCTCACAAAGTGCATTATGGGACTTGAAGTGTGGCCAACTGACGGGCGTGTGATCAGGCACACCTGGGACATTGCACTTAATGAGGATACACCTTTGATAAAAGCAAACTGCTGAAACGCGTCAGGTGCCTCTGTCATGTGACTGCCTGCGCCAATAGCAATAAAGCACCTTTTTCCAGGAACCGGGTCTTGACGCATTTCTTGTTTGGATTGTTATTGCAGAAATCGCTGTCTTCTGTGTTAGTCAAGACCGCCCTGCAGGGTTGGGGGCCTCCGACGACAGCATCTCTTCCTTTGATATATATATATATATATATATATATTCACTGAAAAAACCATAGGTTTCACACACGTTATGGTTAGGAATTAGCATTTAAAAAACCTTGCAAATTCACTGAAAAAACCATAGGTTTCACACATGTTATAGTTAGCGGAAATTTTACTGATAAAAAACCAATGAAATTCCCCCGTTATAGTTAGTGCAGGAAACTATAACTCACGCGACCGCAATCCTCTGCTGATGCTAATACTGTATTTAGACACTTATTTGCCCATGTCTTCTTCCATAAATTTTTAGCTATACATATATTACAAATATTTTTTTTTCATAAAGACACATATGTCATCAGCAGAAGATTGCGGTCGCGTGAGTTATAGTTTCCTGCACTAACTATAACGGGGGAATTTCATTGGTTTTTTATCAGTAAAATTTCCGCTAACTATAACATGTGTGAAACCTATGGTTTTTTCAGTGAATTTGCAAGGTTTTTTAAATGCTAATTCCTAACCATAACGTGTGTGAAACCTATGTTTTTTTCAGTGAATTTGTACGGTTTTTTAAATGCTAAGTTACTTTACGCCATTCGTGGCGTGCGCGCCCACTTAACGCAGTTCGTTCTGTGCGCGCACAGTGAGCACGCGGTGCGCTTCGCGCACCGCGCGCCCACTTTACGCAGTTAGTGCCGTGCACGCACGGTGGGCACGCGGTGCGCTACGCGCACCGCGTGCCCACGTTACGCTAGATGGGCCATGTACGCACGATGCGCTTCGCGCACCGTGCGCACATGGAGGACATATTATGCGCTTCCTTGTGATAGGTAATCTGTTGACATTTTTTTGGGAAATGCTGTGCTGTTATATGCCATGCACAAATGGTGGCCTTCGGCCACCATTTGCACACGGGGTGGAGAGAGTGGGGTTTTTTTTTTTTAATAATTATTTACCGTACGCGTACGGTAAGCGTAATCGGCGAAATTTTCGAAAAATAAAAAATTACCGTTTTTTGCCTTGGGGGATCTTTCAAGACTCAACTAACATGGTTATGTGCATGGGCGCTGTCTAAACAGCCCCTTTATATGTTTTTGGCATTTGTTTATCAACTCCCCCCTCAGAGTGCGAGAGAGAAAATGGCGGCCGCCGCTTCCTGGTTTCGACCGATTCGAATGTTTACTAAGATCTAAGGGCCAATCAGAATTGCGCTCGCGCACGCCACCGTACGCGTACGGTAAGCGCACCGTAAGCTGGCTCAGATATATATATTGATTTAAAGGCTATTTTCTCAGAATCTACTGAACAGATTTACACCAAACCTACAAAAGGCACTTCCTTGACCTGAGGACTACCTCTCTGCCAAATTTCAAGTAATTCTGTTCAGCCGTTCGGGCTGTAGCTGTGTCTAAAGGTCCTATGGAAAAATGCATGGGAAAAACGCGTTTTGGGACCCCCCTTTTATCTCAGCCCCCGCTTGACGAATCCCCCCGAGAGTTTCAGGGTAGGAGCGGAGCGTAGCGCCCCACCTATTTTGAAAAATTCGCAAGGATTCGTCGACCGGCGCAAAAGTTATTCAAAATAGAATGTTGCGGATTTCCTATGGAAACGTGGTCCTAACTATAACTACCTACTGGCGACCGCCAGTAGGTAATATATATATATATATATATATTCAAAAGAAAGAGTTTGCCGCTCCGGTGGATCAAACTCGCTGGAGGTCAGGCCAGTAACAGGGCTGCTCTCTCTGGTCTTCTCCCCACACAAACGCCGCCTACGCGTTTCGGTACACCTCCCTTCCTCTGGGCAGCATGAAACACAAATGAAAGGCACCAGCAGTTATTTGTGGAAGTCCCTTCTTTATTTTGCATATTAAAACCCAATTAATTTCAGGTGAGTAGTTCTGTTGCATGATGGGACTTGAAGTCTTAATTACCATAACCAAGTGGGCGCTGGCATTAAAAGCGTGAATAATCCTATATATATATATATATATATATATATATATATAGTCGTATTACCAAGCATTAGTCTGAGGTGCTTCTATGAGCCATATCTTCTAGCTCTTGACTGAGATATAGTAAATGTGTTCAGTTGCTACACATTGCATTTTGATCCCCAAGTGAATGTAACTTTGTGTTTTCCAGTTTTACAACACTCTGTGCCCTCTGGTGCACATCATCTTGTGTTCCGCTCGTGAACGTCATTCTGGGCACTATTCTCCTAAAAACAAATACATTGAAAAGTATGGATGAAGATTTCCACCAGTGCCTGGACTTACTTTTCTGAGTTTAAAAAAAATTTTTTTTGTCAAAAACAGCAAAAGAAGTATGTCTGGATAGCACTGCTCGGCACAGGCTTACAGGAGTAATTCTCTGTGAACTTTTTTTTTGAAGGCTCCATTTCCCTTGTTTGGAGTTCTCCATAGCGCAGAATTCTGCTTTGGAGAACTGGTACCTCTTGCGCTTTCCTGTGGAGAAATCTGTTCTTGAACACCCTTAGCAAATGTGGGGGTGCTCAAAATTCTCTCTTGTCCTGCAAAGGGAGTTACTTTAGGCCTGGGCTTGAGTAAATCTCCAGCCATTTCCAGAGAAGAAATGGATAGATAAATCATTTGGGAAAGGCCGCAAATGTTATATTTTTGAGCGTTCCCAAACTTCCAGGGCAAATCAAGGCTTGGAACGTATACTTCCCACCTTAGAAGTGGGATTTAATAGTGCTGACATCTCTGCACCTGTGGAGAATGTGTGTGCAATTCTACGCCATTTATGCCTACCAGGAATCCCTTTGTAGATTTGTCACAGACATAAAAAATGTAAGTTTGGTATTAAATTGACATTTAAGACTGAATATAACTTTGTGAATACGCCCCAAAGTGTATTTTGCTTGAAAGTGTTTTTTTCTCTCTGTGCATTGAGATCTGCATCAGTGGTGGCTGCCCCAATCAAAAAGTGGTGGGTGGTTGGGGGGGCGCCGGGGGAACGTAGGAGGGGAGCACGGGGGAGTTTATAATCATTTTTTTAAAAGGAAGACTCACCTGAAGCTGCCAGTCACCTCCTGCGTCGGCCCACACTGGGACAGCATCACAAACTCCCTGTGCAATTCCAGCTCTGCTCTCTTGCTATGAGAGCAGGGCTGGGATTGGCCTCAGCAGGCTGGTTTGAGTCTCCACTCAGTACAGGGAGTATGTGCTGTTTCTCTAACCCGACTGTTCTATACATCTGGGTTGGAAAAACCTAAGTGCGCTTGTGTGTTTGGCTGGCCTAAGACCGCTGGCCAAACACACATGGGTACTTAGAAGTGCACAAACCTTTCCTTCTTACATAGCCCTGGCCCAGTCCCTGCCTACACGCACTGGCTCAGCCAGCAGATGAAAAATGAATAGTGATAGAATATCGTTTTATTTTCCAACTGCTTGCTCTGAGCTACTGGGGTGATGCTCCTCCGCCATTGTGGAGGAGACTCCCCGTAGATTACATGTTTGTTGGTCTGTGTGTATCTATGATCTACCGAGCTGGACATCAGGCACAGTTCTCCTCATCTCTCCGCTGTGTCTCCTTCTTCCCCTGCCTTCCAACAAAACACCGATGATTTTTCCGACGACGGTCGGCGGGAGTGCAGCGGCGGTGAGTACCGCAGTATTACAAAACAGTGCCCCCGTGCTTGGTTTTTTACTTTTTCAGCTTGGGGAGTTGCGCCGTCCTGGTCCCGCTGCTGCCTCATTCCTCCGGTGCAACTACATTGGCACCTGAGATGACTTTCCCCTAACGTTGCAACTTACTGAACGACGACACTGCTACCACTGTAGCACCGAGCTTGTGCACATCGACAACCCGTTTCTGATCTGCGATTTCCAGCCCTCCTTCCTCCGTTTTCCTTTTGCTGCCTCCCCCATCCAGTCCTGCTTGAAGCAGCTCCAGTGTGGTTTTCCTTGGACTGATTTTTGTATATCCCGCCATTTTAAGAAAACTCTATCGATGCCCGTGACCTGGGTCCTCAATCTTAGTGGTTTCTTCTGATCGGCACTGCTGCTGGACTGCTCCCTGTTCACCTGACTAACCCTTTCCTTTAGTCGACCCCCCCTTAGTTCTCCTTCACGCCTCTCCTCTTGTATAGTCACCGAGACACTGGATGTTTGGGACCGCTGGCTCCCAGCCGGTATGTTTGTCCTTCCCTTTGACTCTTTTGCCCCCCTGTAGTACTCTCCCCCTTGCTGATCTGCCTGACCTGATCTGTAATCCGTACCCCTTTTTCTTTTCCCCCTCTACCTTCTATGCCCCTTATGACGTTTGTCTTGGTTATGCTATACGCCATAACTCATGTTATTTTGGAACACTGTTTTTCCCTTTGTTTTGCTTGGCTCCTGTAACTGATTTAATTTTGTAAAATGTAACACGCTGATCCTCATGTAAAGCGCTCTGATACCTCCGGGTCTAGCCAGCGCTATATAAAACTCTGCAAATAAATAAATCTATACTTGTGTTCTGCTTATCAGTAGATATGACTTGCAGTGTGTATATGTAATACGTTTCCTCTACAGCAAAAATTAAGGTAATCGCAGCAAACTCAAGAACCTCAAAAACTTCCGGCCCATCTCCCTGCTCCCTTTCCCGGCTAAGGTCATCCAGAAAATCGTCAACATGCAACTGACCTGCCACCTCGAGGACAACAACACCCTAGACCCGTCCCAGTCCAGATTCAGATGAAACCACAGCACCGAGATAGCCCTCATCGCCACCACAGACGACATCAGATGCCAGCTAGACAACGGCGAAACTTCAGCCCTTATCCTCCTGGACCTATCAGCCGCCTTCAAGACGGTCTGCCACCGCACACTAATGACTCGCCTCCAAAGAGCAGGAATCCAGGAGAAGGCCCTGGACTGGACTAGGTCCTTCCTCACCGGCAGAACCCAGAGAGTCCACCTTCCACCTTTCCGATCCAAAGCCACCGACATCATCTGCGGCGTATCCCAGGGCTCATCCCTCAGCCCGACCCTGTTCAACGTCTACATGGCCCCCCTTGCACAAGTGGCCCGCCAGCACGACCTCAACATCATCTCCTACGCCGACGACACCCAGCTCATCCTCTCCCTCAACAAAGACCCGCACACCTCCAAGACCAACCTCCACGAGGGAATGAAGGCCGTCGCTGAATGGATGAGGAGCAGCCGTCTGAAACTGAACTCAGACAAGACGGAAGTCCTCATCCTCGGCCCCACCCCCTCTGCCTGGGAGGATTTCTGGTGGCCGACCTCACTGAGTACAGCACCGACACCCATGGACCACGCATGCAACCTAGGATTCATCCTCGACTCCTCCTGCTCGATGTCGAAGCAGGTCAACGCCGTCTCCTCCTCCTGCTACAACACCCTCGGCATGCTCCACAGGATCTACAAGTGGATCCCGACTGAAACTAGAAAAACGGTGACCCAAGCCCTCATCAGCAGCAGGCTGGACTACAGCAACACACTCTATGCAGGGATCCCGGCCAAACACCTACGACGATTGCAACGCATCCAAAACGCCTTCGCCCGACTGATCCTCAACATCCCTCGCCGCAGCCACATCACCCCCCACCTGAGAGACCTTCACTGGCTCCCCGTCAACAAGAGGATCACATTCAAGCTCCTCACCCACGCACACGAGGCACTCCACAACACCGGACCAGCCTACCTGAACAGCAGACTCAGCTTCTACACCCCCACTCGCCAGCTCCGCTTCGCCAGCCTCGCCCTCCCGCCGTCCCCCGCATCCAACGAGCGACCTCCGGTGGCAGGTCCTTCTCCTTCCTTGCCGCTAAGACCTGGAACACCCTCTCTACCCACCTGCGGCAGACCCAAGACCTGCTCACCTTCAGAAAACTCCTCAAGGCTCTTCGAGCAGTAGCAGCACCCCCGCCCCTCAGCGCCTTGAGACCCTCACGGGTAAGTAGTGCGCTCTACAAGTAACTGATTGATTGATTTAAACTGCAAAATAATCAGCTGTAATGATTGCACCCTCTGAAACTGAAAAGGAATAGTTACTCGTTTGAAATGTATATGTGATAATAAGCCTAAAATAAACATTTTGACGAGTGCACATCTTTGGTATGACCAGCCATTGAAACGTATCTTTATAGAACATGTCTTCTTCCTGCGCTGATAATGTTAATATTGCAATGTCAAGGCCGGATATTACTTCAAATTTTGTTTGGGCTGTACCCTTTACTCGAGTACCTAAGAGGTAAGGGCTGTTTTGTTTTTTAAAGCCCGTGAATACACCCACGCTCGGGCTCATGGGTTATATTTCCAATCTTAGAATAGTTTCCAACTTCTCAAGGAAAGAGCAAGCAATGTCTATCTTTGACCTTTCACAAACATCAGTACAGAACGCCCTCGGTCGGGAGTGCTTTGAAAGATTAGATGGAAAAGGTTGTTTATTCTTTCGAATTTTTTCAGCTGCTTCCAACTGGCGATGCCTAAGTTATTCCTGCACCTCGCGCTGCTTTTGTAAGAACTCAAAGACTAGTTAACACTAAAGACACAGTTTTGTTCAACTGTCCTTCCACTGATTGCATTTATTTACTTTAAATGCAGGCCCATTCCAGCAAAGCTCTTGTGAGCGGTTCAGTTCAAAATGCAGAGGTCAAAGTTATCGACTACGGAGGATATGACGACAGAATATCGACTAACCCTATTTCCTCAAAGTGTGTATATATGTATGTGCAAATTCACTATTCTTAACTCGACATCTACTTACGTTCATGTCAACGTAAATAAATATGGAGGTCAGAATAGTACATTTATGTCTTTGAGGTATGTGCATCTACACTTATCTATGTACACTTACATTAATGATAGTAAACGATATTCTACAGTCACTATTCTGAGCATAGAGATTAGACATTTTAAATTGCAGGAGAATACAAACATAATACCAGCATGTTTTTCCTGTTAGAAATAGTCTTGAACGTCAACCATAAACCTCAGACCTTACATTTAAAAAAAAAAACACGTTAAAAATCCCCATGAATAGTTGACCTCGTTGTCCCCTCTTAAATGACATGTACTTCGTTTTACCCAATGTTCTTTTTTCTAGTCACAATGTTTGCATTGTATTTTTTCCTTTCATGTTCTTATTCTCTTTTCCTCTAACATCATGCACGTTTGGTGAGCGGAGGCATTCTACTAACACAAACACACCAAAGCTACTTTCACTCACTCATGACCGACTCGAACCTCTTTAAAAGAAAGCCTTTTTAAGTGCTCCTCAGATAAAAAACATTTCTAGGACATAGGTACACACTCGTGAGGATGAAGGCATGTTTGTTTTGACTTGTATTTGCTGTTTCTATTTTCTGTTCCTTCTTATTCAATTTGATGGATTCCTGTGCATTTGTGTGCTGATAGTGTCTCAGTCATGTATCTGTGCCTCTCTGTACTTGGATGGAGCCCGGGGATATAAATGCGATGTAGGTGCTGATCAGAATACAGTGTGGTCGTCTTTGCTCTAATCTGAAAATAACTTTTCAAAACATTTATTTCACTTGAGATCAGGCAGTAAAACATCTATTGTCTATGTTGTTCAATCATTTTTTTTTAAATCAAGTAAGTCAGTTATGTTTTCGTGAAAACAGTGCACAAGGATATTTTCAGGAAGTGGATGATTAATTTGAAGGGATTCCCGAATAACAAAAATATACACACCCACTGGTTAATTTATAACAAAATAAGGGGCATATTATCAACGGGCAGCGATAATTATCGCTGGCCGTACATAGCGATAGAAATATTATCGCCGGCTATCGCTGAATATTATCGCCATGATAACGCTATATTTACAACGCATAGCGCTATGGCGATAATATTTCAGTGATAGCGGTGTTTTCAATGGAACATAGCTTGTTTTCCGGCATGTTCCATTGAAAACAGCGATAACATTGCTGATAGGACCCTGTGGTCCTATCAAAATAATCCATCTCCTATTAAAAGTATGCCTTAGTCAGGAATTTAACAGACGTTATATTCCTGAGTTAAGGCTGAGGAAGCGCGTTTTTTTTTATCGCTGCACCTCCTTGTTAATATCGCGAAGCTGCCTTCACGATATTAACATGTGTTGTTTTCACAGCCACGCCTTCTTTGCATCTCATTAGCGATGCGAGGCGAGGCTGTCGAAAAAGGGACTCTACATCAAGGAAACACGCGCTAGCGTGTCCTTGATGATATTACGATATATTTATCGCCGCTTTTTGCCCAAAAGCAAACACTAAAGCGGCAATAATTATATCGCCAGCCCTTGCTAATATGCCTCTTGGTGCCTGGGCTCTTGTCAGGAGGTAGCATGCACCAGCCCATTTCCCCTGTTAGCGCCGCCTAAAACAGAGCCATGAAAGTGGGGAATGTGGCGTAATGACCAGAGCTGCCGACATTGGAACTGGGGAAGCAGATTTGAGCCTCATGGGTTGACTCAACATCCTGTGGTTCTGGGCACATCGCTTAATCTCCCTGTGCCTAAAGTGCCGGTGTTGATCTTTAAGTGCCTTTGAACACCTGAAACCAACTTAAGCACTGTATCTGAACACCAGATGTCAGTGAAACGATCAACACCTGGTAGCAGTGGCGGAAGCAATTCCAACAAGAGATGTGTATCATTCTGCAGCAGTACCAACTATTTTAAAGCCCAGAAAAAAAACAATAACATTCACAAAACAATATGGAAAGTAGAGAAAAATTTAAAAGTCACCAAAATGTTTTAAATTGTATATGAATTTGCCAATGATAATTTTACTTTGTGGCTGAGAGCATTGCAGGCTGAGCACGATGGAGGGAGGTTGGGTAATTAAGCCAGCAGGATTTTTACTTTGGGACTTAGTCACTGTTCTTTTTAACTCAACGTTTTTAATGGGGCAAGGTCTATAGCCGAGGGTGTGGAAGGTCCCTAGAAAACAAATAGGCCATCAAAAATCTCCAGCTTAGGGGGCGTGGCTTAGGCGCCTTCGGTGATGGCCACCGTTCCTGGGAGTTCCGCGGTGGCGTGAGGCGGCAGAGTCTTTCCGGGCTGTTTCCGCTCACATTCGGAATGTGGAAACCGCTTCCAGTATAGACAGAATTGCTGCTTCTGTCAACGCGCTACAAATAAAGGACATGTGGTGAGCTTGAGGATACATTTCGGCTTTTCCTCCTCAATCGCGGCTGCATTTAAATCGCGGCCGCCATTTTGTTTTCATTTTCAACGCGCTTTTTGCGCTCCTCTTGTTTACCACCACTGTGCCTCAGAGAATATTTCCTTTACTGGAATGATTGCCTAAATATGATTTTATCGCACTTCCTCCAGGCTCCTCCATTATTTTTATTTTCATTTTTATTTTGTGCCTCATATTTGAACTGCCTCAACTGACACAATTTTGTCCTTTGGCTCCCCTCCTGCTTGCTGTCTTTTGTTCTTGGAAAACGTCTTGCTTCATCAGAAGGACTGTTTGACATGGCATGGATGTTATTCTTTTCGTCTCTACTAATATCAACTCATTTTGGGCGACAATATCTTCAGGCATAATTTAATGCTCCTCACGGCGCCTCACCTTGTGGGCTGTTTGGCATGAGCATTATTGTTTACCGCTCTCATTTTTATTTTCACTTTGAAAACCAATTTTTTCAGAGTTTTTGGAACTGCTACCAGTGTTTCTTCTCCTCGTATATAATTCATACAGTGACGTTGTGTTTTTAGCAGGTTCATACTGCTATAATTTGCTCTCCAGAATTTTGTTGAGGATCACCTTTTTTCAATATAGACCATGGCAACATCTCGGGCCAGTCGTAAAGAAGCTCCGCAGTCCAATGGTGCATCTTTAGAGGATTTCAATCCTTTCAACATACTACAAGAGAGTGCAGACGATATCCCCAGTGACTCTGCTGCTATAAAAAGCTCCTCTTCTTCTACGACTCGACTAGGCTCCAAACAGGGGTCCAAAATACCATTGTCAGCTTGCTCCACGCCTAGAAAGCGAGGAAAAATGAACCCGCCCTCTCCCACTAACTCTCCTTCGCCTCTTTCGTTGGAACTTCTTCTTGAGGAGATTCGCGCCCTCAAACCATACATGGAAAAAACCAACACTTGCTTGCAGAGCTTGGAAGATAATTGGTCGCACACTGAGCAAAGAGTTGATGTCCTGGAGAGAAGCGTTGTTTCTGTTCAAGAATTCGCTGTTCAAGTTCCTCTTATTCACAAAGAAATTGAACACCTCAAATAACAGGTTGAGCATTTAGAAAATCGTAATAGGCGTAACAACCTACGCCTTTATGGTCTGGCTGAAGGACTTGAAGGTTCTAACCCAATATCCTATTTTCAATCCTTTCTTCCAACTCTTCTTGGTCTTACGGAATCTCCGCCAGTAAATATCCAGCGTGCACACCGTTTGGGTCAAAATCCCCATTCTCCATCTTCCTCAACGAAACCTAGAGGAGTAATTTTGTACTTCCTAGAATACACTGAATTACTTAAAGTCTTACATGCTGCCAAACAGAGAGGAAAAGTTTCTTGGAATGGTTCCAATCTCGTTTTTGCTCAAGACTATGCCAAAATAACTGCTGATTGTCTGAAGAAATTGTTAGATATGAGACCAGCACTTCGCAGCATGAACGCTCGTTATGGCTTATTTCATCCCTGCCTTTTCAAAGTGACTTACAATAACAGAACAACCAACTATGAAGATCCTACCGTGCTTCAACAATTTTTGAACTCTTGTAGAGGAGTCTCTATGGATACTTGTAAATCATAATATGACAGGAATATCTTAATTCCAAATGCTTACTGTTTGTTACTTGTTTGTCCTTAATTGTGAATTCTTTCATGTCAGATATATCTGTAAGTTTTAGTGTTATTATAACTTTCCGCATTAATTAATATCCTATTTTTTACTTTTTACCAGGTTGCGGTTTCTGTGTTCCCTTTTTCTCCGTTTCCTTCATTTCGCCTGGATGATGTTCTCCGTGTGCCTCCCGTCCTGCGATCTCTCGTCCGGTGCCTGGCCTTCCCCATGTGGCTCCACCTACCCCATCATTATTGTTCTTTTGTGGTATGTTTTTATATTACGGTATTGTCCTATCAATTGTTAATTTTGTTTTGTCTTTTTGTTTTTTGTTATATTCATTCCTTCCTTCTTTTTCTCCCTACTCACCTGTTTTATCTCAATTTCTGGATTTCCTTTTATGCTTCTTAATTATATAATCATTTTTCTCATTCTCATTTCTTCTTCTATTTCATAATCTTATGGATTTCTCACTGCTATCTCTTTACGATAACGCTCTTTTCTCATATTTTGTTGAATAATACACGTTGTTTTCGCTTTTACATATGACAGATTTTTTAAAGAAATGTTTTGATTATATTTATATAAGATTTAAATGTCGTTAAATATTATATCTTGGAATGTTAAAGGTTTGGGTTCTCCTATTAAGCGTCAGCGAGTTTTGTCACATATTGCAAATTTAAAAGGGGATATTGCTTTACTGCAAGAAATTTATATACCAGATACTGAAATAACTAAGCTACGACGTAATTGGGTAGGCCATGTTTTTGCATCACCAGGCTCGGGAAAACGCAATGGCGTTGCTATTCTCTGCCATAGACGCTTGGATGTTCACCTCATACAACAAGATAATGACTCTGAAGGAAGATGGGTTGTGATTTCCTTACTGATTAATAAGATTCCTCTCACTATTTTTAATATTTATGCTCCCACTACTCAGGATAAACTGTTCTGGCCCCAAATCCTTTCCTTTTTAATGCAATATACTGATGATTATTTGATTTTTGGAGGGGACTGTAATATGATTGTAGATCTCTTTATTGACAGGAAATCCAACTCCAGATTCTTCCCTTCTTTTATGCATTCTCAATTCACCTCCACTATCTCTCAAAGGTCTCTTGTGGACTCTTGGAGACTTTGTCATCCTACACTACAGGAATAATATTAATAATAATAATACAGAGTTTTATAGAGCGCGAACAGTTACCTCACGAGGAGGTGTCCCGGCGCTAGACGCAGAGCAGAGAAACACAATACCGAAGTGCAAGTCAGTCAATTAGCGCGGTTGGGTGAAGAGCCAGGTTTTCAACATTTTTTTAAAACAGGGTTCAGAGGGGGCCTGTTGGAGCTCAGGGGGGAGTGAGTTCCAAAGCCTTGCTACATTGGCCGAGAACGTTCTCCCACCCAGCCGAGCCCTTTTTACTCGAGGGACTATTAGCTGGATCCGGCCGTTGGAGCGGAGAGAGCGGGACTGCGTGTATCTTGGCAGCAGATCCCTCAAATAGATTGGGCATGAGCCAAACAAGGATCTGAAAGCTAGCGTGAGAGTCTTAAATTTGATCCTATGGGCTACAGGTAGCCAATGAAGTGCTCGAAGATGCGGAGAGACAGAATGCTTAAATGGAATATGCATTAGCAGTCTCGCAGCCGCATTCTGAACCACTTGCAGGTGTTGAATTAAATATTTGGGCAAACCTAGGAGCAGGCCATTCGCGTAGTCCAATCTAGATGTGACTGTCGCATGGACTACCGTTTTCCTGCAATTCACAGGAAGAAATCGCAAAATTTTGCGAAGATTCCTAAGTTTGCCCAGACAACAGCCCATCAGCTGTTGTGTATGTGAGATAAAGGACAGATTGTTGTCCCATCGCACTCCCAGATTTTTTGCCGAGGGACTGGGGGAATGGGGGGAACCCATTGCCATCGGCCACCAGAGCTCAGAGGGGGGCGGAGTGCCTTTGCCAAAGTACAGCACTTCCGTTTTATCTGCATTGAGCTTTAGTTTATTAGTATTCATCCAGCGCACCACATCATGGAGACAGCCTTTAAAGCTTGACAAGGCTGCCTCTGACACCTCTGCATATGGAAACACAAGCTGGGTGTCATCGGCATAGGAAACTGCCTTGACCCCCCAGTTAGCAATAAGTTTGAAAAGTGGGGCCATGTAGATATTAAATAGTAGAGGGCTGAGCGCTGAGCCCTGCGGTACGCCACAGCCTAGCGGCTTCGGTGTAGAGGAAGTGGACCCCAAGGCCACCTTCTGGGTGCACTGGGACAGGTATGAATGTAACCAGTCCAGCGCTCGATCCTGTATGCCCACTTCTGATAACCGCATCATCAACCTTGCGTGGTCGACGGTGTCAAAAGCCGCCGAAAGATCCAGGAGGACCAGCAAAGCTGAGTCTCCCGAATCCAACGACCATCTTATTGACTCTGCCACCTCGATCAAAGCTGTCTCGGTGCTAAAGCCGGGTCTAAAGCCCGACTGAGTCTCATGCAGAATATTGTTGTCCTCTATATATTTGCTGAGCTGCCGCTGGATCATTTTCTCCAGCATCTTGCCCGGGGCAGCCAATAAGGAGATAGGGCGAAGGTTGCTGAGGTCCTTGGGATCTCCATTAGGCTTTTTCTTTAGTGGGAGAAGGGTGGCATGTTTCCATATATCTGGGAAAACCCCCAAAGAAATAGATGTATTCCAGACATGTAGTAGGGATGGAGCCACAAAATCCGCGATAGAACACCACAGTTTGGGGGGGCAAGGGCCGTCCGGTGAGCCCGACTTGCAGCAACTTAATTCCTTCATGGCCGCGGGCAGAGTAACTGGTTGAAAGCAGGTTAACGGTCCGCTTGTCAACACTTTGGCAAACTGATCAGATTTCTCTGTAGATACCTCTGGGCCAAATGAGTCATAGACACGTTTAATCTTTTGATCAAAGAAGTCCGAGATTTTATTGCAAAGGGTGACCGAAGACGGTATCTCCCTTTCAAAATGACTGAATCACTTTGAAGACTTCCTTGCTGGAGTGTTCTGCCTGTTCGATCGACTCTGCAAAAAACTGTTTTTTAGCCTGTCTGACAGACTTCTGAAATTTACGGGAGGCCACCTTATATTGGGTCCTTTCCTGGGACCCATAGTTTGCCCTCTCTAGCATCTCTAACCGTTTACATTTAGCCTTCTCAGTTCTAAGGTCCTGAGAGAACCATGGGGCGGAGGGCGAATCCCTCTTAGACACAGCGTGTTTGGCTGGAGCAATGGATGAAATAATATTCCCAATCCAGTGATGAATCCGCCGGGCGTCAGTGTTGGCATTCAGAGTTAACGGGGGTTTGTTTTGTGCCAGCACTGTGCCCATAGCGGTAGGGACAAGTTTCGACCATTGCCTTCTCATATAAACGTGTTTGATTGGCATTAGTCTGTCGTCTGCCAGGTTAATTAAAAAGGGTATGAGCAGGTGGTCGGACCAGAGTAGTGGTAGGGTTTCTTCCATCATCACCTTTTTAACTTTGGACAGGATGAGATCAAGTGTATGACCCGCTCTATGTGTGGGCCCCTTATTAATTAATCTCAAATTAGCGGCATTTAGAGTGGCCCTAAGTATCTCTGCTTGGGCACAATCCGTACTGTCCATATGGATGTTAAAATCCCCCACTACAAGGAAGTAAGGATGGAGGAGGGAGCTCTGCACTATTACGTCCAGCAGGGTAATAAGGTTGGAATCATTCCCACCAGGTGGGCGGTAGATAACTAGACCTGCTAAGGAGGTCTGAGAGCCCACCTGAATGCAGAAGTGTAATCCCTCCATACCCGCAATCCGCGTAGGGGCCGAGGATGTTAATGTGAACTGTTCTTTAATTATAGCAGCAACCCCTCCACCTCTTTTTCCGCCCAATCGGTTAGCGAGACACATTGTGTAGCCCGGGGGCACTGCCAAAGCTATTGCAGTCACATTATCCTCACTAAGCCACGTTTCGGTCAGAAATAAAACATCCCAGTCATCACCTTCCAATAGCAGCCAGATATCATTGGCATGCTTTGAGAGGGATCTGCAATTCAACAGCCCCGCTCTCAGACTTCTATTACTTCTATTACTGAGCGGTCTGGATTTGCGGAGCCCCTTCTACTCCTCATTATCCCGTCCTCCGAAGGATTTCCCACACGTCTCACAAGCGTAAGTGAGGGGGGGAGAACTTAGGTCAAACCTGTGAGTGCAGCACATGTCGTTTGTGTTGAGCCTCCACAGGTCATCTCGAGACCACACGATCCTCCCCCTGTCTGTAGCGCTACGAGCAGCATGCCTGGCCCCGGCCGCAGACGGGTCGCGGACGGGCGCAGACGGGCTTGCCTTTGGCGCGCCACCGGCGCGCCCGCTGCGCGCGTCCGCTGCGCGTTGTCCAGGGCATCCGTTTTAAGCGTGAGGAAGTGAGACAACTAGAACGCTAACTGCCGTGCACCGGAAGTGGCAAACTCCCTCCACATCAATCGGGACGGCACCCGCGGTGGAACGGGGAGGAGCAACCGGTCACGGCAAGTCGTCGAGACAAGATTAAAATAGCTCTTGTGCAACTATCACTGTTTTAAAATACATGAATGTGCAAATAGCGCAATTTAAAACATAAATGTGCAAAAAACGCTAAGGGAGAATCACAATTTTAAAATGCCGGTAGTAAGGTGTAGATTACATTATAATATGGCTGCATACAAACAATTAAAAAGCTGACTAAAAGAACTGGCTCAAGCAACACAGGTCATCAAGCAGGACTTGGCAGTATTATCTTTCTGCGCGCGTCCGCTGCGCGTTGTCCAGGGCATCCGTTTTAAGCGTGAGGAAGTGAGACAACTAGAACGCTAACTGCCGTGCACCGGAAGTGGCAAACTCCCTCCACATCAATCGGGACGGCACCCGCGGTGGAACGGGGAGGAGCAACCGGTCACGGCAAGTCGTCAAGACTAGATTAAAATAGCTCTTGTGCAACTATCACTGTTTTAAAATACATGAATGTGCAAATAGCGCAATTTAAAACATAAATGTGCAAAAACGCTAAGGGAGAATCACAATTTTAAAATGCCGGTAGTAAGGTGTAGATTACTTTATAATATGGCTGCATACAAACAATTAAAAAGCTGACTAAAAGAACTGGCTGAAGCAACACAGGTCATCAAGCAGGACTTGGCAGTATTATCTGTCTGCGCGCGTCCGCTGCGCGTTGTCCAGGGCATCCGTTTTAAGCGTGAGGAAGTGAGACAACTAGAACGCTAACTGCCGTGCACCGGAAGTGGCAAACTCCCTCCACATCAATCGGGACGGCACCCGCGGTGGAACGGGGAGGAGCAACCGGTCACGGCAAGTCGTCAAGACTAGATTAAAATAGCTCTTGTGCAACTATCACTGTTTTAAAATACATGAATGTGCAAATAGCGCAATTTACAACATAAATGTGCAAAAAACGCTAAGGGAGAATCACAATTTTAAAATGCCGGTAGTAAGGTGTAGATTACATTATAATATGGCTGCATACAAACAATTAAAAGCTGACTAAAAGAACTGGCTCAAGCAACACAGGTCATCAAGCAGGACTTGGCAGTATTATCTTTCTGCGCGCGTCCGCTACGCGTTGTCCAGGGCATCCGTTTTAAGCGTGAGGAAGTGAGACAACTAGAACGCTAACTGCCGTGCACCGGAAGTGGCAAACTCCCTCCACATCAATCGGGACGGCACCCGCGGTGGAACGGGGAGGAGCAACCGGTTACGGCAAGTCGTCAAGACTAGATTAAAATAGCTCTTGTGCAACTATCACTGTTTTAAAATACATGAATGTGCAAATAGCGCAATTTAAAACATAAATGTGCAAAAAACGCTAAGGGAAAATCACAATTTTAAAATGCCGGTAGTAAGGTGTAGATTACATTATAATATGGCTGCATACAAACAATTAAAAAGCTGACTAAAAGAACTGGCTCAAGCAACACAGGTCATCAAGCAGGACTTGGCAGTATTATCTTTCTGCGCGCGTCCGCTGCGCGTTGTCCAGGGCATCCGTTTTAAGCGCGAGGAAGTGAGACAACTAGAACGCTAACTGCCGTGCACCGGAAGTGGCACACTCCCTCCACATCATTCGGGACGGCACCCGCGGTGGAACGGGGAGGAGCAACCGGTCACGGCAAGTCGTCAAGACTAGATTAAAATAGCTCTTGTGCAACTATCACTGTTCTAAAATACATGAATGTGCAAATAGCGCAATTTAAAACATAAATGTGCAAAAAACGCTAAGGGAGAATCACAATTTTAAAATGCCGGTAGTAAGGTGTAGGAATATACTTATTATTCACCTGCTCACTCTTCACAATCTCGAATAGATTACCTTTTTATTTCTAAAGCTCTAATTCAACACATTTCTCAATCAGACATAGGATCTATTCTAATTTCCGATCATGCCCCAGTCTCTGTAAATTTAGATCTTCTTCCTCCCATTAAAGGTACTAGACACTGGAGATTTAATAATTCTCTTTTACTAGATCCTAAATTCACACCAACCTTCGTTGATTTTGCATCCTTGTATTTTGAATAAAATGAATCCCCTCAATTATCTCCTCAACTTGTATGGGATTCCTTTAAAGCTGCCTCTAGGGATTTTATTATTTATTTTGTTGCTCAAAAACATCGTGCAGCTTCTCATTCATCACAGATACTTAATTTACAGATTAAAAAACTGGAACACCGAGGGGCGTGGCTTGGACGTCGCCTAAGATGGCCACCTAATCCCGGAGCTCCGCCGCGCCGGTACGGACTCCTTGCTGTTTGCAGTGTTCCCGGGACTTCTACATCGTGTTCTCCGGGTGTCCCAGGTAGCGGAACATGCTGTGCACCTGGTGAGCCCAAGGGGGTCCTTCCTCCTGACTAAAATGTGCCATTTTCATCGTGGTGATTGAGCGCCTCAGCGCGGCCGCCATTTTGAGATCAATGCAAGGTCTGTGTCGTTTTGGAGTCTTCTACATCGACGCTCACTCTTTAATGCTGCAATCTTTTATGCTGCGCTTATGGGGGGGCGGATTGCTCCTATTTCACGAATACTATAATTTTTCCTTGGTGTTTTCCGTTATGCTTCCCCCAGAAGCAGCGATATCTGCATACTGAGCACTTATGTGTGGTCTGAGAGAGCGACTGTTGAAAGCTTAACATGCACCTCAATTTCTCTTCATAGTACGAAAAACTGAAGGTTTAAGCAGATTAACACAGGAATTTCCTCTTTCGCAAGCAAGCGTCAAGGAGAGGGATGCGCAGTTACTATATATGATGCCCTTCTGAGCCTGTAATTTGCCTGTTGGCCCTAGCCTCCATTATTTTGCCGCCTTCATCCCTTTTTCATGGCAGCTCTTAATTGGCGTGTTTCTAGTCCCAGCTTCTTGTGAAGTTCCTCAATATTTTTTCCTGACTGTCAACTTTCTGCGGAAATTTAAATTGTTTCTCCCATCTCTGCTGTGATAATTTCATTGTTTTGTTCAAGACTGTGTTTGAGGCTACGTTGTGTGGCTATTCTTGGTTATTTTTGGAACACTTGAGTACCTATGGGGAAATTATGTACTCCTAAATTTGTTTTTGTACCTTCGAAGAGCCCTTCTACGACGCTCTCTCCCTCTTCTTCATTAGCTGATTCTTCTTCCTCCTCAGACCAGATGGCGGCTGCAGCTACTGATCGTTCCTCCTTGCCACAGTCAAATTCACACAAGTCCTCTCCCTCCACCGCATCATCGAAGCGCCTGAAACAGATCTCCCCCACTCCTCCTGAAAAGCCTTCTCCTCCTATTTCCCTGGAGCTATTATTGGAGGAAATATGTGCTTTGCGTCCATTTGTGGAGGAAACCAATAATAAAATGCAACTTTTTGAAGAAAAATGGTCGACCATGGACAATAGAGTTTCTTCTGTGGAACAACAGGTCACTGAGATCCAAGTCAATTCTCGGCGTATTGCCTCTCTAGAAAAATCTGTTCTAATCCTCCAACAACACTCTGAGGACTTGGAAAATAGAAATAGGAGGAATAACGTACGTATTTATGGGCTGCTGGAAACCCTGGAGGGAGATGACCCTGTTTCATTTTTCTCCTCCTTTCTGCTGAAACTTTTGGACATTTCTCCTACCACCTCCTTATCTATCCAAAGGGCTCACAGGCTCGGCCCTCGCTCATCATCTTCAACTAAACCACGAGGAGTCATTATTCTTTTCCTGAAATTCATTGATCTCCTTCTGGTCCTTTCGGCAGCTGGAGCTAAACGCCAAGTTTCCTGGTTGGGTCAGAGAGTATTCTTTTCTCAAGATGTCTCTGCTACTACTGCTGCGAGAAGGAAGGAATTCTTGAATCTTCGGGCTCCTCTGCGTTCTCTTGGTGCCAGATATGGTTTATTTCATCCTTGTATCTTCAAAGTTACCCACCAAAATCAAACCTGGACTTTCCATGATCCTGCTGAACTTAAGAACTTTATTCATATTCAGACTAACTCTGGCATGGACACCTCCACTTCTGCTAATGGCTGACTGCTTAATTTGCTTTTTTCTTTTTTCTTACAGGTTTTCTCTTGCAGGTTCTTTTGATATTGCTGTCGTATTCTGTTTGCTGTTGTTGAGGTGTTTTTCACAGATTTTTTAACTTGCTCTTGTTCTCTCTCATTTTAAATTTTGGAGTATGTTTCTATTTCACGCATTTTGTTTTTATTGTTATTTCCTTCATTATAATTGTTCATATGCTCTTTTTCTTTATCTAGGCCGATTGATGTGTTCTTCCTCATTCCATATGGTTTGTCCTATTCGTCTTCCGTCCTGACTCGGTTTGTTCTCCTGGTTTTGGGTGGTCAATCTTGTCGAATCCTTCCACAACCCCGCCATCCTTTTTATGTCCCCCTCAGGTATGTTATCTTCAGTCATCCTTTTTGGATATGTACTGTCTCTTCTTGTACTTTTTTCCTCTTGTCCTTTCCCTTCTTTCCTTTCCATTTTGTTCTGCCTATTATCCGCTTTTGTCTCTTCTTTACTCGCATTTTTATTTTGTCTTTCTATTTGTATTCTTCCATTTGATTCCATTCTCTTCTACCTGTTGCAATTTCCCTTCTTTTTATCTGTTGTTTTAGATGTGACATTTTTTCTCTTTTTAAATGTTGCTGTAGGTATTGTTCCTATTAATGTTTTACAGCGTTTAAATTCAGAGTAATTTCCTGGAATGTAAAGGGTTTTATTAATCCCATTAAACGTCAGAGGATTCTTTCCCACCTAGCTTCATATAACCCTGACATTGTTCTATTACAAGAGACTCTCCTTTCGGAGGCTGAGTCTCTCAAGCTAAAGCGAGGATGGGTGGGTACGGTGTTATTTTCTCCCTCTACTAATAAGAAGAATGGTGTCGTTATCTTGTGTCATAAAAGGTTAACATGTAAGGTTTTATTACAAGAAACAGATTCTGATTGTAGGTGGATATTAGCTAAATTATTGATTAACTCTGTTCCTCTGACTGTCTTCAATGTCTATGGCCCTACATAACCCGATTTACTTTTCTGGCCCTCAATTACGAGCAAATGTATTCAGCATAGAGATGATCTTTTTATTCTAGGTGGTGACTGTAACCAGATTGTGGACCCTTTCCTTGACCGTAAGTCAACGGTTCGGTTCATTCCTCATAAACCTCGCAAACAATTTCTAGATACTATTTTTCAAGCACATCTCACTGACTCCTGGAGACTTTCACACCCTGACACCCTTGACTATTCCTTTTTCTCTCCTCCTCATTCATCTTTCTCTCGTCTTGACTATATTTTTCTTTCTCCTTCCTTATCGCAAAACCTACTCTCTTCTTCTATTGAACCTATACTTATCTCGGACCATGCCCCTATTGTAACGGATCTCGACTTCCTTCCTCCGCGACCCAAGTCTTCTTGTTGGCGATTTAATAATTCTCTTCTTACTGATCCTTTCTTCTCCTCCTCCTTTCCATCCTTTGCTACTGAATTCTTTATGTTAAATGATGTTTCTAACATTTCCCCCCATTCTCTTTGGGACTCCTTTAAGGCCACAGCTCGCGGGTTTGTTATTAATTTTGTTTCTAAGAAGAAGAAGCGTTTTCTTCAGAAGCAGAAAACTACATTGGCCCATATTAAATCTTTGGAGCATAAGTTTTATTCTTCTCCTAATAATTCCGTCCCTCCGGATCTTATCCGTGCCAAGCTCGAATACAATAAATCTACTACTCGGCCGCATCTAATCTAGTCTCATGCCTCTCCATGCACCGATGCATACCACCTAATCGCATAGGAGAGCATCAAAACGAGAGTCTATTTACTTGAATCCAGATTTCAGCTCAGCCATTATTGCAGCAGCTTCATCTAAGGAGGGGTGCATCGGATGTGGATGAACAAATATCCCCCTATGTACTTGAATCCAGATTTCAGTTCCGCCATTATTGCAGCAGCTCCATCAAATGAGCGGGGCATCAGATGTGGATAAACCAGTGTGCCCCTCAGTAGTGTCCTCTGAGTTCTGGTGACAGGGAGTTCTGGTCGAGTTGAAATGTAGCTGCCGCTGCTTAGGATTGCCTCACCCCATTGCACCACTGTAGTAGTAAACTAGGAATAGCCAGAATATGGTGTAATCAAGACAGGGCACGATATACCAGCTCCAGGGTGCAGCAGCAGAAACAAACCAACCATAGACCAGGCAAGTGTAAGGCAGGGATAATCGGCAAGGCAGGCTACACATGCGTCACTCTGCTTGGGAAGGCTCCAACCAACAGGCCCAGACAGCAATCAGCCCCCCTGGGGTGCAGAGATCACGTACAGCTTACAGTGAAAATAGTAAATGAATTGCCAGAAAAGAATAAGCCGCTTCCTCAAACAATGTTCAGTTATGCATAACAATAGCGGTATCCGGAGGATTCTGTAGCAGGAGAATAGGTATTGCTGCATGCGGTAAACAATGTTTATGAGGCGCTCTACTGCGCACTACCGGGCAGACAAGAATGATCTGCCTCGCTGGGCAGTATTCAAAATAGGGCTGAGGGTCCACTGGCACAGAGCAAGGGGGTAAGTAGAAGGAGGGCCCTTCGGCGGGACAGCACCCAGGCAGCTCCGGGCAGCTGCCGGGCCATGACACAGAGCTGTCAACCAAGCTCCGGCTCACCTCACACAGCAGCTGCCACACCTCGCTACTGGACCAGAGCGGCCCACCGGCACAAGCAAAAAGTTGTAGTGTAGTCAGATCCCACAGCAGCACAGGTCCACACCTCCCCATCCAAGCCCCGATGAAAAGGAATCGGCACACCAGGCAGAAGCACCGCCCCACCCTCTGGCTCGCCTGTGGACCCTATCGCCGTAGGGACTGCGAGGGCGACATCAGGCCACCACTGCCAGCAAGATGGTGTTTGGCCTTGCCAGCGGCCTGAATGTCCCCTGGCAGACATATCAGGATTGTCACACCAAGATTGTCGATGTGCTGTGACCCTGGGGATAAGGAGGCATTGATTTATGACAACAGGTGACCATAATCTGGAGAGTCCTCTAGAGCTTCAGAGTCAAGCGGCCATCTTTGTCCTCGGCTCGGCCGCGCCCGAGCCAATCTTCTTTATATCCAAAAATCGCTGATGTCCACTTTTAGCATTGAAGGCTCTGTTGAATAATGTTCTCCACACAATGAATGTGGTGAGAGCAGTGTGAAATGAAAAGGAGACTACTGTAATAAAAGATGGAATGATCTGTAACGAGAAAGAACATTATCGGGTGACAAGTGACAGCACCCAAATACATCTTACCTTCACAACTATTCAGCAAAGCTATTCGGAAGTTAGAATTAACTACCTTAGTTATCCAGATTATACAGGGCCAGTCAGGTATAGACACTTGCAAGAAATATAAGTAGTATAGGTTGTATACTACTCATCACCATGTATTTTCCCCAATGTGTTTTGTCATGTTGCACACCCCTTTGGTCCACTGATCTATAATGGAATCAGCTCATATATGTTTTTAGTCGGTCCTTATAATGTTTTGAAAAGATTGGTGTCTTTCATTTTAATCAGTCCTTATAATGTTTTGATAAGATCTGTGTCTTTCAATGTTTTATAGGATAATGATAATTTGTGAAACAAAGCTTATAAAATGATACTGTATTGAAATCACAAATGTATAAATTGATAAGCTAAGTTTCTGAATCAAGAAATATAAAAATGATAAACTTGCTAATCCAGGCAAATTATATTATTCGGCATGCTGTCCGGTGTCCTGAGAAGAGGGTGTAGGGTGAAACATGAATCTACAATTGCACCGTGGGTGTGCCAAGTATGTTCACAGAGGATATAAGCGAACAGGCCGTAGGCTGCAGGGTTAAGGGATTACAGCTTTTCTTACAAAGAAAACACCAGCTTTAAGACAACTTTGAGAATGTTTTGGAATAATGTAAATGCTGGACCACTGAGAGAGACTACAACTGCAATGCTGAAGGAAGAGAGAAATGCAGCAGATGGCAAGATAGAACTCAATAATATGAACGAGAATCAGGGATCACCACCTAAGGATATAGCAGCAGTGGCTTCTGTGGCGATGCTGAACAAAAAGTTCAAGACCGTCTCTGATGAAGAGTTTGAAGCGGGTGCCATGAAACTGATGCAAAATACCACTTATGATACAGACGGCAGGGAGGGAACTGAGCTGAGTGAAGAAGACAATGGCATTGACCTGCATGAGCCAGAACCAGAGGACTCTAGCGAGGGTGTTGAGTTGAATTATACCGAAGAATCTGTAAATGACCCTGAGAAGTCGTTGGATGATCAAGAAGAAAGATGTGAAGTCATAAAGCAAAAACCAAGCACAAGTTATACTTTTTCAGTAAATCTCGGGGTCATTTAAGTTAGTGGCGATAAGGAGGGTAGTTATGAGGAAGGTTGAGGTAAAATAAAATTTTCCTTTTTATCAGCAAAAGAGAGGACGAGGAGCCCCAGGTTACAAAGCAAGGAGTACGCCTATGGAGGTTACACCCCAATGCTAAGTTTTTCATGTCTCTGCTGTTTAAGACAGAATAAACTTATTATAACTCATAAAAAGTGCAGCTGTAAGTGCTCAGATGTAATTTTAAAATGTTGTCTCAGGATAAATTGGAGGTTGGATGAGTATAGCACATGTCAGACTGTGATAGCGGCGATCATAAAAATGTGCTTAAAGGAGAGGTGGTACATTGATCGTGAAGGTTGTGAAATTGATGACCCAAGTCAGTTGAGTCATGATTATCTCATGATGGGTTTTGATTATCATGAACGGTTGAAACAAAAACTCTGTTACAAGCTGAACCCCCATGAAATTATGGAAGCGGTGGGGGTGTTCTACAGAGTGAAAGAAATGTTTGAACCCTCTGAATATTTTAATATGATTACGAATTTCAAAAGTATATTAATAGAGTACAGACCCCGTCAGAGAATGCAGATAGGATGTATAATGAAGGTTATGGGGGACATACGTTTCATAATGAAACACCATGTGAGGAGGAAAAATTATCAAAATATTTTTAGATCAAGTATCTTTATAGGAGCTTAAAACCAAGGATTCTGAAATTTTATAATGCACAGTAAATGAAAACATGCAGAAGTTAGTGTGTGCTACTATTATGTATGTGTGCTTTTTGTATTGCAGGAAATTATATTTCACCACATGGTGAAGATTGGGGTTCGCGCCAAATGCCTCGAAGACGCTTTTCATTTTCTCATCAGTGCAAAGATGCCAGACCCCAAACCAGTGTTTTTTCCAACCTCTCTATGCC
The DNA here is from genome assembly GCF_964204655.1 of Triturus cristatus. Classification (NCBI taxonomy): domain Eukaryota; kingdom Metazoa; phylum Chordata; class Amphibia; order Caudata; family Salamandridae; genus Triturus; species Triturus cristatus. The sequence goes on from NC_140591.1 coordinate 637,877,102, forward strand.
ATAACAAGCAAAGTACAATAGTTGACAAGATTGAAAAAGAGCTAAGACAGAAACTGAAAGGCTTTTACAGTGTTAAAAAGAGCCAAATCTTTTTGGACCTAGATAATGTGCTCAAACACTGCATCAATGACTATAATATACAGACATTGTGTGCCCATGGAAATACTTTGAATAAGAAACAGTTTTTCAATTTCATGAGTATGATCTCAAATTTGTTCTGTCGAGTCTTCTTGATGGGAGATTGTGAAGATGTGCAAGACCCAATCCGTTCACAGCAGGCAAAATCAGCAGGGTGCTTTAACTTCATGAGTTTATCAGAGTGTGATGGCAAATATTGTTTTGGGTGTCACTATTGCTTATATCATTGTACATTCCTATATCACATTAAGTTTAAAGCATATATTTTTGATTCATGTGCAAAAAATAATCTTTTTATTTTGCATAAACTATCTCTAAATCCTGATGATATGATAACCAAAATAATAAATAAAAGGAGAATTAAAAGAGAAATGTCGCATAGTGGTGTGGTGTGGCAATTTAGTTGAAGAAGTGCTTTTCAATAGAGTTTATCACAACACATTGAGGGTTGGTATTGTTGGTCGTGTAGATGCCTTGTACAAGGACTGCAAAATCCACAATGTTGACAGAAAAAAAACATGTACAGGACTGGTTATCAGGAAAAGATGCTAACACAATACACAAGGGCACTAGAAAGCACTTTCACAGACGTCATGTTTTAGTCAGAGGATTAAATCATCAATGGCAAGCAGACCTTCTAAATTTCCATGAGTGTGATGAGGATAATGACGGTGTAAAATGTATATTAACATAGCTAGATGTACTGTCAAACAAAGTGTGCATTCACAGTCAGCTTGAAGGATAAATCAGGGTGTTCAGTCGCAAAAGCATTCAACTACATTGATAGAAAAGGAAGAATCCCAATCAGGCTCTGTCTCACACACACCTTCCCACCCAGCCCAACCAGCCCATCAGGAACTATGCTTTCCTCACAGTGGTTCAAAATGTACTAGTCGGATGGCTGACACTGGTGACTGGTGTTTGACTTTATCACAACTACAAGCAGGGCCTTGTGCTCCAAACACCAGGCACCAGTGTCAGCCATCTTGCTGGTAAAGCTCCACTCACTGTCAGGTAGCCTTAGACCCAGATGAGCTGGTTCAGCTGGGTGGCAGGAGGAGTAGTTGCTATTACTACAACTCCCATCAGTCTCTGTCATACACACACTCGTCCCACCCAGCCCAAACAGCCCACCAGGAACTATGCTTACCTGACAGTTAGTGTAAGTGTACTAGAGAGATGGCTGACACTGGTGCATGGTGTTTGGAGTACAAGGCCCTGATGAGAGTTGGGGTAAAGTCAGACACCAGCACTAATGACAGTAATCTTGCAAGTACACTTCCCCGCACTGTCAGGTACCCACAGGCCCAGGTGAGCTGGTTGGGCTTGGTGGAAGGAGTGTTTGCTATAACTACAACTCCCATCAGTATCTGTCCTACACACACCTTCCGAACCAGCCTAGCCAGCCCACCCCCCCTGAAACTCTGCTTTCCTGACAGTGGTTGAAAATGTACAGGCAAGATGGCTGACACTGGGGACTGGTCATTGGAGAACACAGCCTTGGTTGGAGTAGTACTCAAGCTAGACACCAGTGTGTGACATGTTGCAATTACACTTCCCCTTATTGTCGGGACAACACTCTTCCTGGTGGCCTGTTTGGGCTGGGTGGGAAGGTGTGTGTAGGACAGGGCCTAATGGAAGTTGTAGTGATAACTTAACCAACTCCTCCTCCCACCCAGCACAACCAGCCCACCAGGAAGTGTGGTATCCAAACAATGAGGGGAAGTGTACTAGCAAGATGGCCGACACAGGTGACTGGTGTCTGACTTGACCACAACTTCCATCAAGGCCTTGTTCTCCAAACACCATGCACCAGTGTCAGCCATCTTGCTAGTACATTTCCACTCACGGTCAGGAAAGCGGAGTTCCAGGTGGGCTGGATGAGCTGGGTGGGAGGAGGAGTTTGTTAAGTTTTCCAAATAGTCCAGCAGCACTAGAACCCCAGCTTACAAAATTAGTTAGCTATAAAGTAGAAAAATAAACATTGAGACCACATTTAACTATGGAATCGAAATTCAAAATTCATGAGCAATGCATGCACAAAGCTAAGCAGTCACACGTTTGCTTACTTAGGGGCATTCAATCGAAGATCATTAGTTGAGAACAATAAGCACATCACTCCCACCACAATTACAAAATTACTGGGAAAGAAACAGATTGTGAGTGTGCAGGCAACCACACCTATGTGACCGCTGGTACATGGACTAAGTCCAGTACACAGGCCGGACAAACTCAAACATTAGAATCTAAACAGTACGTATGACATTGACATTCTACAGATGTGGAGCACACTAATCCACCAGTGTCATCTACAGAGTGTCAGGTACAAGTCAATGCCAGTGGACATGTCATGAGAGCAGAACACAACATGGCCATTTTTGCACTCAGGTGGAGCTGATTACCAATCCACATCTTGCCAAAGTTGCATTGTTCATCCCAAACATAGGCAACCATCATGAATAAAGGAGGCCAATCAATCATCCTAAGCTGTTTTTTTGTCCATGTACGTAATGGGTACCATTTGAGGTGCAATGGACATTCACATAATTGATTGTGTCATTTCTGTACTCACAGTGTGAGCTGAGAACACCGCTGTGCCCGCTGATGATGACAGTCAGGCGCAGACTCCAAGCCAGAATGAGCATGCCGGCATTGAGGATTCTCACTCATCCTCAGACGAGGAGGAGCAACCAGCCCCATCAGGTTTGGGTTGGCAGACAGCACCAGCAGCTACAGCAGAATCCACAGCGACAACTCCCGCCTCAGCTACTGACACCAAGCTGAGCCGTACCCTGACAGACACAGCAGCCACGGCAAACAACAACAGCCCAACAACACAGAGCACTCTGGAGTTGACTGATGACAACAACACAGTCAATGTGGATGGAGGCTCAGGGTTGACTGTGCCACCGGAGATTGTGCATGTTTTCGGGTGTAGGGTTGGTGGGTGGGGTCATGTGGATCCACGCCGCCAACCAGATTGTGCTACTTATTATGACCACCCAAACCTTTGCCGGGTACTTAATGCTTATGAGGAGTAACATGGAGAAATGGACCAGGTTATTCAAGTCCTCAAAAACATCAAACAGCTGCATGTCTCCCAAAACCAACAAATGGACCATTTCAACAAACAAATGGATGACGTCATAAGGGTGCTGCGGGATATCGGTAACAGCCTCCGCCAGATTGCTCGTCACCAAAGTACCCCTCCCTGTGTGCCAACTACATCTGAACAAGCCACAGGGAAGGACGTTGAGTCAGCCGGAGAGTCCCCAGTACCCGAGGAGCCTGCAGCTGTGGGTCCCCCACCCAAAAGTGGGAAGGGGCGTCTGAGGAAAAATCAGTCAGTCGGATGGCAATGCACCACCCACAGGAAGTAAAAAAGGTGCCCTTGATATCATCCATTGTGTGCGAGCGTTCACTTTGTTGACTGAACCAAATAACTGTTCCACATCTGATGGAGGGTCAAAGTTGGACTTTGTACTTAAATAACCGTGTCTTGTCTCTTTTAGATTTTATCATCAAACACTCAGCTCCATTTAGCACTTTTTTTATGAGCACTCCACCATTGTGTGGCTTCACCTATGCACTATGTTTTCCAAATCAAACCAATTTACACAGCAATACTAGCTCATGTTGTGACTGTGCTTCAAAATGAAAATACTGTCATCGCCTTCCTATCAAAATTATGAAAGTGTCACCAACATAATTAATCAAGTAAGTAAGTAAATGAACTTTTGCACAACATGAGAGATATACACAATCAGAGTATCAGACAGACTGTAGTACAAGGTACATATTCACAGGAAGTCAATTGTCTACTCAACTATCACTATTTGCCAGCCCAATCAACAATCATTGTTAGCCAACTAGTTCTTCATGGTCAAACTTTGATTAAAACTAATTTGGATGTGTGATATCAGACAAGGCACACCTCAATGTGGAACACATTTTTATTGGCCTGATACAACCTGGAGCCTGAACACAAACTTTAAATGTATCACATAGTACTGAAAGGCACTAATAACAAAAACACCCGACTATTGTGTCTGAAGAAATTGTGTGCCAGGGAGTTCAGCAATATTTACATGTCGGTGTCTATCTCAGCATCATATGTCTGGTTAATCAATCAATCAATCAATCAATCAATCAATCAATCAATCAATCAATCAATCAAACAACATTTGTAGCGTGTACTACATACCCGTGAGGGTCTCAAGGCGCTAGGGGGGGCGCTATTGATCGAACAGCTAGGTCTTGAGTAGCCTCCTGAAGATCAGCAATTCTTGGGTCTGTCGTAGGTTAAGTGGGAGGGTGTTCCAGGTCTTGGCGGCAAGGTGGGAGAAGGATCTCCCGCTGGTGGTTGTTCTTCGGATGTGCGGGACGGTGGCGAGTCACGAGGTCACAACTTTGCAAGTCCACTCTGTAGATGACATGGCAAAGTACCCTGGCAAGAAAGCATAAAGAAGAGAGTTTAGCAATCATAAATAATGTATCACAAGTCAGAGAAGTATGACATTTCAACCACAGCGATGTCATTGTTAACACTAGTTAGGATTGACTAACACACTGTAAATGTAATTCTTAACATTTTAATAACCAGTCTCCAAAAATGATTTAGGACACTTATCCATCACTCTCAAGCATACATACACATTGTCCACCAGCTACACAACAACAAGCAATGGTGGTTAGTCACCTCCTCTCATTACATACTTACAGCCATGTGCAAAAGTTGTGGATAAGCTGTTGTCTCAAATCCACTCCATCATCATTATCATCACCACTGTCATCCTTGCCCAGTCCTGGATCCTCCATCGGTGGCACTTGCTGGTCTCCTTCATACTCAATTAGTGGTATGTTCTTATATATTGACACATTGTGTAGCATGCAGCAATCCACGCTTATCTGGCACACCTTTCCTGGAGCAAATTGGAGGGCTCCTACCATATTATCCAGACAGCGAAATCTTGACTTCAGGAGGCCAAACGTTCGCTCCACTATCTGCCTGGTCCAGCCCTGGGCCTCATTAAAGTGCACTTCTGATGGGGTGACTGGGTTGCTCAGTGGTGTCAGTAAGCATGGCTGGTGGGGGTATCCAGAGTCTCCTCCATTGAACACAGTAAATAGTTAAGTAACATATCACTATCTAACATACAACCAACACACACTACAACATTAATATACAACATCAAGTACCAACAAGTCAGGCCCATTCAGTTTGCAGTTGACTCATAAAATATGGGATGATGCTGTTAAACAGGATAAAGCATTACAACAAACAAATGATGGACGGAATGCTGACAATGCAGACATTCTCCCCCAGTCAAGAGATCTGGGTTAAATCCATCGTTCTTTTGCCCACTACGCCACCCCAGTTCAGACATGGCCATATGCAAATCAGTCTTGACCCTGTGCCTCATGGGAACAGTCCAGCCCGAACTGCCAAGCCATGTCTTCCCTGGACCGGAATCAAGCATCCTAGGACCGGTTTCTGGCTATCAGCCGTCATCAGCCAGGATAGCTTGACTCCAGTGGCGTAGTGAGCACGGGTCCCACGTCTGGGAATACCCATCCCACTTAGGGCGAAAAGCGTTACAACAAACAAACGATGGACGGAATGCTGACAATGCAGACATTCTCCCCCAGTCAAGAGATCTGGGTTAAATCCATCGTTCTTTTGCCCACTACGCCACCCCAGTTCAGACATGGCCATATGCAAATCAGTCTTGACCCTGTGCCTCATGGGAACAGTCCAGCCCGAACTGCCAAGCCATGTCTTCCCTGGACCGGAATCAAGCATCCTAGGACCGGTTTCTGGCTATCAGCCGTCATCAGCCAGGATAGCTTGACTCCAGTGGCGTAGTGAGCACGGGTCCCACGTCTGGGAATACCCATCCCACTTAGGGCGAAAAGCGTTACAACAAACAAATGATGGACGGAATGCTGACAATGCAGACATTCTCCCCCAGTCAAGAGATCTGGGTTAAATCCATCGTTCTTTTGCCCACCACGCCACCCCAGTTTAGACATGGCCATATGCAAATCAGTCTTGACCCTGTGCCTCATGGGAACAGTCCAGCCCGAACTGCCAAGCCATGTCTTCCCTGGACCGGAATCTAGCATCCTAGGACCGGTTTCTGGCTATCAGCCGTCATCAGCCAGGATAGCTTGACTCCAGTGGCGTAGTGAGCACAGGTCCCACGTCTGGGAATACCCATCCCACTTAGGGCGAAAAGCGTTACAACAAACAAATGATGGACGGAATGCTGACAATGCTGACATTCTCCCCCAGTCAAGAGATCTGGGTTAATTCCATCGTTCTTTTGCCCACTACGCCACCCCAGTTCAGACATGGCCATATGCAAATCAGTCTTGACCCTGTGCCTCATGGGAACAGTCCAGCCCGAACTGCCAAGCCATGTCTTCCCTGGACCAGAATCAAGCATCCTAGGACCGGTTTCTGGCTATCAGCCGTCATCAGCCAGGATAGCTTGACTCCAGTGGCGTAGTGAGCACGGGTCCCACGTCTGGGAATACCCATCCCACTTAGGGCGAAAAGCGTTACAACAAACAAATGATGGACGGAATGCTGACAATGCAGACATTCTCCCCCAGTCAAGAGATCTGGGTTAAATCCATCGTTCTTTTGCCCACTACGCCACCCCAGTTCAGACATGGCCATATGCAAATCAGTCTTGACCCTGTGCCTCATGGGAACAGTCCAGCCCGAACTGCCAAGCCATGTCTTCCCTGGACCGGAATCAAGCATCCTAGGACCGGTTTCTGGCTATCAGCCGTCATCAGCCAGGATAGCTTGACTCCAGTGGCGTAGTGAGCACGGGTCCCACGTCTGGGAATACCCATACCAATTAGGGCGAAAAGCGTTACAACAAACAAATGATGGACGGAATGCTGACAATGCAGACATTCTCCCCCAGTCAAGAGATCTGGGTTAAATCCATCGTTCTTTTGCCCACTACGCCACCCCAGTTCAGACATGGCCATATGCAAATCAGTCTTGACCCTGTGCCTCATGGGAACAGTCCAGCCGAACTGCCAAGCCATGTCTTCCCTGGACCGGAATCAAGCATCCTAGGACCGGTTTCTGGCTATCAGCCGTCATCAGCCAGGATAGCTTGACTCCAGTGGCGTAGTGAGCACGGGTCCTACGTCTGGGAATACCCATCCCACTTAGGGCGAAAAGCGTTACAACAAACAAATGATGGACGGAATGCTGACAATGCAGACATTCTCCCCCAGTCAAGAGATGTGGGTTAAATCCATCGTTCTTTTGCCCACTACGCCACCCCAGTTCAGACATGGCCATATGCAAATCAGTCTTGACCCTGTGCCTCATGGGAACAGTCCAGCCCGAACTGCCAAGCCATGTCTTCCCTGGACCGGAATCAAGCATCCTAGGACCGGTTTCTGGCTATCAGCCGTCATCAGCCAGAATAGCTTGACTCCAGTGGCGTAGTGAACACGGGTCCCACGTCTGGGAATACCCATCCCACTTAGGGCAAAAAGCGTTACAACAAACAAATGATGGACGGAATGCTGACAATGCAGACATTCTCCCCCAGTCAAGAGATCTGGGTTAAATCCATCGTTCTTTTGCCCACTACGCCACCCCAGTTCAGACATGGCCATATGCAAATCAGTCTTGACCCTGTGCCTCATGGGAACAGTCCAGCCCGATCTGCCAAGCCATGTCTTCCCTGGACCGGAATCAAGCATCCTAGGACCGGTTTCTGGCTATCAGCCGTCATCAGCCAGGATAGCTTGACTCCAGTGGCGTAGTGAGCACGGGTCCCACGTCTGGGAATACCCATCCCACTTAGGGCGAAAAGCGTTACAACAAACAAATGATGGACGGAATGCTGACAATGCAGACATTCTCCCCCAGTCAAGAGATCTGGGTTAAATCCATCGTTCTTTTGCCCACTACGCCATGTCTGGGATGGGTATTCCCAGACGTGGGACCCGTGCTCACTACGCCACTGGAGTCAAGCTATCCTGGCTGATGACGGCTGATAGCCAGAAACCGGTCCTAGGATGCTTGATTCCGGTCCAGGGAAGACATGGCTTGGCAGTTCGGGCTGGACTGTTCCCATGAGGCACAGGGTCAAGACTGATTTGCATATGGCCATGTCTGAACTGGGGTGGTGTAGTGGGCAAAAGAACGATGGATTTAACCCAGATCTCTTGACTGGGGGAGAATGTATGCATTGTCAGCATTCCGTCCATCATTTGTTTGTTGTAACGTTAAACAGGATAAAAGCATCATGTGCAGACCCAGGAAATCGGGCACAGATGTGTGAATTGCACATGTCAGGCAAACACACCACCTGGACATTCATGGAGTGGAAATGTTTCCTGTTGCTACACACCTGTTCATTGGCCTATATCAAGGCAACATAAGTGCCATCAATAGATCCAATTACATGGGGTATCCTTCCTAATGAATAGAAATTACCCTTGATGTTGGCCAAACCTCCCTGTTTCGGAGACTTAATATAGTGGTCCATGTATCGGGTCAAATCCCTGCAATACATCACGAAGAACATTACTGAACATTGGCTGGGACATTCCACCCGATGCTGCCACTGTGTATTGGAATGTTCCTGTGGCAAAGAAATGCAGTGCTGCCATCACCTTCACCTTGGGGGTTAGAGCTGTTGGATAGGTGCGAAGAGGCCGAAAATAAGGTGACAACTGCTAGCACAATTCATCAACTGGTGCCCTTGTGAGACGGTATTTTTATAATGTCTCACTCTTCCAATGTTTATACATTTGGAAAGGGCCTGTACTCAGGAGGCTGTCTCCAGCTGCCCAGCGATACCTATGTGTAGAGTGTATACTCAGTTGGTGTTAGTTCACAATGTACCAAACAATATGCACCTAGACCAACAGCAAAGAGCAATTAACCACACATAACACTCCATGTCAGTGAAAAACACATTTAAATGATCAATGTTAACCTTAGATACATATCACAGCATACAGGTCATTGCTAAACATGTTTGAAAGGTTAGGTGACACAGCAACTAGAGTGCAGTAGTGTAATCTTCACTAGTGTCAGTTATTGTTCATGTGAATCAAGCAAGATATACTCGAAAACTCACAATCCAAGGAGTCTAGACTTATGTTTGTGAGATGAATTTCATGGTTTATCTGTATACACAATTGGAATCATGTAATGCATGACGTCTGGGACACAACATACATCAAGTGTATCACAATGCAAAATATGCACACTAATGTCACAGGGCAGACACTGTCATGTTGTCATACCACAAACAATTACATAGGCAACCCATTTACAATGTAGAAGTGTCAGAAAATACAGTTGTACCTTTGAGTGTAGCACACAAAGATGCCCTAGAAATTCACATATAAGAGCTAAGCGTATGTGGCTGCTTAATGTCACAGTGTAGTCATTCCTCTGGAAAAGTTTAATCTAGGACTTGAAACACGCACCACCTTTCCAGTATCACATCACACAGATTGCATACTAGGTCACACTGTCCTGTAATGCAGTAACTAGGTGAAAACTGTACTTGGAAAGCACCAAACATGCATATTGACTGTGATAAACCCTAAGTAGCAAAATGGAGAAGTTTTATTTCATGTTGAGATTAGCCTCCCAATCAGTGTGGACTGTGCCCCTCAAGGTTCGCTCATCATGGGAGTGTGATCGTTTCAGTTAGATGTCACTTTCACCAGAAAAATGCTTCATTCAGGCATGGAATATCACAAACTCACAACATTTACAGAAGTGTTTGCACCGCAAACTGATGTTTTGAAGATTACGGTAGGTGGAGTATAACCGAATCGGACACAGCATAGGCTGTTAGTTGTTATGGTGACAGTCGTGGATCTCGGAATGTGTCTGCATCACATGTAAACCGACACAGTAAACTTCCATTACTCGCGTTATCACAAATATTTTTTTAACCGAGCGGTAGGCATTGTGTCAGTAAGCAAGAGAAGGTATTAGAAGGGTTCGGAAAATGCGACTGACTCACATCTATTGCTTTGGCTGCACACACTGAAGACTACCACAGCCTTCATAGCTGGAGAAATTATGATGCTGGTGGACACGCTCCTGCCCCTTTTCACTTGCCTGCACTAACTGCCTTATTCCAGGACTTCCCCACCTCTCTGCTGCTGTCCACATCCTCTGGGAGCTACAATGTCTCACTGTACAGGGAGCAGGGCCACAGCCTTCACAGCTGGAGAAATTATGATGCTGCTGGACACGCTCCTGCCCCTGTACAGGCAGCTCTATGGCACACCAGAGGAGCAAGAGAGTGAGGATCAGACAGCATTGTTAGTTTACATGTGCAATAGCCATGCACTTCTGGCATTAGGAATCCTAGAGACAGCTATTTAAACCTGACTTTTAAACTTGCAAAGTGTGTATGTAACTGGTCTGGGCAATTACACCACTGTAGATGTGTATGTACTGATGTTAGCAATAAATCACTGTTCTCATGGAAAAGAGTCAAAATTGAACACTGGTGAAGTGCACAGAATACCACTTTGCTATCTTTTAGACATTGTGGGCAAGCTGTTTATGACCTATGTGTAGCTGTTTATGACCTATGTGTACCAGTATCTGTAAATCTACATGTTGCGGGTGAATCAAGGAACTGTCACCATATCGTACTTACACGTCGACTCCCATCAGAAGGTATACCTGTGGATGACCATTGCATGGAAGGTGCGGTTGGTGGGGGTCACCCGTTGTAGCAGTGCCCACTGCAGGAAACGGTGGCAGGACTTGAGAGTCTGGTGCAGGAAGATTGTGAGAGTACAGCTGGGCCTGTCACTTCCAGGCAAGAGAGGTGGGTGCCGCACCCTGACCCTCCTAATGCGATGCATCCTTGCGGAGGTCTTTCCTGACCTGGATGGACAGTGTAGAGGCAGACAGCAGCAAGGAGGGGAGTGAGTATATACCTTGTTGCAAACATATTAACCCATTCATGTGCAAGTATTTGAGCCTTGCTGCCCCTTTTTTTAGGTTGTGAGATGCACAAAACCACTGTTCAGTGTTAAAAAATGCATATTCCCCAGAATAAAGTAGATGCATGATTTTGCCCCTTTCATCTGGGACATGAGGATAAAATGTTTAGGGTATTGACAGTAGTGCCATGCTATTGTAATCTGAACTCATGAGAACAACATGTGCATGGAGATAATCTTCAGAACTTGTGTAAGTGCATAAAATGTGTCAGCACATTCACAAATGTCTGGCCTGTTCTCTGTGTGGCCACACCAACTCTGTAAACTATGTTGATGTTAGACCACTGAACTGTGAAATCTCATGCTGTACATCCAGGTAGCAGGTATTGTCTATGTTGAGGGCTTGGTTCATAGTGATTGGTCAGTGTGCCAATGTTAGGTCCCAGCACTTGTGCCCAGTGTACTCCATTGATAGGCAAATTGCAGGTTTGGTAACTCATGCCACATGTCACACTGGCCTTTCACTTGACTGAGTGTAAGATTCCATCCTCTCTATTCCAAAACTGAGTCCATATTTTTGACTCTAATAGTGAAAACACATGCCATTCAGTGGCTAACAAAGTAGGTATATGATGGACACAGGGTTTTAATTGAAAGGGATAATGTCAAAAACACATTCACAATGGTTCTCATATGTGTACATTTTCATAACTGGTCATAAATTATGCTTTGTAAACCATGGTTCAGTTGCCTTACTGTTAGATTCAGAGATGTCACATAAGCATCATTCTGAAGTGCTTTAAAAATAATGAGATGAAAAGCAATAGTATTTAAACTGTACATCGTGTGCATGATGCAAGAAATAAGTGAGGGACATTCAGACTTGGCCTTTACAAATGTGAACATCTGCAGTGTTGTCAAAATGGATATGAAGTGTTGTATACTGTAAGAAAGTGCCCTCTTTTTGAATGGTTGCCCCACTTGTTGCTGAGCTGTTGATGTACAGACTGAATGTGCCCGGGCTCCTGCCAAACAGGTCCCCAGGGCCTATGTTCTTTCCCTAAAACTGCATTAAAAACAAAACCGAATTGGCCCTTTCTGGCCACAGATCAGCCTCTGGCAAATGGTACCACAGGTACCAGGGAAGGCCTCTAAGGGCTGCAGCACTTATTGTGACACCCTTAGAGGCCCTGTACCTTAACACACACACATTGCCTTTGCAGGCTGCGTGTTTTGGCGTAGGGCAAAGTGAAGAGTCAACATGGTACACATCCCTACAACCCGCTGCCCTGGCATAGATCAGCCACCCCTCTAGCTGGGTGTACTATACCAGTGGTAAGGGTACAGGAGCATGAGCCCTGTACTTCTACAGTGTCTAAGCCAATTCATAGACATTGTAAGTGCAGTAATGCCATTAAGAATATATGGTGCTGAAGTTTCTCATTATGAACTCCACAGTGCCATAATGGTTTTCCTGAAAACTGGGAAGTATGGTATAAAACTTCTCAGCACATTAAACCCACGCTGATGCCAGTGTGGGATTTAATTAAAAATGCACACAGAGGGCATCTTAGAGATGCCCCCTAAAAAATGAACTAACACTAGTATCCAGGCTGAGTGGCTGCTCACCAGCTTCAACCACCAGACATGTTTCTGGACCCCTGAAACGAGAGCCTGCTGCTCTCGAGGTCTGGAACAATGAATATCATGGGACGAGGTGCCAAGCCTCCACCCCAGGATGGGCAGGATCCACAAAGGAGAAGTTTCAAAGGCTCGCCGCCTTTGTGAGCTTCTCTAGGCGTTTTGATGCTTCCAGCAACGGGTCCCCACCGGGTCTGACCCCCACTTTAAGTGGGAGAACCGGCGGGAAAACTAAGTGAGGAAGGGAGGTGTGCCCACCTTTGCCAATCCCAAACATAAGGTGGGGGAGGCGAGATGAAGCACAACTCTCAGTCCCTGCCATCTTGCAGATGGGGGACCCATCGGACCAGAGTGAGGCATATCCCCCCTCACACTGGAGGGGGGCATAATAGGGGGTGCACCCACACCAAGAAAGGGAACCATTGGTCCCAACCTTTACTTACCTGTAACACCCCTAAATCTAGCATTTAGGGGTACCCCCAACCTTGCCTCCTAAGTCAAGAAACAACCAAGAAGGAAATAAGAAAAAGGACCAAACAGCCATGCTGAAGCTGAAGCTAAGAAGAGGAGGACACCCACTGACTTGACCCCAGCCCTACCGGCCTGTCCCCACCTTGAACCTGCAGAAGTGAATCTCCGGTGTGTCCTGCAGCCAGCAACCTCAAGAACCCCTGGGACCTACCCTGCCATCCAAAGAAAATAATTTGTCTCCTGTGAACACTGGATTTGATCACCCACATACTCTGTCTCCGGACAAATCCGCAAGCCTGCATCACTCTGCACCCGATGTCCACGGCCTGAGTTTGACACCATGAGGAGGTCTCCCCGGCGATCCTGACCCAATATATGGTGATCTCTGACCTGCCTCGAATCTCCCAGAGAAGTCTGCAGCCTCTTTCTGGAGGATAACCCCGACTGCGACCAGAGCTGGTAGGAGAAACCAGACGCCTAAAGACACATCTGCACCCGAAGTCCCATGGCCTTGGGTGGCCCAACTGATGGTGTCCCAGCACCCCTAGGCATCCCAACTAACCTCTCCAACTGGTGGTCACCTCCAGAAGATCTTGGTCCCCGAGCCTGCAGTCTTTGATGAAACCGGAGAATCCCCATTGAAATCAACAGGGCACCCAACGCCAAACTAACACCCTGCACCCAGCTGCCCCTGCGCCGCTGCGGGTGTACTTTGGGTGCTAACTCGGATCCCCCTTTGCCCTGAGCCTAACCCCAGGAGGTTTGCTCCCACAACCCAGTGGCCTGCTTGTAAGCAGCCACCAACCGAAGGCCCCCTATCCCCCAATAGATAACATTGGAGCTCTGCACTCTGCACCCGGCCACCCTAGTGCCGCTGAGGGTGTTTTAAAGTGCATCCTAGACCATGGGGGAACCATTGTTCTACCCCCAGAAACTCAACCCCAAAGACGGAGTACTTACCTGATAACCGATAACTTCATTTCTCTCTATAGGAAACCATTGACTGTTTTGTGGAGTTGATTTGTATGGAAACCTGAAAAATTACAATTGTGCAAAACTGATTTTACTTACCATTTCTCTAGGACATGTCCCAGTGTGATATCTAGGCATATCACACTGAGTAGAAAAAGTAACTTAAAAAGTAATCTAAAAAGTAACTGAAAAGTAATCTGTACAGTAATTTCAATACCTTGACTTACCTGTATTTCAAACAACTGCATTTGGACTTGTGTTTAATTGTAAACACTGCATGATATTTTGCAAAGCATTTATTTCACTTACCTGTACCAGGCTTGGCTTGGTTCTGAAAATACAACAACATAACAATATTTTTATACAGACAAAATTGGTCTGAGTTCAGTCTTTGAGTGTGTGACATCGTTTAACCCCTTCCCCGCTCATGACGGAACCGTTCCGTCATGAGCCACGGTTGCCGTGTGCTCATGACGGAACGGTTCCGTCATGCCACGACCGTTGGCGGCCGCTCCGCCCACGCGGCGCTGTTTTCCCGCCTGTGCGGGGGGACAACGCAACTGGGCGGAGTCATGACGGAACCGTTCCGTCATGAGCACAGCTCAACCGTGGCTCATGACGGAGCGGCTCCGTCATGAGCAAAGCGCCACCGCGCTGCCCCCCCGCACCCCCCAGCGCCGCGGCGGAATTCCCGCCGCGGCGAAGGGGTTAATGACTGAGTGTGTACAACAAATACTTAACATTACCCTCTGATAAAGCCTTACAGCTCGCCCACCCTACCAAAAGATTGCAGCAAGATTGTCGGAGCTCCCGGTTTTGGGGATTACCTTAAAACCTCTCGAACTGGCCCCAAACCCTTCGGCTGGAGGACCGACTGCTTACCGCTCTGGAAAACTTCCCTGAAACAGATCCCTTGATCGACTCACCTGACATATCGAACACCGCCGCTGCCCGTCCTCGATGCCCAGAGCCCGGCACTGCTGCGTTGACCCCTTGACCAGGACCTCTCTGCCGAGGAAGATGCTTTTCCATGAGTGCGATTCCCTCGTCGTAGTTGCCCCCTGCTTCCGCTCGTACGCCTGCTTGATGACCTGGTCGGGGTCCCCGGCTGCCGGCGTGGTGGCTCCCTTGTTCTCAACTGAAGTGGCTGGTGAGGAGTCCCACATGGCTGCCGTCGACTCCCCGTCCTGCCGCTGAAGCCTGATCCCATATTGCCCAGCATCACAGTCATCACTCATCTGCTGGGATTGCCCACAGTTCTTAAAGCGCTGACCTCGGGAACGGCTACGTGGGGTGCAGGAATCCCCAATTGCCTGACCTTAAGATGGCAGCCCCCAGGGACAGCAACAGGAATACACGGTTGCCTGACCTTAAGATGGCAGCCCCCGGGGACAGCAATGAAGAGCCGGAGATGACCCACTTCATTTTTCGACCCGTGGCAATGGATTCAAGGAGCTGGCAAACAATAGGGCCGGACTATATAGCACAGCACAGGACAACGAATTGGAGAGGCGTTGAGAAGCGTCTCTACCTTTTGTGAAGACCAAGCAAGGTATTTTGTGTCAATGCTGCGTGCTAGAATGATAGCCATGATCATGCTCCACTGTTAGATTGCAACTATATGGTTCTGGAGACAAGGCTCTACTACAACTTAGAGTTAGAGTTGGTCCATTGAACACCAAAGACCTTCAGCACTAAGTCAGACAGTGCCAAGATGGCCGCCGAACTGAAGCTGAACAAGTAGCTCCCATGGCCGGGATCATTAGCATTTTAATATCCCGCTGATACCCTGGCTTCCAACTACCTTTTAACCAACAGCGCCTCAAGACTTGTCCTCCTTCTTGTAGAGGCTAATTTATTCTTAAGAGTAAGAGGGATATAGGAGGCGCCCCGCCTGATTCCAAAATAGCGGCTGTTTCTCCCCCTTGTTGCTGTAATACGGCTATGCTCTCCTCCTCCTCTGGAGGTGAACGGTCACTAGCTCTGGCCTCTAGCTGCCCCATTGCTCGACGGGCACCCCCCTTCAAGCGAAGGATAACACTGAGACCTGCCGAATGTAACACCAATGTCAGAATTCCCTTGCCTGACCTCAAGATGGCTCCCACAGTAGCCCCTACCATGTTGTGCTACTACTCTGGGACATAAACCGAGCTTTGACCTGACCTTAAACCTATCCCCCATCATGATTACCCATCAGGCCTTTGACCTTGTTGATCTTTCCTCCAACAGTGGAGACCTAGCCTCCTGGCTGAGGCCCGGTGGAGCTACTGTATAGCTAAAGAGGAGATGGGTTTTGGTCTTCCCCCTCGGCCGTCACCTACTCAGCCGGTTCTTAAACAGACCTTCCTTCGTGTCTCTGTTGTACCGCCTTCCTTCCCCTTTACCCCACCACTACCCCACCACTACCCCTCTACGCTCCATTCATCCTGTCTTCTATGATTTTTAAATGTTGTCCTTTGGAGACCTTGCTTTCTGGCTGATGCCCGGTAGAGCTACTGGATAGCTAAAGAGGAGATGGGTTGTGGACGTCCTCTTTGGCCATCACCTACCCAGCCGGTCCTTGGTCGGATCTTCCTTCGTCTCTCTGTCGTACCTCCCGCCTTCACCTTCACCATACCCCCTACCCCTCTACACTCCATTCATCCTGTCTCCCACGATTTTTAAATGTTGTTCTGTGGAGACCTAGCTATTTGGCTGATGCCCGGTGGAGCTACCTGATAGCTATTGAGGAGATGGGCTGTTGACTTCCCATTGGCCGTCACCTACCCAGCAGGACCTTGGGCAGATTTTTCCCTTCGTATCTCTGTCATATCTCCCCCTTACCCCATTACCGTACCCCTTACCTTCTACGCTCCTTTGATGTCGTCCTCAAAGATCTTTATACGTTTCCTGTAACTGATGTAACCTGTAACTGATGTAATTTTGGAACAATGTGGAATTCATGCAAAGTGCTCTAATACCTTCTGGTCTAATCTGTTTTTATACCTGAACGCTGAGACCTGAGCAACATGGCTGATGCCCGGTGGAGCTGCTAGACAGCTAAAGAGGAGACTGTCCTTGGTATCCCCCTCGACCGTCACCTACCCAGCCAGACATTGGACACAGTTCCTCCTCGTCTCCCTGCTTTTGGCTCCGTCCTCCTCTCCCTCCCTCCCACGAACTCTCGCAACATCGTTTTTATACTGTACTTTGCTACGCTCTTGTAACTGATGTAACTTGTAACTTTATAATCCTAAATGTAAAGCGTTCTGATACCCCCTGGGGTCTGGTTTGCGCTATATAAAACATAAAAAAAAAACAAATAAACAATACCACAAATAGTGAATAAGGTGCTATCTACTTTTACCCCTGCCTACCTTTGGGGTGCCACTGGACTCTGTGCACACTATACCTCATTTTCATATAGTATATACAGAGCCAGCTTCCTACATATGCACATTTTCAAGTAGGATGTTCAGGACTAAAATTCTGTGCAGACAAGGCATCCAGATGGCCCATTGGCATAGTGATCCACATGAAGCATAAGGAAGATGCAATCATTGGACTTGGCAGTGTGCTGATCTGTGCTAAATTGCAAACTGGTAAAATATTTTCAATGTGGACTAAAATCTGATTCATCTTTCTAACACTGTGCCTAAATAACACATGACTGTGTGCCAAATACCTTTCACCCTAGCTATGCCTACTACCTTAGTATGTCCACGATAAGAAAAAGACATGTGAACTGACAAACAACTACTTGTGCTACTGGACAAATGAGCAAATTAAATATGACCTGAGTGATATGGCCCATTCAATGACTACACCAGCTTGCTGTATAACAATCAATATGCGTAACTCTAGACCAGCTGGATCTCGAGTTGATGAATAGGGATAGCAGAATGGGTACAATGTCTAAAATCAATTGTGCGACCCCTGTTCCCATAATGAGGTCTAAACTCCCTTGCATTAGATGAGATAGGTATGTTATGACACAAGACCGTCAGTAGCGAGAGACAATACATCAGCTGGTACATAGTTATGTTGAAGACACTGTGAATGAGGAAATTGAATTTGCAGCACACAATGTTGCTGACAGTATCATGTGTGAGGTGGCATGGGTTTACTTGCATTTAAACATGTGGTATTCACAGAACAGTATCAAGTATTTTACCCACAAGTTTGATTGATGTAGTTGTGTAATCTTGGAAGAGTTATGATGAAACCTATGTGGCAAGTCCATATGGGCAACTCATGTGATTCATTTTACTTCTTGTTAACAGCATCAGAACCAGCCAGTGAAAAAGAGAGCTCCATGGTATTGAGGAGGCAGATGGCCAGAGTGGTTCCTGTGCTGACACTGAGCAAGAGGGCTCAACTTCAAGCTCCAACTCCAGTGAAGACTACTATGTGGTAGTGGATGACCCTCGACCTGTATCCACTCCACCAGAGTTCACAACCACCCCTACCATCTCCACCCTCCCAGCTGCTCCCCAGCCCCTGTCCGTGGCTGCTCCCCTAATTGGGGAGGCGTCTCCTTGGCACCAGGCACCTCCCCCTGCTCTGTCTCCCCTACCCCCATCTGTGTGTAGGCCACTAACCTCTTGAGCCAGATCTCTCTGGGGCTGACAACAGTGCTGACTGTCCTCCAGGTGCATACCAATTAACTTACACAGATGGTATTCTTCCTGGACTGCATTAACTCAGACATGTCTGGCCTAGAGAGATACAAAAGACACACAATTGATAGATGGAATGCAGAACAAATCAAAACATTTACCCCCAGTCAAGAGATCTGGGTTAAATCCATCATTCTTTTGCTCACAATGCCACCCCAGTTTAGAACTGGCCATATGCAAATCAGTCTTCACCCTGTGCCTCATGGGAACAGTCCAGCCTGAACTGCCATGCCAGGTCCTCCCTGGACCAGAAACAAGCATCCTAGGACCAGTTTTGGGCTATCACCCCTCTTCAGCCAGGATAGCTTGATTCCAGTGGCACAGTGAGCCCATGACCCATATCTGGGCATACCCAGCGCACTGGGGCAAGGAAGCAAAAGACACACAATTGATGGGCGGAATGCAGAATAAATCAAAACTTTCACCCCCAGTCAAGTGATCTGGGCTAAATTCATCATTTGTTTGCTCACCATGCCACCCCAGTTTAGACCTGGCCATATGCACATCAGTCTTGACCCTGTGCCTCATGGGAACAGTCCAGCCTGAACTGCCACGCCAGGTCCTCCCTGGACCGGAAACAAGCATCCTAGGACCAGTTTCCGGGTATCACCCCTCTTCAGCCAGGATAGCTTTATTCCGGTGGCACAGTGAGCCCGGGACCCATGTCTGGGCATACCCGGCGCACTAGGGACTGGAAGCGAACAACACACAATTGACTGTAGTGGGGTGAATGTATGACATTGTTCTGCATTCTGTCCATCAACCGTTGTTTTTACATTTGTCATCCCGAGTGGGACGGGTATGTCCAGATGTGTGTCCTGTGCGCTCCATGCCACTGGAACCAAGCTATCCTGGCTGAAGTAGGGTGAAACCCCGAAACCGGTCCTAGGATGCTTGTTTCCAATCCAGGGAGGACCTGGCTTGGCAGTTCGGGCTGGACTGTTCCCATGAGGCACAGGGTCAAGACTGATTTGCATATGGCTGGGTTCACACTGGAATGGCATGGTGAGCACAACAACAATGGATTTAGGCCCAGATCTCTGTACTGGGGTGAATGTATGACATTGTTCTGCATTCTGTCCATCAACTGTTGTTTTTGCATTTGTAATCCCGAGTGGGACGGGTATGCCCAGATGTGGATCCCATGCTTTCCATGCCACTGGAACCAAGCTATCCTGGCTGAAGAGGGGTAAAAACCCGAAACCGGTCCTAGAATGCTTGTTTCCAGTCCAGGGAGGACCTGGCTTGGAAGTTCGGGCTGGACTGTTCCCATGAGGCACAGGGTCAAGACTAATTTGCATATGGCTGGGTTCAAACTGGAAAGGCATGGTGAGCAAAAAAATGATGGATTTAGGCCCAGATCTCTGTACTGGGGTAAATGTATGACATTGTTCTGCATTCTGTCCATCAACTGTAGTTTTTGCATTTGTCACCTTCGAGTGGGACGGGTATGCCCAGACGTGGGTCCTGTACTGTTCATGCCACTGGAACCAAGCTATCCTGGCTGAAGAGGGGTGAAACCCTGAAACCGGTCCTAGGATGCTTGTTTCCAGTCCAGGGAGGACCTGGCTTGGGAGTTCGGGCTGGACTGTTCCCATGAGGCACAGGGTCAAGACTGATTTGCATATGGCTGGGTTCAAACTGGAATGGCATGGTGAGCACAAAAACTATGGATTTAGGCCCAGATCTCTGTACTGGGCTGAATGTATGACATTGTTCTGCATTCTGTCCATCAACTGTTGTGTTTGCATTTGTCACCCCGAGTGGGACGGGTATGCCCAGATGTGGGTTCCGGGCTTTTCATGCCACTGGAACCAAGCTATCCCGGCTGAAGAAGGGTTAAATCCCAAAACTGGTCCTAGGATGCTTGTTTCCAGTCCAGGAAGGACCTGGCTTGGCAGTTCAGGCTGGACTGTTCCCATGAGGCACAGGGTCAAGACTGATTTGCATATGGCCAGTTCAAACTGGATTGGCATAGTGAGCAAAAAAACGATGGATTTAGGCCCAGATCTCTGTACTGGGGTGAATGTATGACATTGTTCTGCATTCTGTCAATCAACTGTTGTTTTTGCATTTGTTACCACAGAGATCCAATCAGGGTCTTGCCGCCACACTGGCACCAGCATTGTCCTGAATTCAGCTGTCCTACCCCCATACTGCTCCTTCCCCATCCACAGTCCAGTGTACCCTCAGTGACCAAAGAACATGTAAACATAGACATGCATCCACATCAACATCCACATGCAGCACACAAACACACACACTCAGGAGACAGAAGTCACAATCACTACCACAGACATGCCCACAGACACAACACCAACATCCACAGACACATCGCAGACCTCACAACCCTCTGCCTCCACATCCCCTACCCCTGCCTCCCCTCATACCCACTCTTCCCAGAAACTCCACCTCATTGCCCTTGATCTTTTCCCTACAGAAACCAACCAAACCCCTCCCAAAAAATCCTCCTAGGGTTCCCGCAATAGAAAATCCCCCTTTCAAAAAATGTTCCACCCCTCCAGAAACCCTAACTTCCACATCCCACTGAAGTACCTCGAAACCCCAAAAATCCAGGCCCAAGAAAGAACCTGCCCTCCCTGTTCCCTTGCAAACCCTCCAATACTTCCATATTCCCAAACTACTGAAGCCCCGCCCATCCCATCCCACGTCTATCTAGCCCTTCCACAGGCAGTTGTCCCATCCCCCTCCATCTGACCGTCCCACTGCAGTTGTCCCACCCCCTCCATCTAGGCCTCCCAATGAAGTTGTCACCCCCCTTTCCTGATTTCATCTCTCTCAAAGACCAACCCAGTCCTCCCTAGTCTTGTCCCTTTGGTGTTTGGCCAGCCCCCTAGATGCCCGTCCCAGGGGAGTTGTCCCTTTGCAGGACAAGTGCAGGCAAGAGATTATGGGCAGGAACTTTGTGGCCCCTTGGAGGAACTGTGCTGGACTGGCCATTGGCCTTTTTCTCTTTATAAAACACACATTTTATGCTGAATAAAGCATGTTCCATTTTCGTTTACAGATTTCTGTGTCCCCAAAATGGATTTGTAGTTAACTGCAAATTATGTGTAATTAGTGATGTAAGTATACAATGCTGGTAGCATGGCATGGATTGCATATGGTCCATGGAGTAGGAGCACTCTGTTCGGCTGTGGTATACATTCTTGTGCCTTTATTAGCTGGGTCCCAATGTCTACATTAGTTTTGTCCATGAGTGTGACCTGAGGTTACAAACCTTTGTTTTTTAAATTAGACTTTCTCATAGTTTCTGCGCACAGATGTCAACATAGTGCTACTGTGGCAAAGTACAACAGTTTTGGAGAAGCATGCTGCCTATGTATGTAATAGGCTGAACGACAACTGTCTCATCAACACACCTGGATACATATGGACTCTGCCTAAATGGTAGTGACTTTGGACACACATATGCATACAGAGTAATAGTACGATTTATGTATGAGACTTGATAGTGGTGGAGCAATGTCTGAGCCTTAAATCGATCTGGTCAACTAGTTGCAATGACAACATTGCCACAGGTGGCTTCTACTGTAGGCCAATACCCTTTCAAGGCTGTTGACCCACATTACACATGTCCTGTGTCTATGATGAGTGTGAGGTAGGTATTGTTCTGACAGTGTCCAACCCTGTTACCTTCGAGGACTCCCTTTTCTTCGTATATTTCTGTTGGGCAAGTTGTCTGTGTTCTGTATCCTCCAGTGCATTTAAAATGAGATGTTAGTCATTACATCCTGATAGTTTTGGGGTACATCATGTGGATGGGGTGTGTGTCCAGGAGAAGCCTCAGTAAGTTACAGTGTTCTACTGTCCTTACCGAGACACAGTTGTTGTCTGTGTTAGTTGCATATGGCCCCAGTATATGGTACATGAATGGTGGTCACACATTTGGAATTCTAGTGATGACATGCTGTGATTGTTGAGTTTGTAATGTACCTATCATTTTAGGCTTATACCACAGTTAGAGTTTGAGAGTCTGGGCATTCCCTAGTCTGTGAACTGATCATTGGCCACATCATACTTATGTGATGTTCCTTTATATTTTGTATTGGTGCACACATGGCCCTGAGTTTGCTCATACACCCAGAGATATGATGCACCAGACCAGAGTATGGGAAGCAGCAGGAATGAGGGATTATGGCATATCCAAGGATAATGTTATTTGCAATTTGTTGTCCAAGCTTTACAATGAGTATTTGTGAGATAAGTGAATTTGAGTGTGGTTACATGGCCAAAGAGGATGTGTGACATGCTAACTGTGACCAAGATGCAATGCTTTTGGGTTATGGTTTTGTGGTTTAGTCTACTTATTTTTTGCATTGTAACATGCTTTATGTTGTTCCTTAGATGAAGCCTATTGGGTATTTCAGTTTGAGAAGGGTTTGGTTGTGTGGAGTCATAGGGAAGTGTATCATGAGTATGTGGCTACCTTTTCCACCCAAATGATCAACTTGCTAGTGCATTTCACTGATAGGCATACGTTCTAAATGTTGTCCTTTCAGGCATATAATGATTCTGAAATTGGATATAAAACACCTAACATTATACCTATGGTGGCAGACAGTTTGTATTTGTCAAAGGCTGTAATAGCCAGTTCAGTTATGTGACACACATGTGACTTTGCTCCAAAGTGATTTGGAGTTATCACAATACTGACAGGAGTGAACTGTGCATGTTGTGTCCAAGATATGTCATCTACTTGTTCTGGGACACTGGTGGGTGGTCTAAGTGTGTCATTTATGTTTCAGACATTTAGCCGAACTCTATTAATTTCAAAGGGTATTTTTTATGTACATCAAATTGACCTGTTCGGAATACTAGGCTATGTCAAGTCCTGTTAGTACATTATGAATGAACGATACTTCTCTGTGCTTGGTCATTCAATGCCCCTTCTAGCCCCCTCATGTGACAAAGCTGAATGTACACCTTTTCAACATGACAATGCACAGCAACAATCTCCTTCTTGGATCAGTTCAGACAAACAGACTGAACCTCAGTCATTGGTAACAGGAGTGATGTAGAGTACATTTAGGTTAGGGTGGATTATGTGTGCCATTCAGGGCTGACCTGCATGTGGACAGCTGCCCAGGGCCTCAAAAATGCTAATGACTACAGGGGCCGGCAACAGAGCACTGCCTTTAGTGGGCTGTAAGTGTCACGAGCTACAGGTGGTCAGCCTTCTCCCTTGGGTTTTTCAGCCATGGTGCAGCAGGGTGAAGCACAATAAATGCACAACACCCCTCATATGGGTCCCATAGGAATGGGCAGAGATGTCAATATGTTTGGCACAAACAGCCTCTCAGTTTACAAACTTGAAAGAGAATGTTCGAATTGAGTTTCTTTTCCTACCAGACTTGCCTTGCTGTCTCCCCTCTCTCAGCATACACAGTGCATCGGCATAATTACAGCATATAGCCACATCACTTGAGGGTGCTATGGATGTGACCGGCACCTGCCCTTGCCTGAATGAACATCCAGGAATCCTATGGGACGCACACACAACTTAAGTCTGACAGCCATTATGCTATCGTAGCATATGTGACCCTGAGGCATAGAGTCAAGACTGATTTGCATATGGCTAGGTCCAAACTGGGGTGGTGAAGTGAGCTAAAGAACGATGATGGATTCAACCCAAATTTGTGACTGCGGGTGAGTGTCTGAAAAGTTTCAGGGTATGCCCAGATGTGGACCCCTTGCTCACTTTCAAGCTAGCCTGGCTGAATAGGGGTGTTAGCCCGAAACTAGTCCCAGGATGCTTGTTTCCAACCCCACAAGGACCTGGCCTGGCAGTTTGGGCTGGACTGTTCCCATGAGGCACAGGGTCAAGACTAATTTGCATATGGCGAATCCAAACTGGGTTGGCGAAGTGAGCTAAAGAACGATGAAGGATTCAACTCAGATCTGTGACTGGGGCTGAGTGAATTTGGCAGGGTATGGCAAAATGTGGGCCCCGTGCTCACATTGCCACTGGATTCAAGCTAGCCTGGCTGATGAGGGGTGTTTCCCCGAAACTGGCCCCAGTATGCCTGTTTCCGGTCCAGCGAGGACCTGGCCTGGCAGTTTGGGCTGGACTGTTCCAATAAGGCACAGGGTCAAGACTGATTTGCATATGGCAGGGTCCAAACTGGGGTGACGATGTGAGCCAAAGAACGATGATGGATTCAACCCAAATCTGTGACTGGAAGTGAGTGTGTTAGAACTGGGGTCACCAATTCCGATACAGTAGCTTGGCGCGAGGTAGGAAGGCACCCAAAGGCAATGTGTAAAGCAATAGTGCAGCACTCCCTCACACAGATCCAGTCATGCACACACAATGAAGGACACGACACCAAGTGGTCTGATGAGAAAACAAGATTCTTTATCTAGATCAGGTGGCGATTGATCAATTCATTTCAGGAATAACAATGCAGTTAATTTCATGGCAACACCAGCGAAGTCATATTCTTCTATGGAGTAGCTAAAAACAGGTAGTCATCAAGCAACAATCAGTCCATACAGTTACATTGGGCGTTGCAGGGTAGAGGAATTATTAGTTAATGGCATTATTCAATCACAGAACAACATTCCTTTTCATCAAATATCTGAATCAGTGCATCAGTTAATTCATTCCAGTCAAACAGGCATAAATTCATTTAGGGGAACAACACAATGAACCTTCCTGGGCCACCTACAGTTCAATATGGGCCCAACACGGGTGCAATTCCCTCTGGGAGAATAAAGCGGGACAAATCAGGGCAACTGATCCCTGCACCAAAGCAGCTCAACTCAGGGCAACAACTGAGACGTCACAGGGAGTAGGAAGGGGTGTTTCAGGGCAATGCACGATTCATCCCCGCAAGGACAACAGTACACTTCGGTATAACAATAGGCAATTCCCCCCAAAAGGGGGGAGGGGTTTACTCAGTCTCGGAATGGCAATGAAGTTTCCCTGGTGATCAAACTCAGTGGGGCCCCAGACCAGTCGCTCTCGTAAGCTGGTACAAGGAGGGCCTGCAGGGTTCTGGGTGCAGTCCCCGGCAGGGGCGGATGTGGGGCTGCCTTACTAGACAGGGGGGACACCCGGGCAGCCCCCGCAGGGCACGTAGTCTCTCCGCCCTCCCGCCCGGGGTGTTACCTTGTTGGTGGGTCTCCCGGCCAGGCGGGAGCCCGTGCAGGCAAAGCGGGCTACCCCGACGTCGGCACAAGGCGGGGGCGAGGCCAGGGACTTCGGGGCCGGCCTCCGCCTCGCACGGTCTTCTTCCTCACGACCTCTCCGCAGGCCACACCCGCAGCACCCAATCCCTGCGCGACTCGCTGGGGGGGTGCGGCCGCTCTGGTCAATAGAGGCGCGGCCCTCACGAGGGCGTGGCAGGTGACACGGCCGGCGCTCCCTCCGTCACGTGAGCGGGGCCGTGCCGGCTTCGTCGATCCGTGGACGGCCTCCTCGCTACCGCAGCGGCCATATACAGGCTCCGGGGCCGCGGCGGTGATGACACGACGGCGGTCGCGGTGGTGGCAAGGCCCCGGGCCGCGGCGGTGATTTGGGCCCACAGCGCTCACGGGCCCAACGCCTCGGACAGGGCAGCGCTTCAGAGGTACAGCGCTTAACCTGGGCAGCACTTCAGCGGCATAGCGCTTGAACAGGGGAGTGCTTAGACAGCATGGCGCTTGTAAGGCCCCACAGTCACCAGGCACCACGGCAGGCAGGGGGCACAATTCCAGCAGTACAGCGCTAGGTAGGCCCGGCGCTGGGTCACAGGTAGCTTCTTCTTCAGGGGCCTGGGTCTGGCAGCACAGCGCTTGGGGGGCACAGCGCATTACCTGCAATTCGGTAGGGCCCACAGGGACAGTCCTGGTCAGCACCAGTCTGAGGGGGAAGGCAGATGGTAGGCTCCCCTGGCAGGCTTATTGGGGGGAGAAGTGGTGTTGAGTTGGCAGGTATCAGAGGCAGGGTGGGTCCCTGCAGCACACTGGAGATGGTCCCCTGGGTTGCCCCCTCACCAGGCAAGATCAGCAGGCAGGCAGAGTCCCTCATCTAACTTGAATACAGCAGGGCCTAGACTCAGTCAGTCCCATTAGTGTAGGTTGATCCCCTAGGCCCAACCGCCTACGCTCCGGCAGAAGTTCTCCCAGGTCCAGTGGTGCCCCAACTGACTAGTCAGGTTTCCCTTGTTTCCTCTTATATCCCCAGGTCAGGTGACCCTCCTGCAAAGGCGGCAAAGCAAAATCCCTCCCAGGCCTGGAAGGTTCCAGGAGTTTCCACATAACAGTCTATGGGATAAGAAGGCGAGATGGAAAAAGATACTGTATCAGAATGTCCCAGACTGCTCCTAACCACTGGTATGTGTTACAATGGCCACTCCGCAGTAGCAGGGGCCTATGGCAGCCATGTTGCTAGGAGAGAGCACCTGCACCTCAGCACTGTTTAGCAGTGGCCAGGCGCCCAGAGACCTAGGGCCAACAAAAAGATGGCGGCAAAAATGAGGCAGCAAGGGCAAAGAAAAGCGGGGTAGACCACCCTAGGGCTGACAGGTCTAACATGCGTCCCCCCCAGCCGAAAGTGGGGAGAGCTACCCAGCCTCTAGGGAGTTCTCTTCACTAAGGCGGAAGAACCGGGAGAGACTGCCAGCGTTGGCGTGGTCTACTCCGGGTCGATGTTCCACCTGAAACTCCATCCCCTGGAGGGAAATGGACCACCTCAACAATTTGGGGTTTTCGCCTCTCAATTGCATGAGCCAGCTAAGGGGTCGGTGGTCGTTCTGAATGAGGAAGTGAGAGCCCATATGATATGGCCTCAGCTTCCTCAGGGCCCAGACCATGGCGAACACTTCGTGTTCTATGGTACTCCACCGCTGTTCCCAGGGGAGTAGTCTTCGGGAAATAAAGGCCACTGGCTGGTCCTGGCCTTCTTCATTCAGCTGAGAGAGCACAGCTCCAATGCCGTGCTCATAGGCGTCTGTCTGCACGATGAATTCCTTATTAAGTCCGAAGCACCGGAGCACAACGCATGCTTCAGGGTTTCAAAGGCTTCTTGACAGGCAGCCATCCAGTTGACTCTAAGGAGTTGCTTTTTAGATGTCAACTCAATCAGAGGGGCCACGATAGTTCCGTACCCCTTAACAAACCAGTGGTAGTAACCCGTGAGGCCAAGGAAAGCCAGGACCTCCGTTTGGGTTTTGGGGGGCTCCCAGGCCAAGACAGTCTCAATTTTGGCCTGGAGGGGTTGCACCTTATCCACGCCCACCAGGTGTCCCAGGTAGACGACAGATACTTGTCCAATCTGGCACTTGCTAGCCTTGATGGTTAGGCCAGCCCGTTGTAGAGCCTGCAGCACATCCTGGAGGTGCTCCAGATGGTCCTCCCAGCTGCTGCTGAAGACAGCTATGTCATCCAGGTGGGCAGCTGAGAAGACCTCTAGGCCAGAAAGCACCTGGTTGACCAACCGCTGGAAAGTGGCCGGAGCATTCTTGAGGCCGAAGGGCATCACCCGAAATTGAAAGTGGCCCTCGGGGGTGGAGAACGCAGTCTTCTCCTTTGCTCCATCGGCCATGGCAATCTGCCAGTATCCGGACGTCAGATCGATGGTACTTAGATACCGAGCTGCTCCAAGCCGGTCAATCAGCTCATCCGCCCTAGGGATTCAGTGTGCGCCGCAATTGGACACCTATCCTAACGCAAGCAAATTACCCTTCACTGTCCATTTGAGTGTATAGGCTCCTGTTGTGAACCTGTTGTCTACGTCCTAGTGGTTTCCCTTGAATTGTCTGGGGCCCCACCTGTCCGGATGAGGTTCGAGCTGGCCAGATTAGAAATGTACACGGTGGCGCAGCTGAAGGGGTTCTGTCAGGGGATGGGGGTGTCCATCAGGCGAGGCGCCAAGAGAGAGGAGCTTCAGAAAGCCTTGAGGGCATGGGTATTGGCCCACCCGGGAGGGAGAGGGGACGAGGGACAGGGGGAGCCAGGCGCTCCGGGGGAGCCGGGTGCTCGGGAAGAACCGGGCACTCCAGGAGAGTTGGACCTACTGCAGGTGGATGTTAGTGACAATGTGTTGCCAGGGAGACGTTCCCGGGCAGGCAGTAGTGTGTCAGTGGGGAGTGTGTCAGTGGAGGAGTATGAGGACAGGAGGGAGGAGAGGAATTTGAGGTTGGAGCTTGCTAGGATGGAGAAGGAGAGAGAGGAGAAGAGGCTAGCCATGGAGGAAAGGAAGCTTGCGCATGAGCTCAGCCTGAAGGAGTTGGAGTTGAAACCATTGCAGCAGGGGAGCAAGGCAACAGGAATGGTGGCAGCGTACCCGCTGAGGTTCCACGAGAGCCTAAGATCCATCTACTGAGGGAGGTGGTGGGCAGTTTTAGTGTTGGGGATGACGTAGATAAGTGGCTGGCGGCGTATGAGGTGTCCTTGGTAGCCCATGGGGTGCCGAGAGTTACTGTGGGGGTGGTCTGTACCGGTACATGCCTCCCGATGCGAGGGATATGCTCTTGGGCTTAGACAGAGAGGATCGAACCAATTACCCTGTCATGAAGGAGGCCCTGCTTAGGAAGTTTGGTCTCACCCCAGAGAAATATCGTCAAAGGTTCAGCAACAGCCATAAGCTTCCCACACAGAACTGGGTAGATTTTTGTGATTATGCACGTAAGGAGTTAGAGGGTTGGGTGCGTGGCAGCAAAGTGAGCGACTACGAGGGGTGTACAATCTGTTTTTAAGAGAGCACCTCCTCGAGAAATGTTTTCCAGAGCTACGCCAACACCTGGTGGACCGCAAGCTGAGCGACCCTTGGAAGCTTGCAGAAGAGGCAGATACCTGGGTTAGCACACGGGTGTCCCACAAGGAACCCGGGGGAGACACCCAGAAGGGCGGACAGGGCGCAAGCCCCAGGAGAGAGAGCGGGGATAAAAGGAAGGAGTTCTTTAAAGGCTCCCAAAATAGACCTCAAGGGAAGGGGGTAGGTTCCCCACCCCAATCTGGATAGCCGAAACCCACTTACCCTGACAAGTCAGCAGCCCCGAACTGTCTGGTGTTACGAATGTGGGGAGGTTGGGAACTACAAGGGGGATCCCCAGTGCCGCAAAAGGTCCCCAGCCCCCACAGGTGGTAAGAGCCCCGGGGTGGCTAGTGTAGCGCTGGGGAGGAGTTGTCCCTAGATGAGGGGGGTGAGTGGACAGGTCTGACACTGGTTTCACTGGGGGATAGAGAGATGGTCCCAGTGACCCAGTTGCCCTCGAACACTGCCAAGTACCGGCAGAAGGTACGGGTTAACGGGGAGAAGGTGGGGGCTCTGAGGGACACGGGTGCCAGCATGACGATGGTAAGGTGTCAGCTGGTGTCCCCAGAGCAGGTTATTCATGAAGTATTCCACCCGGTGGTAATGGCTGATAACAGCCTGAGTCATTACCCCGTGGCCCAAGTTCCCTTTGAGTGGGGAGGAGTCTCAAGTCAGTTGAGAGTTGCTGTCAGCCCTGCCATGCCGGTGGATTGTCTGCTCGGAAACGATTTGGAACATACCGCCTGGAAGGAGGTGGAGTTCAACGCTCATGCTGAGATGCTGGGGTTACCAGGATGGACTTGCGTAGTCACGAGTAACTCCGGGCGTAGTACTCCGCTTCGCCCACGGAGTGTACGTAGCGCTGCCTGCTTCGCAGTTTTCGAAGTAGGCGTAGCAGGCAGCGCTACGCACACGCCAGGGCGAAGCAGAGCTGCCTGCCGCCCGCCACCCGCCTCCCGCCCGCCCTCCTTTTAAAATGATGTAAACTATAATAGAAACATTAAATAATAATGCCTTACCTGCAGCGCGGCGTCTATGGGGCTCCCTCTTCCTAGTTGACAACTTCTTTACACAAATGCGCATGCGCGGACGCCCGCGCATGCGCATTTCTTGCGAAAAATGCGCATGCGCGGTCGTCCGCGAATGCGCATTTGTGTAAAGCAGTTGTCAACTAGGAAGAGGGAGCCCCGGACATGCCGCGCTGCAGGTAAGGCATTATAGTTAATGTTTTTATCATAGTTTATATCATTTTAAAAGGATGGCGGACGGGAGGCGGGCGGCGCGTAGTGGGGCTACGCTGAGCACGCAAGTGTGCGTAGACTTGGGCACACTACGCGCTGCTCCACGTAGCCCCACTACGCCCACTACGCCCAGGCTTAGTCACGAGGTCCATGGCTGCCCGGAAAGGAACTCAACCCGTGTTGGAGCCTGGAATAATGGCCCAGCCTAATGCTGGTCGGGAGGACGTTGTGGGAGATGCCCCCTGTGAGATGGATGGGGAGCCTGCGGAGGTGACCCCGGAGTCCACAGAGGTGGATGTTGTTCCCGTGGGGGACTTGCCGACCCCTGCAGTGTGGCAGGTGGAAGGAGGGCATACCCGTGAGGAATTCTGTCGGGCACAGAGATAGTGCCCCATGCTTGAAGGTATGCGGCGACAGGACGAAGCCCAGGCGACGAACCAAGACACCGGCAATTATCATATTTACTGGGAGGATGGTCTCCTCTACAGTGAGCCTAAGGCTCCGGTGCATGGGTCATCAAGAACCTTAGTGGTCCCCCAATGCTACCGGGCCTTTCTGCTGGAATTGACGCATGAGTTACCACTAGCAGGACACCTGGGTCAGGACAAAACCTTTGATGGGTTGGTCCCACATTTTTACTGGCCCAGAATGCGAGTTGCCTCTGATACCTTTTGCAAGACCTGTAAGACTTGTCAGGCGAGTGGCAAGACTGGGACCAAGTTGAAGGTCCCTCTGGAACCGCTCCCAGTTGTCGGTACCCCTTTTGAGCGGGTAGGCATTGATATTGTCGGGCCGATGGACCCGCCGACTTCTTCGGGACTCCGGTTCATCTTGGTGTTAGTGGACCATGCCACCCGGTACCCGGAGGTGATTCCTCTGAGGACCATCACTGCACCTGCGGTGGCGCGGGCCTTGATGGGGATTTTTACCCGTGTGGGATTCCCCAAAGTCGTGGTGTCAGATAGGGGCACTAATTTCATGTCGGCCTACATGCAGGCCATGTGGAAGGAGTGTGGAGTGACCTACAGGTTCTCCACTCCTTATCACCCCCAGACTAACGGGCTCGTAGAGCGCTTTAACAAGACTCTGAAGGGGATGATCCGGAGTCTGCCGGAGGACTTATGATGGAAGTGGGACGTCCTCCTACCCTGTCTGCTATTTTCCTATCGAGAGGAGCCGCAGAAGGGGGTCGGTTTCAGCCCCTTTGAGCTGCTCTATGGCCACCAAGTTAGGGGGCCCCTCAGTCTTGTGAAGGAGGGGTGGGAGAAGACTTCTGCGAAGCTTCCCTGTGACGTGGTCAGCCATATGCTTGCATTTTGCATCCAGATGGCCAAGCTGTGGAAGGAAGCCTCAGACAATTTGGAGGCTAGTCAGGCCGTCATGAAGGAGTGGTATGACCGCAACGCTCAGACTGTGGAGTTGGATGTTGGACAGAAGGTGTGGGTCATGGAGCCCGGAGAGCTTAGTGCCCTCCAGGACCGGTGGACTGGGCCGTACAACATCATGGAGAAGAGAGGCCAAACCAGTTACATTGTTGACCTCAAGACCCCCCGACAACCCCATAGGGTGTTCCACATCAACCGCCTGAAGCCGCACCACGAGAGATAGGAGCTTGCTCTCCTCATGGTGATGGATGGGAGCAAAGAGGAAGAGAGTGAGCCCCTTCCGGACCTTCTGGCGACTCAAGAGAAGGATGGATCGGTGGAGGGAGTGGTCCTCTCCCCATCCTTGACCCCTGAGCAACAGAGGGACTGCCGCCAGGTCTTGGAGCAGTACGCCTCGTTGTTCTCCCTCACTCCTGGGATCACGCATCTGTGTACCCATGACGTGGACACAGGGGACAGCCCGCCCGTAAAAAACAAGTCTTACTGGCTGTCCGACAAGTTCAAGTTCAAGTCCAGCATCCAGGGTGAGGTGGCCAAGATGTTGGAGCTGGGGGTGATTGAGCCCTCCAGCAGCCCTTGGGCTAGTCCGGTGGTGTTGGTGCCAAAAGCGGCCCCACCGGGCACCATGCCAGAACTTCGGTTCTGTGTGGATTACCGTGGCTTGAACTCCGTGACCAAGACGGATGCACCCGCAGCAGCCAATCCCTGCGTGGCTCGCTGGGGGGGTGCAGCCACTCTGGTCAATAGCTGCGCGGCCCTCACGAGGGCGTGGCGGTTTACGCAGCTGGCGCTACCTCGGTCACGTGAGCGGGGCCGCGCCGGCTTCGTCGATCCGTGGACGACCTCCTCGCTACCGCAGCGGCCCTATACAGGCTCCGGGGCCGCGGCAGTGATGACGCGACGGCGGTCGCGGAGTGGCAAGGCCCCAGGCCGTGGCAGTGATTTGGGCCCACAGCGCTCATGGGCCCAACGCCTCGGACAGGGCAGCGCTTCAGAGGTACAGCGCTTAACCCGGGTAACGCTTCAGCGGCATAGCGCTTGAACAGGGGAGCGCTTAGGCAGCATAGTGCTTGTAAGGCCCCACAGTCACCAGGCACCACGGCAGGCAGGGGGCACAATTCCGGCAGTAGAGCGCTAGGTAGGCCCGGCGCTGGGTCACAGGCAGCTTCTTCTTCAGGGGCCCGGGTCTGGCAGCACAGCGCTTGGGGGGCACAGTGCATTACCTGCAATTCTGTAGGGCCCACAGGGACAGTCCTGGTCAGCACCGGTCTGAGGGGGGTTCCATGATGGGATATCGTTAACATAAATATCGTCAGAAATAAATATCGTCACTAAAATATCGCTTACATTAATATCGTCATCCTATACTTAAACAAGGATTCACACAAATATCGATTTTTTTTTATCGACAACCCTAATATCGTTCACACTAATATCGACAACATAAATATCGACTACTACATGATCGACTTTATTTTAAATAACATGACCTTAGACATATATATCGACTACACTAACATCGACGACCTATCTGCTTATAGAAATATACAAAAAATATCGTCTTTTTATTACCAACTCGATATGCACTATTCTTTTATTTTACACACTTTTTTTTAACTATTTAACTTTACAAAACTATTCACACATATAATTATTTAACGGTTTTCTAATTCAAAATAACGTTGTCGACCAATGATTTTGAAATTTCACTAATTGAACCAATCAAAAGCTACCATTAATTAACTCACTAATATAAAAACAATTATACACTTAACGTAATTTACCATTTTTGGGCCAAACTTGGAGAAAAACAGTTACCTTGCTGAGATAAGAAAATACAAACCTACGACTACAACTACAAAACGTCATACTACACTTGAAGTAAGCAAAATCCCATTGCTTTTTTCATTCGAACTTAGCATAAAGTAGATAAACTCCCTAAATTAAAAAGTGTTCTTCTTTAGAGTGAAAAAAGAACATGTTGAACTTATCAACAACAACCAGAAACTTACATGTAAAAACATTTATTAACTACCTTATCCATGTCTACTTAGATAGCTGACAAAAATTATTTAAACTTGCTAAGTAAATGTACAATTTACTTCATATATTAACAACTACTATCATCCAAATACTATAAGTAACACAATGATTAGAAGAAAAAAAATGAATGCTGCACTAGGTTGCTGTCCAGTAGCACAGGCGCAAAGGAGGATAGTTCAGTTAATCCATGAATGTATAGGCAGCATACGTGGCAACTGCTTCCAACAAAAAATCGTTTGCAGGGCCACTAAAAGTCTCAGCCATCCAATTAATTAAAGAAAAGGAACATACGTGTTCTTCAACCATCGGAGCCTCTAGCAGAATCAGAGGGCAACTGGAATGTTCCTCTAAATAGCTCATAGCCAAGAAGTCATAGGCAGCCGTTGATATGTCCCAATTACCCAGGATACCATGCGCCGCACCACAAGCCATAATCCGGACACCAGAACAGGCCAACTCGTGAGACACTAAGGGCCTCATCAGTCGATCGAAATCCGGCACCGGAGACACCGTGTTGGTCAAGCACAAATCCAGAGGCCATTCAAAGGGACAATCCAGGCAGTGAAATACAGGTTGCACGCAGGTGAAGTAGGAATACCTGAAGGATAATCCATATGCCAGGCTTAAAGTCGCCAATGGCAGAGTACCATAAAAGTCAAGCATCCTATCACGAAGAAGATGCAGACGTGACAGGTGCTCGTGTGGCACAGAAACAGCAGCCATTCCGTAGTATGAAAAGTAAAAGCAGCACACCTGCCACCAGCGCCAGAAGCAGCGGAACACCTCCAAAGATGCTCGAGAAAATCGAATGAAAAAATGCCGGAATCACACCAAAAATAGTTTGGAAAGAGGTCACGAGGCCTGAGCCTACAAGTTTAAAAAAATAAGCCAGGCCGGTCGTGGACGAGGCATTGAAAATAGTTAGGATCAAAGCTCCGAAATGTAGGGGGAGGTCAGTATTCAAAACCGCCTGTACCTCAGTGCGCGTATTAGCAACGTGAAGGACAAATGTTTCACGAGAGGAAGTCAATGACACCTCTTTTTGGAACAATACAGCTCTTATTCTGCTCAACTTGTTGAACTCTGCTTTCAAGGTTGGAATCGAAGGCCAGATGGAAACATCCAGCCGCCCGTGCGGGGGTGAAAAGAGAACATTATTGCAGGAGACAACCCTCTCCGATACAGTTACTATATATGGGATTCCCACTAACATCCCGCAGCAAGCTTCATTATTCAAAATTAAATAACTACTGTTTGCAAGCAGCGTCAAAGAAGGCGTAATCACAGGCACTGGGACACCTCGTAGGACGCAGGCCAAAATCGGGGCTTGTACATTGCATGCACTGTGTAATTGAATGTGCCTACATACCAAGGAATGATCTGGTGTCGTGGTACATTCCTCACCCTTCAGATAAACCTCAGTTCCGTCCCTAGTACATCTATACGTAAAGGGGAGGGACCAAACCTCATGTATGAAAGCGGTGCCCAGCTGTTCATATCTACCCAGAGCATAATGTTTCATACAAGACGTAAACTTAAGAAGTGCGAAAGGTAGAATTATCAACCCGTATATAAGCCACGTGACTGAATTGATTTCCGCCACAGAGAAAGGTAACGGTTCTAATTTTTCAATATGTAATAATGAATATTTAGCATCTTTCATGGACATAAATAGCTGCTTATCAGTAATGTTACAAGGAATGAATAACAATGTAGTGCTCAAATAGTCCCAAGGGACCCTCCCTGCCTTTAACGTCTGCAAAGTCCATGCAAACTGCATAACAGAACGCAACTGGTTTTGACCATTATATAACACAGACATATCATCATGCACAATATCAACAACTGACGAAACAATATTATCTAATGTATAAATTCTGGAAGAGAGAGTGCTAATGCTGTTATCTATAACGGCTAAAACCTTTTCCATGTTTGCTTGGTCAATAGCTCTCAATCTTGAAGCCGCCTCAATTGGCGAAAATGTCCACACTTCGTTGTAAATAGCATACGCCCACCTTTTGGTTCTGCCACCCACAGGACCTTTAACAAAAGAATTCAAATCTATTTTGTCATGTAACTTCGATAAATGAACTTTGACAGATGCTAAGGTGGAATGTCGCAGCCAGGATTGACATAACTTTCCCACAGAATATGTAGTTACAGTATGTGACGACTCAAACCGAGGGTCTACGCGTTCCAGAGGACTAAATACCCTTTTGATCAAAAATAAATTGTAAACTCAGGGAAAGTTCTGGATAGTAAACCATAATAAATTACTATTCTAACTCCAATCCAACATAAGTCAGGGAAAGTGCTGGATAGTAAACCATAATAAATTACTATTCTAACTCCAAACATAACATAACTCAGGGAAAGTGCTGGATAGTAAACCATAATAAATTACTAATCTAACTCCCATCCAACATAAGTCAGGGAAAGTTCTGGATAGTAAACCATAATAAATTACTATTCTAACTCCAATCCAACATAAGTCAGGGAAAGTGCTGGATAGTAAACCATAATAAATTACTATTCTAACTCCAAACATAACATAAGTCAGGGAAAGTGCTGGATAGTAAACCATAATAAATTACTATTCTAACTCCAATCCAACATAAGTCAGGGAAAGTGCTGGATAGTAAACCATAATAAATTACTATTCTAACTCCAATCCAACATAAGTCAGGGAAAGTGCTGGATAGTAAACCATAATAAATTACTATTCTAACTCCAATCCAACATAAGTCAGGGAAAGTGCTGGATAGTAAACCATAATAAATTACTATTCTAACTCCAATCCAACATAAGTCAGGGAAAGTGCTGGATAGTAAACCATAATAAATTACTATTCTAACTCCAATCCAACATAAGTCAGGGAAAGTGCTGGATAGTAAACCATAATAAATTACTATTCTAACTCCAAACATAACATAAGTCAGGGAAAGTGCTGGATAGTAAACCATAACATAAGTCAGGGAGAGTGCTGGATAGTAAACCATAATAAATGACTATTCTAACTCCAATCCAACATAAGTCATGGAAACTGCTGGATAGTAAACCATAATAAATTACTATTCTAACTCCAAACATAACATAACTCAGGGAAAGTGCTGGATAGTAAACCATAATAAATTACTATTCTAACTCCAATCCAACATAAGTCAGGGAAAGTGCTGGATAGTAAACCATAATAAATTACTATTCTAACTCCAATCCAACATAAGTCAGGGAAAGTGCTGGATAGTAAACCATAATAAATTACTATTCTAACTCCAATCCAACATAAGTCAGGGAAAGTGCTGGATAGTAAACCATAATAAATTACTATTCTAACTACAAACATAACATAACTCAGGGAAAGTGCTGGATAGTAAACTATAATAAATTACTATTCTAACTCCAATCCAACATAAGTCAGGAAATGTGCAGGTTAGTAAACAAAATAATTTTTCTATCTAAATTATTTTTTAGACCCTATTCCCCTATAATACCAAAATAACGCTTCTTCAATATTAATTTAATATTTTTTATTAATATTAAAAAATAAATTTCGTGTAAAAATTTTAATTTCGATGTTAAATTTTGATTTCATGATACATTTCTAATTTATTAATATTTTATGCAATTTTTAAAGATTACATTTTTAAATTACTACCCACCCTAATCCCCTATAATACCAAAAACCCGCTCCTAAAATTTTTATTTGAAATTTTTAAATTTAATTACAAATTTAAATTCGTAAACATTTAGAAATTTAAAATTACATTTTTAATTTCTTAATTATTTTCAAATTTGTTTATATTTTATAATAATTTACTATTCTAACTCGAATCCAACATAAGTCAGGAAATGTGCAGGTTAGTAAACAATATAAATTTTTCTATCTAAATTATTTTTTAGACCCTATTCCCCTATAATACCAAAATAACGCTTCTTCAATATTAATGTAATATTTTTTATTAATATTAAAATATAAATTTGGTGTAAAATTTTACATTTCGAGGTTAAAATTTGATTTCATTATAAATTTCTAATTTATTAATATTTTATACAATTTTTAAACACTATATTTTTAAATTACTACCCACCCTAATCCCCTATAATACCAAAAACCTGCTCCTAAAATTTATATTTGAAATTATAAAATTTAATTACAAATTTAATTTCGTGAAGAATTCGAAATTTCAATTTAAAATTTGGATTTCTTAAATATTTTCTAATTTGTTTATATTTTATAAATTTTTTAAAAACCAAATTTTAAATTACTACCCACCCTTATCCCCTATAATACCAATAACCCGCTACTAAAATTTTAACAATTCTTTTGTAGAAAATATTTTTTAACACATATTATTACTAGTAGGAGTTTTGTAAGTTTTTTAAAAACATAATACATATTTTTTTATAAATTTTATAACAACTTATATTTTTCTGTCGATATTATATGAAACGACATTTTGTTCAACGATATTCTGTTCATCGATATTTTTTTATGACGATATTTTTGTCATTCTCACGAAAAGATATTTTTTAAAAAGATATTTTCTATAACGATATTTTTCACAGTCGATATTCTTACCACTATATTAATGCTAGTCGATATTTTCCCGTCGATATTCTATCTTTATACCCTGAGGGGGAAGGCAGATGGTAGGCTCCCCTGGCAGGCTTATTGGGGGGAGAAAGGGTGTTGAGTTGGCAGGTATCAGAGGCAGAGTGGGTCCCTGCAGCACACTGGAGATGATCCCCTGGGTTGCCCCTTCACCAGGCAAGATCAGCAGGCAGGCAGAGTTCCTCATCTAACTTGGGTGCAGCAGGGCCTAGACTCAGTCAGTCCCAGTAGTGTAGGTTTCTCCCCTAGGCCCAACCACCTATGCTCCGGCAGAGGTTCCCCCAGGTCCAGTGGTGCCCCAACTGACTAGTCAGGTTTCCCTCCTTTCCTCTTATACCCCCAGGTCAGGTGACCCTCCTGCAAAGGCGGCAAAGCAAAATCCCTCCCAGGGCTGGAAGGTTCCAGGAGCTTCCACATAATAGTCTATGGGACAAGAAGGCGGGATGGGAAAAGATACTGTATCAGAATGTCCCAGATTGCTCCTAACCACTGGTATGTGTATGCAATGGCAACTCCGCAGTAGCAGGGGCCTGTGGCAGCCATGTTGTTAGGAGAGAGCACCTGCACCTCAGCACTGTTTAGCAGTGGCAAGGTGCCCAGAGACCTAGGGCCAACAAAAAGATGCTGGCAAAAATGAGGCAGCAAGGGCAGAAAAAAACGGGGTAGACCACCCTAGGGCTGACAGGTCTAACAGACTGTCTGAAAAGTTTCAGCACTCCGTACATTATCTCCTTGTGTTTGCATTGTAGCACAATGAGCAGGCACTGCTCACCAGGGATGATGGCAGAGGGAGAAGAGTGGAGAATGGATAAGATTTTGGTTTTGTTCATACATTTCCAATGACAAATATTTTGTTTGTACAAGCTAGGACTGTACTATCTTACCCACACATCATTTGTAGTTGAGCATATGTTAGGTGTGCATGTAGTCATTTGTGCATTGAAAACAAGGGAGGAGTTTTGAGAAATGCTTGATGCTGACCCAGATCACACAAAGATGAACTTGGGAGGTTGTTAAGGCTAGTGGATTGCCCTGTGCTGCATGTGGTCAGCCAAGTGGACTGTCCCCAGAAGTGTTAGGGGCCCATCTGCTGTGCATGAGTTACAGGAGCCTGTGTTACACCCATGCAGTAACTTGACAGACAAGGGAGGAGGTGGGTATTGAAATGTGCAGCATAGCTGCCCAAATTGTTAGAGAGGTTAATGTTGGAGGGCCTGAGCTAGCTAAACAAGGGTAGAGGTGAGAGTGAATAGTATTGTCATTTTGTACATGGAGGGAAGACTCAGACGTAATAGGGGCAAAACAAGTAATACTTTTTATAAGAGTGAAAGGAAGGAATTTTGGTCAAAGGTGTAGATATCAGAGTGTAGGACCTTGAAAAACTGGTTAATTCATGGATGAGGCATGCTAGGAATAGGTAGATGTGATAGAGGTAGAACCAGCTAGACAAGGTTAGAGTCTGGCAGAAGATGAGAGCTGAAGTCCGTGGCCCTATGGTGAAAGATGATTGTGATAAAGGCAGATTCATTGAGAGATGTAGTTGTTAATATGCAGAGGTTAATATGATATGTTAAAAAAAATTGTAGAGCGCAGCGTATACCCGGGGGTGTCTTGGCGCTAGTTAGAGTGCTGAACAGAAGCAAAAGAAAAAGGCTACTGGTTAAAGAGCTAGGTTTTTAGGGTCTTTTAGAATTTTAGAAGGGAGGGAGCTGATCAAATGTGAAAAGGGAGGATATTCCACTGTTTGGTTGCTTCTGCCAGGAAGCTGCTTCCTTCTCATTTGGATTGTTTGTACCTAAAGGTGTTTATTTTGAAAGATCCCATTGAGCTTAGATTTTTTGTGGGAACGATCATACCAAGAAAAGGCTTTCCTCAGAAAAAAATGGTCCCGATTCGTGGAGGGCCTTGTAAGTAAGGCAAAGAGATTTGAATTTGATCCTATTTTTTACATTCAGCCTTTCTGATCTTTTACGGCATGCGTGACAGATTGATGCTTAGGCAGTCCCAGCAGTAGTCTTGCTGCTGAATTCAGTAGAACTCTAAGTTTGTTGATATATTAAGCC
Organism: Triturus cristatus; assembly: GCF_964204655.1. NCBI lineage: Eukaryota > Metazoa > Chordata > Amphibia > Caudata > Salamandridae > Triturus > Triturus cristatus. The sequence goes on from NC_140591.1 coordinate 637,918,059, forward strand.
TGCAGGCATCTGTATAAGCCATTGCAATAATCAAACTTGGAAAGTATTAAAGTGAAAATTAATGTCTTCCTGGAACTGATGGAGAGAAAGTTTAATATTTTCTTAAGGATTCTAAGGGTGTTATAGGGGAATGAGATAACTGCAGTAATTTGCTTGCCAATATTTAATTTATCATCCAGGATAACCCAAGACTCTTAGCTTTAGTTGTGGGGGAAGGTAGCACTCCCATTTCTGCCACCCAGCAGGGTGCAGACCAGAAGTTGGGGTTGTTTCTGAACAAGATCACCTCAGTCTTCTCTGAGTTCAGCTGAAGGCAGTACATGCTCACCCAGATGCTGATTTGTCTCATGCAGTTCTGGATTCTATGGCTAGTGTTGTAAAGTTGTTAGAGGCAGACAGCACGATCTGCATGTCATCCGCGTAGGATGTGAGCGAGAAGCCAAAAGACTGATAAAGAGGGGCAAGTTCCGCTACATAAATATGGAAAAGAGTAGGGCTGAGTGATGATCCCTGCGGTACTCTACAGGGCAGAGAGAAGGGTTTAGACGATACATTTTCTAATTTGACCTCACTTTCCCTATCAGTAAGGAAGGATGTAAGTAATTTTAAGGCTACAATTTTTATACCAATGGCTTCCAAATGGTGGACCAAGATGGAATGATCCACCGTATCGAAGGCCGCCGAAAGATCTAACAAGATCAATGCGGGCTATCCACCTCTGTCCAAAATGATAGCGGTATGGAGCATGGAACTGAGATGTTGATGTAAGAGAGACACAGTGAGACATGGTTAAAGTTTTTCGGGAAAACAAAGTGGAAATGTGGATGTAAAGGGGATACACCGGTTGTGTACGTTAGGATGCTGGATTGGGAGAAGCGAGGTGTTGGCCAGCAGATGGATGGTATGTTTGAATATGTGGATGCACTAGTTTGTCAACTGAGTATTAGTAGGCCTTAAGCAGAGTAGAGTGGGTGAATAGTGAGAGGCTAATGAATAAGGCCAGATTCATTGAACAATGTAAGTGTCAGGGTGACAGATGTGGTGAGGTGTTAAGAGTGATTGTAAGAGGTGGATATAATGGTGCACCTTGACAAAAATGTGTGTCCCAAAGCCATTGTACATTGTGTATATAGCATGCATGGGAGAGGTGTTGTGGAATGGCTGCTAGGAGACCACTAGAATATTCAATACCTATTGGCATCACGGGACACGTTGCCTCCACCCTGCATGCCTTGGCTGAGTTGAATGTGGGCATGACTGATAGTTTTAGCTTTGTAAGTTGATGTTGTCACTGATTGCTCAGTCTTCCACTTGGACACCGCCCTGGGATGGAGGTATTGAGGGTTCATGTTTTCTTTCCTGATGCAGATCCATTGAGTGGTACAAAAGGGGGTGGTGATGGACGGAGCATCAGCACCAATCAAACACTCTCACCCAGTCAACAGATCTGGGTTTGATCCATCACCGTTCTTTAGCCCGCTCTGCCACCCCAGTTCAGACATGGCCATATGCAAATCAGTCTGACCCTGTGCCTCATGGGAACAGTCCAGCCCGAACTGCCAAGCCATGCCTTCCCTGGACCGGAAACAAGCCTCCTAGGACCGGTTTCTGGCATTTCAGCCGTCTTCAGCCAGGCTTGCTTGGATCCAGTGGCAAAGTGAGCAAGGGACTCACGTCTGAGCATACCCTGCCAACTTATGGCGAACAAAGCGATACAAAAGGGGGTGGTGATGGACGGAGCATCAGAACCAATGAAACACTCTCACCCAGTCAACAGATCTGGGTTTGATCCATCACCGTTCTTTAGCCCACTCTGCCACCCCAGTTCAGACATGGCCATATGCAAATCAGTCTGACCCTGTGCCTCATGGGAACAGTCCAGCCCGAACTGCCAAGCCATGCCTTCCCTGGACCGGAAACAAGCCTCCTAGGACCAGTTTCTGGCATTTCAGCCATCTTCAGCCAGGCTTGCTTGGATCCAGTGGCAAAGTGAGCAAGGGACTCACGTCTGAGCATACCCTGCCAACTTATGGCGAACAAAGCGGTACAAAAGGGGGTGGTGATGGACGGAGCATCAGAACCAATCAAACACTCTCACCCAGTCAACAGATCTGGGTTTGATCCATCACCGTTCTTTAGCCCACTCTGCCACCCCAGTTCAGACGTGGCCATATGCAAATCAGTCTGACCCTGTGCCTCATGGGAACAGTCCAGCCCGAACTGCCAAGCCATGCCTTCCCTGGACCGGAAACAAGCCTCCTAGGACCGGTTTCTGGCATTTCAGCCGTCTTCAGCCAGGCTTGCTTGGATCCAGTGGCAAAGTGAGCAAGGGACTCACGTCTGAGCATACCCTGCCAACTTATGGCGAACAAAGCGGTACAAAAGGGGGTGGTGATGGACGGAGCATCAGAACCAATCAAACACTCTCACCCAGTCAACAGATCTGGGTTTGATCCATCACCGTTCTTTAGCCCACTCTGCCACCCCAGTTCAGACATGGCCATATGCAAATCAGTCTGACCCTGTGCCTCATGGGAACAGTCCAGCCCGAACTGCCATGCCATGCCTTCCCTGGACCGGAAACAAGCCTCCTAGGACCGGTTTCTGGCATTTCAGCCGTCTTCAGCCAGGCTTGCTTGGATCCAGTGGCAAAGTGAGCAAGGGACTCACGTCTGAGCATACCCTGCCAACTTATGGCGAACAAAGAGGTACAAAAGGGGGTGGTGATGGACATTGAGTAGCAGATCATCGATTAGGGCCCATAGCCCCTAAAGGAAATACTCAAGGATGTGTGTTGCTGGCCCACCTTGGGTCAGGATTCTCCTGAAACCCCTCCCCACACTTCCCAGGACATTACACACACATGTGTACTCATGGCATTATAACTTTGAAAATCAGAGGTATGGCGATGACAAGGAAGAGACATGCATTGTGGTGATATATCAGGATGCGCAGGCAAAACACATTGCACTGTTACAAGAGTCCCATGTGACACGGAAACAGGAGACTCAGTTCCAGAAGTTCTTGCATAATCATTCTTTTTGCATCCTCTACTCTTGTTCGGCAAGGGGAGCCCTTGTGTGGGTCTGTACAGGGGTCTCATTTTGCCCATTGGATACTGCTATGGAGCCTGAGGGCAATATGTATTTGTAGAGGGGCTCCTTGATGTTTGCCAATATTATTGAACAGTGTTTATGTGCCGAATATGGCCAAACAAAATTTCATAATACACATACCTTACTAGGAGGAATTGCTAGTTGGGCAAGGGGCCGAGAGGAACTCTATGAGGGAGTACACCCTCCCGTAGGTAAACACTAGATCACTATAAGTACTCCCGTAGTAGACCAGTCAGCAATTATTATCTATTGCTAACTACAACGGACCAGAAGGATGGTATGCCCTATCTGAAGTATATAACACCACCTAAGTGTGGGGAAGGAAGCAAGTCCTTTTGTTATTATATTCCCTCACACACCCTAGTGGTGTCATGCTTCATCATCGGGACACCCCGACGCCTAAAAGTCAGGGTGGGCTCAACCAATATTTCACGGAGCATTTACTGAGATGATATTTGGCCAGGGGGTTAAAGATTAAAAATCGGTGTCAGACCCCAGTATCCCTTTATTCTTGGGTCTGGCACTGATAGTAAAAACAAAAGAAGTGGGTATCCAGGGAAATTATGGTCCTAGGACCCTATTGCCAACATGTTTCTGTCCTTATTGCCCCATGAAGGGTGCACGGACATTCTTCAGGCCGTATACCCCCTGGAAAGTTTAAGAAAGTACAAGGGAAGTTCCCTATACTATTGTGCAGTAAGGGCAGATAGCTGCTCCTTAATTCTATTGTTCTGTTGATAAATTCACTCCATCCCAGTTAAGGAGAGAAAAAACCTCATGTGGGACCTCTATGCGTAGGGTAGCCCTGTAGTCACACTGCCACCAAGGGTCCTGCCCCGTATAGACACCTAGGTGCCAATTACGATCCGGTAAAAACCGGGTACGAACCGTCGGACGGAGCATATTCTCCGTCCGACGCGTACCTGGTCGTAAAAAAATACAAACATGGAATTACGATTCGCACGGGAACACCATTTCCGTACGATTCGTAAAAAACCCCCACCGAACAAAATAATCCTACAAATGCGATCTGGGAAAGCGCCGACCTGACGTCGGGACGCTCGCAGCCCGCCATTCACGAACCAGGAATTACGATTCGCACCGACTTCATCCCGCACGGTGAATATTTTCCGGCAGCCAAAAACTGCCGGGAAATCAGGACGACGCGAACAAGGACCACCAGTACGCGACGGACAGACAGGACGACGCGAACAAGGAGGACCAGTACGCGACGGACACACAGGACGACGCGAACAAGGAGGACCAGTACGCGACGGACACACAGGACGACGCGAACAAGGAGGACCAGTACGCGACGGACACACTGGACGACGCGAACAAGGAGGACCCATACGCGACGGACAGACATGGACCCAAACCTACGTGTCATCCCGGCCCTCATAGCACTCGACCTCCTCTACAGGTTCCGACGCAGACTCCGCAGAAGGTCAGAAAAACTAAGGGAGGGGGGGAAAGGGGGGGGGCAGGACCAGGGGCAGGCCACAAAACCACCACCAAAGTCACACAGCACACATGCCCTGGACATACCTGAGCCCCATGCCCTGGTCACTACGAGGGGGTGGGGGCGTGTCCAGCAAAGCCAGCGTCCGACACAACGGAAGTGCCTGATGACGCGAACCGGCAACACAACTATACAGGTACGTCCCGTACCCACGCCTTAAGAGCGTGGGTACGAGTAGTACCACGCCCACACCTACGTCACCCCAACAATGGCGGGACGGCTGTACCCACGTGGCAAAGGCCTGGGTACGGCCCGCACAAGCATCACATAGCGTGGGGACGGATATGTACGGACCCTACCCCCACGCCCGTATGCATGGAGCGTACCCCCAACCCCAACAGTGTAAGTACGACCCGTACCCTCACCCGCGTATGCATGGAGCGTACCCCCCACCCCAACAGTGTAAGTACGACCCGTACCCTCACCCGCGTATGCATGGAGCGTACCCCCCACCCCAACAGTGTAAGTACGACCCGTACCCTCACCCGCGTATGCATGGAGCGTACCCCCCACCCCAACAGTGTAAGTACGTACCGTACCACCACCCCAACAGTGTAAGTACGACCCGTACCCCACCCGCGTATGCATGGAGCATACCCCAAGCCCAACAGTGTATGTACGTACCGTACCACCACCCCAACAGTGTAAGTACGACCCGTACCCCACCCACGTACGTATGGAGCGTACTCCCACCCCAACAGTGTAAGTACGACCCATACCCTCACCTGCGTATGCATGGAGCGTACCCCCCACCCCAACAGTGTAAGTACGACCCGTACCCTCACCCGCGTATGCATGGAGCGTACCCCCACCCCAACAGTGTAAGTACGTACCGTACCACCACCCCAACAGTGTAAGTACGACCCGTACCCCACCCGCGTACGTATGGAGCGTACCCCCCACCCCAACAGTGTAAGTACGACCCGTACCCTCACCCGCGTATGCATGGAGCGTACCCCCACCCCAACAGTGTAAGTACGACCCCTACCCCCACCCCGTATGCATGGAGCGTACACCCACCCCAACAGTGCAAGTACGACACGTACCCCCACCTCGAATGCATGGAGCGTACCCACATCTGTGCATGTCATGAGTAGGGGTGGGCGGAATTTGCGGAATTGCGTCACGCAAATCTCCGCGAAACGGTAAAAAATCTCCGCGAACACGCAGAAATTCCGCGAACACGCGGAATTGCATGTTCGCGATGCTTTTTTCCTGTTCGCAATAGCTGTTTGCGTGCTCGAGGAGAAATATCTTGTGAACATGCATTTTGAGAACGCGAACAAGCAAAAATTTCGCGAAATCGCGGAAAGCAGACTTTTTGAGTAATTTCGCGTTCTCCGCGGAACGCGAAATTCCGCAAATTCCGCAAATTCCGCGAGCGGAACGGAATTTGCCGCCCAGGCCTAGTCATGAGCGTACACATTGTGCAATTGGAGAGGTGGGTGCAGAGTCCTCCCAGCAGTGCCCTGAGACAGGAGGGGTGTGTGCAGAGTCCTCCCAGCAGTGCCCTGAGACAGGAGGGGTGGGGGCCTATCACTCCCAGCAGTGCCCAGAGACAGGAGGGGTGTGTGCAGAGTCCTCCCAGCAGTGCCCTGAGACAGGAGGGGTGGGGGCCTATCACTCCCAGCAGTGCCCAGACACAGGAGGGGTGTGTGCAGAGTCCTCCCAGCAGTGCCCTGAGACAGGAGGGGTGGGGGCCTATCACTCCCAGCAGTGCCCTGAGACAGGAGGGGTGTGTGCAGAGTCCTCCCAGCAGTGCCCTGAGACAGGAGGGGTGTGTGCAGAGTCCTCCCAGCAGTGCCCTGAGACAGGAGGGGTGTGTGCAGAGTCCTCCCAGCAGTGCCCTGAGACAGGAGGGGTGGGTGCAGAGTCCTCCCAGCAGTGCCCAGACACAGGAGGGGTGGGGGCCTATCACTCCCAGCAGTGCCCTGAGACAGGAGGGGTGTGTGCAGAGTCCTCCCAGCAGTGCCCTGAGACAGGAGGGGTGTGTGCAGAGTCCTCCCAGCAGTGCCCTGAGACAGGAGGGGTGGGTGCAGAGTCCTCCCAGCAGTGCCCAGACACAGGAGGGGTGGGTGCCTAACACTCACAGCAGTGCCCTGAGACAGGAGGGGTGGGGGCCTATCACTCCCAGCAGTGCCCTGAGACAGGAGGGGTGTGTGCAGAGTCCTCCCAGCAGTGCCCTGAGACAGGAGGGGTGGGGGCCTATCACTCCCAGCAGTGCCCAGAGACAGGAGGGGTGTGTGCAGAGTCCTCCCAGCAGTGCCCTGAGACAGGAGGGGTGTGTGCAGAGTCCTCCAAGCAGTGCCCTGAGACAGAAGGGGTGTGTGCAGAGTCCTCCCAGCAGTGCCCTGAGACACGAGGGGTGTGTGCAGAGTCCTCCCAGCAGTGCCTTGAGACAGGAGGGGTGTGTGCAGAGTCCTCCCAGCAGTGCCCAGAGACAGGAGGGGTGTGTGCAGAGTCCTCCCAGCAGTGCCCTGAGACAGGAGGGGTGTGTGCAGAGTCCTCCCAGCAGTGCCCTGAGACAGGAGGGGTGGGGGCCTATCACTCCCAGCAGTGCCCATGGAACACAAAGGGTGGAGTAGTCACATATACCATGCCCACAAATGTCAGTCAGGTGTACAAAGACCCTGCAGTACATGTACCACATGTGTGCGAGGCTGGGAGTATACGCATGCATAGCGCAGAAAAGAAAACATGTACACATGAAGTCATGTCAATAGGCCACATACACAAGTACAATGACTACCAAGGATGCCACAAATGATGCAGGTGGAGACATCGCTCAGCATGCATGTGCAAAGGTGAAGGACTAGGTCACACACCCAGCTAATGGACACACAGCTCTGTGCTAAAGTCAGGGGACACCCTGCAGGGAAGAAGTCAGGGTACACAGAGGAAGGAATACACCTTGGGACAATTGCAACATGCAGCAACTGCATACATGAATGGAGAAAGGTAGCTAACACCGTGTGAGGCACACAGATTCCAGGGTCCCCCCTATGAGCAGCACACTACTACATTTCCCACACACCCAACACATGACCAACACCCACAACCATGTAGCAGCCCCACCAACAGCAATGCCAGCAATGCAGGAGTGTTCCAAGGGAAAAAAATAAATAGCTTTATTCAGCATGAGCAAAAAACTAGTATGACGTAAGTCAAATATTAACAAAGCCCATAGGGCAGTCCAGGAGTCCCAGCTGGATGGGGGACACAGTGGGATGCGTGTCCCCTAGCTTGCCTGCACAGTTACAATCCGTTGTCTTCCACAGGGGTGAGGGCATCATGTGGGGGTGAGGAAACAGGCACCGCAGGGACAGGAGGGTGAAGGGTAGGCGTCGTGGGGGCAGGGATGGAGGACTCCACCACAGGGGGTGGGGCAGGGCCAAAGGCGGAGGCCAGGATGTCACTGCACACCTTTGCAAGGTCCTCCAGGGACTCCCCTGCACCCGAAGGAACCACAGGACCCAAGGAGGGGGGGGGGGGTCAGAGGGATGGGTCGCAGCGCCACTGGGGGAGGATGTGGACAGGGGGGGGACTCAAGCACCCTGACCGGGGACCTCCTTGACCGCTTGCGGGGTGGTGTCAATGTGGGGCTCAGGGACAGAGCGGCCATGAAGGAGTCCTTGGGGGAGATGTGGCCAGGAGAGCTGAGGGGAGGGGATTTGGAGGGAGTGGATTGGGTGGAATGCGGACTCCCACTCTGGCTGCGTGTCACACGTTTGCCCCCCGACCCAGTGGGTGTGCCTACTGCACCCTGTGTGTGCGTGTCAGGAGGTGTGCGGCGGACCTTCCCTGCTGGTGTGGTGCCTGTGTCTGTTGTGGTGGCTGCAAGCTTACGTCTGTGTGTATGTGGGAAAGGCATGGGAGTGGGAATTGTGGAAGGAGCAGGGGTAGGGGGTGGGACGTAGCGCTGCAGGAGACCCACTGCTGCAGTCAGTGTGGAGTCTATGGACCTCAGCAAGTTGCGTTGGTCAGCCTGCGAAGAATGAATGCCCTCCAAGTATGCCTCCATGTTGTTGAGGACCTGGCTGTGGCCATGGAGGACATTAAGGATCGCAGTCTGACCAATCTGCAACTGCCGCTGGATGTCCACAGACTCAGCATTGGCGGCAGCAGTGGAGACAGGGGAAGGGGGTGCGGTGCCTGGCAGGAAGGAGACATGTGGGGACCGGGCGCGCTGGGAAGGGACACGAGCACGTGGGAGGCGGCTGATGCCAATGGAGGGGGCGGTGCCTGATGTAGGGCTGCTGTCAGATGGTGTTGCAGCCACCGCCCACTCGGAGTGATCCTCCTCGGACCCGTCAGCTTCATACTCTGTAGTGCCAGTCGACAGGTCCCCGGGTTCACTCTCCACCGCCTCTGTCCCACTCGAAGTGCCAGCCCCGATGTCACCGCTGGCACTGGTGCTCGGTCCCTCCGCGCCGTCTGTGTCCATGTCTCCCTCCGTGTCCCCCGACGATGCTGTGGGCAGGGTGAAGAGACAGAAATTAATCATACACCTGTATACATATGTCACATGAGTCAAATCTACTTAGGTCACAGTGCATAGCCTGAAACAAAGGAAGAGTTACAACTACAAAACAAGGTACATATGTAGGCCCTGCAAGACACAGTTGTGTGACCCACCATGCCATGGAAAAACTATGGAGAGCATGACACAATAGCAAATGGGATGACATGGAATTTTGACTGAGGAGCATGGCCCTGGGGACAATCCAGCACTGCATCTACACCACACAGCGTGGCAGGCTATAGGGATGAGCAGGGACCATAGGCAGGAACTAGAGGCACATGCAGCATAGGTAATACTGAAAACATGCCCACCATGACTGGCACAATGCACCTTGAGTGTATGTCCAGACAAACATCACACACTGGCCAGTCCTAGCAAGGAGATGACAGGTCTTGACATGTAGGCCATGCCCGCACCACCCACCCCCTACATGAGACAAATCTGTGGAGACACAGGAAGCACTTCTCATAGTCAGGGTGAAATACACATGGGATGCAAAACTTCAATATTGCACACAAACTACCCAAGGTGCGGCTGTCCAAATTATCATGTACAAATGTGCATCATCAGATGATTGCAACAAGACACAAAGGCAATGGCCACCGTGAGTATGTAATAGGAAAATCAGGTCAGGCTGTACAGTGGACACTTGCAATACATCTCACGTCAATATACATGGTGCCAGGGGACAATGGCACAGAGCACAACCTATGCTGTAGACACAGAGATTGTCGACATGCTCGGCTTACACACATGATACCTAGGAAAAGATGCCCCTGGGGACAGTAGTGGCCACACAACTCCATGCACCTGAATGGAAATGACTGCAACACACGCTAACATCCCTGCACTATGCGTAACGCACAATCATGCACATCATGTCACAGGCCACCACATGGGACATGCCTGCTGGAAGGCCTTGCACTCGAGAGATTAACTCCCATGTCTGGAATCAGCATTAGTGCCAACTGACATGGAACCCACAAGTCCAGAACTGGACTGGGCACAGGCAAGGTCACTAAACCTGTTACACACCACCCCCACACATGATGCTGCAGGCATTGGACACTTGGAGAATGTGTCAGGCTACATAACTTTGTGATGGAGTGACTACACAGAGACCAGGGAACACATTGCAAGGAGGGGAAGGCAGGCAGGAGAGCACTGCAATACTGTGGGGAATAGGATCTGCACAGCACCATAAACCCTGGAAGTGTATCCATGGAACATTGCACTTACAAATGCTGGTGAAACACAACAAACACACACATGTACCTACCCCCTTCCGGCTGCTGCATCTCGTGTAGACGCCTGTCCAAGTCAGGAAAGACCACCGCCAGCACACGTTTCTGGATGTGGGAGAGACGGCAGCGCCCGCGGTTCTTGTGGCTCTCAGGTGAGTCCCCCAGCAGGACCCGTGCGATCCTCCGCGTCCAGCACCGGATATCCTGCCAGCGTTTCCTCACCTGGGTCAGGCGCCGCTTCCAACCTTCCGCCCTCCTCACGGCCCTGACGGCGTCCAGCCATATCTGCTCCTTGGCAGAGGCGTCTACCTGTGAGGATGGACAAGTGACACTACATCAATACACCTGGCACATGTCACAGGGACACTGCTTAGAACACATTCGCTGTTTACAACAAGGCCTAGTATGCATCCAACCCATTGCACCTTTGTCATAGGGACATGATCCTCTGGGGAAGGGCAAAAGCAGTACGTGCCATTGAAAGTACACAGGTGGAATGAGGGCAACGTCACCATCAATGATCCAGGCTCACACTGTGCATCACACCCACCCCTCCTGGGAGGACTCTGCACACACCCCTCCTGTCTCAGGGCACTGCTGGGAGTTATAGGCCCCCACCCCTCCTGTCTCAGGGCACTGCTGGGAGTGATAGGCCACCACCCCTCCTGTCTCAGGGCACTGCTGGGAGTGATAGGCCCCCACCCCTCCTGTCTCAGGGCACTGCTGGGAGTGATAGGCCCCCACCCCTCCTGTCTCAGGGCACTGCTGGGAGTGATAGGCCCCACCCCTCCTGTCTCAGGGCACTGCTGGGAGGTCTCTGCACCCACACCTCCTGTCTCAGGGCACTGCTGGGAGGTCTCTGCACCCACCCCTCCTGTCTCAGGGCACTGCTGGGAGGACTCTGCACACACCCCTCCTGTCTCAGGGCACTGCTGGGAGTGATAGGCCCCACCCCTCCTGTCTCAGGGCACTGCTGGGAGTGATAGGGCCCCACCCCTCCTGTCTCAGGGCACTGCTGGGAGACATCAGGCATTCCCCCCCTTGGGACCCCCCCTACAGTACATAGCATGTGTGTCACACCTGGACACAATGGCAGAAGTCACAGTCACAAAAAAGGGACACAGTCTGTGGCAGTGGACACTGCACTCACCTGATAACCTGGTCGCCCATACAGCATGGGGTACCGTGGGAGGATCACATCCACCAAAGCCATGTTCTCCTCCAGGGTGAATGGCTGTGACCTCTCCACAGCCCTTGACATGGTTCCAGGTAATCAATAGCAGCAGCTGGGTCGTGGAATACAGAGATGTGCAGGCAAGTGCTCCCTCATGGGACCTGGCTGCCTTATATCTGCCTTGCTGGCCCATCTCATGCACAGGAGTAGAGAGTGATTGGGCACTCACATTTGCATCCTATGTTTCCTCCAATCCCTTCAAACCTAGCAGTCTGTGGGTTCTCTATCGGTTTCATTTTCCTGCATGATGTCAGCCCCACAATCACATTGCAACAAAGTAGAAGAATTCCAACTGACTTCTGCTGTGCACCTTCCAGAACAAATTCGAAATTTGAACTTGGTCTCCATGACAACCAGCATGCATGTAGGCCTTAATACTTGTCCCTCATGTGTCCCCTATGTAATTTGGAGCGTCACACACAGGTACGGTGCGTTTCGGGGCCCTAGGGCACCCCAAATGCATTGCAACTGCCCGTACACGCGTGCCTACGTTCACAATCACTATGGGTCTCCTCGCGTATGCGTACTCGTAGTGGTACGGGCCGTACACACGTATGTACGCTCACTATCACTATGGGTCTCCTCGCGTATGCGTACACGTAGTGATAGTGAGCGTACATGCGTGTGTACGGCCCGTACCACTACGAGTACCCATACGTGAGGAGACCCATAGTGATAGTGAGCGTACATGCGTCTGTACGGCCCGTACCACTACGAGAGTACGCATACGCGAGGAGACCCATAGTGATAGTGAGCGTACATGCGTGTGTACGGCCCGTACCACTACGAGTATGCATACGCGAGGAGACCCATAGTGATAGTGAGCGTACATGCGTGTGTACGGCCCGTACCACTACGAGTACGCATACGCGAGGAGACCCATAGTGATAGTGAGCGTACATGCGTGTGTACGGCCCGTACCACTACGAGTACGCATACGCGAGGAGACCCATAGTGATAGTGAGCGTACATGCGTGTGTACGGCCCGTCCACTATGGGTGTTCTTGCGTATGCGTACTCGTAGTGGTACGGACCGTACAAATGCCTGTACGCTCGCCATCACGATGGGTACACATACGGCAGCACTCCCATAGTGATTTGGGAACGTACACAGGCCCTCTTAGCAGCAGTACTGCAGTTTTCACACATCACAGTGGTGATAGGCGGCACACAGGTAGGAATAGGGCGGACATACTTGTCCATTGATGGACATACTTGTCCATGGATGGACATACTTGTCCAGGAATGGACATCAAGGCATCGTCTGTGCATTACTACATGTGTGGGGCACAGGTGTGACAGGCTGTGATGTGGAACATTACTCCTGAGTGGAGAAGGCACCACATGTATGATGAGATGTGTACAGGTGTACTGTGTGAGGGTGCAATGTGTGCCAGGCATGCCCTTGACTCCTTTGACATGTGTGCATGTCGTACTGCACACTTGGGGTGAGCGTCACTGGCATGGCACGGACACCAACACATGGAAGTGTCCCCTGATGCCCGGTACAGGGGTTACCACACCTGCCTTGACATTACCCACGGTGCACAATGTGACTATGTCATGTATGTGTGGGGGCTTCCCATCAGGTTGATGTTGGTGCACCCTCAAAAGCTGCAGCTGTTGCAGCAACCAACATGTGTCTGTGTGTAGATGGACATCGCACACTGTTCTGCACACCATGCCACATGTGGTATCGGATGTGAGGTGCACATGTATGCATGGGACACGGAGTAGCGTGACATGGACATGTCTGCATCCTCACAATGATTGTGTGGTGAGTCATGACATGTGCACCGGCATGGCAAGGTGTGTGGGCTGTCCTAGTGTAATGTCATGTGACCTGTGTCTCTAGTGTTCCGCTACCAGTCTCTGCAATCGGCATCCTACTTCTGCAGATGTGTGGGCGTATGTCACTCCTGTCTTGCGTCTGGCTGTTCACTTGCACTGGGACACAGCTATTCCCATGCCATGGCATGTGGAGGTTCAGAATCTCCGTGTGTAGCTGGGTCTTGGTAGGAGTGTCACCTGGCAGCCATACGTGTCCTGGGCATGTAGCACATACCTGACTCCCTATGTAGCATATGTGTATTGACAGATTTACATGTGCTCAGTACATATGACTTGTTGTCGTAGTGCACTCACTCTTCCTGGTCACTTCCTAATTACTGCAGAGCGCCGCCTCTCACCCGACCAATTCCGGACTTGGCTGCCATGCGGGAGAATGACAGCATCCATTGCTACCACTTCCCCCAACCGTTGATTCTGGAGTTGACGGCGAGACTGGCACCACACCTGCAACCGCAGCACAGGTATCCTACGGCACTGACACCCCAGCTGAAGGTAATGGCTGCCCTACATTTTCTTGCCACGGGTACCTTTCAATATACCATAGCTCATGTTGGTGGCATGTCCCAGAGCATGTTCTGCCGTGTGCTGCATGATTTCTTAGAGGCCATGTTGATTCACCTGGATGACTTCATCAAGTTCCCAACCCCTGAACAGTTGACTGCGGTCAAGCGTGGATTCTATGCCCTGGGAGGGATGCCCCATGTCATTGGGTCCATAGATGGGACACATGTAGCTTTGGTACCACCACACGCACAGGAGGTAGCGTACCGCAATCAGAAGCACTACCACTCCATCAATGCCCTTGTGGTGTGTCAGTCCAACATGTTGATTTCACATGTCTGGGCTCGTTTTCCAGGATCAGCACACGATGCCTACATCATGAGGTGTAGCAGGATGCCTGAAATGATGATGCAGCTGCGCAATGAAAGGGCATGTGTTGTTGGTGGGTACAGTCTGTCTGTCCTTCATTTTGCATAGCCTACCTGCACGACCGCTTCACCAGTTCTAACGATGTCAATGTGCTTCCCATGTAGGGGACGCTGGCTATCCCAACATGCCTTGGCTGCTCACACCTCTCCGCAACCCCATCACGCCGGACAAGGCGAGTGATAGAGAGGACGTTTGGCCTGCTGAAGAGCCGCTTTCGGTGCCTCCACAAGACCGGCGGCGCCCTCCCATATGCCCCTGCGAAGGTCTGCAAAATCTTCATGGTCTGCTGTATGCTGCACAACATGGCAGTTGAGAAAGCTGTGCCACTCATCCTGGATCAACATGACGAGGACCATCCACCCGTGGAGGACGAAGGGCTTGGCAATGGGGCTAGTGATGTGGAGGATGTGGAGCCGCAGGAGGACATCCGGACTCGGCTCATACGCGACTTCTTTGCTTAGTGGTGAGTACCAGTGTCTGAGTGTGCACGCATTGGTCCCCGTGTGGCATGTGTTGTGATGTGTGTCTCCACCTGCATGTATGGCACGTGAGTCAGAGGTGTGTGTGGGTGTGTCACTGGAGTGATGGTGCCAGTGATGGTTGTATTTCCCCAGTCATAATTGTGACCTAGCATGTTGTCATCCATACATGTGTCGAGTAAATGCACATGCAAGTGGCTGTGCTTTTTGTGGCTGACTTCTTGTGTGTCTCTCTCTTCCCCAGGTACTTGCGCATGCCGTCTGCTGGTTGCATTGTTGTGGCACTGCTATTCCTCATGGACACGTAATTGTGGGCTGACTCAGCGTTACAGGCACGGACACGTTTGGAAGTCTCCATAGGGCAAGGGATGCATCAGGGGTGTATTGGGTGTGGCAGTTGTTCACGATGTATGCACACTGCCCCTGTCGATGTTTGGTTCCTCTGCAGACATGTTGCATCACCATGGGACACGACATGCAGCTGTGTACACCTGAATAGATGGTGTGACTGGTTGACAGTCATCAGTGATGGGATAGTGGATTGTGATGATGGCATCAATGTGTGTGACACTTCCCTCGGACACATACGGTTAGCATTGGCTTGACATGGTGTGGGACTTCCACATCAGCGGATCAATGGTGTATGGCAGGCTCTCCGTGAGCAGCTGTGGGTGTTTAGCTGTTAGCCAACAATTTTGTGCCAGTTCCATGGCTAACACGCATTTGTGCTGCAGAAGGGGGGTGCCAGTGTTGGACCCACATGTTACTCCACAAGATGTGTTCATGTGTACTTCAAGTTGCCTCTGCAATCCCGAAAACATGACTAATAAAGGTGTCCCTATGCCTCCAAGGTGCCTCTTCTCAGTCAATGCTGGTGTGTTGCCACGGTGCATCCAGCATGTCTGGCATGGTTTTCCCTGATTGTGGCTATGTGTCAATGTGTCGAGTAGCAAGATGCAAGCTGTGTGTGTGGGCTGAGACTGTGTAGTGGGCATGATGTCCATGACTGTGTGGGTATTGTGACATGTGCCATCCCCATGCATCGAACGTTGGGCAGGCCCCCATTCTCTGCATCCACTGGAATCAAGCTTGCAGGACATGGTTCTGCCACCTGTCTACACATACCTGCGTGCCCCCCAGGACACTCCACATGATCCCTGACCTCTGCGCATGACTGTTGCTGTACTCAATGTGTCTGTCAGCACGGTTGTGCGGCCACCCCCTCAGCTGGTTGGGCCCATCACGGGTGTGTATGGTGCTCCATGTCTGTCTTGCCTAATACACTGTGACCCGTGTGTCCTGTGCTAGACTCAGGCCCCAGGGTGTGGATGGTTGAAGTCAAAAGAGAACTCAGGCATGTTTAGACTTTACAACACACATGTAAGGTAATAATGCAACCAGCAGGCATCTTCTCTTCATAGTGTGATTTATTATTTGGGGGGGGGGGATAAAGTGAGGGGCTTTCCGGGAGTTTGGAATCCAAAGTTCAGTAGGGGAGTTGGTGTCCTTGCCATTGGAAATCCTCAGAGTCCATGCCACAGTCTTTGTCAACATTGGTCAGACAGTGACCAGCAGGGCCATGTGGCAGAGAATGTCTCTTGATGCCGTGATGCTGTTGCTCCAGTGGGCCAGGTGCCAGGCCAGGTGTCCTGGGAGATGGTGATGTTGCGCCGACCCTCACGGTCTTTTCCGTGGACGACCCGCCCTCCTGCGGGGACCCTCAGAAGCAGGCCGTGACGACGTCTGGGATGCTCCATCGGATGTTTCCTCCTCCTCCTCCTGCTCCCTCCCTGTGGGTGGTGATGTTCTCCGCCTTCTGGCACAGGGAGGGTCGGCCATGTTGTCGGCCATCCGACGGAGTGTATCGTGAATCCCCTGGAACACCGTCACTTGCTCAGCCTGTCTGTCCTCCATCCTCTGTTGGTGTTGCAGTAGACAGGCATGTTGCTGGGCCTGCTGGGTCTTGATCCCCTCGAGGATGGACACAACCTGGGCCATGCCCGTGGTGTCCTGCCGGTATGTGTCCATGATGTTACGGATATGGGCAAATACCGGTTCCCCAGCCAACTGGTCAGGCTCGCGCCTCCGCCGTCCTCCACTCCCACCACCCCTGCCCACTTGCACCTGGCCTGCCCTTGTGGGTACATCGGGTCTCCGGGACCCCTGAGGGGTGGCATTGGCGTTGTCGCCTGCCTCCTCCTGGGTGCCCGGGACACCATGTCCCTCCTGGCCAGCCTGGCTGCATTGTGGTGGTGGGGCAGGGATCCTGGGTGTCTCCTGGGATGTGGCAGGAGTGGGGGTGGTGGTTGGCACAGTTGTACCTGACGCAGGTGCTGCAGGTGGTTGGACACCAGAGGGGCCAGGTCGGTCGGGGTCGTCCACAGAGTGGTGAGAGTGGTCGCTGCCGGTGGGATCGGGCTCCTGCAGATCCGGGTCCTGTGAGTCTTCCCCCCCAGTGTTGGGGGGTGATCCACAACGTTGACCTGTGTGTGAGAGAGACAATGTTAATTTTGGTCCATGCAACATCCATGTTTCATCAGTTTCAAAGTTGGCACTTTTCCTCTTGGAATTAGGATCTGTCTTGCATTCCACTCACAGTGCACTTGTGCATGGGTGTGTCCCTTGGGCACCACTTTGGCCCCTTTAACTATGTGTGGCACAGTCTTACTTGCTGCGTCAAGTGTGACTGCAGTCAGCAGTGGAGTGGGCAGGTGTGGCGAGCCATGCATTGGCGCCTTCCGTCTAGCACTGTACATGTGCACATGGAGGGGATCCACACACTTATATAATGCAGGTAGCTGTCGTTGTGCTCGTGCACAGGTTGTGACATGGCCCTGTGTTTTGCCATGGAGGAGAGGGGGGGTTCTGGCACTGGCCACCCTTGTCTACATGCACGCAGTCTACCTGCTGACGAGCAGACATTCGCACACGCCACACGGCTGATTTGCTCTCCCTGTGTCTCGCTCCCTCTCTGTCCCCCTCTCCCTCACTCCGTGTGTCAGCCTCCTCCCTCTGTCCGTGTCCCTGTGTCTCCCTCCCTCTCTGTCCCCCTCTCCCTCCCTCTCTGTCCCCCTCTCCCTCCCTCCGTGTGTCAGCCTGCTCCCTCTGTCCGTGTCCCTGTGTCTCCCTCCCTCTCTGTCCCCCTCTCCCTCCCTCTCTGTCCCCCTCTCCCTCCCTCCGTGTGTCAGCCTGCTCCCTCTGTCCATGTCCCTGTGTCTCCCTCCCTCTCTGTCCCCCTCTCCCTCCCTCTCTGTCCCCCTCTCCCTCCCTCTCTGTCCCCCTCTCCCTCCCTCTCTGTCCCCCTCTCCCTCCCTCCGTGTGTCAGCCTCCTCCCTCTGTCCGTGTCCCTGTGTCTCCCTCCCTCTCTGTCCCCCTCTCCCTCCCTCTCTGTCCCCCTCTCCCTCTCTCTCTGTCCCCCTCTCCCTCCCTCTCTGTCCCCCTCTCCCTCCCTCTGTGTGTCACCCTCTGTCACCTCAGCCCAGCTTCCTGGGCACACACTGTTAGCAGATCTTTGAATGGCCCTTGGCTTGTTGATGTGAGTTAGTTTCTGATCTCCAGGCACCCATTGCGTGTAGTGTGTGTCTGTGCGCTGCTGCTGTGGTGGTGTGTGCTGCCACTCTTTCACAATGTTGGCTGTTCATTAGCTGCTGTCATGTGCAAGAACGTGCCGTCACCCCCATGTGTTGATGCAAGGTGTCTGCCATTTGCTGGCGAGTCTTTCCTGTGTGGGGACACAGTGTTTGTCTGGCTGTGACCTAGGCCATATGGGCAGAGGGCATAGTTGTCTGCTTCTGAGTTGCACTATGTGGATTTTGTGGCCCACCCTCCCGCCATCCGGGTTACCGTGTCAGGTGTTGGTGTCTTCTGTGGCCTGTGACTTGACATTGTCCAGCTGGGTGCATAGGGCATGGTGGCGGCAGTGGCATGTGCGTGTTCATGGAGTGTGGTTGAGTCATGCGATGGCTTGGGGTGGTTGCGTGCCTGTTAGTGATTTTGGTTGTGGATGAAGTTCCCCCCATGTGAGGTGCGTTGTTTGTGTACTCACCCGGGTCTCGGAGTCCTTCTAATCCGTCCACTGCCTCCACCGGCAGTATGGCCATCACCCTCTCCTCCCAGGGCTGGTAGTGTACGGGTCTGCGGGAGGGCCCTCCTCCAGTGGCGTTGGCCTGGTTGTGTTCCTCCTGCATCTTGGCTCGGACCCTCCTCCGCAGATCGTACCACCTGGATTGGCATTCCTGCCTGGTCCTTCTGGTGTCCCCAACAGCATTCACAGCATCGATGATGGTCTGCCACATGGCTGTTTAAGCTGCCATGCTGGTGTTTCTGACCAATGTTCCAAAGAGCTGTGGCTCGACTCTGAGGATTTCATCAACAAGAACCTCCAACTCTCGGTTACTGAACTTTGGATTCTTGGTAGTGGGCATGGTGAGGGGTGTGGGTGTGGATGGTGGGGGGTGTGTGTGGATGGTGGGGGGGTGTGTGGATGGTTGTGGGTGTGTGGGTGTGGTTGTGCAGGTGTGTGTGTGTGTCAATGTGATGAGGGTGTGTTTGTGAAGGTGGTTGTGTGAAGGTGTGCAAGTGTAAGGTGTGGTGAAGCTTTTAGTATGGTGCTGTAGGTTGTCTGTGGTGTCTGGCAGCAGTGAGTCTGTTGCAAAGGCTCATGGTTTGTGTGTGTGGGCCCTTTTTATTGGTCCATTGGTGGGTGTGGCTGTGTTTGAAGTTTGGGTGGGTGTGTTATAAGGAGTGGTGGTGTATTGGGCCTCTGTTTGTTTTTGGCGGTTGCAGGTCAGTGAATGTGTTATTTTAGTGGTTGTTGGACATGTTTAGTGGCTTTGTGCCATTCGAATGGTGTATTCTTGTGTTGTTTTGGTTTGTCCTGGTGGTGTACGTGCGTTTTTAGCGTGTGTACGGTGTGTACATGGGCCATTTGGTTGTACGGTGCTGTCCTTGTGTGTGGCTTGGTACGACTCGTACATGCGGTTGTGATGTTGGGGCATGGGGTGCGCTCCGTACTTAGGAGGTAGTGGTGGGGGTGCGACTCTGACGTACAGGGGTGTAGGTACACGGTGGTACGACACGTACAGGGGTGGGGGTAGGACTGGAACGTACTGGGGTGTACATAGACGGTGGTACGACACGTACAGGGGTGGGGGTAGGACTGGAACGTACTGGGGTGTACAGAGACGGTGGTACAACACGTACAGGGGTGGGGGTACGACTGGAACGTACTGGGGTGTAGGTACATGGGGGTACGACACGTACAGGGGTGGGGGTATGACTGGAACGTACTGGGGTGTACATAGACGGTGGTACGACACGTACAGGGGTGGGGGTAGGACTGGAACGTACTGGGGTGTACATAGACGGTGGTACGACACGTACAGGGGTGGGGGTAGGACTGGAACGTACTGGGGTGTACATAGACGGTGGTACGACACGTACAGGGGTGGGGGTAGGACTGGAACGTACTGTGGTGTACATAGACGGTGGTACGACACGTACAGGGGTGGGGGTAGGACTGGAACGTACTGGGGTGTACATAGACGGTGGTACGACACGTACAGGGGTGGGGGTAGGACTGGAACGTACTGGGGTGTACATAGACGGTGGTACGACACGTACAGGGGTGGGGGTAGGACTGGAACGTACTGGGGTGTACAGAGACAGTGGTACAACACGTACAGGGGTGGGGGTACGACTGGAACGTACTGGGGTGTAGGTACATGGGGGTACGACACGTACAGGGGTGGGGGTAGGACTGGAACGTACTGGGGTGTACATAGACGGTGGTACGACACGTACAGGGGTGGGGGTAGGACTGGAACGTACTGGGGTGTACATAGACGGTGGTACGACACGTACAGGGGTGGGGGTAGGACTGGAACGTACTGGGGTGTACATAGACGGTGGTACGACACGTACAGGGGTGGGGGTAGGACTGGAACGTACTGTGGTGTACATAGACGGTGGTACGACACGTACAGGGGTGGGGGTAGGACTGGAACGTACTGGGGTGTACATAGACGGTGGTACGACACGTACAGGGGTGGGGGTAGGACTGGAACGTACTGGGGTGTACATAGACGGTGGTACGACACGTACAGGGGTGGGGGTAGGACTGGAACGTACTGGGGTGTACATAGACGGTGGTACGACACGTACAGGGGTGGGGGTAGGACTCGAACGTACAGGGGTGTAGGTACACGGGGTACGACACGTACAGGGGTGGGGGTACGACTCGAACGTACAGGGGTGTAGGTACACGGGTGGGGGTGTACATACACGGGGGGTACGTGTCGGACGTACAGGGGCGGGGGGGAGTGTTGGGCGCGTATGCGGGCACATGTCTCCATGGTTGCTATGGGAGTTCGGTGCGGACGGTGTTTTTTCCATACGGTTGTGAGATCGGACGCACGGGATGGATCGTGATTCCTCGGTCGGACTTCACCTTTCACATTTGTACGGTAAATCGTCCGAGGACGTGTCGGACACATTTTCCGACCCGAGGACGTGTGGGGAAAGATTCCCGATGCGGTTCGTATGGACTTTTTCCCATGCGAATCGTGATTGCCAGTTCGTACGGCACTTGTACGATTCGTACGGTAAAAAGACCGGATACGAGTCGCACGGGGAAATTTTTTACCGGATCGTAATTGGCACCCTATTTGGTAGTGGTTCCCACAGCTTGCACTGCATCCCCAAATGCGATGCAGTGCACGCAACGAAATTCATTTTATTAATTGATATGTTAACTTACCTGTAAACCTCTGTAATCCATAGTTTACTAGCCCCCACCCTGCCCCTCCCCCTCCCCACGTCACCGCCCTGCAGCTACTCCTACTACCGACCACGGCTGCATCAGGGACATGTAAACCTGGCCTGACAAAGCACACCGGGCCCCAACATAGATGTGGCCCAATGTACTGGAGTGAGGTGTGAGTGCATGCAGAGATGGGTGCATGATATGGATTATATGGAAGGAATTCATATGTCTGAGTCCTGTTCTGGATATGTGCTGGATCCTTCAAATTGTGTTATTACTAACACATACAACATCCCATGCTGGTTTGACTCCCTATAGTGACCTGGCTACCTGCCCTGCATTGAGGTTTGGGATCTTGAAGAGCAGAGGCTCTGGTGGTTGCTCCGACACTGCTCTACTCATCAGGACACACAGTGTGGGACTCCGTGATTGGGCTGATGGGGGAGTGGCAGGCCAGGTTGGACTATATTAGTCAGTTTATTGTTTAGAGTCATGTATTGATCTGTCAACAATCAGTGCATCAGGTTAAGTAAGGTGTGAGACTGGAAACAAGCTAGGCCTAGCTTTTCCATCCAATTGGGGGATGTATTGTAATGCTACTTGATAGATCAGCTATATATTTCAACTTCGTTCTAATGTGGTGTTTATACATATTATTGGCCAATTTCCAAATATCCTGGATAAAGTGCTTCTCGCAAAGCTGGTTGAACAATGGCAGGGCAATTATGGTAACTTGATGGCACTTTCTACAATGCGACTTCCTGACATGACATCTTATATTATTTGTATGCGTTTTATATATTCAGGTTTGGGCCAGGGAAATTAAGAAACTAGGAGTGCATATGTTTCTGTGGACATACTTTTGTGAGTGCATTGATGCTATGTTGCCATGTAATATTGCTTTATTTGCTGTAGTGTACTAATCCATAAATGTAGGTATACATATGAATATGTAGCTCTAACCATTCCTGTTCAAACCTTAAATGTGTGTTTCTCCCAGTATTTCCCAGTCAGACTGTAGACACCTATTAATGACATTCCTTCTTTTGCCGGCTCAACATGCTATGGACACTTTAAACTCTATTGACTTTCGCTTGGTAGTTACGTTAATAGGTAGGTGTAGGTGTATTACTTACCGGCGGTGACTTCCACCTCGGATCGGATTCTCATATTCATCTATGATGTATAGTAGAGGGATGACATGCACAATGGACTCCATAGTTGGTCAGCAGATTTCCTAGGAAGTGTGTTGTTACGAAATTTCGACTTGAAACACTCCCCTTCCACCTGCTCTGGCGAGGTGGTTGGACCTACAGAGCAGCACGTTAGAAATGTGCATCGTAATAGGGCTGGTGGTTCCGGAGTAAGAAGTCCTCCGATCGGCTCCATTCCGCGTTTCTGAAAGCTTTGCGTTCTGAATTTCCACTCGGAGTTGAAGAAAGTGAGTCAGTCGGTAAGCAATGTGTTTTTGGGAATCATAATACAGCGGTCGGAGTAACCGCATCCGAAGCGAGATCAGTCGGTCCGACCACCCCCGACAAGCCCGCGGAGGCACTTTAGACCAACAACGTAATCGCCCCTTTGTGTAAAACCTTGGAGAAGTAGCTTGTGGGATATGGTTGGTTGGGGAGTGATGGCGGTGTCACGAGGCTTGAATATTCGCTATTTTGTGATCTTGTGGCTTTCATTCAGTTTTATCTAGGTTGATGAAATGTTACTTTAAGTGAAACGGCCTCAAGTAATTTTTAAGTGTATGGAGAATAAGTAGAAGATGTAACAATTTTAATTAACTATGCTCTTTATTAATAAATCTGACTCAATATTTTAGTCATCTACGAGTCCCAGAAATTGTTTGTGTTAGCCATTATGGTGATCAGCTTCACCAATAATGGGCAACTCCTTAGGATAGGGATGAATGCCCTCTTGGCAACATTATTGTATGGATGTGAACATCATTGATGCTCAAGAGGGTTTAGAATGACACACCATGCGCTACTCGAGAGGTCCTCAAACTCTGGGGGTCGTCCCCTGGTGGCCCTTGGCAAGCACTTGTAAATGAAGAGAGCCTTGAAGTGTGACCCATGACTTTCCAGGTTGTCTACATTTAAATGTAGCATTTCAAGTGTGCAAAAAAAGTGAGGGAATTGTAATACTGAGTGCCATTGGGCAGGGCGAGTGTGGAGATGGGGAAGGCCAAAGTCATGGCTAAAAAGAACAAAATATTCTATATTTTGTTCTTTTTTTCACCTTCAGGGGATTCAGTATATCATAACATGCATCCGCCTTAATAAAAAATAAATGTAGGTTAGCTCTCAATTCCTCTTCCTGTTTCTCAGCACAGGAGTTCCTCCTGCCCCATCCTTCACTTTCAGTCAAAGGCACCCCAAGGCAGCATTAAATGTTCAGGGTGGGTTATTTTTGTAAGAAGGTGAGGCACGGTGTTGGCAGGGAGGAGGCCAGTAGAGTTGTATCCAAGATATAGAGATCTGATCCTAAGGACCTTTGGAGCCTCAGTGTAATGGCTCAAGAAAAAGAGGAATATCAGGTGATCCAGTGATAGTGTCAAAGAAATGGGTCAAAAGAGAGGGTGCGATGTGGTGGCTCATTTTTATGTTTACAAATGGATGGACCACTTTCTCTGAGGGGTCCCTCTGGGAAGGTGCAGAGACATAATATCGAGTAAAAAATATTGAGTTACACAAATATTGAGTAATTAATATCGTGGTGCAGGAACATCAACAGCAAGAATTTCGTGGTCAAAAATATTGACTTAAGGTAAGTAATATTGATTTTAAAAATATCGAAGTGATTAATATTGTTTGCAAAAATATAGTTGTTAAAAATATCGTTTTTTATTAATGTTATGTATTTTAGTATATATTTTATATGTATGTGTTGTGTGTTTTTTGTATAATAATTGTTTCTATTTGCAATATTTGTGTTAAGTTTTTAGTAGTTATTATTATTTTTTAATTTGAACTTTGCATTTTTAGTTCCGTAGCGGGTTGTGAGATTATAGGAGAATAGGGTGGGAAGTAACTTAATTATATGAAATGCATTGATTATTTTTTGTTTAATAATATTTGTTTAATTGAGCTGTTATGTTAATTAATTGGGAATTCATTATGGTAATTGTGTAGTTAATTTTAGATGTGTTTTGTGGTGTTTATAGGTGTAAAGGGTGGGAACTCATTTATTTTAAATTTATGAACCAATCTTTGGTTGTTAATTAACTTTAATTAATTAATTGGTAATTAATTATGGTAATTTTGTAAATAATTTTAGGTGTGTTGTGGTGTTTATAGGTGTAAAGGGTGGGAAGTAATTTGTGTTAATTCATGAATCAATAATTGGTTGCAAATTAACTTTAATTAATTAATTGCCAATTAATTATGGTAATTGTGTAATTAATTTTAGGTGTGTGTTGGGGTGTTTATAGGTGTAAAGGTTGGGAAGTCATTTATTTTTAATTGATGTATTAATAATTGGATGTTAATTAATTTTAATTAATTAATTGGTAATTAATTGTGGTGATTGTGTAATTAATTTTAGGTGTGTGTTGTGGTGCTTATAGGAGTAAAGAGTGGGAAGTAATTTGTATTTAATTAATTAATATATAGCTGTCAATGTTAATTATTTGATATTTATTTTGAGTAACGTTTATTTTTGTGTGTGTTGTTTTTAGTTTTAAAGGGGTAAAGGGTGGGTATTAATGATATTTTAATTACTTCATTATTTGTTGTTAATAGCAATAGTTTTTATTTTAAAAAATATGTTTTAATTGTGTTTTATTAATTTATAGTTTAATTTAGGTGTGTGTTGTGGATATTATTGTTTTAAAGTGTGTGTACTTCTTTATTATGTTTTGTTATTGGTGTGGTGTTATAGGGTAGGAAATCGAATAAATATATTTATATATTCATTAATTTTTTTGCTTGTAAATATTTTCTAGTTTAAACAAAATATTTTTTATAAATGTATTTATTACTTTATTTTACATATTATTTGTAGGTTTTTGTTATATGTAATCAATATTATAATATGTTTTCTTTTTTTTTTATATTTTTGATTTTTCATTTCTTATATATTGTTTTTTTAATTTTTATGATTTAAAACAATAATATTTTTATTATATTTTTCTTTTAACTGTTTGAGTGTGAATAGTAAGGTTTGTCTCTCCGCTATAAAAAACAATTTCCCTAATGTTGCACTTACTGGAGTGGGAATAGTAATTTTTACCTCCCGGCTATCCAACATTTTCTCTACTTTTGCACTCACTGCAGTGTGAATAGTCATTTTTACACCTCTGCTATCCAACACGTTTCCTACTGTTACACTCACCGGAGTGGGAATACAAATTTTTACCCCTCTGCTATCCAACACTTTCCCTACTGTTGCACTCTTTGGAGTGCGATAATTACTTTTTTCCCCTCCGCTCTCTAAAACTTTCCCTACTGTTGCTTTCACTGGAGGGGGAATAGTAATTTTTAACCCTCCGCTATCCAACACTTTCCCTACTGTTGCACTCACTGGAGTTGGAATAGGAAATTTAATTCCTCCGCTATCCAACACTTACCCTACTTTTGCACTGGCTGGAGTGAGAATAGTTAATTTTATCCCTTTGCTATCCAACACTCTCCCTGCTGTTGCACTGATTGTATTGTGCAATTTAATTTTAAATATTTTTTAAGTTTGTTTTCATTTATTATAGATTTTTGTTTTTTTATATTTTAAATCATTAATATATATTGATATTTTTTATATTAGTTAAACTTTTTACTCACATTAAAAATATTAGCTTATTAATTGTTTTAAAGTAAATGTATATGTTTACATTTTTTTGTGTGTTTATTTTTTTATTCAGTTTATATGTTATATTTTATTAAAATGTATATTACATTTATTTTATTGTGTTAAAATAATGTTTAATATATTTCATATATATTATTTTATGTTATACTTATATAAAGTCGATATTTAATACATCTATATTTTGAAAATCGATATATTTTAGTCAATATTTTTATACTTACCTTTTTATTATAGGAGTCAATATTTTTGCTGTCTATATTTTTAACTCAATATTTTTTACATCGATATTTCTTGCATCAATGTTGTGTCAGTGAACCCTCTAGGAAACAGGCCAAGATATAAAGGGGCTACTTTTTTTTTTTTTAAATGGCTATCACTGCCACAAGGGCCAGGGGAGAGAGTGGCCACTGTACCCTAGTAATGCCTGCCTTATTATGAAAAGCAGCATGGATGCCAATGTTCCTTGGTAGAATTAGGGCCCAGGTCACTCTTGCTACTCACAGAACAGGGCCAATTCAAAAAGGTGGGGGGAGAGTTTGCTAGAGTTTTTTTGTTCAGTTACACAAAGCGGCAAAAAGTTTGCTTTAGGCAACAGGCCTTGGAGTGATGGTCCTGTGGAGTAGGTAGAGTAAACAGCCTGCTTTGCAAAGCCTAGATGTCACTGGTGCTGCAACTGGAAATTGTGGCAGTTTTACTATGCTTCCTTGACTACATTAGGGAACAGTGCATACTTGAGCCTCGCAACAATGGTCCAAAGGAGAAGAAAATTGAAGCGAACGAGACACATTGGTTTGGGCATCAGAGAGATGGGAGATTGATGGATGGTGTTAGATTGAAGCCCATGTTGTTAAAGGGCAAAGGAGACAGCCTGCTTAGGTAGGCAATGGCTATCATTAGTGAAGTAGGTGCAGCAACACTTGGGCCCAGGGATCTGAGGGGCACCACAACTATGAATGTGTTTCTTCAGAAGGGACATTTGGGGCTTATTTTTCTTACTAGCATTAGGGCATAGGGTACCCTTGCTACAAAAAGGGAAAGATGGCAATATGCAGGAGTTCATTTTTTCAGAAATGGACATAGAGCCCTTTCAAGATTGAACTGATGGTCAGGCATGATGGGGAAGGGGTAAAAGAAGAAGAGATAGAATGTGCTTATCTTCAACTGGTGGGTTCCAAAGTTCGGCACCAGCACTTAATCGTCAATGCTAGTGCTTATAGTGCAAACTCGAGGTATTGAAGGGCTTTTAATGAACACCAGTTAATGACACATTCATTTTTGGTAGGTACACGGAGATTAAGTGATTTGTCCAGAATCACAGGATAATGAGCTTTAGCCGAGACTCAAACCTGGTTCACCAACTCCAAAGTCAGCAGCTCTGGCCATTACACCACATCTTCTCCCCACTTGTAGGATTTCATGCTTAATAGTTAGTTTTGTTATAGGCAGCACTAATAGGAGCAAAGGGCTGGTGCAAGATGCTTCTTGACGAGAGTCCCGGCACTGATTTATTCACCAGTTAACCACTGGAGCTTTCCTGCTTCAGTATATCACATTGGATTCTGTCAGCTTGCAATGTTCAGGTTTTATTATTCTTAAACTTACACGTTAGCGCTGCTCCCCCGTGATAATTATCACATACAGCAAAACAGATTCTCTACATCCACTATTCAGTGGTGAATGTATTTGGTTGATTTTTCCATGATTGTCCAGTTTGCTATGCTGAAAGGAATTTTCACAAGATGACAGCTTTTACATTCTGACAATTGCTTAACTGCACAACTATTAAATGTGAGTTTATAAAAAGATGCATATTTAGGGCCCCATTACAATGGTGGGCGGCACCGTAACGGAAAATGGGACCGACCCCCAGAGGTGCAGCATTCCCACAAGGTCAATTAGGATGCGCCCGCCACACCGACGGGCACATTCTGGACTTTAACATTGCGGACGGTGCTGCAGGGTGCAGCTCCGTCCGCAATGTTAAAGTATATGGTTTGCATTGCCATGCACAACGTGACAGGCACTGCGCAGTGCCTGCCACCTTGTGTATGGCAATGTAGGGGTAACCATAGGTACCCCCCAAGTGCAGCCCCTTACCCCCCTGGGGCCCGTAACGGGCCCCCAAAGCAATTTCCGCCGGCCTATCCATGGCGGCATCGCCGCCGTGGAGAGTCCCTTAAATGTGCACATCATAATATGGATGGCGGTGCCTGCTCGGCACTGCCACCATATCATGCCCCAGATCTGCACGACAGGCAATCTTGATGATTGACTGCGGACGGAAATGCGGCAGATGGTCTTTCCGTTTTCCGCGGTACCCCCGCCATACTAATATGGTGGGGGGAAATCAGGTACAGATGGCGGGCGGATCACCACCGCCGGCCCAGCGGTGGCTATCCACCCGC
Organism: Triturus cristatus; assembly: GCF_964204655.1. Lineage (NCBI taxonomy): Eukaryota > Metazoa > Chordata > Amphibia > Caudata > Salamandridae > Triturus > Triturus cristatus. The sequence goes on from NC_140591.1 coordinate 637,946,937, forward strand.
CATCATAATAGGCCCCCAAATGTCAGAAATATTAGAGAACATGCATTGTGCACACAGTTAGCAAGTAACCTGGAATTGCAGACTTTTCTAAAGAAATGTGACTTTCCTGAACCCTTGAAACCACTTGATTCACTCTATGGGGTCAAACCAACGCCGCTACTCTTTATAGAAAGGCCTCTGCTAATGAAAATATTTTTTACTATCATGTTACCTCCTTATGTCCCTCTGCAAATGATACACAAATCTATAATTTAGGACGTCCTCAGATCCCTAATGAACATTTTGGCGATCCCCCAAGGTATTTTGGTCTAATCAGATATAGAATTCAACTGCTTAGAGGGCTATTTTCCCTGTGCTTCCTTACCAATTTGAGGGCAAACTCCTCTTTGCCCTGTGCCGATCCTGCACAGAAGCTAGACAGGTGTCCTAGTGTGCTCACTTTGATGCAGAACATGCTTTGACCAGCACCTAGTGCACCACAGAAGTGAATGTCACTCTGAAAAAAGGCTATATGATGGAGTGCTTTTATGAGTAATGGCATTTTGAGAAGGTTTCTTATGATCAGTTTACCAACGACATCAATTTAAATCTTAGAAACAAACAAAAAGCATCAGCTTATCCCCTGTGCTGTACCAGTAATGCAGAGAAACAGAAGTCCTGGAGGGAATATGTTCAGAAAGAGGGTATTCGATTGCGAGCTATCAAAATGGGTGTGAACCTCACTAAAAGACAGATTGCTAAACTGTTTCTCAATTCAAAAAAATTGGATCAGAGAGATGATCACTCAGGAACTGCTCCAGTGATTGAGTCTGGTTTATTCGATAAGTACTTTTTGTGATGTGTCGTCTTGTTCATAGATGATGATGCCATGTGTGTGCACTGGAAGTATAGCAAGGAGCATTACCACCCTTCATACAGCACTTAAAAATGTATTGCTAGTTTCACCACCACTTATGCTATATCAGAGCTGTACAAGCTCCTGGAGCTGCTTCAAGGCTGTTTTCTTTACCATGACTGTGATTTACCGATTACCCAGCGGTAAAATCTGCTTGAAGGTGAAAGGGATCACCTTCAATATTCATAACCATGAAAAAGTTAAATTTCAAAACTAAAATGAGCTGATCACTTATTATTCTATGCACTCTGAAAGAGGTGAATGTGTTCAAGAAGAGAAAAGCTTAGCAGTGCAACACCCCAACATTGTAAGAGTTAAAAAGCAGTTTATTATTGAAATGTGCCATATCCGCAAGACGTTGAGGTTTGCGTGCAGTAAGCACCATCTTAATACTGACCATGAAACTTCGCTCTACAGCTTTTAAGAGTCATACAACTGCTGCATGAGCCAAGGGGTAGAGAAAAGGCTTTGTGCTCAGCGTTTATAGGTTTATTAGCAGGGTGATTAAAGTATGGATATTTGTTAACAGCATATGTTCTCCTGCATCCTTGCTGGTCCTTCCAATTCTGGGAAAAGCTACTTTGAAAAAATAACTTTTGGAAAATGCTCATCAAATGCTAACACTACCAAACATCAACATAAGATGAGCCTATTCCTGCTGGCAGCTGCTCTATCAAGGACTCTCACAATGGTTTCCACGCCTTAAATTTGTTGAGGGGCTCCTCGCTGCCTTAAATGATGACATTTTATTTTGACTCTCTAGTGTTGATAAGTTAATTGTAGATGATTTAATGGCCTCTGTTTGTGACAGTGATGACATTGAAAAATATTTTATTCAGTATATTCGCTATTGGAAACTCAGTGTTTTTTTTTTCCATTGGCCAGAATGTGTTCTGCCTAGTAAAGAGCTCTCGAATCATTGCTCCGAACCCCCAATATATTGTTTCTTAAAAACCCCTCGAGACAAATACCTCTAGCCAGACAGATGTACTCTGGATGCCCTAATTTCTTTTTAGAAGCCTTTGAGGATGTCCTTCAGAGACCCTTTGGGTATCTTTTTGTAGATTTACAAGAGGACACGCCCAACGATTACAGATTGAGAACAGGCCTTTTTTCCTGGCTCTACCTTTTGCTTATACTCTGAAAACATCCTCCCCCGGCTATATAAATAACATGAAATATAAAGCCTCACATCACTTTAGAGCTACATACCATGTCCGACAGGGTGCTGGGAAATCTAACTCTTTTAAGGCTGCTGGTCTCATCATCCCTATAATAAAGGAAGGCTCTTCTGCGCACCCTGTCTGATGCTTTAATAGTTGTAATCTCTGAAATAGCCCTAAATACCTTGATAAGACTTTTTTTTGTTTGAGGCCTCAGCAAATCTGAGCACTTAAAAAGAAAAGTAATCTTGTTAAAAAACTGAGAAATAAAAGGATATCTATTAAACTAAAAAAAAGTCTTGTCCAGAGGGTTTAGGGGCTGCATTGGATCAACGCTAAGCAACGCCATTCCGCTACTCAAGGGCCTACTAGGTGCTCAAAGATGGCATACATTGAACAAATGTATATCTTTTCTAAATATCAGCTAAACAGAATGCAGGCCCCCGCAAGTGATGATGTCGACATTCGAATCACGGTCATAGATCTTCTAGATACTGAGATGAGAGAAATTCTACAGCAAAGTGATTTAACTGTTCACCAGAAGGCTAAGCTTTATTCTTCTACACTTCAAAGGTATCTAACCTTTGTCCATCATGGTAAAATGGAAAAAAAGGTCCTGGCTTTCTTCATGTCTGAAAGTCAAGAGCCGCCAGTTCCAACAGCCAATGAACCAAAATCACTAGCCATTAATCAATTTCATAATATCAATGACAGTGTTAACCACTATGACACAAAAAGAACGCTGAATTACTCTTAAATAAAATTTCAACAAAATAAAGACATAGCTTTCTGGATAGAAAAGGGGGAGCTTCTGTAGAAAGGTAATGTTATACATGGCTCAAATCTGCAAAATTTGGTCAGAGGAGCAACACAAACACACAACTTTTCTAATGAGAATGTGGCTGTCGGTTGGGATGCCTTAATGCAGAGCTTATCAGAACTGAACATTACGGCAGTGCTGGGACATGGTGGGCATTGTATCTTCTTAGAAACTCTAAAAAGGAAATGTGTCACCCCTTTGTTATTCCTTCTCCCCTACATCACCATTTTTGCATAACCGTCAAAAAACACTTATGCATGACCATTGAGTTACCACTGACGACACTCTCGAACCCATTACAACACACAGAGCACCTCCTCCAAAAAAAAAGAAAAACATTCAAGAGATTACCTTGGTTGTCTGTCTAGCACTGTACTTTGTTTTCTAATCAATCAGGTTATGTTTCCCATGCTGCACACAAATGTATTATTGAGATCTGTGCTTATTATGGGGTAACACAACGAATCTATGATTTCTTGTTTTCTAACTACCTCATTCGTATCTCAGGCCAGTAGCTTTTGTATGATTTTATGACTGATTATGATTCTCTGTGTTACTGTGCAACAATAATATTCTATTATTTCTTGATTTTTATGTACCTTACTCAGATTTTATTTTTGATGACAATACTGTGATTTATATGCTGCGGGTCCTAATTCATTTTATGACTACCTCATTATTCCACTATAAGCTTGACTATCTATTTTTTATATTTTAAGTGTCACATAAAATATATGTAATTTCACTTGACGTGACCGTAATTAACTACCTCTGTGTATTTGCTGTTATGTAAAGAGTTTTCAAATTATTTGTAATTATTGCATCACAATACACTTCCTCTGAGCCTCTTTTACATTTAATAAATCTATTTTACCAAAAACACCTTATCATTTTTTTCAATAATGTGATAATATGAAACATATTAAATATTACAGCGATTCTATGCTACATCCCTAATATTGTACTTACGGAGCCCCAAAATAACACTTAAACAGGGCATGCCTGGGCAAGTACCTCAAAAATGCACAAATCTGATGTTATCATTTAATACACTTCTGATTTCATTACAGTATCATTTTATAAGCCTTGATTCGCAAATATTCATCATCTTATAGAACTTTGAAAGACACACATATTATCATAACATTATAAGGAATGAATAAAAAGAAAGGCCAAATCCTATCAAAACAGTATAAGGACCAATTAAAAACATATATGGCCTAATTCCAATATAGACCCATGGACCAAAAAGGGATGGGGCCACCTGTCGAAACCAGGTAGCATAGATACATGGTGATGTGTAGTATTCAACTTATACTACTACTACTGGCTGTATGTTTGACTTTCGTACTGGCAGTTGTGTTCATGGTGTACATTCACATTACTATCCCGTTATGCATTTTTCCAAGTGCTGTACTAATACTTTCTATTTGTAGCATAGGAAGATGTCAAGTCAATGACACTCATGTAAGCAGATATTACCATAGAAGCCTTTAATTTTCCGTTTCACATAATCTCCATTCACAAATTTTACACCTTTGTGAAATCCCTTGAAATTTTGTATTACAAGTTTCTGCAAAACTTTTCTTATCTGAGTGCAGAACATCTATAAATAAATCTTAATGTTTTCAGCTTTAACAAGTCTAGTGCTAGTATTTTACAAGACTTTTGTTTTCACAAGGTACACAGTTATTTAAAAATGTGGTGTGAGAAAACAGCCTGACACATTTTGCTACAAAATTGCAATTCCAAGGCGTTTTGCAAAATTTCAATAGAAGAATTATGTGATTTTGCACAACCCTATGATGAAATGCTTCTGCTCCATATGATGTACGAGTCATGAGTAGATACTGGAAAGCTGGCATAGCAATGTATAACTACATCTGCATCACAAATCATTTTCACATTCATAGAGTAGGTAATTTTGATGTTTCCGTCATTTGTTACATTGTCTTTGGATGGACAATTCGTATGTGTATAGAATTAAGAGTACCCAGCAGATGAGGAACTTATAAAAATGCATACAAACGAGTGCTCACAGTTGTCAAAAGTTCTTCTTTTGAAATTGGAGATATTTGGACACATTTTTTAATTTTGCTACTAAAATTTAGTTTCACGAATTATGCAAAAGTTTGCAAATGTTACATAAAAATGTAGCTTCCCTCAGTATGAAAAAAGTTTGCAAACAGTTTTCACATACAAAATACCTACTCAAAATGTTGCATTGTGATGTGATTGCGCAATACCTGAGGCAGCCGATTTCTTTAGTATGGAGTTTGTTTGGAGAGAGTTTGTGTTTTGCATTGTCTGAGGAGTTCTGGGCCTTTTTTCTTATTTCTTTTTATTCACGCACCCTTCCTAAACTTTTCTGTTTCCCCTTTTTTAATTTTTCCTTTATTTATTTTACTTTTGCTCTAGTTTGTTTGTAGTTATTTTTTATTTTTCAAATTGCTTTTTTTTCCCTTAATGATTTAGTTTCCAGCAGCAAGAAAGAACAGGGGTATGGCAGATTCAGAGACAGTGCAGCCACTGCTGTCAACCCTATAAGAACAAAATCTCTGGGTGCAGAATGTTGCCACACTCATTGTTGTACATATAAAAATCCTCAACATGTTAGCGGCAGATGGCAGGTGTAAGAAGGACTAATATGAGTGATGGAACATGGTAGATTGTTGCTTGTGCACCATTGCATGCAGCACAAAAATCAAAGTCACATGCTCTCTTTGGCACGTCCAGTATGGCTGTGCAGAAAAGGATTGCTGGGAGACCTTCCGCCTGCCTCATCTGGGCCTTCAGTTTCAGGTGCTAGTTAATATGTCTTTTTTTTAACATGTTTTAATTAAAAATGAATTACAATCCATTAATTTAATTATTTAGTTTTTATGTGAAGTTGCTAAAACAGATACTTTTCAACATTACTAGCTTTTTAACAAATACTTAGAGTTTTGCAGCTGACAAGCCACTGTTTCAATATTTAGGAAACTTTAGTCTTTTTTTTTTTTTTCTTTTTTGTTCATCATTCTTGACATCAATTATTGATCAAAGTAATAATTTAACTTTGCCTGTTTTTTTGCAGCATGCTTTTCCATGTAGGTTGTATGTGAAATTTATAAGCCACATGCTATGCAATGTCACCTAACATCTGCCAGCATCCTAGCATTGCACAACAGACACAAATGTAAATAAATGAATAATGAAGCAGTGACTGGGTCAACGTTTTCTCTGCCAAGCAACGATGCTTATCTCTATAGAGACCTCTTTAACATGATGATAAGCTGCATATTACCAATACCCCTCTTGCTGTAAAATGTTAGTAAAAGACACACAATTGATGGACGGAATGCAGAACAAATCAAAACATTCACCCTCAGTCAAGAGATCTGAGTTAAATCCATTATTCTTTTGCTCACCATGCCACCCCAGTTTAGACCTGACCATATGCAAATCAGTCTTGACCCTGTGCCACATGGGAACAGTCCAGCCCGAACTGCCAAGCCAGGTCCTCCCTGGACCGGGAACAAGCATCCTATGACCGGTTTCGGGGTTCACCCCTCTTCAGCCAGGATAGCTTGATTCCAGTGGCACAGTGAGCTCAGGACCCACGTCTGTGCATACCTGGCGCACTTAGGGCGAGAAAGCAAAAGACACACAATGATGGACGGAATGCAGAACAAATCAAAACGTTCAACCCCAGTCAAGAGATCTGGGTTAAATCCATTATTCGTTTGCTCACCATGCCACCCCAGTTTAGACCTTAGCACATGCAAATCAGTCTTGACCCTGTGCCTCATGGGAACAGTCCGGCCCGAACTGCCAAGCCAGGTCCTCCCTGGAGTCGAAACAAGCATCCTAGGACCGGTTTTGGGGTTTCACCCCTCTTCAGCCAGGATAGCTTGATTCCAGTGGCACAGTGAGCCCAGGACCCACATAGCAGGTTGTGGGGGACAGGAAGTATGCTGTTTGTGGCTCTCAAAGTGGTTGTAGATGTGTTTAATCTTAGCTAATGCCAGTCTCTAATTGCTGGGGAAATAATTCCCTGCAGCTTCCTGTCCCATTACTGTAGAGCTCCATGCTACAGGGATAAGAGTCAGGGATGATATACCTCAAACAATTGTCTTGGATGCAATATTATGCTATGTGAATTTGTAGAGCATGTCTAATCATCCTTGAGGGTATTCCGGTGCTGAGTAGGGCAGACCTTAGGGGGGAGGAGGAGATCCTGCCTGTTTTATCTGGAAGAGCCTTGCCTCGAGGTTCCTTCTGAAGTCCATGAGGGAGGGGGAGGTTCTGAGGTGTTTTGGGAGGTCATTCTAGGTCTTAGCTGCGAGATATAAGAAGAAGCATCCTCCCCTTCTGATCTTCTTGATGCAAGGATGATGTGCTCTTGCCTGGCACACAGATCAAAGGTGTCTGGTGGGTTGATAGAAGTTGAAGGGACAATTAAGGTAAGCTAGGCCAGTGTTGTGGAGAGCTTTATAGAGGTTGGTGAGTAGCTTGAACTTACATCTTTCCTGGACTTTTTGCCAGTGAAGATTGTTGAAGCATAGAGAGATGTTGTTAATTTTCCAGATGCTCAGGATAAGTCTGGCAGCAGTGTACTGGGTGGTTTGGAGTTGGAATAGGACGTGGGCCTGGGATTCTGATGTAGAGGGGGTTTCCATAATCAGGGCTATTTTTGATAAGAGCTTGGGTGTTCATTCGTCTGGTGTTCAGTGGGATCCACTTGAAAATCGTGTGCAGCATTTGAAGGATTTGTAAGCATGATAAGGAGATGGCGTTGAACTGTCTGCTCATGTGGAAGTTGGTGTCCAAAATTATTCTGAGTTTCTTAGCCTTGTCCACAGGGGGGGATAGGGGGCCAGGTTCGGAGGGCCACCAAGGGAAGTCCCAGGGGGCTTGGTTATTGCTGAAAATTAGGACTTCGATTTTGTCTTTGTTGAGCTGCAGGCAGTTGTTTTTCAACCAAACAGCAAAACTGCTCATGCAGTTGGCAAAGTTTGCTTTGGCAGTGCTGGTTGAGTAGGTAAGGTAGAGATTGAGCTGTGTGTTGTTAGCGAAGGATACTATGTTGATGTCGTAGGTTCTGACGATGTCTGCGAAGGATGACATGTAGACGTTAAAGAGTGTTGAGATGAGCGAGGATCCTTGAAGGACTCTGCAGATAAGTGTCTGAGGTTCTGAGGTGTAGGGGGGAGTCTAACTTGGTAAGTTCTGTGTATGAGAAAAGAGGATATCCATGTGAGGGCCTGACTGCAGACACCAAAGTGCTGAAGCTTACTGATTAGTGACTTATGGGAGACCATACCAAAAGCTATGGAGAGGTCAAGAGGGATGAGTTCTATCATTTCTCCTGGACAAGGATTCTTCTGATGTGATTGGTGGCCGCAATAAAGGCTGTCTCTGTGCTTCGGTTGGTGTGAAAGCCTGATTGAGAGCTATCTAGTAATTGATAGAGTTCTAGGTGGTCTGTGAGTTGGGTATTGATGGATCTCTCCATGACGTTAGTTGGAAAGGGCAGGAGCAAGATGGCTGTAGCTGCTGAGGGTTTGGGGGGCTGCTGTTGATTTCTTCAATAGGACACTTACTTCTGCATTTTTCCGGAAAGATGAGAATGTGGCAGTGGTTATGGAGGCATTGATGATAACGGTGAGTGCGGCGGAGATGATGGTTCTTCCAAGGTTGTATTTGAAGTGGGAGAATGTGTCTAAGGGGGCTCCTGAGTGGATGCTACCCATCAGCACCGTGGTATCTTCATTTGAGAAGACCTTCCAGTTGTTTAGCTGATGTTTGGTGATGAAGGAGATATCCCGCTGGTCGGGGGAGTTTCTATTGGTATGCTGTGGGTCAAAGGTGTTGTAGATCTCGGCAATCTTCTGTTTGAAGAAGTTTGAGAGGTAGTTTCAGATTGCTTGCGATTAGATGATGTCATTGTTTGCAGCTGTAGGATTTGAAAACTCCTTGATGATGGTGAAGAGTTATTGCCGTTGCTGGAGCTGGCTTTGAGTCTGAGAATTTGGGCCTTTTTCTTTGCATCTGGTAGATGTTGGCAGTAGAGGTTAACGGCGACTTTGTATGTGGATCTTGCTGTTGTGTTTTTGTCAAGTCCCCGTTTTCTCTCAAGTTGTTTGCAGTAGCGCTTGGATTCCTTGAGGTCAATTGTGTACCAGCTGTGTTGTTTGTTGTTTTTGTGGTCCTTCTTTCTGGTGGTAGTGGTTCAGTTGGCGCAGTCAGTGAGCCATTTAGTGTAGTCAGTAAACGTTATCTCTCCTTTATGAATGGCCAAGATTCAAAGCATTGCAAGCAACTGCAGAGCCAGAAAAATAAAGCTGCTAGGCCCACCAAATCTGCCTCCAGCTCTGTGTTATGGAAGTATGAGTTAAATCATTATGATATGGTTGGGCTAGTAGCTTCTTGCAGTTAAACTAACATTAACTGCACAGATCTGTATTTGGCTTTATGGCCTCAGTTTCATACACCAGTGATGTATGAAATTGAGGCCATAGATACTTGATAAAATGAGAATCTTGAAATTGAGTAATACCGTGAAGAGACTGAGACCACTTTGGAATATATGAATGCCTGTATTTTTTACATGTATTTATTTACTGTACTTTTTAGGCGATTCAGTAGTGCTGGATTGTGTTTAGATATAAGAGGGAGCATAGGATGTCACTGTCATGCTGCTGACACTACCCAGTGTTGCCCTTTTATATGGAAGACTATTATATAGCTTATTTTAAACAGTCAGCCCATTTTTCAATGAAAAAAAACACAATTTAAAGTGCAATTATAGTTAGGTAAATATATCAGTGACAACGTTAATGTTTTGAACTAAATCAAATACAGACGTTTACCCATTGTAGTTAGCAGAGCCATAAGGCCGCCCTCCTCAAGCCTTAAAAGCCCCCAGGGATGTATTACCCAGAGCCAAAAACAATTAAAGAAGAGAAGAGGGTGTGCAGCCCCCCTACCTGAGCCTTAATAGGCCCTAGGGACTTCATCTGCCATCACAAATATAATAAAAAGGTGAAGGGGTGCTGTGTTGCCCCCCTCCCTGAGCCTCCTTGGGCCAAGGGGACCCCACCCCCTTTTCATCTAGGTGCGGGAGACAAATATATTGTTAGCGAATGGACAAATATGTCTGTGAGCACAAGATTTTCAGGACTTGTGGCACTTTCAAGAAAAGATGATCAAATGTTGGATGGAAAGGTATAATGGGGATGGAGGTGAACATACCTTGTACAGGTGGGAAGAAAGAAATTAAAATAAGGAATTCTCTGGATAGGCTCTGGGATAGAGAAGCTTGGATCTGAAGACAGAATTAGGAGATGCTACATATACAAAGTGAGTAGCACTATAAATGCAGTGAACAAATAATAATTAGAAATATGGTGATGGTGTATTTGAAGAAACTCAAAGTAGATAGATATATTGTTGTTCAATGAGATACCTTTTATCATTGGAGGGAAAGATCTTTTTTTTGCAATTTCATATGAGTAAAGGAATGTTTTCAATGAAACTCCAGGATCATGTCTATTGGAGGATATCATTCTGAAACTAAATATAGAGGTCCTAATCCAATAATAGAGAAAACTGAGAAGCATGAGAAGCATGGAAGGTGGGTAATGCAGAAAATCGAAATGAATCGGCCTAATGTAACAATAATCACCCAATATGGGCCAGTAGATTATAATCCCTTTTCTGTGCTTTAATTGTTCCTTAAAATATCAGATTCCACACTTCCGGTGTACCGGCTAAATATTTTGTAAACTGGCTGAAATTGAGAGTAGATTGGTACCAACGGACTACAATTAATTATAGGCCTGATTGCGAGTCTGGCCGTCCATGGACTGCAGACTCGGGATGGAAGTGTTCCATCCACCGGATTACGACTCTCTGAGTCTTTCTAGGGTTGGACCACTGGCTCTGCAGGGAAGCGTCGCTCCCTGGCGGTGGTGTGGCAGAGAGACAATGCAATATGCTGAGCGGGACTTGCGCTGTCCCCTCGAGCACATTACAAGCTCCTCTCACCACTGAGCATATTACAAGCTCCTCTCACCGCCAGCCTTTTCCTAGTGATGAGCACACCACAAAAAGGCTGGCATTGGGGGAACAAAGCAGGCCCTACAGGGCTCCCATGCCCCCATCCATGGATATGCATTCAGGGGGACACAACAAATGCCCCCCTGTCCGATTGCACCCCCAGTTACAGCACGGCATGGACTTCACAGTCCATGCCCTGCTGGAACAGTTTTACCGTTCTCATTGTAATGCCCTTTTTCAGGGCACCGCCATGGGGACATCAAAAGGACCGTCTGCCTGTACGAATTGAACTTGTAATCAGGCGGGCGGTCCTTGCACAGCTTTGGCGGTGCTGTGCTAGCGGAGTGTCGGTGCAGTACTGCTAAAGCCGTAATCGGACCCTAAAATAGGAAAACCACAAATGAGGACTATGAAGTCTTTCATGGAAGTTTTATAATTAGATGTTTATTTATTTAAAGGGCACCCGTTGTATGAAAAACCTACACAGCTATGGCTTTAACTATAAAAGTGGAACTAGAACTGATTTTTGTGCCAGATTTTTATAAGCCAGGGATGCACTTTTGTTACGTCGCTGAAATCTTGTATAATTTCTGGCATTTCGCATTACACCTTTTATGTGAAATGCCTGAAACAATGCCATTATGTCACATCATGTTGTTTTCTGTCCATTTGATGAGGAATCATATTGTAGGAGCAAAGGAACAACATGAACTAACAGAACACCACCGGCAGATTACAGGGACAGATACTGTAAAGGAATGCAGTATAGTTTAATAAATGTCTACGCGTGCACTCTTTTTAAGTTTACATTCAAATCTCAGGATTCTTTGCATTAGTGTTACCCCCAAAACCCAAAATCCTAAAAGGACCCACCCATCCTTTCAAGTGGCAGAAACATTTTCACAAAATTGAATTGAGTTGAATCGAATAATAATTTAAACTCCATTCATTATATTATCTTATCATTTTATTCTGCAATTCAAGTAATGAATCACTAAACCAGAACCACGTGATGTACTCTTGGTTACTAAGGTTAGTTGAATTACTTGACCCCTTAGGCCTAAATATTTTACTATGTCCAAATGACCATACGGCAATCGCAGCACAACTGAAAATTGGTATTGTATATTTATAGGAATCCTACTTAAAATAATACAAGCAGAAAGAAAAGTTGCTACCTTTTTTTGCGGCACGAGTAGGATTTAAATTAAAAAATACAATTGCGGGTGCCCTTGGCCTTATAGATAAGTTTGACTGACTCTTGTATATAAAAGAAACACTTTTGAAGAAATAGTTGAGAATCATGCTTCCACATTTAATATTTGTGATAACTGCTCTCAGAGTAAATGTTACCATGAAAGCAATTTGTGATGCACTCTATGTATTAATTGGTCACATCACTAAATACTCATTCACAGCGGGTCAGAAAATGACCTATCAAATGAATATTAATTATGCAACTTACTATTAGTGATCCCCATCCTATTGTCTACAAACACAGTGATGTTTGCCTGCAGTTGACAATAGACCTCAATCCCTGTGTTCGCATTCAAATACAGAAACTTTTTTTTAAGGCGGCTCATGTCCCTTAAAAAGTAGGTCCCGCTTTAAAAAAATAATTGGCAAAGGGGAAACTGTTCCATGAGAACAGCTTCCTCTCTGCTAATCAGATACCTCTGTTTATATCTGATCAATGGTAGGTGGATACAATTGCAAACATAAACAAGTAGCACATGTCCTTGAGACTCACAGTTGGGAAGGAATCCTCATTTCATGCATCGTCCTAATTGTGATATAGAATGAGTTCCAGAAATGCATTTGCAACCAGGAAGGATATTTCCGAATCACAAAATTCTGTTTTACATTGGCAAAACATGTGATTCTGTGAATCACGGGGTTTGTTACAACAAAATTGATTTGATTTAGACAAAACTGATTTGATCTGGGCAAGTAACCAGTTTTCTTTTTACTCTATATTTAAACTTAAAACATAGATATAGTTCAGCAGTGAAATGAATATGGTTGCTATTTGCATTGACCAATCAGTATAGCCTTATAGCCTACCGTAGCGGGCTATACTGGCTATTAAAGGCCTGCTCCAGCGTTAAAGGCCCGAGACAAAGGTGAGGGACTTTAACAATGGAGCGGGACTTTAATAGCCGGTAGAGTCCAGCTACGAAGGGCTATAAGGCTATTAGAACTTTTTGCCACTAGAGGGCAGAATGTTCCAACAAATAAAACACAGGCCTCTCAGAGTTCAAGGGGTTTAAATTCCCTCGGGCTCCGAGTGGCCTTTGAAAACAACATTGGAATGTTGCTTTGCGGGCCTTTGCTGGCCCGTAAAAGCTTGGAGCACTCCATTGTCATCAATGGAGCTCCCAACATTTCAATGTTCTAATAATGTTTTGTGACTCAATTTCAGTTCAAAATCAATAATAGATACCCGAAGGAATCAGTATTTGGAGGGAACATCCTAAACTCCCCCCCTTCCAGGAGTTTAGTGTATTTAAAAAAGTGTATTAGTGGTCTCACGAATTTACCAAATCTGGAATTTCCAACCAATAAAACACTTTGTACAGGAGACCTAAGGTCTTGTAATGGGTGTCTTCCAGGTTTCTAAAAAAATGTCTGACCTTCACCTAGCAGATCTCATATTGAGGCTCTTTGGAAAGTGTCCTGTTGTTCAAATCGAGTCAGTAATAGGTATTACTGGACTGGATTTCAACAGCTATCTTATTGGGCTTATACTATCTCCTAACATGATAAATATCTTGCTTAAAGCTAGAACACAATGATTTGGAATAAAAGTACACTCTCCTAATGTTCTAGTTTTCAGTTTTACCATTTTAATATATATCTGTACTTCATCTAGTGTTCACCAAGGGACATGTGTACAGAACCATTAGTGAATCAGTATGCAGTCGCAAACTGAATACTGGTTGCTAAATCGTAGAAAAAGAATGTATGGAACCTATTTGCAGTCCTCATCTTAGCATTGCTAATGGTTTCCGAGTTGGTAATTTGGGACTCCAAATAGTGAGTCACAAATAAGAAATATTTTTTTGCGTGTCACTGTCCATATGTTCATCTCAGTAGCGAAATGTCACATAAAGAACCACTTGCACATGCAATTTACCACCACCCCCACCCATGTGGTAATCATGTGCAAACTATATTAAGTGCCCCAGAATGCATCTGAGGTTTTCCAGAATGTCTGCTCTATATGTCATGGCACGGAAATATAGGATTTTGGCTGGATTGCAGAGAAGGCTGAGAAGACAGGAGAGGATTTTCAGACTGAGGGTCACACTGATTGAACAAACAGAGGAGCTGTTATAGACCAAGTATTTTCTAAGTAGTGAAGTAATTCTAAATCTAATTGCTCAGCTTGAGAGACACACGTTATGTAGTAAGACCAGCCCCACCCAAGTGCAGGTGTTATGCAGTTTGCATCTATTAGTGTCTGGTAGCCATCAAGGTGTGATTGCCGGAGCTTGTGGTGTGTCCCTGAGTTCACTGTCACAATTTTTCAGTGCCTTCCTTGATTCTATGTTAATCACCCACATATATTTGCCTAGAAAAGACCATCAACTCATTCACCAAGCTTCGTTTTTACAGGATAGAAAAATTCCTAAATGTCATTGGATGTGAAAATGGTACACGTGCCAATCTGCCCTCCCTCCACCATAGAGTGGAGGGAAAAACACTCATTCTATGAATATACAAATTCTGTGTGATGCAAAACATGTGATCTCAGACATATAGCACGTTTTCCTAGAAGCACCCATGATTCATTCATTTTCTGACACAGTGGCATCCATGCAAGGCTACAAAGTGGTGCGCTCGAATGTGCATCCATTTGGTAATGCACTTTTATTATTTTCGGACATAACATAATATCTTTTTTAAATATGATGTGTAACAATATACAATACTATCTCAGGTGCATATGCCATACGCCCCTGGATAGTGACTATGTATATCGACATACAGTGAGCATTGCTACATTTTGGCATATAGGAAAACCAGCAGTGTGATTGAGCACACATTTGGAATCGTGAAAGGTAGATTAAGACGCCTGCACAACAGTGGTGGTGCCCTACAGTACTCTCCTGGCATCTGCTGCAAAATTGTTGCAACATGTGCAATTCTTCACAAGCAGAGGTTTAACTGTTGCTGTATCAGACTCTGAAACTGATGAAGATGAAGAACAGCTACTATCACTTTTGAAACATGATGAATTGGGAGCAACAGAGGGTCAAAGGTGCCATACTAACATTACTGAGAATAATTTTTCTTGGAGAATAACATGTTGACAATCTAATACCAAATAAAACTCAAAGTAATTTGTGCAGGTAACAAAACATCAAACTTTAATCCTACTTATTTTCTAGCACTGCTACCATAGATAATAACATTACTTCGCATGTCACCAGTAGTAAAGAAACTTAATTTGACATATGGGTTATGGAAAAAATGAGAATCACTAGAAGTAAAAGGATATCAGACTATGACTCAACGTTTGGTATGCCTGGTTTCACACACACTTGTGTTGTAACTGACAGACATACCACTCAGACTAGAGTGTTCCTCACTGTCAGGATGTTCTACGTGACTGACACGTGCTATCTGAGTGGTTTGCAAGGTCTCAATAGGATTTGGGATCTATACTAGTCCATGGACCACATAACTGCTACAGTGTACCATTTCAACCTGGAGGTCTTTTTAATACAGATGTTGCATGTGCCAGTATGTTTATTGCTCTTTTTAAGTCATGTATGGACGCAGACTGCTGATGTTCCCTACGTCTGTGTTGTACATTGTCTGCATTCATATCTAGATGTAGGGACTTTACATCTTCTGTTAGATTATCAATTTAAGATTTAATGTGCTGCTGATAATGAGCAAGGGTTGCTACACAGTTCTCCAATCCTGTTGCTATGCTATTCTCAGGAAGTTTGGTATTAATCTACTTTATTTCCCTCTGTTGTAGTTGCTGAACTTTCCCCATCAATGCCTTCAAATCACAAAACACTGTAACATTTTGAGCCATGTCACCACTTTCAAGGTTTGTGGGGATGGATTAGTGGACACACTACCCTAGTGTTCCCGTGGCCTGACTGCACGTCCTGGCTCAGTCTCAGAGTGCTTTCTGTACCCAATACATTGGATGACTATGACTGTACTTGGTGCTCATTGGTGTCAATTGTGAAATGGTGTCTTCTCTATCATCAACAAGTGACTCTTCCTCTTGCATTGAAATATCCTCAAGAGCCTCACCTTCAGACACTTCATTCTCATGGTCATGGATATATGTTTAAATTGAAATAAGTATTATTTACTGTAGCATGGCTGTGTTATATGAGTTTCATTTTATTGCATTCTTATATTTAAGTTTTTGAACTTCACAAAAGCCTTTCTGTGAATACACATAACCTTCCATGCTGCACTGTTCATGTGCAAGGATATTTTAATCACAGTGGCATCTCTGCATGGGCCACATATCATAAGAATTTGGTGTTAGATATAAACACATGTTCACTATCATGTGATGAAGGTCAGTGCTTAATATGCATTTGGTGTGGTGATTAGTATATTGCAGTACACTTATCTTGAAACGTACCTGGCATCTCAGAAGTATCAATAGTTCTAAAGTCTTCCACTGCCTCTGGATTCAATGTTGTTTCAACAAGTTCTGAAGTGGAGTGGGGAGGCAGTGGGGGGGTCTCCTTTGGTTCCTCTGGCTTGTTAACTGGGTTGCAACATTCTCTGTTGTCCTGGATCTTAGGTCATACTATGTTTTCTAATCACTTTAATGGACCTCTGTATTAGTCTCACTGCACATATTTTTTTCCTGCAATGCCTTTCATATTTTTCTTTTTTGGGAATCAGGCATAACAGGGGAGGTTTACATATGTGAAGAGAACATATAGGAAACCATACTAAAAAAGTGGACTGACTGTTCAAGCAACCATGGATAACCACACACCAATATATGTCAATTAAAATTCAAAATGTATTATCATATTTTTCAATTTAACGAGAATGGAAGACAATTAATAAGAAAAAATCATTCTGTATTGTACATTGCAAATAGTCTGAATATTTGTGGCAATAATTGTCAATGGATATAATTATATATATATAAGCAAAATTCAGCTATATGTACATCAATATAATATCAATAACAATTTCCCATAGGGAAATCTGAAAAAACATTTTCTGAAAGAATAATTTTTGAGACAAGAGATCCAAATTGTGCTTCAGATTGAGAGACAGAGGGCCTGATTTAGAGTTTGGTGGACGGGTTACTCCGTCCCCAACCTGGCGGATATCCTGTCCACCGTATTACAAGTGCCACAGGCTGTAATGTACTCGTCATACAGTGGAGAGGATATCTGTCATGTTTGTGACGGAGTAACCCGGTCCGCCAAACTCTAAATCAGGACCTTAGTGAACGATTGCACTGTGACTGACGCTATTCTTGCCAAGAGTCTATGAATGAGACTCCCTGGAAGCTAAATATTTCATTTAAATAGATTGTTGATAGTGGAAGTAAATGTAATGGGGTGACTATATAAGAGAGTCTCACCTGGATGAGTGGACACTGGCTATCTCACTAGTAGAGAAATAGTATCAGTACATGAGCTAGCGCTGCCATACATACCAATGTAAAAGAAAAGATCAACATTTGATTTTATAAGAATTATTACAAAGCACCTGATTATGACTACGGCAGTCCAATGGGCCGCCATAGCCATGGTACCTGTGCGGGTACCACCGCACCGGCGGTCCGACCGCCCTATTACAAGTTGCGTGGTTGGACAGCCATGGGTCCGCTGATACCACCAGGGATCCGCTATCCCTGTCGGTCTTGCAGTGGGCTGAGGCCTGCAATATGCTGGTGGTGCTGCAGCAGCATTGCCAAGCCTATTACAAGTGCACTCCAGGCCACAGTTTTAATGACACTGAGAAAACTAAGGGGGTCTTACAGGGCTCCCTGATGCCTCAGGGCTATGGTGATGCATGCAGGGGGGCACATAGTGTGCCCCCCCGTCTGCATGCACACCCAGTTCATGCATGGCATGAACTAAACAGTCCATGCCGTGCAAGAACTTTCTTTGGCGGTCCCATTGTGGTGCCTTTGTAAGGCTCAATACCTAGGACCATCAAACCACCATGCGCCAGACCAGGAGAAAACTCCTAATCTGGCGGGCGGTGTCAGTACAGCTTTGGCCATGTGGCAGCGGGCGGAGGAGTGGTGGCCCGCTGTCATGCCCGTTGTCACACCGCCAAAGTCATACTCAGACCCAAAGTTACTTTATTTGATACTGAGGGGTTGAGTGTCTTAGATAGAAATGCCTCTGAAGCTATGACTTACAATGTGAGCAAAGCAAGACTACCAAAACCGAAAAACGTGAATCCCACAGTAGAATAGACACTGCAGTAGAATGAACAAAGGCTGGGTGTCATCTTTGAGGTCCGGTTCAAGTCCATATGTGCAAATGCTACTAAGTGAGTTGCACTTCTAGGACTAATACATACATATATTTGCCCAGGTGGTGAAAAACAGATGATGTTGTGTTTACTGCAGAGTTGGCGGAGGCTGCATGTAGCAGAGATACTCCTGAAGAAGAGTTGAGTCCTAGTATAAAACCGTTTCAAGAGTTTTTACATTTGTTATAACTTTTTTCATCTAATGCTGACCACATACGGATTCCAAACCACACTAACAACAGCCCGATGTGTAGCTGAGAAATCATTTGTACCACGTTCTAAGTTTTCCCAATGGACATACACCTGGATTAAGTTCTGCTGAGTGTGATGATGACATAATAGATGCAGAACACAATCCCACCTCTGCTGCGAGAGCGACAAGGGGAGTTCAACTGTTGCAAGGGCCAGGAGGAATTACAAGAAACGGAAGATGTTAGTGAGCAGATCGCAACACCAGTTGTAACTTTCCGAATTTCGATTCCCCTAACGCTTGATGAATCTAAAATTATGTTTTCTTTCCTTTATGTCCCTTGTTCTGTTAAAAAAATGCCTTACACAGCCTAACCCTAATGACCTCGACCAAGAACAGAAGGTGGTAGCAAAGGACTCACAATGATTCAGGTATTCTGTTAAAACGCATTGAGTTCCGGCAGTTGTTCTGCAGTCCAGTCATGTCTGCCTTCCTGCGGACAATCCCAACGACCATGAGCTGTCAGAATATGAGAGAAGCAGTCCGCATCAGCACCAACTCCACAATTAAACGCATCGGTACCCGCTGCAGTTTACGTGCAGCTGGACCCACTGCACAGTGGACGAAGCCTCTGACTTCATGTCCCACAAAAAACCAGAGTGAAAACCGAGAAACCTTTAGAGTAATACATTTGGGTGAATGCCCCCCATACATTGTGTTTAACTTTGGAGATGGAGTGAGTTAGCCAAGAAGGGCTTAGTATTATTCTATATTGCGGTATATGACAAAATGTAAGAGCTGCTTAAAAGATATTTCGAAATTTAAAGCACCGCTGGCTGTGAAACCTCACATTAGACAAGATCCGTTTGATATGTGTTAGCTTTATAATTCAGAATCATCCATTTCCATCCAGATTTTGACATCTTTCTGTGACTAATGGGACAGACTGCAAATGTGCCAGAGAGACAGACCGTGCTTTCAATGTAGATTGCAGAATGACTTATATATGACATTTATGTACTAGTGGTGCCACACAAAGAGGATTTACACCAAAGGATATTCCTGTCCTCCGGTCTTCGTTTCACAGCTCTTTGTCCTTGTCCATTTGCAACGCAGACGACAAGTGGAAGCGAGTAAAACCATAATGCAACCAATTTAATGTTGTCAAAGTGGCACTTCAGGCAAACAGCTTGTGTCACCAATGTCTTCTGCAGTGCAGAAAACCCATAGTGATCATAGGTAATGACATTACCAGGTAAATTCGTTTTACTATACAGGAGACAGCTGTATATCAGACGACAAAGGAACCTGATTAAATTTAAGAGGAGGGACGGAGAGTTCACTTTAAAGGATCGCTGAACACTTCAGCTTTGTGTAGCCACCTACTGCTTTTTTATGACTTAAATCATTATAAAATGTGTTAACCTTCCAGCAAGCTGCGAAAAAGGAGGAAAATAAAACAGCACCGCCCTTCTCTGCATTAGAAAGAGAGCGGAGCAACTTAAATTAAATCTAAAAGCTATATTTCACAGGAGCAGGCATCCCCTCCATGCTGCTTCACAGATATCCATCATAAAAATCGTTTCAGAAATTTTAGGTAGCAGCATTTTATTACAAGTGGCCAATAATTCATTTGGAATCTATTATAACCGCAATGGGCAGTGTAAATGTACAAAGTATTTTGGAAGAGTGCCATGCTTATTGTCATAAAATTTCAGTTGTGATTGTTGTTTATGCTGAGTATTTGATAACGGCTCTTTGAATTAAATTACCAGTGCTGTGAGTTTGTGATTTCCCACAAAATACACGTAGGTTTTCTCAACATGAAATAAATGTTCCTATTTAGTTAAGTGCCCTGAGGTAACTATAATTCACACCCTTGGCATGCACTGCTAATTACCCCAAATATTACATCTCTCATGACATCATTGATAATTTCACTGCAACATTTACAATACATTTCTATTGATAAGAAAACTGTGCATGTTGAGGGTGTGAGTTATATTTACCTTAGGGCACAAGATATAGGGGCATATCAGCAAGGCGAGGCGATAGAATTATCGCCGCTTTTGCGACCGTTATCGGCCGAAAAGCGGCGATAATTTTATCGCCTAATTAGCAAGCTCACGCTAACGCGTGAAAACTTGCGTTAGCGTGGGAATTCCTAACGCCCAGCTTTGCATCTCTAATGAGATGCGAAGTGGGTGTTCCTGACCTGACATGACAGGAGAAATGTCGCTAAGCGACATTTCTCCTATCATCAAGCCCCACGCTATGAAGCATAGCGGCAAGAAAAGTAGTGATAACCCCTGTTATCGCTACTTTCCTTATGCCTGCTTCAGGACTGACTTAGCCATGATATCCTATGGAAGGTGGATATCATGGCTAAGTTTGTGGGGCCCTATCAACAAGCTAACGCCACATTGCGTGAGATTATCGCTGGGTTTCCAGCGATAATCTCAAATTAGGCAGTTAGCGTGGGGATTTTTATCGCTTTTGAGATAAGCGTTGCCAATAGCACGCTATCTCAGCGATAAAAATCCACGCTAGCTGGCGATAATTATCCTAGCGCTAAGTGCGCTTAGCGATAATTATCGCCGGTTGTTGGTGATATGCCCCTTAGTTATCAGAGATAATTATGACTGGAGAAATGTAGTTGTTTTCTACGTTTAAAACATTATGTTGCAGCTGAAATTCTCACCAAACTATAACATTACTTTAACCGTTGTTGTTTTCAGTAAATTAATAGGATTTTATTTTACATAAACTAATATTTTGTTTACCTACATAAAGCCAACTTCCTCGCAGGCAGAAAAACTCATGCCCTGCACGGCGTTTGGCCATGAGTGGCATGGACTTGGTTGCAGGGCCTGGCCTGTAGCCAGGCCCCGCATCCAACACCCTCGAAGGTAGCCAACTGCATGGCATGCATAGCCTTTGGCTGTGGTCAGTGTGGGATTGACTGCAGAGCCAACCCATTAGCACAGCCCTCTCCCAAGCCACTTTGGTCCAAGGGCATGATCCCCAAGGGTCGGTTTTTAAAAGTGGAGGGGATGCAAGACCCTTGTCCCAAACCACTATCCCTGAGACCAAAACATAATTGTAAAGGGGAGTGGGTATGCCGCCCGTCCTCGAGCCACAAAGGGCCTCGGACCCCATCACCCAGAGACATTACTTCAAAATAGGGGGGGGCATGAGCCCCCTCCTCAAGATCCCAGAGGCCCAATACCATAAAAAAGGGGAGAGGGGCAGTGTGGCCCCTCTCCCTGTGCCTTGTTAGGCCCTAGGGAACACATCATCCAGGGCCGAATGCCATAATAAAAATAGAGGGGGGCTGCATGGCCCCCCTCCTTGAGCCTTAGTTGGTCTCCCACCCTCACTCAGCCTTAACAAACCCCAGGGACCACATCCTCGCGGCACATTCCCATAATAAAGGGGAAGAGTGCTGCGCAGCCTGCCTCCCCAAGCCTACTGTGGCCTAGGGAACCCCATCACCCTTGATCTGTCCTAATTATAGATGGGTGCCCAAGTGGCAGCAAAATGGGGGCACGGGAGGAGCCCCAAAACCCACATGGCCCCTGCCGGTTCACCACACACTGCACGAACCGGCATTGCTCGCTCTCAGCAGGAGCAGCTATTTAAGCATGCTCCTACCGGGCGGGAGTAATCTGTGTGGGATGCGGGCAGGGAAACAGATGTCTGCCCCTACCCAGTTTGAGCATTTTTAGGCTCCTGCCGAGTCAGACCAGATATGCTTTTCCTGACACGATGCTGCATGCAGGAAAGGCATGTTTGCTCTCACCACCTGGCCTAGTGGGTGAGAGTATCGATCCTTGCCCTTTCAAGGTTTTTTTTCACATTTTTTTAAGACTTAGGACTCAGGTACAATGCTTGCATTTTGCAACTCTCAACTTGCGTCTCTTTGCGACTCGCAAATTGCAATATACAACAGTGTCTTAGACACTGTTTGCGATTCCCAATGGGGTCGCAAATTGCATGCCTCATCAACATTCATGAGGCAAGCGCAATTTGCGACCTCATTGGGAATGGCTAGCACTCACATGGATGATGTCCTGCTGGGGTCAGCAGACCACCATATCTGTGACTGCTTTTTCAAAAAAGCATTTTTTCTTATAAATGCAGCCCATTTTCCTTAAAGGGAAACGGAATGCATTTAAAAAATAAAAGTGTAACTTTTTAGTAAAATTTTTTAAGGGCAGGCAGTGGTCCTTGAGACCACTTCCTGCTCTCAAAAAATATTTTCACACCCATTCCCAAAGACGAAAAGGGTCCCCTGGGGACCCCTACCTGTTTACAAATGGTTTACCACCTACTTGAAGTAAACTGCGAGTGTTTTGTGACCGCAAATGCAGTCACAAAACAATGGTACATACCATGTGACTCGCTCTTAGGAAGGGACACCCTTGGCATGCCCCTTCCTAATATCGAGTCGCGAATGCTATTTTTCTAGTCTGTGACTCGCAAAATAGCGTTTTTACATACCACCACCGTTTTTTGGGCTCGCAAAAGGGTTGAGTACCCTTTTGCGACAGCAAAAAAACAGTTGTAGATCTGGTCCAAAGTACCAAGTTCTATGAGGGCTAACGTCACATCATTGTTGGTGTTTTATCATAAACTCTTACAAAATACTTACACTCACTGGATGGTGTGAGCGGCTGTATGAGTGAGTGACTGGGTGTGTGAGTTGCTGTATGGATGAGTGAATGGTTGTGTGAGTACTTGAATGGTCTGTGAATCGTTATATGTGTGAGGTTTTGTAGGGGTGTGTGAGTGTGTGTATGAGAGGTTACCTAGGGGTGTTAGTGGGTGAGTGAGTGTTTGTGTGAATGATGTCATCAGTGATATCATCAGTGATAACTTCAGTGTTGTCACTGACCATGTCATGAGTGATGTAATATGTGAGGTCATAAGCAGTATATTGTGGGGGCGTAAGTTATACTTAGCTCCGGTAACCATAACTGTTGAATTTCACTGGTTTTGTACGAGTGAAATCTGAGCCTAACAATAAAATCCATGAAACCTTTGTTTTTTACTGTGAATTTCTAAGGTTTTTTCAATTCTATTTGCTAACTATAATGTCCCTGTAACCTTTGGCTTCTAAGTGAATTTCTAAGGTTTTTCAAAATCTATTTCCTAACTATAATGTCCCTGTAAACTTTGTTTTTTTAAGACATTGCTATGGTTTTTTATCTAGTAGTTGCAATTGCGGAGTGGTGGACAAAGGGGGTGGGGCCTCCAACCACCTCTCAGGAATCCTGCTGTGTCGGACTTACTGGGGGTAACAAGACTACTGGGCCCCCAAGAACCCTCAGCAATGCACCGAGAGAAGTGTTTGCAGAGTGGTAGGAGAGAGGGGGCGTTGTCTCTGACCACCTCTCAGCAATCCCAATGTGTGGGACTTACTGGAGGTAATAGGGGCATGATTGCAGAATGGTGCAGACAGGGGGTGGGCCTCCAGCGTCGTGCTGGTAGCTTTTCTTTGTTTTTGTCTTTTTATTATACAGATAGGGAGGCAGTGGAGCCTCCCTTCCCTGAGCTGCCCCAGGGACCCTCTCCCCCTGGGGTCCGGCATTTTCTTTTTAACATTTTTTCAAATAAAGGAAGGGGGTCATGGCCCCACTTCCTTGGGATGATTTTGGCCCCAGGGACCCCATCCCTGGGGCCTGCCCCTTATTTTTTTCGTTTTTCAAATATGGAAGGGGGCCGCACTGCCCCCCTCCCAGAATGATTTTAACCCCAGGGCACCCAGTTACCTTTATTGGGGACCCCCGGGGAAGCCTGAAGGCCCCCATGAACCCTGCCGGTCACCCATCCTGCAGGAGGCTGAATTGCTTTATGAGGGAGCTGATGAGCATGTAGCTTCCTCTGTCCAAAAGCCATTCTGCGCCAGTTTGTGTAAGCGAAAGCATTTTACATGCTCTCGCTTGTAAGGAGCGGAGCAGAGTTTTCTATGCCTTGGTAAGAGCGGTGCTTTCATGAAGCAATAGCAAACTGCGATATCCCAGGGGTGGGCACCCCGGGACATTGCAGGAGCTGGCCCTGGGGGCTGCTGGTCCCCAGGTCCAACTAGGGCTCCAGGAAGGAGGCCACACAACCTATCTATATTGTTTGATTTAGCCTCAGGGAGGTGGGGGTTCCCGAGGTTGCAGGGGTGCCGAGTGCCACCTGAAGTATTTTTCAATAAAGCCCAGGGAGGTGGGGGTCCCCAGGGCTGTGGGGGGACCAAGCAGCTTCCCAGCACTCAATGTAAAAAAATCCCCAGGGAGGTGGTGGTTCCCGGGACTGCGAGGAGATCTGTGTGTCCCCCTAAATTTTTCAAATTAAAGTCCCAGGCGGTGGCAGCTCGGGGGGGCTGTGGTGGACCCATGAGACCCCCCACATTGTTTCAGAATAAAGCATCGGGGAGGTGGTGGTCCCTGGGGTGAGGGGGTCCAAGAGGCCCCCACATTTAAAAATAAATACACCCCATGGAGGTAGTGGTCCCCGGGGCATCTTGTGAAGCCATACAGGCCTCCCCTGCGTTAATCTTTAAAGAAGCCCTTTGGTAGGTGGTGGTACATGGGGCATAATAAGCCCCTGTTTTTGCATAATACACACAGGACCTAGCACACCAGAGGGCTGACAATTAACAAGCACAGAATCTGTCCCTGGTTTCTTTTTATTTTCGGCGGGAGTCACAGATCAAGCATGACACCCACCAAAATTGTTTTTTTTTTTAAAAAAAAAAGCATTTTTGCCCCGCCTTATGAAGCCTAGTGGATGAGGGTGTTTCTACCCTGCCCCCTTTTCTTTTTTTTAAGGCTTTCTATGAGTTCAACCAAGTCACAAGATGGCTGCCAAAACTTCCTGGTTTGAAGTGTTGGCAGCCAATCACATCACGGCATGAGATTTCTGATGGGGACGATCTTAAAAATCTTTACATTTCTTTGCAACTACTAAGCGGATTTACACCATTTACCAAAAAGGGTGCTCTCTAGACCAACAGCTGGTCGGGCTGTAGCCATGTCGAAAGTTTCCTATGGAAATTAACCTGGAGAAAAAGCGTTTAGGGCATCCCCTTTTTCTTGGCCCCCGCTTGGCGGATCACCCCGAATATTTCAGGACAGCAGCTGAAGTGGGCGTAGAACTAGTTCTGAAAATTTGTGGTGATTCATCATTAACTTGAAGGTTTTGGGGTGTTCCGTCAAGCTGGGACCAAGAACCAGGGGGTGCTTAAAAGTGAGTTTTCCCTCTGTAAATTTCCTTAGGACCTGTAGACACGGCTACAGCCCAAACTGCTGAACGGAGTTACACAAAATTTGCCAGGAAGATAGATGTTTGTCCAAGGATGTACATATTTAGAAAAGGGGGCAGCGTAGCAACACCCTGACCCCTTAGGCCGCTCGGGGTAGGCGCCCCACAAGGACACTGCATGGTTAAAAACACCTTTTTATTTCAGCGGGAGTCGTGCTAGATCCCTAACTCCTGCCATTTTCTTTTTTTAAATGAAGTGCGGTCTCCCACGCTTTGTTAGTAATAAGCTCAAAGGTGTGCTAAGTCCAGGGGGCAGTTTACAGTAATAGCAGGGAAGACACATGTCTCCCTCCTAGGGACTCTAGAGCCATAGATGGCCTTGGGGACTGCCACCACTGAGGGCTGATTCAGAAATGTCCCAGGGTGACCACCACATAGACATTGCAGTTTGCTATGGCTTGGCAAGAGCACCGCTCCCACGAAGCCATAGAAAACACTGCTCTGCTTTCATTAAGCAAGAGCAGAAAAAATGCTATGCTTGCTGAAAGCAGAGCAGAATTGCTTTTGGACAGAGGGAGCTGCATATTTAGCAGCTCCCACTGTCCAAAAGCAATGCCAGCTCTCACAGGACCTAGGGAACCAGCAGGGACGGCAGGGGACTTCAGGCTTCCCCTGCGTGCCCCAATGAAAATGACTGGGTGCCCTGAGTGGCACCAGGTCAACCAGTATAGAGGGCAGGAATGGGGTTCCGGGGCTTAAATTGGCCTGGGACTAGGGTCACGCGGCCCCCTCCTTTCTTTCCAAAAAAATAAAAATAAAAACGGGGCAGGCCCCAGGGCTTGCTATCTCCAGGGCCACAATCAACATGGGAATTGAGCTGTGTAGTACCCTCCCATTATTTAAAAAAATTAAAACAAATAAAAACATCGAGCCCCAGGGGATGGGGTCCACTGGGCCAAAATTGGCTCAGAAGGGTGGCCACTCAGCCCTTCTCCCTATAAATTATTAAAAAAATAAAAGGCCAATCCCCATGGTATTGGAACCTGGGGCCAATATCGGCACAGGGAGGGGGGCTGTGCAGCTGCCCTCACCCACTGAAAAAAGGTCTGGCCCTGGGGGATGTGGTCCCCATTGATGAAAAAGGCCAAGAGAAGGGGGTTGCGCACCCCCCTCCCTTAAAAAAGTAAAAAAGAAGAAGAATGTCTGGCAAGTCATTGGAGGCCACATCACATCCACCACAACTCTGCAAACGTGCCTCCTAGTGCACTGCAGATTAGGGGATTAAGTACCCTTGAGTCCAGAGGGTTCTTTGGGGCCAACAAGTCCTCCTGTTACGTCCAGTAGGTCCTACACAGTGGGATTTCTGAAAGGACTTCGAAGGCCACCCCCCTTTCTTCAGCACTCAGCAAATGCACCACTTGGCGCACTGCTGGTTGAGGAATGAATTCCACTTTACTCCTCTTGGCCATAGGACTAAAGGGAACTTCATCCCCAACTAGTAGTACACGAGGAGGTGTGTTTGCATAGTGGTGGAGAAAGAGGACATGGCCACCAAAAGCCTCTCAGCAATCTTGCTGTATGGGACTTACTAGAGGTAACAGGAGTGGTAGTTGGCGCCTAAGCACCATCAAGATCCAAGGGGACTTCATACCCCCAACTAGTAGTGCACCAGGAGGAATGTTTGCAGAATGTTCGAGAAAGAGTGCATGGCCTCCAAAAACCTCTCAGACATCCTTCTATGTGGGACTGGAGATAACAAGAGGGACAGTTAACCTCCATGGACGTCCTTGGGGGCCAACTACCCCTCCTGTTGCCTCCAGTGAGTCCCACACAGCGGGATTGCTACGAGGTCTTCAGAGGCCAAACCCCCTTTTTGCCACCACTCTGCAAACGTGGCTCATGGTGCAATACTGGTTGGGGGCTGAAGTCCACTTTACTCCTGAAGGTCCTTGGGGGCCAAGAGGCCCTCCTGGTAGTTTCTGTAAGTCCTACACAGTAGAAATGCTGAGAGGTGCTCAGAGGCCCACCTCGTTTCTCTACCACTCTGCACACACCAGTACTTCTTAAAAAACCATGGAAATTCAATGAAATAACAAAGGTTATAGGGGTGTTATAGTTAGGAATTAGCAGTTGATAAACCTTAGAAATTCACTGAAAAAAACAGAGGGTACAGGACATTAGAGTTAGGCCCAGGTTTCATTTGCACAAAACCAGTGAAATTCAGCAGATATAGTTAACTGAGCTAACTATATTTCACACTCTTATAATGCACTGCTTATGACCTAATATATTACATCAGTCATGACATGTTCAGTGACATCACTGATGAAATCATCCACAAAATCACTACTGCACTGACTCACAACCACATAGAACTTTTCATACACCCACTCCCCCACAACCATTCACAAACCTATACACAGACCTATACCAGTACTTATACAGCCACTCACTAATGCATAGATCTACACACACATCCACTCACTCACCAATTTAGCCACTCATACACCCACTCACTCACTAATACAGTCACTGACATATCCACTTATACTCCCATACAGCCACTCAGACACTGATTCAATCACCCTTAGAGCTACTCACACACCTACTCACTTACCCATACAGTCAATCACATAACTACTTACTCACCCATAAAGTTACACACCCACCCACTTACTTACTCACACAGATACTAACATGTACTCACTGACCTATACAGTCACTGACACATACACTCAATCACCCACACAGCCATACACAAACTCACTCACCCATACAGCCCCTCATGAATGCATTCACTAACCCATACAGCCACTGAGTCACCCACTCACTCATCCATACAGGCAGTCATACCCCCCTCACCCACCCATACAGACACTCATACACCCATACAGGTATTCAGACAATCAATCACTTATCCATTCAGCCACTCACATACCAACTCATACAGCCACTTATATACGAACAAACAAACAGATTATTCAGACAACCAGTCACTTTCCCATATATTCATTGAGCCACCTAAACCCTCGCTTATAGAGTCAGTCACACACCCAATGAATTATCCATACAGACACCCACTGATTCACCAATACACCTTGAAATATATATTTAACACTCAAAAGCATTTTTTTTCTACGCACAAAAGTCGTTCTATCTTCATCCACGGGGCGACAGGGCTATCTACATATCTATAACATTACTAATCTATATCCATATTGCAAGGCTGCTTTCTATTATAAATAAAAAGCATCCCAAAAGATTAGTAGAAGCTGACACCAAAGGTCCCTGCATACTGAGACTTCACTATGCAGCGGTCTGACAATTCCTTGAGGGGGTGTCCAGTTTGCGACCAAGACGGGTTACTAAGTTCTCTCCCACCAGGAAATGGCATTGAATCATCTCTTGGGGGTATTCTTGGCCTCAGACCTACACACACTCTAGGTACACTTATAGTAAGGGTTTGCATAGTAGGAGTAAGGCATATTATGGCTTTGTTTACATTCCTGCATATATACACGTTTAGCGCCATGGTAGAATTATATCTACTGTTGACGCTTTTGGTGCCTGTAATCACTTTTATCTGCTTCAGTCTACTGATAATCACAGCACATGTGTTCTATACAAGAATAACGTTGATTCAATAAATATATTGAAAACGGCCCGCTGTGTATTCTGTATATTCCTCTGAGCAAAAGTAAGCACGAGTGATGGAGCGGAAGGTTCTGAACAGTTTCCACGATCCCTGAGGAGTCAGTGTTGTCATGTTCAGTGGTTTCCAGAAACTATGCGCTCCCTGGTGAGGCTAGGGGCGCTTATGGTAGCATTGTGAGTTAGCTTGCCTCTAGGCTAACATATCCTGAGGGGTTGCCTGGAATCAGTCTAGCACCTCGCCCAATGTTTACGTTGTCCAACAAACGTGCAGGTCCTATGGATTAGTGGGACTACACAACATGCGCACCAACGTTGGTTGGGTTCTCATTTAACAGTCTAGCTGAGTAGTTCAGCTGTGCTTTCCTCAGAAAGCCCTACTCACCTCCAAACTGGAGACGTTCATGGTGGGAAGGAAAATCCATCTCAGCTGAGTAGATATACCCTATGTATTGGCTGAAGGTTATTCAAGCATGTAGGATAACAATTCTCTCACATTGTGCTACCCTATTTCCATAAATTCATTTAATTATTTCTCTCTTCCTTTAACAATGACAAGACAAGGTGAAGACATTGAAGAACAAGAAGTTAGACTAAATATCACAGGAAACTGCAGACATGCAGTTACTATGAAATTACTACAATTTGATCTCACGGCAACGGGTGGAGACGTTACTTCATTGTCGAGGCACACAAAGGTGCCGATTACGATCCGGTAAAAACCGGGTACGAACCGTCGGTCGGAGAGTTTTCTTCGTCCGACTCGTACCCGGTCGGAAAACTTTACAAACATGGAATTTCGATTCGCACGGAAAAACGAATGTGATCTGGGAATGCTGCGACGTGACGTCGGGACGCTTTCAGGCAGCGTTTCACGACCCAGGAAGTACGATTCGAACCGACAGCAGTCCGGACGGCGATATTTTCACGGCACCCAAAAAGTGCTGGGGGTACGCACCGTACATACACGGGTGGGGGTACGACTCGAACGTACACGGGTGTACATACACGGGGGGTACGACACGTACACGGGTGTACATACACGGGGGGGTATGACACGTACACGGGTGTACATACACGGGTGGGGGTACGACTCGAACGTACACGGGTGTACATACACGGGGGTACGACACGTACACGGGTGTACATACACGGGGGGTACGACACGTACACGGGTGTACATACACGGGTGGGGGTACGACTCGAACGTACACGGGTGTACATACACGGGGGTACGACACGTACATGGGTGTACATACACGGGTGGGGGTACGACTCGAACGTACACGGGTGTACATACACGGGGGTACGACACGAACACGGGGGGTTCGACACGTACGTACGGGGGCTGGGGGGGTCAGCGCATATGCGGGCACATGTCTCCATGGTTGCTCTGGGAGTTCGGTGCAGACGGTGTTTTTTCCATCCGGTTGTAACATCGTACGCACGGGATGGATCGTAATTCCGCGGTCGGACTTCACTTTTCACATTTGTACGGTAAATCGTCCGAGGACGTGTCGGACACATTTTCCGACCCGAGGACGTGTGGGGAATTATTCCCAATGCGATTCGCATGGACTTTTTCCCATGCGAATCGTAGTTGGCAGTTTGTACGGCACTTGTACGATTTGTACGGTAAAAAGACCGGATACGAGTCGTACGGGGAATTTTTTTACCGGATCGTAATCGGCACCAAAGCATTCAGAACAGAGGGTTTCCATTCTTGGGTTGAATTCCCGGCTGCGGATGCACGCACAGAGTTGTTTCACACTTACATTGAAGATGAAACACCAGAGGAATACTTTCTATATATGGACATAGGAATTCTGTTAACTTACCTAGGACACATGAATTGATTTAAAGGAGCCCTCCCCCATTCTGCAGAAAATGTGAGACTCGATCCACTCAGTAAAGAAGGAGCGACTTGGCCGGGCCTAACGTCTTATAGACCACATCCTAATCTTTAGGATTTCGATGCAACAGAAATAACAACACTATACAAAGATCTATTAAAAATCTAGAGAAACCTCACACAGTACATCATGTGAACCCTGACAGTTAACACTGCATGGACGGCTCAGGCTGAACAACCATAATTGGCTGCTACACGTATCAGCTCTCAAATGCTGAATGCCATTATGGGAAAGGTTCCCACCAGTCGATAGCAAAACCGTTCTGTATTGCACAGAAAACAAATCTGCTTGAAGAGTTTATTTCCCATATGAGACCGAAGGCCAAAAACAGAATATCAACAATTTGTTTGCCAATGGGGATGGAAGATTGTGCCACATGGGTACAGTTTTCACTACAATTAACACCAGAACTCATGGTACCCCTTCAATAGCAGTTTTACCTGAGGTACTGAAACAAGTACAGAATGAGTACATGGCAGAACCTGCCCTGGAGTTAGGGATGAAACTGATTGGCAACTTCTCAGTGGTATCAACCATTATGTTAAGTAACGTAAATGGGGAAGCAGCAGCATTGGCTGTACACCAACACCTGAGGGAATTCACTCCTGTGCAGCAGGAATTGCCTAAAATTAAGGAAGCACTCGATTCGTCCAAGAAAAAAAGGTGACTATACACAAAAAAATAAACAAAACCAAACACAATCATGGGGTGGGTCTCCTCAACAGGAAACCACTGAGAGAATAAATAATTCAAGAAACCGTGATAATATTAGAAAGTCTGATATGTAATCAGGATACTGCTACACGTTACTCTTGTTTCTTTCACGATTCATCTGATACACATTCAGAGAGAGGTTGATGGTCAGAGCACAAATCAGAAGAGAGTGTGAAGCAGAAGGAAACACATCGTACTTCAGAGTACATCCTTAAGAGGACTCAAAAACCTCAATTCAAAAAGAAGAAAGTAGCTGGGATGAAATAAGACATGCCTAGACTATTGAGGACTCTGCTTCTAAAAAGGGAATGGGCAGTGGCAATGCTGGACAGCATGCAGACATCACAATAGCTTACCAGAATCTGATGGATTATCTGGTGGTAGTAGCGCTGAATGAGCATATCATGGTGGAAACACCTGATAAAAGGGTAAGTGTTCCACATTGTTTATACAAAATACCGTTACAAATGGAGGGGAACATACATAGGAACATTAAAGCTTTCTTTTAGGAACCCTGACATGTGGTAACAACATGCATTTGCCTGAAAAGAATTGGCCACCTAAGTTCGTAATGGAATGCCTACTGGGGGAAACGGTAATTTTACCTGCTTTCTCCGACCTTATTCAGAATCAGTTAAGCATTCATACTTTAAGGAGTGGGTGCTAGTGCTAGCTCCTGCACTAAACCGCAATCATGTTGGATGGGATGATAAGTCACCTCATCACAAAATCTCATAAGCATCAGTTCCTCAACCCCAGAGACAAGAATGAAGCTAAAAAACAAGTTATGGAAATACTAGAACAACTTAAATACCAGGGTGTAATAGAAAATTGCACCTCATCCATTAATAATCCCTTGTTTCCCATAATGATGCCGGACAATTCATACCATCTAGTTTTAGACTACAGATATTTGAACACTTCCACATGCACATTTGCAGTACAGAATGCACATAGTGCCGCACTAATGAATAACATTGTGCGGAAAATATACAAAGCAACATTAGTTATCTCAAATGAATTTTTCTGCCACAATATAGCATCTGGAATCAGATATTTGACTGCATGTTCAGGGCTAGGTTCGTAGCGTCAATTTTGCCATTTACCTCAAGGGTATAAGTACAGCCATGGGCTGATTTCAGCCAGGGTAACAGTTACTTCAAAATTTTGATGAGGCGGCATTATTCTATGTAGAATATATTTAACTGACGGACGATGAGTTAATGGTACACTTGGCTGGAGTAAACCACATAATTCTTGGGTTTGCTCACCTGGGTTACAAATTTAATTTACAAAATCTAAAATTGCTGATCTCAATGTCCTGTTTCTGGGATACGAGTTGCCAGGTGAAGGCAAAAGCCTGCCAGCACCTTTTTTAGAAAAATGCGCACTGCTCCTACCTCCAATGACTCTAAAAAGACTACAATCCATTTTAGGTTCCCTGAATTTTGGCAGAACATGCATTTTGGCTTACCCAAAATGAGTAAAATCATTCCACGATTTAATAAGACTTGATTTTTCAATCAACCATTGGACACATGAACGTAAAAATATTTTGCATTCTGTACAAGCTGACATGATAGCTTCCAAACATTTGCACATATGTGTAAACACAACTAACCTGGTGATCCATGTAGTCGCTGGATCAACCGGGTACACATAATTCACTTTCAGTTAAGGTAATACAGTACCCATTGCATACAAATCACATGTGTACACTAACACTGAAATGTGTTTTGCACCCACTGATCTCAGAAGGGTACAGATTGCTGTAGGAGAGAGAGAGCACAGGCTCAGGGTAAGCTGAATAATTGTTGTTACCCCAGTACCGACCTTAGAAGCCGTTTCTAAAGCAAGGGTTCCAAATGCCAAAGCATTACTTCCATGATGGATTCAATGGGCTAAATCTCCCACAGAAACGGATGTAGACTACAGATTCAATTCTACATTACAAACACAAACATTCCTGTAGTACAAACAATAATATCCTCGGTAGTATGAAATATTGCCTCTAGATTAATATGAATACATCATTTATACCAATGGATCTGTCACCTACTGACAAAATTCACCCCCCTTTTTTTGTTAATTTGTTGATAAGAAATACTCATGTGACAGACATATACAAAAAGAATAATAAGTTAATAGTTTGAACTACGAAATACTTGTCTCGGTCTGTTTCTTGTAACATATTGATTATATTCATACTAAGACATTGCTTTATCAGAAAGAACCATCTGTAGATTGTCACAGCCTGCTATAGGGACACAACACCAATATTCCGTGGCATGCACAATCGTAAAGGGGCATATGCATGATAGAAAGTTCCATCCTAAAACAACACACACACTCAGTCCTTAGGGGAATCGTCCTTACTGGACTGCAGAGTGCAGCTTGCAGAACTCAAAGCCCTGATACTGACACTATGAAGTAAGGATACCGAATTCCCCACACTTATAATGTGTGATACATACTACTGTTTCCAGTCCTATGAACAACTTCACTGTTGGGGCCACAATGGATTTTGAGGCTCCAAGGTTGCACAATAAAGCACAAGCTGCTCTGGAAGAATGTGGCAAAGCTGTGAAGGAATGCTTGCCACAGGCTTATGTTATCTACAAATGAAGTCATCAGCGTGTTGGTGGTCACTTTGATAGGAATTCCATGGCCAATGAGGCCACTAAAGCAACAGTCCATACTGCTACTGTTGCTGCAATCACTGTTCAAGTACGAGATTAGACAGAGACATCATGGTGGCTGTCAATGCTTCACGCAACAACACCCACCTGCCGAAAAGCTTTCCCCTCAGGTACTCCAACAAGTTAGATGCAGACAACATTCCATTTCCTCAGATTCCAGGATGGCAATAGAGTAATACCAAACACTAATAGCATATTGGGGCTAATACTAGATGCACATAAGGGTCTGGGTTCAACACAAGCAGGGGTTACTGCTACAGTCTCGTTACTGAAGCTTTGCTATTGGTGACCAGGTCTAACTTAGGAGACCAAGGACCTTGTCCCTAAATGTGACATCTATTAACAGATGAAAGGCTCAACCATAGCACGTCTACCTCAGACACCTTTGTTGATCTCAGACAAGCCTCTGGCTGTTGTTTATTTGGATCACTGCAGTCCCTCATACTCAGATGGGGTACATCTTGGTGGCAGTGGACTCATGCTCCAGATTCCTGTGGGTTTGACTACAGTGCTCTGCTTATGCTCGAACTGTTATAAAGGATTTGCAAGTCTTCATTGGGACATACGCAATTGGCACACTACATTTCAACCAGGGCCCGACGTTTAGCTCTCTGGCTTACAAAGAAGCCATGGGAAGGTTGAGTGTGGCCTTGCGGTACTCCTCTCTCTACCATCCTGAGGGAAATTCGGCAGTTGAGTGGAAAAACTGTGACTTAAAGCAGTCCTTATAAGCAAGGTTATTAGGCTCAAATGGCAGTTGGGTCAATCACCTATATGGGGTCCAGAGGGCACTCAATAACATGCCAAGAAAATCCTTTGGAATTCGTACTCCTTATGAACTACTGCTTGGTGTGAGAATGTGGGTGCGAGACGTCGATAATGTCAGCACAGTGGTGTCAGCAACACTATTTGACATCAATGAACATTTGGCTGTTTTACAGGAACTCAAAGAATTCTGAGGCGCTAAAAGCAATGTCCAGGAAAAACGCACCACCACTGGAGGAGACAAGATCATACCGGCAAGAACGGCCTGTGTCCCGAAGATTGGGGACCTGGTCAGAGAAACAATTGTGGTAAAAAGGAATTTGAGCCATCTTACAAAGCGGCTGTACCTGTCCTTGCTGTCAAAGATACTAGAACTGTACTTCTGCCCCTTGCTGGTTGCAGAGACAAAAGGTTCATCTCCATTGATCTGATCAAACTGCACTATGTGGCTGATTCTCAACAGTAGGCCACGTGGGCTCCTGGGTAGCCACTGCACTGCTCTCACTACCATTCAGGAAGTTCAGATGGAAACTTTGATAACTACTGAAGATTCACCTGTAGTGCTTTCTCTGAATTATTTAATTCATCAGACCCCGTTTGGAAGGGGTGGTTAGTTTGGCCTGTGGATACTAATGGGCGTCAATATGGATTCCTGGGTAATACCAAAGGGTTTAGTATCCATAGGCCTGCTCACTGATATGTAAAATCAGAATATTCTGGGGTTGTGACATCTTATAGTGTTGGAAAGTTGTGCCTTGATTGGCTAAAAACCTCAACACTTTCTCAGGTGAGGAAAAACTTGTCCCTTCTTTCTAATGAAATGGAGCTCAAGGAGTATCTATTAGGTCCCTGGAACCCCCATCAAAAGCGCTTTTTGTATGGAATATACAAAGAACTATGGAAAATTTCTCAACAGGAAGCTGCTAAGAGATTGCGCAAGATCGACAGGGTTAATGTGCAAAAGGCTTTGACTGTGGTTGACAATTGTATGACCACATTGTCATCCACAAATTATTCACTGGACACATAGTATCTTCTGCAATTTACATAATACAGCAATACATCTATTTTACAACATGAACAATCACAACTACGGTCCATTGTAATCCTAAACTGGACATTATAAACATTAAGTTGTGTCCACGTGCCATGGCGTTACATCAATAGTACAAGTCTGTTTTCTGCATATGAGCTAATAGAAAGACAGCTAGTAATGATACATAGAGATGCAAAATATACCATGTTGCACTTGGAAAAATTATACCAATTACCTTCTATCGTGGCTGAGAAGCTATCACAGACTGGATAATCCATGGTTACATCACCCTACCGGTCACGACTTTCCAATTCCAATATTGTCTACAATACTAACTGGTAGGTAGATACAAAGTGCTAGGGGAAGGTTATGTGCATGAGTACTGGGAATTACAGTTCAGATTTAGATGCAGGAATGGGGGCACGGATGTTTTCCATAGTGGTTCCAACTGTGAGGTTGCTTTAAGCTGGTCAATCAATTGCAAGGACATTTCTCTTCATGGGGCATGCAGTGCTTCAGTTGCAAACTTGTCCTGTTATCTGGCAGGTTCCCAGGCTGCCGTGATTCATCCGGTTTTCAAGCTGCTCTTGAATGCCAGCTATTCGATGCTGAATTATCAAGGTTGCTGTGGAATGGAACTGGGCATGGCTTATCAGGTAACGGTTAATTCTATAGTCACTTGTTGCGCACAAGTACTATTTCCACCTGCCCGCACAGTTTCCAATAAATCCTTTAATCCTCTGAGCAAACTGAAAGCCATGCTTTTTCAAAAAGATGTGGTCTTAACTTCAGCCAAAGAAATGTTTGATCTCCAGGTTGCAAGGTCCTCGTCTGAGAAACAGACAGTACTCACACTAACTTACCACTGCATTTTGGGTAGCTGGTTCACCATATCTTTAATATGTCTGATGCAAAGGGAATAGTGCACGTTTTTAAATGTATCAGTTCTGGACTGGTTAGCACCTTTCAGACCATTTTTGGAGTTATACCATCTTTCATACACTCCATGTTGGGAAGCGTTTTTGGTCTCCCACTTGTCCTACTGCTTGTGGCTGGAATCCTGATTTAAATTTTGTCTGCTCCTCAATAGATGTCCCAGTTCATCCCGGAATGGAGACAGCACTGCTTGTGAGCACATTGCACAAATGCATATTGGAGCTATGCCTAGGATCACAATCGGTTGCGCCCCTGGACATTGAAGAACTGATGGACCCCTTAATGGCCCGGGGGTATTGTTGTCCCCAGCGTATTCCATTGCTGATGAATGCATTTTTCGAGTCACCCTGGGATTCTTTGACTCCTAGTGAACTGGACACCGGCTCTTCGATACGCTTACAGGATGCAGTCCCTCCCTCAGAAGTTGCTATGGGAATTGGATGGAATTACCTTTGCTCCTTAAATGTGCTACGAGATGCCCCTCTGGGACCGCTGTCTGCAGTTGTGGGTAACAGCAATGTTGCTTCTATCACTGAGAACACATAAACATTAGGCTTTTCTTTGTGGTGGAAACCATGTGGCCTGTTTTTGAACAATAAAAGAATCAAAACAGCTTTTTGCTTTCTTTTTCTGGGCACCATGGCTTTCTGAGTGCTTGGAATTTTAAATAGTATAATGACTTTAAGACTTTTATATGATTATTTTAAAGGGAAGTTTGTTTTTAGAGGATTTTAAGAGTAGTTTAAAACTGTTTTTTAATTTTGTCATGACCTTTTGCATATATTTGTGTGCACTACAATGTTGGATTACTTTCTCTGAAACTACTTTGTTCACACATCAAACTTCTCATAACACTATCACGATGCCTCGAACATCCTGTACAAAGCCCTACTACTCACTATATACAAAAGACATTTTATCTTCATCCACGGGCCGACAGGGCTATCTACATATCCATAACATCCTTAATCTATACGCACATCGCAAGGCTGCTTTCTATTTAAAATAAAGATCATCTCAAAAGATTAGTAGAGGAGGAACTTCGGCTGACACCAAAGGTCCCTGCATGCTGAGACTTCACCAAGCAGCAGTCTGACATCTCCGTGCAGGGGTGTCCAGTACTTGACGAAGACGGGCTACTACGTTCAATCCCACCAGGTAATGGGTTTGGATCTTTGCCAAGTGGTATTCTTGGCTTCAGAGCTACACACACTCCAGGAACACTTAGAGTAGGGTTTTGTATAGTAGGAGTACACCAGATCACTGCCTTGTTTACATGCCTGTATATATACACTGTTTTAGCACCATGGTAGAACTATGTCTACTATTTACGGTTTTGGTGCTTGTAATCACTTTCATCTGCTTCTGTCTACTGATAATCGCAGAACATGTATTCTATACAAGATATATTGAAAACTTTCCACTGTGTATTTTGTATATTCCTGTGAGCACAAGTAAGCACGAGTGATGGAGCGAAAGGTTCCGATCTGCTTCCATGATCCCTGAAGGGTCAGGGTTATCATGTAAAGTGGTTGCTAGAAACTATTAGCTCCCTGGTAAGGGTAGCAGGGCTTATGGTGGCACTGTGAGCTAGCTGGTCTCTAGGCCAACATACCCTGCGGGGGTGCCCTGGATCAGTCTAGGCACCTCGCCCAAAGTTTATGTTGTCCAGCAAACGCACAGGTCCTACAGATTAGTGGGAACTACACTACATGAGTAGGCCTGTGAGTGGGTTCATGAGTGTATGAATAGGTCAGTGAGTGGCTGTGAGGGTGTCTGAGAAGTTCTGTGAGTGGGTGCATGAGTGCCTGAGTGGGATTGTGGGTGGGTATGAGAGGATCTGAATTCATCCATGAGTGTCTGAGGTGGGTCTATGAGTACATGTGAGAGTGTCTGATTAGGTCTGTGAGTGAGTGTCAGAGTGGGTCTTTGAGTGTGTATATCAGTGTCTCAGTGGATTTGTCCATGGGTGTGTGTGTCCCTGAGTGTCCGAGTAAGTGTTTAAGTGTCTGTGTTGGTGTGTCAGTAGGTGTGTCAGTGACTGGACCACAATGGAGCTGTACCTGTCACTTTAGCCAAAAAGAATCCAAAGTTTTTCACAGAATATCTACTCAAGTGGAGTAATTTCTACTGGTTAATTTCTAAGGGCTACCTCCTTGGATACAAGTCTAGTACGTATTTTACACTAGAGCTGCGTAGTGGAGTACAAGAAAATGTCACCGGTGACCTTGTGTGCATTTTGGCAATGTGATTGTTCCTTGTGTGTCTTTATCCAGAAATTTCTGTTAACAGTTATCTTCTTATGGAGGAGATGATGAAAGTGCAAGCAGGTACATCTTGACCAAGTAAGGGTCCTTCCTCCTAACTATATGAAATATGTGCTTCTGTGCTTGGTGGCGATGTCCTCATATTCCCCTGCATTAAGAATGCGTCATCAAAATTGTCAGGAAATGCGCTGGGGGGCCTTTTGGTAAGCTGCCCATCATCATGGCAAAAGGCTGGAAGACCACTGCATACAACTAAAGTGGACGAGGTGGGACCAAACAGGCAGAGCTTCAGGTGATTTTGCATATTTGCATGCTCATAGTCATTTAAAGGGAGAACCATGGACTATGCTTTAACAGGTAAGGACAAGAAAGAATCCACTCGTCATAGTCACTACACATTGCACTTCAATAGATCAACAATGCATTCACTTCCACAGATCATTGTTCCATGTGGAATTGCAGAGAAAACACACTTGCTTTGCCTTTGTCAAGCCCAAAGAAGTGGAGCTTCAAAAGATGCAACAGATATGTTAATATATATGCAAGTGTTCCCAATTGAGGTTTAATTTCCGTAAAAAAGTAAGCAGGTCCTCATGCCAGCTCCCACTGCAACAGTTCTCTCTTGTCAAGCTTGCCCACAGTCTGCTGCCTTCTGCTACCTGTCTACCTGCTGCCCTCTATTTGTGCCTCACCTGCTTGTTTCTTGCCCTGTTTTGCCTTTTCTGCTAGTTTTTCAGCCTTCTGTTTTTCCTTTCCCCTGTTTTGCCTTTTCTGCTCATGTTTGTGCCTTCTGTTTTAGTCTTTCTGTTTCTGCTCTCTCTTTTGCCTTTTCTGCAGGGTTTTTCTCTCTTTTGTTTGCCTTTTTTGCCTCATTGTTCTGCCCTCTATTTTGCCTTTTCTGATCATTTCTCTGCCCTCTGTTTTGTCGTTTCTGCTCATTTTTCTGCCCTCTGTTTTGCCTGTTCTGCAATGAGGGAGTGGAGCCATCCAGCCCCCTCCCATTGCTGATTTTGGCCCCATGGACCCCATCCCTGGGGCCTAGCCACAACTACCTGGGAGCCCTGGCCCCACCCAGTGCACCCAGTGCCCTTTGATGGGGACTGCAGGGAGAGCCTTAATGCCCCTGCGGTCCCAGCTGTCTCCCTGCCTCCTGCAGGATCCGGCATTGCTGTATATGCAGCTTTATGCATGCAGCAGCAATCTTTCATCTGTTTCTCTGCTCACATGACAGCAGGCATGGAAACAGATGAAAACTCTTCTCCCAGCAAGTGGAGGCAGTTTGACGGATCCAGCTTCCTTGGAGAAGAGTTAGCATTTGCTCTTGCTTTGCAGCAGCTGTCAAAGTTGCCGCCAAGTGGAAGCAAACTGCTATCTCCCGAGGGTGGGCACATAGAAAGATAGCAGGTGTTGGCCCTGGGGGGGTGATAGTCTCCAGTGCCATTAATGACTCCAGAGGCGGGCCCGCAAAGCCACCTTCTTAGGTATGCACAAGCGGGCCCTGGGGAGTAGGCCCATGAGGGGGTCGTATGGACCCCCTCCCAGTTTTAAATACGTATTTGAACCTGAAGAAGGTGGTGGTCACTAGGACTGGGGGGTCCACATGACCCCCACACCATCTATTTAGCTGCCCCAGGGAGGTGGTGGACCCCTGGGCATATTAAAGCCCCAGTGGAGAAGTCTGAACGTTCCACCTCCACTATTTAAAAGCCCCAGAGAGGTGGTGATCTCTGGAGCTCAATGAGCCTAATGGATGGGGGTCTGCGCAGTCCCCTCCCATATGTAAATAAAACCCCTGGAGATGGTGGTCCCTGGGGCTAAAAAGACGCCTAGAAGGGGGGCCCCATGTCCCCCACATTTTTATTGAAAAATACCTTCATTCCCCAGGGACCTGCTTTATCCTGGTCTGAAGCGAAAACAAGCATGGGACACCGTGCTCATTTCTTTTCAAACATTTGCCATAAATCTGTTATGATTTTCAATGCCATTTTTAAAAATGTTTT
The DNA here is from genome assembly GCF_964204655.1 of Triturus cristatus. NCBI lineage: Eukaryota > Metazoa > Chordata > Amphibia > Caudata > Salamandridae > Triturus > Triturus cristatus. The sequence continues at coordinate 637,988,780 of NC_140591.1, forward strand.
TGGGCCCTAGTGGGGTTCCTGGGAGCCCCCACACCAGGCCTAGTGGGTCAGGGTATTACAACCCTGCTCCATTCTATTTTTCATCTTTTAGTTTGGGACTCAGCTGAGTCCACGTCCCAAGATGACTGCCAACGCTTTCTGGTTGAATTGTTGACAGCCAATCAGATCTCTGCACAAGATCAGAAGGATTTACATGGGGTTTGTTTCTCCAAATATACAATATTGGTTATCTTTTAATAAATAAATTAATAAATCTAAAACTACTACTTTTCATGCACCAATAAGACCTACCAGCATACTTTTGGGGGGAAATTTTGGGAAGATTTTTCAACCGGCCGCAAAGATATAGGCATGTGAAAAAATGCCCTTCCTATGGAAAACAGGTCCTAACTATAACTACCTACTGGTGACCACCAGTAGGTAATATGACTTTGATGTTGTTTGACAAATCTGCACACTATTTTACAAAAATATCGTTCTCCTGATTCTAGCTGTGCATGGGAGGTTTCGTGGTGATCGGTTAAGCAGGAATAGGTGTGTGAGTGTCTGTTGAGAAAAAGGGGGGTAAAAAAGTGTGCTTCTTATGTTAATTATCCTAGAGATTTTAGACACAACAATACCTGAACAGAATTACACCAAATTGGCAGCAAGTTAGATTTTGACCCAGAAAATGTGATTTTAGTGATGTGTTGTATTAATGGTAACAATGTGTATATCTAGGGATGCAAATCCTCTTCACATCAACAGGGATGTAGTGATTGGCTGACCAATACCTGAGTAGAAAGATTCGCTTGACATTTTGAACATTAAAGAATGGTCGCTGGCTGCAAAATTTAAAATAAAATGCACTAGAACGGAGCTGGGTAGAGATACCCTGAACACTGAGGGCAATATAAGGGTCTGCAATGGACCATGATGGTGTAGGAAATGCACAGAAATTGTGTGTTTTTGCCCATGTGAGAATTCATGATTCCGTTGCAATGCTCTGCATGGCCCCCTTGTAACTTTGAAAAGGAGTCATGATCTGTAAAAAAATAACTATATACTCAGAGACTTATGCACCCACTCACAGACACACTCACACATTCATGTACCCACTCACAGTCCTAGTCAGACACTCACACACCCAGTTACAGACCCCGTTGCACACTCTTGCACCCACTCACAAACCCACTTAGTCACCCACTCACCCAGCCACAGTCCCTCTCAGACACTTATACACACACTCACAGCTCTACTCAAACAGTTATGCATCTACGCACAGACCCACTCAGATACTCATGCACTCACTCATGTACCCACTCAGACACACATTCAGCCAATCACTGACATACTCACAGAATCACACTTCAACTTAAAGACCTACTCAGATACTCTCACATCCACTGATAGACCCACTCACACAGCTATAGAAAAACCCACTCTCACACTCACTAGAGACCCATTTAGATACGTATGCACCCACTCAGAGTCTGATGCAGACACTTTCATTCCACCTACAGACCCACTCAGATATTTATGAATTCACTCACTCACTCAGATATTCACAGACTCACAGACCCACTCAGACACTCACTTACCCACTCACAGGCCTCTTCAGACACTTACACACCTACTCACAGACCCACTCAGATACTCATGCACTCACTCATGTACCCACTCAGACACACATTCAGCCAATCACTGACATACTCACAGAATCACGCTTCAACTTAAAGACCTACTCAGATACTCTCACATCCACTGATAGACCCACTCACACAGCAATAGAAAAACCCACTCTCACACTCACTAGAGATCCATTTAGATACGTATGCACCCACTCAGAGTCTGATGCAGACACTTTCATTCCACCTACAGACCCACTCAGATATTTATGAATTCACTCACTCACTCAGATATTCACAGACTCACAGACCCACTCAGACACTCACTTACCCACTCACAGGCCTCTTCAGACACTTACACACCTACTCACAGACCCACTCAGAGACTCATGCTCCCAGTCACACACCCACTCAGACATTCATGCACCTATTCACAGATCAGCTCAGACACTCACACACCTATTCACAGACCAACATGGACACTTACACACCCACTCACAGACTCACCCAGACACTCATGCACACGTTCACAGATCCACTCAGATACTGACAAACCCATTCAGACACTCAAGCACCCACTAAAAGACCCAATCAGACTTTTATGCAGACATTTATGCACTCATTCAGAAACCAACTCTGACAGTCATACTCTCTCTCACAAACCCACACATCCACTCACCGATCCACATAGACACTAACACACTCACTCACATACCCACTCAGACACTCACGCAGCCAGTCCCAGACCCACTCAGATACTCACACACCCACTCACAGACCTGCTCAGACGCTTAGGGCCCAATTCACAGAACTAACTTAAGACAAAATCCTAAACTTACTACCATTTTGGTATTCACAGAAGGCACTTACTCATTTTGGTATTCACAGAAGGCACTTACTCATTTCGGTATTCACAGAAGTTAGAAGTCCTAACTTTAGGACTCCTAAATGCATTCTGTGAATACCGAAAGTCTTAAAGTTAGGATTTTTCTCAGTTTAGGAGTAGTAAAGTTAGGACTTCTAACTTTACTACTCCTAAACTGAGAAAAATCCTAACTTTAAGACTTTCGGTATTCACAGAAGGCATTTAGTAGTCCTAAAGTTAGGACTCCTAACTTTACTACTCCTAAACTGAGAAAAATCCTAACTTTAAGACTTTCAGTATTCACAGAAGGCATTTAGGAGTCCTAAAGTTAGGAATCCTAACTTCATTACTCCCAAACTGTGAAAAATCCTAACTTTAAGACTTTTGGTATTCACAGAAGGCATTTAGGAGTCCTAAAGTTAGGACTCCTAACTTTTGTGAATACCGAAATGAGTAAGTGCCTTCTGTGAATACCAAAATGAGTAAGTGCCTTCTGTGAATACCAAAACGGTAGTAAATTTAGGATTTTTTCTTAAGTTCGTTCTGTGAATCGGGCCCATACAGCCTAACTCAGAGACTCATGCTCCCACTCACAGACCCTCTCGGACACTCAGTTACCCATTCACAGACCTACTCAGGCACTCAGGCCACCACTCACATACCCCCTCAGAGACTGACATACCCAGTAACTGACTGACTCAGACTCTCATGCAGGCACACACAGACCCACTCAGACACTAACGCACACACTCACAGACCCCCTCAGACCCTGACACACCCAATCACAGGCCCCCTTTGAAACTCATGCACCCTTTCACAGACCCACTCAGATAATCATGCACCCGCTCACAAACCCATTAAGATACCTAGGCACTCATTCACAGACCTACTCAGATACTCATGCACCCACTCATGTACCCACTGATGCACCCACTCACAGATGCACTCACAGACCCACATGGACACTCATGCACCAGCTCACAGACCCACTAAGACATGCATGCACCCACTCAGAAACACACTCAGACATTTACATATCCACTCACAAACCTACTCAGACACTCAAGCACTCACTCTCAGACCCACAGAGACACAGACACACCCATTCACAGACCTACTCAGACATTCATGCTCCCACTTACAGACCCACTCAGACACTCCTGCACCCACTTACACACCTACTAGGAGACTCATGCTCTCACTCACTGACAAAGACAAACACTCACACACCTATTGACGGACCCACTCAGACACTCACAGAGCCACTCACAGAATCACTCACTCACCCACTCAGAGACCCACTCAGACACTCATATAACCACTCAGAGACATACTTAGAGACTGACACACACACTAACTGAGTGACTCAGACACTCATTCAGGCCCTCATAGACCCACTGAGACACTAATGTACCTACTCTTAGACCTACTCAGACTCTTCTGCACCCACTCACAGACCCACTAACACACACATGCTCCCATTCATATACTGAGTCAGACAATCACACACCCAGTCACAGATCCACTCAGACACTCATGTACCCACTCACAGACCCACACAGACCCTGACTCACCCACTCAGACATTAATGCAGCCACTCACAAACACACTCCTAAAAATGTGTCAGGTCGCTTCTGTAGAGTCCATGTGTGCAGTTCTACTGCCAGACTGACTTAGCATTTTAAAGCCCTTTGCTTAATCTTAAACTCCCCTTTTTGTACATATAAATCACCCATAACATAGGCTGTGGGCAACCCATAGGGAGGGAGGTATATGCTGAAATGGTAAGACGTACTTTGAAATTTCAGTGAGTTACATGCACACTGTCAGACCCGTATGTCCAGTTATACAAGCTCTCTCCCAACCATGCTACAATTCCTATCTAGAAAAGCATAGAGCAACTCACATGCCCATTTAGACAGTGAGAGCAACTAACACATTTGCTACCACACTGGCATACCACATAAGTATACAGCAGTAATAGAGCCAGTAGTACACACAGTTACATACCCAAACACTCACTAACTCAGCCAGTAAGTTATCTATACAGCCACTTGAATACGTTTTTAATGGACTTGTAGCGTTTCTAAGAGAGCCAGTAAAATAGTGATGTGGTTACTTAGATATCCAGTCACACACCTACAGGCAGACTGATACACTCATTCAGACATGTTCTCAAGTACTGACACAACCAGGCCCTCTAAACATGTGTCAGGCTTGCTACTACATAGTCTGTATATGCAGTTTTATTGCCAGGTCAACTTGGCATTGAAAACACCTTTACGAAGCAATAAACTCTCCTTGCACTACATATATAACTCCCTGGTAGACCGTAGGTAGGTCATAGGGCAGGGTGATTTGTGCTGAAAAGGTAAGACATGTATTTTGAAGTTTCAGTGAGTTACATGCACACTTATAGACCCATAAGCCCAGTTATACATGCGCTATCCCACTTATAAAGTGATTCACATACCTATCTAGAAGAGCATAGGGCCACTCACACACCAAGTCAGACAGCGAGAGGCGATCTTAGGAACCCACTCACACACTGACATACCACTTATGTATCCAGTAGCAACAGATCCAGTTACACACACTGTTCCATAACCCAACACTCACTAACACAGACAGAAAACTAGCCTTACAGGCACTTGAATATAGTTTTACAGACTTATAGAGTTACTAAGAGAGTCCGTGAAATAGCGATATAGTTACTAAGACATCCAGTCACACACCCACATACAGACTGATACACTCACTCGCAAATGCTCCCAAGTACTGAAAAATCAAGTCACCCTACCAGACAAGTAGCCCTTTACACATGTCTCTGGCCTCCTGCTGCAGAGTCTGCATGTGCAATTTTACTGCCCCTTCGACTTGGTATTTAAAACCCCTTTGACAAGCATTAAACTCTTTTTCTACTACATATAAGTCATCCCTAAGGTGTGCTTAAAAGGTAAAATATGTATAGAGAAGAAGTAGAGCTGTTATGTTTAATATCCATACGGATATAATGTATTATGTTTTATGTAGGCTTTTAGTTGATTGAGATATGTTATATAAAATGTATACAGCATTTTGTTTTCTGATAGCTACTTGTCTTCAAAGAAAACAATGCCAAGAACAGAACAGGGGATGAATAAACAAAAGAAACAGTACTACTTGCAAAAAACTGAAAACAAAAAAAGAGATGATGGACAGATCACTGTAAGGAAATAAACATGTTCTGGTAAGAGAACTAAGACATTTCTTAAACAATAGTAAGAAAAATAAAAAATGTGGATAACTATGTGAAGAAAAAAGAACATTCTTAAACACGTCAAAAACAAAAAGCATCAACTCATGTTCAAAGTGGAAAATTCTCTAAACAAACTCATCTGACAGTGAGGCAGAAACAGGACAAAGACATAAGAAGAAGAATGTTTAGAAGTAGGGTAATACAACATTTGGTAAGAAATATGAAGCAGTATAAAAGAAGAACAGCAGCTTACATGCAAAAAGAACACATAGAAAGTGTAGTAGAATAAGCATTTGCCTTGGAGTATAACATATTTATCTTAATAGAAAACAGAATGAGAACATTGGTTAAAACAGTGTTCTCTGTGAAGTGGAAAAGCCGGAATAAAAGACTTGTTAATAGAACTATTTTTTGAAAATTCTTCAGAGGAGAATGGAAACACACATGCCGTGCCTAGCCTTTCTTTAATAAAGAAAGCTACTTGCAAGAGAACAGATTAATGCAAACTGGTGATGTTATGAATGCAGAGGAAGTGATGGGTGAAGAGGTACATGGAAGACGTAGACAGGCCCCTGTATACAAATGGAATTGTAACCGTATTTGCATTGTTCGTAAGGAATTAAATGACATATTGAGAACAATCCTACACCAGTTTCTATGCAGAAGTCTGAAATGGAAAATTGCAATTTTGCAAGGATAAGAGCTATGCAACGTCAGGAAGTATACTCATTTACAGGGACATTCACAGGCATGTCTATCGAAGAAAGTGTGCAGGAGCACCTTTCATCACTTCTTAATGTTAGTTGTTCATCACTTTAAAGTCTGAAATTTATTTAGGAGACTTTACTATGTGAAAACTCCTGCCTTATGTTTAGTAGAAATGAATAGAGCTCTAATGCACGGAACAGTAGCAGAGGTTAATAAAGTTTGTGAAATTGTTCAGTTTTATTTCCTTGGTCCTGAACAGGAGTCATGGGGAAATGAGCACTTAGAATGTGCAGGTGTAGAGGAACAGGTATTATTCTTGATAACTTTGCATGAGAGATTGCAACGTTTAACTCTGGTTCTTCTGAGAAATCAAACTGTGTTTAGATTTTTTGTCGGCACACTTACTACAGAAGCAAACTCATAATTTTATATTGCCCTCAAAAATTGACCAAGAGCACACATATAAGTGGCAAGAATTTGCTATATATTTTTTTATTGGTAGAGGAACACTTTGATTTGCCAACGTGGCAAATTATATGTAAGTATTACTATGATAAGTTAGAAGATAAGAAAAGGCTAGCCATAGCAATACATAACAAGTTGGAAATTATATGATTTCTAGAAGTACTATGAGAATTAAATGTTCATGAATCAATTCTCATACAATATATACATCCATTTCAGGCAATAGTTTGTATGGAAACAACGCCTGGGAAGCTGCCACCAACTAAGCTACAGAAAGGGCTGAAAGGAAGGGTTGTCTTCTTACCTTTAGGTTTTAAATGGAATATTGAAACTGTTCGTGTAGATAGAGATGTTGATGAACCACTTATCCTTCTTGAAAATGGGTCCCGACAAAAAAGAAAAAACCTGGCAATGTTATGTTCCAAATAGGTACCCTAACATAGGCCCGGGTAACATCATACCCCTTCACCTACATTACCTCCCCTACACTACACTGTAATGAGCCTTTTAGGATTGAACCTAAACCTAGTTCTAGTCCTGGGAGCAGAAGGAGGGTTTCTCCTAAACAATAGAGTCCTATAACTCCATCAATAGCTTCACACAGTATGAATGAATATTATTAAGGGTTCTTAGAAACCAGGCTGGGGCTTCCTCCCCATACCTACATACACGGTTCATCCCATATACCATCCTCAAATCCAACAATGGCTAATGCAAGGAACAAGGGACAAAGGAACCCTAGATACTTTCTGTATAAATACAGCACCTCTTGCTAGTGTTAGCTAGAGGGAACCAAGACTTCCTGGCAGACACAATGACTAGAGACACTGAGGCTCCTGCATGCAGATTCTCCAGCTGATAGTGGTCTGAACATCCCTCGCGGGATGTCCAACTCGAGACCAAGAAGGGCTCCTACATTCTTAAACTTCAAGTAATGGGGTTCGACTAAAACCTAGAGGGATTCTTGGCTTCACACCTACTCACATGCTAGGTACACTTAGGTACATCTAGATAGGCATCGTAGGAGTACGTGCACTTTTATCATGCATTTTATATTCACGTATTTATTCATGCTTATTGTAAGTTGGTAGAACTGTGCTATCTTTCTATATTCACTGTACTGCTAATCAGATATCTCTGCTACTGTCTAATGGTTGTTGCAGCTCATATATTTTACACGAGAACAACAACTGTTCAATAAACCCTTATTGAAATGCCCAGACTGTTTATTCTGTGTAACTCACCGAGACCGAATAAGTGAGCATGAGTGACTGAGCGAAAAGTAGTATATTGTTTCCACGATCCTGAGGGATCAGGGTTGCCATGTTCTAAAGTTTCCAGAAACTATTCTCTCCCCGATAAGAGGAGATAATAGTGGAACTGTGAGCTAGCTAATGCAAATAGGCTAACATTTCTGGTGAGGGTGCTCAGAACCAGTCAGCCACCAAATCCACAGTTTATGTTATCCGAATGCGCAGATTCTGTATAGGAATATATAGGAACTACACGACAGCAAAAGTTGGTGGATGTTAATAAAATAATAAATCTACATTATATCTCAAACTAAATAACATTTATTATAACACTGTCAATGTCCTAACAGAGGTAAGTTGTATGGAAAATGAAACATTACCATCAAGTGGACGGATTGAAAAAGTGGCAAGATCCCATTCAGATGAAATATATGAACACTATAGTATGCATCCATTGCATTTCAAAGAAGTTAATGGAAATGCTATTGATCTCTTTCGAATCAAACAAGCAAGAGGAGCTCCAATGACCAACCAAATTATATTTAGAGGACCGCAGATTTAACCAGTGTATACCGTACATATTCCATCGATTTTTTTAAAATGACTTGACTGGACTACCATATGCTGTAAATCACATACTGAAAATAGGAGTTAATCAAAAACATTTCTCTGCAGAGAAATTTGTTGACAAAGTTCATGGGAAGGATGAGAAGTTGTAATTCAATTTGATTAATTTGATGGTGTACTGATGTGGGACCAACGGGCATTGGCATTGTCATCATGGAGAACTGACATTTATGTTGAGAAACCTAGGTGCACCTACTTGATTTGTGACACTCAATTGTGCAGAGTATGTGTGGGATGACTTACTTGAGTTTTTGGGAGAAACATACTCAAACATTAAGGACATCAATGTGAAGACAGCAGGATAACTTTTTTCACTGGATCCTGCTAATGTTCGTGAATATTTTAAAAATAGGTTTTAAGCCATGCTGTCTTTCATCTGCAACAAAACAAATCCTCCTCTTGGCGAAGTAACTGATTTCTTTTGGCATACAAAGTTCCAAGCAAGAGATGCTCCTCATATTCATATGCTGGTAAGGATAAATGATGCACTGAAATTAGGAACAGACAGATATGACTCTGTACTCCCTTTCATAGAACAGTATGTGACATGCACCATCCTGGGAGACAATGATGAGACAACAAGTTTTATGCTTTCAAAAACATAGATGTGTCAAGTACTGTCATTAAAAATACAGATGCAAAGGAACATTTTACACAAGGTATCGTTTTGGATTTTTATGACCTGTGATTTCCTAAGAAAGAGTGCACAGCTTGTATTCTACAGTCAGACATTCACTGACATTGAAATTACTGAAAAACACATACAACATTTGAAGAACCGAGGCGTCCAAGTAGAGTAATGACTATAATCCTGTGATTATGAAAAAGTGGAATGCAAATATGCTCATTACATCACTTCGTATACTACAAAATCAGAGAAGACAGAGATGAAGGAGATGTAGGAGAAAATGCATTCATGTAGGGCAGACGTCTTCAATCTGTGGGGTGTGACCCCAGGGGGGCGTGGAGTCCTGGGAAGGGGGTCGCGCTCTCCCCAGCCTCACTTGTGCCTCACTTGTGCCTGGATTCTAAAACTTTTGCTTTGGTTTAGGAAAAAAAGACAGCCCTCCTGGGATGGCTAATTTTGATCGTTTAAAATGCTTCAGCTGAGTCTCCTGTGCTGTGAACAGCTTTCGTGCCAGGGTGTTTGGTCGCCTGAAAAAAATCCATTTTCTTAGTTAACCTGCAAATGTATTGGGTGCTTGGGACCTGGTGAATCACTCCAAGCTTTGTGGTGACAAAGAGTTGTTTATTTGAATGGTAGTGCAGAGAGATAACACCTGGGAGGTGAAGGGCATGCTTTTAATTGTAACTGTATTAACACAGCCCTTAGTACCCCTAAGGAGGTGTTGAAGGGACAGTTATATAAACAATAAATTACAATACATATGCCCTGGTATTACTAAAATCTACATTTTGGAATCAACAATTTATTTTAAAACTATTTACACATTTTGTATCACTCTATATTTTACTGTGTGTAATGTAATGGAAGTAGAAAATAATGACTTACATACCGACGGTGCATTCTGTCACAGGCCGTGACCTTGTAGCACTAAAAATACACTATTCTCCACTGCACCAACCAAGATTTAATTCTGTGTCTCTCTGGTTACACACAGATCGCTGCAGTGCATTAACTAATAGAGGTTTCATAATGTACTGCAGTGCTTTGCCCACTGAGTAACAATTATTTTACAACTTATTTTTCATTTGCTCTGGCCATTATTTTATATGTAGGTACCTGATGGTGAAAGACCTAAAAAACGTAAAGTATATTTTGTGGCTTATTTATGCATGGCTTTGCTAGGCCTCATAAGCAGGACAAAAAGCATGGCAAGTCACTGCCTTACCTAACTCTGCATCAAGGAGGTGTTCCATGGGACCTGGGTAGGGGTTCCCCCGCAACACCTATGGATTTTGATGCTGCCCCATATTTACAAAACCACGTAAACCTGGAGCAGCACCAAAAACCTACGTCTCCCCAGTGAAAACATTCCTCCTTGTTTTTTCCTCTTTCCATGTGTGCTGCATTCTACAGCTCACATAGAAAGAGGAAAACACTTCTCAGGATTGTTTTTGTGAGGAGAGGTGCCTCTTCCTGCACGAAAATAATCCTGCCTATGTTGGTGCTAGGCAGCAATTTGTGCACCAGCGCAAGGATAAAGGACAGGATTTATTTCATAAATATGGTGCATTCCTGCCCTTTGACATTGGCTTAGGGCGGTGCAGAAAGAAGACTTGGGGCACTGCCCTACGCCAATTCCTCATCAATGAGAACCTTTGTTTTTAGCTACACCCCATGCTCACTGACCTTTGGTTTGCTAAACACTGTTTAATACTACTTCCCTACTTTAAAAATTATTTTGTGTGGGAATTGGGGGCGTTTATGGTTGTTGATGATGAGGAGTACCAGGTTCTATAAATATTTTTGTCAGGAGGAGGTCTTTACGCCTACAAAAGTTCAACAAGGGGTCTCGGCATCAAAAATTGTGAAGACCTCTGATATAGGGTGATAAGCTTCTATGAATGCTGTGATCACTTGCGCTCAGCCACTCTGAAGGTGAAGTCAAGGGGATTGCTTGGGTAAGTCTAGATCTAGCAAGCACATGAAATAGAGTGTTGAAGTGTTTTCCGGAAATTTAATAGCTTGCAGACTTTAATGTGGAAAGTACAGACATTGTGAAATCAAATATGTTGGATACATACTATCCAAGAAGGAGTCCAGATCTAGAAAACATGTGTCTTTATGAAATGCTTCTACACTACAGATATAGAAATAGTAGAAAACGTAGATGAGGGGAAATATACAGTAGTTGGTTGGGATGGTTGCTTGGTCCGACACACAAAAGGAAATCTAATTAGCCACAGAAAACCTAGCTTCCAAACTCCCAATAAAAGAGATTTTTTCTCTTTAGCACTTGTGCAACTATTAAAGCCTTGGTATTCTGAATCAGAATTGCTCAGAGAGTATGACTGCTACAAAGATTCTTTCAAAACTGGGAAAGATAGCATTAAGTGTTCAGTGTTTCCAAACTACATGAAAATTTGAGTCAAAATCCTGTTAGACAACCAATTATTGAAAATGAATCTGCCATAGCCATGAATGAGGTGGAGACAGCAGTAAAACAGCAAGACAAGCAAGTGTTGATTTAAAGCAGTTAGTTGGACAACTGAATGACTATCAGAAAGAAATATATAGAGAGGTAAAAGAGAAAGTAGAGCATGGATTCCTCCATGAGAAGAATGAATGTAAATGCTCATCATTTATGCCAATACTATTATATGTCAGTGGTCTAGCTGGGACTGGGAAAAGCTTCTCAATTTAAGTTCTCACCACTTCTTACAGAGGACTACAGACTCAATTTGTCATGTGTAGTGACCGCATCAACTGGATTAGCTGCACGCAACATTGAAGGAATTACTTTGCATTGTCTACTTATGCTACCAGTAGAGCATGACAAGAAACTGGAGTACCAAAATGTATCCAGTGAAGTTTGTCACAAAATTTCAAGAGTACTGAAGAAATTGAAACTTTTAATCATCGATGAGGTTAGCATGGTCATAAACTTAATGCTTGCCTTTATACACTTGAAAATGCAACGGATTTTAAAAACAGAATATGACATGCTGTTTGGAGGGAAGCACTTAATTGTCTTCAGTGACATACTATAACTTACGCCCATCAAAGAACAGCCTGGGGCCGATTCACAGAACTAATCTGAGATAAAATCCTAAACTTACTACTTTTGGTATTCACAGAAGGCATTTACTAGTAGAAAAGTTAGGACTCCTAACTTTACTACTACTAAACTAACACAAAATCCTAACTTTTCGACTTTCGGTATTCACAAAAGGCATTTAGTAGTATAAAGTTAGGAGTCCTAACTTTACTACTACAAAATGCCTTCTGTGAATACCAAAGGTAGTAAGTTTAGGATTTTATCTCAGTTTAGTAGTAGTAAAGTTAGGAGTCCTAACTTTACTACTACTAAATGCCTTCTGTGAATACCAAAAGTAGTAAGTAAAATATGTAAAAGAGTACAATCAATTGTGAAGTGCACATGCTCCTCATTTAGGACAGTATCCAATTTATGAAAAACAGATAAACTGTCCAAAGCGAAAGATAACACAAGAATTTACATATGTTTTCTGAAAAGAAGGAAAAGTAGGACAACAAGGAAGGTTTTAAGAAGAAAAACCTTCCAATTAAGCAGATATTCTAGGTTACCAGTTTTAAAACCCTTCTGGTGTAAACTGCTATGCAAACGTTGTTCTCAATATACTATTTCAGTTACCACATATTAAAAAGGCAATTGAACAGAAACCACAGAAGAGAATATTTTCTGCACTGTGTGGTTTGGTGCAACCATTAAATAGTGATAGAATTGTAATACACTGTGGTACAGGCATTCAAGATCTAGTGGGTATATGTAGTGGATCGGTACAATTTACTCAGAACCTTCAACAAGATGCACAGGATTTTAAAATGGTCATCCTTCGAGTTTTAGGAGAATGAAGTACTGGGTTTTTCAGAACCCAGCGGTGCCAGGGAACACACCCTAAGACTTCGAGTCCTTCCTGTTTCAGACTACAGAAACACAGAGTCTTCTTGGTGAAGTCAAAGATCGTATTTATTGGCTGCAGCCAGTAACAGGTATCCTAGAAGTACAACATGGTGAATATTCTCAGGAGACTGCTCCCCTTACAAAGCCAGCATTCTCTTTTTATACAAAATATTATGCTTTAGGCAAACATTCCTTATTTTACAGTTGACCATTCACATATTTTCACTACAAAGAAAAAGCAGAGTCACGATGACAAGCCCATATTTCAGTTTGTCCAGCCCTCAATCAATTACCCGGCAAGGCTCAGTTCTTTCATCGGATATCGACGGACCCCCAATAAAAACGGGCACCTCCTCCTCGTAAAGCAAGTCATAAAGAAACAGGGACAGGTGTGTGTAAGATTAGGCATGGTTTGTGTGTGATGAAAGGTTTCATGATATGTTGGGCCTTGATACTAATCTCATTCGGCCACTGGGAAAGAAACTGGCCGAACAGGTTTGGCTTCAGGCAGTGGAGTCAGCTTGCCCAGGTCACAGAGGAGTCAGCAAAGGTGTACGTGTCCTTCAGACTCGTTTTTGGCCTTAGTCATTGGCCTATGTGAGGGCAATCATAAAATGGCCTCTGTTCAAATGGAACCCGAGGGTTCAGGATGGAAACTCTGATATCAGGGTGGTTTCGTCACCTGAATATGACGAAAATACTTGTCCATAGTATCCTAATCATTCTCGGTCTGCGATACCAAAATCGTCATGATACGACGATGTTTATAACACGGGTCCAGAATTTCCAGTACCACAGACCCTCCTTTTACCCTTACATAGGCAATAACCTATACTCACGCTAATCTGAGTCCAGGTCTATATTCATAAAGTCGTTGAGATGTTGCTGTAGCATCATCCTATTACTTAGCTCGTCTTTTGATACAGGTTTCCTTACACACGATGTAGCACAGAGGCCACATATTGCAGGAGCACACTGTACACACAGACAGGACAGGAAAAGAATGGCTAAGATCATCCCAATGACTATCAGAATCTTCCATCCCCAGACGGATATCAGTTCCCAGAACCACCCCATCAATGACCAATCTCCTTTATCCACGTGAATAGATTCAGAAATATTATGCAGTTTGAAAATGGCCTGGTAAACTGTCGGAGCGTTATCTGGAATGAAAACACAGCAACTTGATTGGATCACTTTACATACCCCACCTCGGTCTGCAAGTATGACGTCTAATGCGACCCTGTTCTGAAGAGTCATAAGGCGATCCGACTGGAGCTCAGCAGTCAAATTACTAAGGGCACAGGCGGTTTCAGCTACCGTGGATTCAACCCCCCTTGTCAATTGCCTTATGTTCCTGCTGTTAACCATAGGCCCCCAAAACGGCAGAAAACCCTTTACGAAATCTCCAAATTCTTGTCCTGTAGTGTCTTCTTTATTGATGACACCTCTAACTATCCTTGTCTTATGGTAATCTGCTGCGGCCGTGTAGGTGGGAGGCAACAGGAACGAAACAAAACATGTGCCTGAGAAGTCAGGGGGCAACCATGTATAGGCGCTATTATGGCAGATGAAATAGGTACCTTTAGCTGCTAGGAACGAAGGGGAAGTCTGAGACGCAAAAACATATGTTTCAGTGCAGATACTTTTCCCTAACTGAGCTCTGGGATTCTTGCCATTACCTTGCAGACATAGGTGACCCTGATGGGGTACAATCCAAATCGGGAAGGATCTCTTTGCTCGCTGGTTCTCACTCAGAGTAACTCCATATCCTGTTATGTTCCATCCAATATATGCTAGTGTCTCATCTCTCGGGATAGTCTCATAGGAAATATCTTCCCTAATCATATCTACTATACCCTTAACTAGAGCACTATTCTTAGTATTATCTTTCATAGAACGTAGGGGGTTGGCTTCATGAGCGTATATGAACATCGTTCTATATGCCCACACGGAAACATTATGGCTGAAAGGCAGGACCAGATAAGGGATACCTTTATCAGTAGTATGAGGCATAAGACCACACACCCTACAGTTAGTTGTGTTCACTACTAATTGGTGTTGGCGTAGAAGCTGAATGAATGAATTATTGACAAATTCTAATCTGCTAGCGGACTCGTGTTCAGGCAGAGGGTGAAAAGAATGCGAGGAAACAGTAGAAGGAGGTATGGGCTGTGTACTGGGTGCAAATGTCACTTGAAAAGAGAATAAAACATATCCTATTAAAAACGTCATTACACTAAGCAACATGAAAATACATAATATCAAAAATCGTTTCTTTGTCATCATTATACACATTCTGGCTTTAAAGTCCATCTGTTTGGCAGGTCTCTCATTCTCGAAAAACTCCATCCTCTCTAATTGCTGCTCGCGGTGGTAGGGTGTTCTATGCTAAGGAATGCTTCTGTCAGTCCAGGGCAACTCCCTTAGACCGACCAGAACTGTCGACCTAACGTCTTCAGCTGCACTCCAAAGACTTGGGCAACTACGACCCTATAGCTGAACCCGGATGGCGGTTCGAAAAACAAAAATAAGAAAGTTTCTCAGATGAGAGAGCTGCACTTTCAAAAATAGCAAAGAAAAATAATTTTTTTATTTGTCCATAGTTCTCTGCCTCAAATTATAACGGCTTTTTCTAGGTACTGTCTGGTTCAGGAACAAGAGTTCAGGCTCTGTAGTGTTCAATCGAATTGACGGTGGCACAGCATCTTGCAAAATATTGTCACTTTCTCGTTCAGAAATTGTTCCTTTTACACATGCATCGCTAAAAGGCAGAAAACGAGGCACAGTCTCAGTCTCAGAGTCGGCGATCCCCTCCTGGACCCACCGGTCGTACGGTAGAGGCAAAGGGACCCTCTTGCAGTGTACGCCGTGGATCCAGTTCTTTTTCCCTTTCACTCGAACAGCTGATCTTGTTGAGAGAAGGACGAGGTGGGGGCCGGTCCAACGGGGCTGGTCATTCTTTGTCCGCTAGAAGTTCTTGACCAGCACCCATGATCCAGGATCGATAAGATGTCCTGGAGCTTCAGAGACCTGAGGCAGAGTATCGTGAACCTGTTGGTGTAAAACACGCAATTTAGCCGTCAATTCATACAAATAATCAAGCAGTACAGGGTGTTCGATCTCACTGAATTTTGTCGGCCTTGGCACTCCCCATATGTTGGCCGGGCGGCCGAACACAATTTCATAGGGACTAAGTCCCACTCGCGAATGCACAGTCATTCTTGTTGATAGGAGTGCTAAAGGCAGAGCGTCAGGCCATTTAAGACCAGAGCTCGCTTGTATCTTTGCCAATTTCAGTTTTAGCGTGCCATTATAGCACTCTACTAGTCCAGCTGATTGGAGGTGATTTGCAGCGTGGTAGTTTTGCTGGATACCTAGCCCCTCACATACTTTTTTCATCACTCGACCCACAAATTCACTCCCATTATCACTCTAGACCATTCTCGGCATTCCAAACCTAGGGAAGAATTCTTTGGCAAGGGCTTTAGCTGTGGATAAGGCAGTGTTGTCTTTTAAGGGATATGCTTCTACCCATCTTGAAAAGGCACAAACAACAACGAGTACGTATTTCAAATTGTTGCACCTTTCCATGTGGATGAAATCTAGCTGCAAAACCTCGAACGGATACGTTGGAGTCGCAAAATGACCAGCTGGAGTTGGGGTTTCCCTACCAGGATTGTATTTCAGACACACCATGGAATTCTTGACCACATTCTCTGCACATTTAGGAATTCCAGCATTTTGCCATACTGGAGCCAACAACTTACAAATCCCTTTCACACTGATATGGGCCATTCCATGAGCCATTGTCACCACTGCTAGCACATACGCATCGGGTAACAACCATCGCTGATGTTCTGACAAGTCAACCCAACAACCATTTTCCTCCAATTTACCCGTACTTTCTCTCCACACACTCAACTCTTTCTCTGAAGCTTCAGCTTGAAGAGACTTCACACTCTCTATCGTATCTTCACACATTCCAACGTCACCAACCCATCTTGCAGGGCCTGCAACATACATTCGATTCATTACATCTTTTGCTGTTTCTTTTGCGACTTCGTCAGCAAATGCATTGCCACGACCAACATCATCAGTAACCTTCTTGTGTGCACTGCATTTCACAATCGCAACTTGTAACGGCAAGGTCAGTGACTCAAGAAGCTCATTCACCAACTGACCATGCTGAATCTTAGCTCCATGCGAAGTCAGGAACCCACGTTCTTTCCACAATCGTCCAAAACTATGAGCCACTCCAAACGCATACTGGCTGTCGGTATATACGGTCACTTTCATTCCTTTCGATAACACACATGCTCTCGTAAGTGCAATTAACTCTGCTGCTTGAGCTGAATTATGTGGTATACGTGCAGCTTCAACAATCGTATGCAAAGTCGTGACAGCATACGCTGCAGTCGTATCACCATTCGGAAGCTTGAAGCATGAACCATCCACACATAAGGTACCATCACACTTTATAAGAGGACTATCTTTAAGATCTACTCTCCCTTTCGTTTCTTCTTCTGTCCTGAGAAAACAATCATGCTGTTCAACATCATCTGTCTCTACTGAAATCGGCAATAACGTGGCTGGATTCAAAGTATTGCACCTCTTTATGTGCACATGACTCGCTAACAGTGTCAACTCGTAACCTGACAATCGAGCACTAGTTAAGTGCTGTGTCTTGGTCCTGTTTAACAACGTGTCCACTGCATGTGGAACAATCACAATCAACATATTATTCATCACTAACCCAGCAGACTGTCGAATAGAAACAGCTGCTGCCGCTGTGGCTCTCAAGCAATTCGGCAATGCTTTAGCTACTGTATCCAAAGTCGACGAAAAATACGCGCATGGATGCTGCTTGTCTCCAAAAGACTGTGTCAGCACTGATAATGCACGACCCTCTTTCTCATGGACATACAGTGTAAAGGGCTTACTGTAGTCGGGGGTACCCAACACAGGAGCCGAACACAATGCATTACGCAATTCGGAAAAACTTTTCTGACAATCTTCAGACCACGGAACGGGATTCGGTGTATCTTTACAGGTCAATGCTACCAAAGGTTTGGCCAGCAAAGAAAAATTCGGTATCCATTGCAGTATGATGTAATGCCCAAGAAAGCACGTACTTCTCTCTGTGTCCTTGGCACACTCAATTTTGCAATTGCCTGAATTCTTTCTGGGGTCAGTTTCCTTCCCTCCTTCGATAAGAGATGACCTAAGTAGGTCACTTCTTGTCGACAATATTGAAGTTTTGAAAGAGACACATTGTGATGTAAATCAGACAGATGACGCAACAACGACAAGGTGGCTTCTTTACAAATCTCCTCAGTATCTGCAGCGATTAGCAAATCATCGACGTACTTAATACGGGTAGCGCCATCAGGTAAAACAATTGCATCAAGCTGTGTTTTTAAAGCCTGACTATATATTGATGGACTTTCACAGTAGCCTTGAGGAGCGCGTTTGAAGCGGAAGCTTCGGCCTCCTAAACTGAAGCCAAAAATATCCCTGCTCTCCTTGGCAATCGGAATGCTGAAGAAAGCATTTTTCAAGTCAATCACCGAGAACCAGGTGGCGGAAGCTGGAATCATAGCAAATAGGGCAGTGATATCAGGAACAACTGGAAACTGTGGCACAACTATTTTATTGACCTCTCTAAGATCAATCACGAACCTGTAAACAGGTGGCTGAGAAGGGTCAGTACGTTTCAAAACAGGCAGAACAGGACTATTACAAACGTTGCCTCTTGCCTCTTCAATTACATCTTTTTCAATCAAATCATAAATGATCGCTAGCAACGCTTTTTCACCTTCACTAGAGATCTTGTATTGGGGAATGCGTGGCAATTTAACATTGGCTTTCAATGTCACAACATATGGTGGTATTTCCAAAAGACCGACATCATTAGGACCAGTAGCCCAAAGAATATCAGGAAAAAACGACAATTCGGTCGGAAGTTTATCCTTCGACAAATACATTGGAGAGATCACTTTCCTACCCAGTGTAAGTTGTACTCCCAAAGGAGAACAATATAATGTCGCATGCAATCTTTTCAACAAATCCAATCCTAACAAGTTTTCACCACAACCTGTCGTCAGAATAAGGGGTGCTTCCAATTCACAAGGTCCAACAGAAAGGGACATAGGACTAGAAATCGGGTTCCTAACCGGGGCGCCAGAAAAACCTACTGAAACATTCATCTTGCCAGACAAAGGTGCGCCAGGGAGTTTTGAGTGCATAATAGAACTCTTTGTAGCACCAGTATCCAACAGAAAAGGCTCTGACACACCTGATGTAATCACCTCAACATAAGGTCCACTCTGATCTACTGGAACTGAAACAACTCCCTCTCTTTGTCTATGGCTGTCCTAGCAATCATTACCTTCCGTATTCTCATCTTCCGCATAGTAGTCGTCACTCGTCAGCATAGTACTGAGCCGTCCTACTAGACGCGTTATTTTGCTGGTCAAAACTATTCATTGAATTTTGAGACGGAAAGGAACGTGCATTCTGGGGGAAACTTCCACGTCCTCTACCTCTAGGAGCTTGTTGAACACCTCGACCTCTTGCGCCAGAAGCACCATTCGTACGCTGTAACAAAATAGGACAACTATACTTGAAATGACCCTCTTCTTTACAATATGAACACTGATTGGGACCTACAGGAACACGTGGTTGAGAAAACTCGAACCTTTGCGAGTTTCTCTGAAACTGTTGAGGTTGCTGATAGTTACTCTGACCACCACGTGGCGGATACGCCTGTTGTAAAAGAACTTTCGTCTTTAATTCTTTAGTTTTCTTGTCTGCTCTATCCTTCTCATCTTTATCCCTATTTTCGTAGTACTGTGCAGTAGCCAATATTTGTGCTGAAGAGTAAACAGCCCAAGAACTCTCTGAATCTTTCAATTTCTTACACAGCTCGGGAAGCAAATTGTGCACAAACTTGTCAACGAACAACCGTTGACCACCTTCTGTACTCATATCTTGACCACTGTGGTCGATAAACGTTTCCTCAAACCTGGTGAAGAAATCAGACACTGTTTCATCTTTCTTCTGCTTACACGCAGACAATTTATCCCAATTCACACGCATCGCAGGCATCAAAGTCTTCATGTAAGTAATGATCCTAGCAGGAAGTTCTGCTACCAAAGGCTCAGGCTTGGCACCACCAACTTGTCTATCATTTGCAGCACTAATATTAGCCCATGAGTCACCTAACTCTTGCGCATGATCTGTATGGCGAATCAATCCCCACAAAGGCTGTGGAACAACATTCCCAAATAACATGTCTATGTCGGCTAAATTCATAATGCATGAGTCTGCAGTCTGTGATAATTCCTTATAATACCCTGCAGGGTTTTTACGGGGTTCAGGCAAAGTCTGCTTAAGGGCTAAAACTTCAGCTCGCTTCCAAGGAACATGTACCCAAACATGCTGAAAATGAGCTGGAACAGCATCAATTTGATTAGCGACATCAGCCGCAACGGCGTCCTTCCATACGGGAGGGACTTCTCTCATTGGGTACTGTCGCACCTTTTTTCTAACAGAGGAGTCATGTTCAAACAGTGACTGAGAAGGATCCTTATTCCTAAAGGACAACAACGTCACAAGGGCTTTCTCAACATCAGAACCCACAATCGTGCCCTTTGCAAATTCAAACCGTACACGGCACAAATCTTGCGGATTTGTTTCCAAATCATTATCCTCCAATTCCTCACAAAGGAAAGCACACATTTTTTCAAAAACGTATCTTTGTTTCGGTGCTTCCCATTGACGGAAGACATCCATAACAGACTCCACATCATATCTTAAAGGGTAAGTAACCCATTTACGCGCCATACGGTCAAACATTTCTCTCTCTCGAGAATCAGGCAGTTGACTACGCGACTGCTTACGCTCTGAATCAGGGGTCACACCAGATGACCCGAAGAGAGGAAATATAAGGCTAGCAACAGTATCAGTCATTCTCTGTCGGACAGAAGGAGAAGTTGATGAAAGAACAGGAGGAAAAACAGAGGGAGGCAAGGCAAACGCAGATGCAGATGCAGAGGCAGTATCAGGAAGAACACCAGAAGAGGCAGTCGATGTAGTAGACAAAGTCGTAGGAAGTACAGATGGAGCAGGTAGCAAAGTCAGCGGCCCTTGAGGGGGCTGCGCCATAGGAGTAGGAGCCAACTGAAGAGGAGCTGGTGGCTGTGGAAGAACCTGAGGCACAATAACCGGAGGTTGCACAACTAAAGGTTGCGGAGGTGCTGTAGCACTCTGCGCATAAGGGGGTGGCGAACTCAACAAGTGTGACATTAAAGGATCTTTCTCAAGTTCTTTTGCTGCATCTTGCTGAAGAAGCGGCAAAACTGTATAACATTTATCGATCACCATTTTACGTTGCCTGTGCAACTGCTCACCCATCTGTTCTTCTTCATTATCTTTAAACTGCATAGCAGCTTGCATTATCGAGATACCCTTTTCTCTCTTATTTCTCTTTGCTAATTTAATTTCCTTCTGTTTGGCTTCCTTACGCCATAGGCGGAAAGAGTCAAACATCGCCGGCCGGGCTTTCTTCTTAAAACGTTTAACCTCCGGATTATCCAGAATCTCTGTGTCAAAACTACCATATTGGGGCCATTTTAAAACACCATCTTACCTGGTGTATCGGATCCATACTTCATTATATGTGAGGGGGCCTATGCCATGTTTCACATATAGTTCATAGGTTGGAGTTCCAATCGGAGGAACCGGACACGAGTCCTCCAATCAGGAATCCCTATTACAACCAAGACAAAACAAATTTCCAAGTCTGCTAAGACCAGGCATCTTCGCTCTCTAGTCTAGCTTCAAACTTCAAAGGATTATCGAATACGATAGTTTCGTGAATACACGAGTCCCTCGGCTTTGGTACTTGCAAGTTCCAAATCAAAGATCCCAAGGGGATACCAAACTAAGAACCGAACTTAGGATTGGGAGACGCTCCACTTATACTTAACTGAGCTATCGATGACCTCACCAGAAGACTCGTCTATCGTTTCGCTCTACCAATCATCAAGGGTCCAAAACATGGCGATAGTCAGGGCAGCAGTCCTTCGTAGCCGTCGGGAAGCGGGGAACCTCGCAGCAAAGACTTTCAGACCACGTCGACATACAGGGGTCGATGAAGTGGTGGCCTTCCTCCAGAATTTTCACACGAAGCTCCTCACGAACCTCTGGCTTGGACCGGTACCACTGAAATCACCCCACGTTGGGCGCCAACTGAAGTACTGGGTTTTTCAGAACCCAGCGGTGCCAGGGAACACACCCTAAGACTTTGAGTCCTTCCTGTTTCAGACTACAGAAACACAGAGTCTTCTTGGTGAAGTCAAAGATCGTATTTATTGGCTGCAGCCAGTAACAGGTATCCTAGAAGTACAACCCGGTGTATATTCTCAGGAGACTGCTCCCCTTACAAAGCCAGCCTTCTCTTTTTATACAAAATATTATGCTTTAGGCAAACATTCCTTATTTTACAGTTGACCATTCACATATTTTCACTACAAAGAAAAAGCAGAGTCACGATGACAAGCCCATATTTCAGTTTGTCCAGCCCTCAATCAATTACCCGGCAAGGCTCAGTACTTTCATCGGATATCGACGGACCCCCAATAAAAACGGGCACCTCCTCCTCATAAAGCAAGTCATAAAGAAAGAAACAGGGACAGGTGTGTGTAAGATTAGGCATGGTTTGTGTGTGATGAAAGGTTTCATGATATGTTGGGCCTTGATACTAATCTCATTCGGCCACTGGGAAAGGAACTGGCCGAACAGGTTTGGCTTCAGGCAGTGGAGTCAGCTTGCCCAGGTCACAGAGGAGTCAGCAAAGGTGTACGTGTCCTTCAGACTCGTTTTTGGCCTTAGTCATTGGCCTATGTGAGGGCAATCATAAAATGGCTGCCGTTCAAATGGAACCCGAGGGTTCAGGATGGAAACTCTGATTTCAGGGTGATTTCGTCACCTGAATATGACGAAAATGCTTGTGCATAGTATTCTAATCATTCTCGGTCTGCTGATACCAAAATCGTCATGATACGACGATGTTTATAACACGGGTCCAGAATTTTCCGTACCACAAGAACAGGAACTAATTATCTAGTACTCAAATTGATTCAGAGAGATTTCTTTACTTAACACTACCGGGTTCTAAAACTGTGCCTTTTGTCAGATTGGTAAAAAAGCAAACCAAAATAATACCTGCCAAAATTGTCAATCAGATGTTATAACAACATTAAATATATGAACAAATGAAAATACAAACTTTAAAGCTGTACAAAAATCAATTTCTGGAAGAAGTTATACTATGATGGTAATCATTTTTCTGGAAGAATTAAGTGTAACATCTGGACACCATACTGTCTATATAAAGAGTGAAACTGGGTGGACGGAATGTAAGGACAGCAACCTTAAATTCATACAAAAACTGCCTTTCAAGCTACAAAATTCTTATTTTTTGTTTCTCCAACCAAAGTTCTAATGAGGGTTACTGGTAAAATAGTGGTATATGGTATTTGTTCTACGTGGATCATCAGTGCTCATGGCATCATTCGGCCTGCCAAGGGTGATGTCTTTTTAAGGGTCTCTATAATTTCAGTGTCCTTTATAGCTATTGGTAGCACTGTACCACTTGTAATATTTAAAAGAGTTATTTTAACACGTGTCTTTAGATTAGTTCAGTACCTATAGGTAAAACAATTGATTAAACAGTTGTAGTTTGTGCAATGCATAGTGATGCTTATTCGTAGTAACATACTGTGCAGTTCTGGGTTTCTTTTCTACAATCTACTTGTTTTTATTCCACTATTCAAGGATGAATGTTTAAAAAGTACATTGTTTATGGTGTACAAGTATAGAAGCTGATAACATTAAAAAAACAGAAAATGAAATGTAATGTAAGATATTACAGTACACTAAATGTCTACTGTTTTGTTTATAATGTGAACATATACATTGAAAAAATGTAACGCTTTTTATGGTGTTTTGAGAAATGTAATACCAACTTATATTTATGTTTTTTTTTCTTTTTAAACAGATTAATGGTGCCAGCTATTGAACTAATGTTCAGCCACTCAATCACTCATACAGTCACTGGCACATCAAGTCACTTATCTATATAGGCACAAACACAATCACTCACTTACTCATGTAGTCTCTCACCCATACAGCCACACAACACCCACTCACTCATCTATACAGCCATTCTCAAACACACTAACTCACATATACAGCCACTCACATACCCACTCACTTACTGTAGGAAAGTGCCTCTTTTAACATGGTCAGCCCCCATGATTTGCCGGAGATCTGATGTAATGTCGACCTGTAAGGGCACCAGGTCCCTGCTAACCAGGTTCCCAGTCCCAAAAAACTGCACCACAATTGGCATCACTTCAGTTACCACTGTAAGTCCCTAATGACTGGTAGTATTTATTCCTATGGTGCATAATTGCCAGCAAAAGTGATATACTTTGAAAAATCATACCTCCAAAAATACTTCCCTTAGAATTGTGTTCTTGGTCTTAAAGAATACATACAAATGTACTTTATTTTCACAAATTGGTCTCAGATTTATTCTTGAGTGTGTGTCTCATTTATTGCCTCTGTGAGTACAATCCGGGAAAAGTTGCAATTTCAGGCCGACCGCAATGGATCATAGACCGATAGAGGGACCAGGTTTGTCCCACAGAAAAAGTTACCTTCTCAAATTCTGGTGTAAATAATTCCGTTCATGGTGGTGGAGCCCACAATGAGCAGGGACGGTGTCCCTTGCATCATGGATGCTCAGATGCATTTACTTTTTTTAGAAAGCTTTGTGTAGATTCATGAAAGGGTTCCAAAGTAAATAGCAGAATAAAAAACACTCTTCCTATGGAATCTGTGACCTAACACATAACTACAGTTACCTAGAAGGGTAAACCCAAATAAAGTCACTGGGACCTGGGTATCAGACAGTACATTGGAACAGTGGTCCCGGTGAACAATTGCATATACATTAAAAAAAAACTATTAAAACATTTTTTTTAAAGCAAAAGATGAGAGAGACGTATTAAGATTAGAGTTCAGTGTTGTTTAATCACACTGGACTAACGAGGATTCATAACATTTGTTAACACAGTGTTAAAACAGTGACCCAGGAGGGGAAGGGAAATACTTCAACGAGAGATTATCCTTTCACGTGCCCAAGAGGAACCTCCGCTCCGCTGATCTCGCCCTGGCAGAGGTTCCCCGCAACCGCAGAAGTAGAACAGGCGGGAGAGCTTTCTCCTACATCGCTGCCAAGACCTGGAACAAGCTCCTCGTGGACATCAGACGCTCTCCAACCCTGCACACCTTCAGGAAGGGCCTCGAGACCTTGCTCTTCGACTGAGCCGGAGCTCCCCCCCAGCGCCTTGAGACCCTCATGGGTGAGTAGCACGCTTTATAAACCCTTGATTGATTGATTGATTGAATCCAATGATCCAGAATCTCGGAGTTGCTCCTTGGGAAGTTAGGGCTACAAGACCCATAATGCACCAGGACAAATCCTTTAAAGTGCACTAAATGCTGTTCAGCTGTGTTCTTCTTGGTTGGGATAATGCAGGTAGACCTCTTTTAAATTGCTGCTTTCAGGGAGTCTACTTCTCAAACTTTTAGAGTCAGGCAAAGTCCTTCTTTTGCTGAAGCCCAAAGTGTGCAGCAGCAGGTGCAGTCCTTCAAATTGCAGTCCTCTTGGTGCAGGCCAGGGGTTCAGCAGGGCAGTCCTTCTTTTTCTTGTTTCTTCCAGGCCAGGATCTGAGTTGCTTGGCAGCTCTCCCATATTTATCCAGGCTTCTGGGGTGACAAGCAGGTGGGCACCAATGACCGATGGGGTGCAGGGTGCCACCCTCAGATATGGCGTATTCTTGTCCCAGAAAGAACTGTTCTTTAAAATCCAAAATGGACAAAATCTCTTCTGGAGTTTAGGGTCGGGCTAACCCAAACTCCTAGTGTGGCTAACTTTACTTGATATTCTCCTTCCAGCCCCTCTGCTAATTAAATGACTAGTGCTCCAATCTGATTGGGTGTACAGGAAGTGGGGGTGAACCTGTGCCCTGTCCTAACTGTCAGTTCCTCTTTAAAGTCCAGTTTGGCTACTCCACCCCCATCCTGCCTTTTGCTCTGCAGCTGAAGCTCTCCTCCCACCAGATACCCTTTTGTTTCTATGCAGGCCACTTCAGACCTCATCAGAGCAGGTTGGCTCAGCCTGTCAAAGGCTGGCCAATTAGGAGAGGCTGCTAGAAGGCTGGATTTTAGCACATCAGAAATGCAAGTTCTATAACTTCTATTCTGTAATAGTAATAATAAATCTAACCTTAGCAAGTTATTGGATTTATCAAAAATATTATTTTAGCTCTCTCCTGTTCATTTTTATACAATATTAAAGTATTCCTGTGTCAGCCTACGGAGCTAATGTTCTACTTTGGGGAAAACGGAATTTGTATTTTTTCCCTCTCCAGGGCATATAAAACATCTTTTACAATGTCCCTGCTTATTAACATCACACCCTACCCTTGGGCAACTATGGTAGACTTTACGGGTGACTAATCTGTAACCTACATGCCCTACCATATACTAGAGCCTTACTGGTAGGTTGTCAATACCAATTGCAATTATACCTAATTGCCATGTACTTGTAATCAGAGCACAGGAACTGGGTCTAGTTAGCAGAGCCAAAGGCACATCAGAGTCAGAAAACCAGCATTTACTAGTCACAAATGGGGGCACAAAGTGAGGGGACACTGCAAAAACCCTTGGTTTCTCACAGCCCTTTAATGCCATCCTGTTTCCAAGTTAGACGTTGGCCTAATTAAGTATACTGATACTTAATGACGAAATTGTAATGTATTAACAGTAAAACTTATAGTTTTCATTTATTTTTTTGTGCAAAATGTTTTTCTTGAAATATTACTGTCAATAGTAAAAAGTAGATTATATAGTGCAATATGATATTAACAGCAAGTACAGTGCAAGTGACTGTTCAAAAAATAAAATACTTGTGAAAAACTTTACCTCTTGTAAAATCAACGAGCATATCATCAAGGGCAATATCGCTGTTAGCGATGGCTTGCTGGCAATAGCGCCCGTGTCAATGCCGCTTTGCATGTCAGCGATAAAAATCGCTAATGACATGCAAAGTAGGCGTTCCCTCTGGAAACAACCCCGGAAAAGTTGTTAACCGCACATCGCGGTATCATCAAGCTGGACCCTGATTCCCTTAGCGACATAAAAAAACGGAGCTAACCGCGGTTATCGCTATCAGCTAACGTCTACTAAATGTCAGACTTAGCTATATTTATAATGGGAGGTGGATTCTAAGCCTAAATCCACATCTCCCAATTAACAAGGATTCCCTTAGCGCTTGTATTTGCATCGCTGGATTTACAGCGCTGTTCCCTCATAACGCAGCTATCTCCGGAATTTTTATCGCCATGGAGATAAGCGTTGATAATAACGCGTTATCTCGGCGATTAATTCCAGCGATAGCCGGCGTTATGCAAATTTGCGCTATGTACGCTCTGCGAAGTTTATCGCAGTTTGTTGGTGATATGCCCCCAAGTACTTTCAACACAAACTTGTTGATTTGATGCAGCTAATTCTGCGGAATAACTAATTTATTATCAGCCCAATACTTCTTATTTGAGGGCCATCCATGTGCTGGTACACAAACTATGCAGTCACAGTTATATTTCAATATTATAAAGTACTTTCAAAAACGTTTTTTTGATATTTAGCTCTTGATACAGACTTCATATTACATTTAAGCATCATCATCACTTTTATTCAACTCGTTCTTTCTTTTTTAGCAATAACAAGAGAGCAAGAGTCCATGTAGTACAATTCAGGTTGAATGTTCCAATGTTGGATACCATTATGTCTTCTGACATAAATAGTATGTCCTATATAACGTTTAAATATACGAATAAGTGAACTTTATTTTTTTATTATTAACACTAGTGAGACAATATTTTATTCAACGGTATTAAGAGCACAAATGTCATGTCTGGGGACACTCTAAGGGGCATATCAACAACGAGTCGATAGAAAATTATCGCCGCTTTTGTGACCGTTTTCGGCCGACAAGCGGCGATAATTTTATCGCCTAATTAGCAAGGTCACGCTAATGCGTGAAACCTTGCTTTAGCGTATGAAATCTTAGCGCCCAGCTTTGCATCTCTAATGAGATGCAAAGTGGGTGTTCCTGACCTGACAGGAGAAATGTCGCTAAGCGACATTTCTCCTATCATCAAGCCCCACGCTCTGAAGCATAGCGGCAGGAAAAGTAGCGATAACCCCTGTTATCGCTACTTTCCTTACGCCTGCTTCAGGACTGACTTAGCCATGATATCCTATGGAAGGAGGATATCATGGCTAAGTTTGGGAGTCCCTATCAATAAACTGACGACACATTTCGTGAGATTATCCCAGCGATAATCTCACGTTAGGCAGTTAGCACTGGGATTTTTATCGCTTTTGAGATAAGCATTGCTAATAGCACGCTAGCTCAGCGATAAAAATACACGCTAGCCGGCGAAAATTATCCTAGCGCTAAGTGCCCTTAGCGATAATTATCGCCGGTTGTTGTTGATATGCCCCTATGATATTCAGCTCCCAAACCCAAAATTGTAAATGTACGTACGTCACGTTAGCAACATATTCAGGACATATATTCATCGCCTAAGCAGCCTGGAAGTGGGTATTTACATGTTTGGGGACTAAGGGGCATATTAACAAGCCGGGCGATAAAATTATCGCCGCTTTAGCGGCAGAAAACTGCCGCTAAAACGGAGATAATGGGCTTGATAATATACTCTATGGAATTCCAATTGAAACCCATGTTAGATGTGAAGGACATCTAACATGGGCTTCAATTGGAATTCCATAGAGCATATTATCAAGCCCATTATCGCCGTTTTAGCGGCAGTTTTCTGCCACTAAAGCGGCGATAATTTTATCGCCTGGCTTGTTAATATGCCCCAATGTGCGTTCTTATCGACATAGACGCTGTTCAAGGCGCCTTGCTTCGTTATAGCTCCTCGCCTGTTTTCTTCGTTAATATTGTTCCACGAGAAACACCTCTTGCATTGGGAACGCTTTCCTTCATCTTGGACAGCTGTAGAGGAAAATAAGTAATAATTTACCCTTGACAGGCATATTTCTGGAGTGGGGATGGGACGATTCCAGGGCCAGTGATCTGTGCCAGAACGGTGACAGCAGCGGTAATTACCTTCCGCCGGTGGTACTGGGGATGGAGCCGTCATTTGTCTCCATTATGGCTGGATGCTGAATCTGCCTTCCGCTTTATATTTTAAATGAAATGTATGAACACTTGATCGCGCGGCGACTCCGAGCGAAGGAACATGAGGCGAGAGGCGTTATTACCTCAAACAACGATAAGAGACGCTGTTTAATCCGCAGATGGCTCATCCTTTTGAGCGCTTTTCGGTATTATCTTGTCAAAGGCAGATACAAGGAACGGAAGCCTTTCAACCGTCACTGTTACTTTGTTTCCCTGGTGTTTTTGCTTCTCCGTTTCCACCCCGTTTAGACTGCGCCTTCTGTCGACACTAATTAGTGTCTCCCAAGTGTTGCACTATTCATTCTGCTATCTGGTAGATAGCATAAAACAAGCTTGTGCTAAAGAAATGCCTCCATCAGGCTGTAGATAAGAGCAAAAATAAAGCTCTGTGGCCTGCAGTACATGCTGTTTTGGAACACCTTTTAAAGTCTTTTTTCAAGCTAGCAGATTGCATCTGGTAACATTTTTCATCCTAGGGTAGCTCAAGAAGAGTATTTACGGGCGATAGTGCGCTTTACAATTACACTCAGCGTAACATATTCACTCTTTCTAAAAAGCAATCCTGCTTGTGAATGGTCTTTATGCTGCTGACTGTGTATTTACAATTTATTAAAGTTCATTTTCTCATCTTTAAAAGAACTGAAGCGTTATCTGGATGTTCCTTCTCTCTTGAAAAAGTTTTTAAAAACAGCAACTACTTAGACATGTCAACTGTGCAACAGAACCAATCTGCCTTAAGCAAGTTAGTAAATATAAACTTCTTCAAATCTGATAGGCAGTATTATTACAAAGACCTAAAGCAGAAGAGAAATCATTACATTAATCAATGATGGAATCAATCCACCCATCCACCCATCCATCCATCCATCCATCCATCCATCCATCCATCTATCTATCTATCTATCTATCTATCTATCTATCTATCTATCTATCTATCTATCTATCTATCTATCTATCTATCTATCTATCTATCTATCTATCTATCTACATACATTCAAATATATATGCTCGCCAAATGCGTAGCTCATGACGTCAGATTATTTGTACCAATAAATAACAGAATGTAACAATACCACGTCTTTAAGTAACCAACCATATGCAAGGGGAAATGACACTATACCTATAGTGATATAATCAATAATGGCAAGGGTAAGGTGGTAAATTATGCTACCTGTGATGTCATCACAGTGTTTTATGAAGTCATCTGTACCTTCACGTAAGAGATCAAGAGCAGCATTTTTGATGGGCAGGTTTTCATTTAGGGGGCAAAAGCTATGGTTTGAGCTGCTAACAGTAACTGCCAAATTAGGTTTTTGTGGTAGGCATAATGTCATATTAATAATTTTTAATGACATTTTCATTGTTTTTAATGTCCACGGGCGCCACCATAAATCATTCCCTGATCTCTCCCCACCTTCCCACTAGTCATCTCAGATCAGCTTCCTTGTTTTTGACCACGGTGCCTAAAATTAAGAGAGCCAGATCTGGCGGCCGATTGTTCTCTTACAACTCATCAAAACTCTGGAACTCTCTTCCTCTCCATCTACGATGAGAATCTAACCATCTTTCTTTTCGAAAGGGGCTAAAAACGCTGCTGTTCACCACTACAGACTAGGTTCCTCTATCCTTTACGCGCACGCAGGTCTATATAGCGCTGGGACGTCTTAGGGTAGCCATCGCGCTTTACAAAAACTCTTTTCATTAATTCATTCATTCATTAATGTGTTATGAGTAGAACAGACCATAAGTTAATATGTTTTCATTGATTCTTTTTCTTATAAAAATAGTGTGCCCTCTTCTATTCAACCAACCCTAGTAGTGGCAGCCTTCCCTGGAAGCAGTTTCAGGGGCATATTTATGAGAGGCTTGCATCGGGTTTG
Source organism: Triturus cristatus (assembly GCF_964204655.1). Lineage (NCBI taxonomy): Eukaryota > Metazoa > Chordata > Amphibia > Caudata > Salamandridae > Triturus > Triturus cristatus. The sequence goes on from NC_140591.1 coordinate 638,020,339, forward strand.
CACCACCTAATATGGTACATGCATGACGCAAACATAGGGAAACAACCTTTACAACAAGGATTTTATCACGTTCTACATTTTTTACCATGCATGTTTTTAGAATGCATATGCTTATACAATGTATGCCATCACCACGCATTTAAGGTAAGCTCGGGGGTCTCTCCTCACAAAGACATTGTTTATCTATAAATATATATATATATATATATTATCTACTGGCGGTCGCCAGTAGATAGTTATAGTTAGGACCGTGTTTCCATAGGAAATCCGCAACATTCTATTTGGAATAACTTTGGCGCCGATTGACAAATCCTCGCGAAATTTTCAAAATAGGTGGGGCGCTCCGCTCCGCTCCTACCCTGAAAGTCTCAGAGGGATTCGTCAAGCGGGGGCTGAGAAAAAAGGGGGGTCCCAAAACGCGTTTTTCCCATGCAATTTTTCATAGGGACCTTTAGTCCAAGGTACAGCCCAAACGGCTGAACAGAATTACTTGAAATTTGGCAGAGAGGTAGTCCTCAGGTCAGGGATGTGCCTTTTGCAGGGTAAATCTGTTCATTAGTTCCTGAGAAAATTGCAGTTAAAAGTACATACATACATATATATAGGCGCGCACCGTGCACGTACGGTAAAGCAGACTGTACGCGCACGCTGCCGTGCGAGAGCGTAATTCTGATTGGTTGTTACATGTCAGTCAACGTTCGAATCGGTCGAAATCAGGAAGTGTCGGCCGCCATTTTGTTTGTTTTCAGTGCGAGAGTGGAAAAGGAAGGTGGCAAACGTGAAAAGGGGCAGGGTGGACAGTTCCTGACCCCCTAGCCTTGGTCAGGGGGTCACAGGAGGCCCCTGAAGAGCCCCAAAAAGTTTTTTAAATTTTTTCAAAAAATCGCGGAGTGCGCGCACCGTGCGCGTACGGCACGCACTGCGTTACGTGGGCGCGCGGTGCGCAAAGCGCACCGCGCGCTTACCGTGCGCGCACGGTGCAAAACCTTAAAAAAAAAATATTAAAAAATACATAACTTAACATTTAAAAAAACGTACAAATTTACTGAAAAAACCATAGGTTTCACACACGTTATAGTTAGGAATTAGCATTTAAAAAACCTTGCAAATTCACTTAAAAAACCATAGGTTTCACACATGTTATAGTTAGCTGGACATTTCCCTCGTAAAAAACCAATGAAATTCCCCCGTTATAGTTAGTAAAGGGAACTATAACTCACGCGACCGCAATCCAGTGCTGATGACGTCAGATATTACATCACTGATGACATATGTGTCTTTCTGTAAAATAAATATTTATTAAATATGTATAGCTAAAGGTTAAAGGAAGGAAAAATGGGTAAATCAGTGTCTATATACAGTGATGTAATATCTGATGTCATCAGCACTGGATTGCGTGAATAAACACCCACTGTACCGCTACGTCTGTTGGATTCTTTGTTCCTGAAAGCGCACGTCACTTGAACTGTTTGGAATATTGGATTTCCGGTGTGCTCCGCCGGCGTGTGCGCCAACTCCCTTGGGTCCCAGCAACCAGAAGGAGCTTCTTTTGGTGTTTATATATATATATATATATATATATATAAATATAAATATATATATATATATATATATATATTCACTGAAAAAAACATAGGTTTCAGGCATATTATAGTTAGCTGGACATTTTCCTCGTACAAAACCCTAGAAATTCCCCCATTATAGTTAGTTCAGCTATCTATAACTCGCGCCCCCGCAATGCACTGCTGATGACGTCACATATTACATCACTCATGACATGGTCAGTGACATCACTGAAGACATCTCAAATGACATCACTGATGACATCATCCAGTGCCTGTGTGTTTCTGTAAAGTTTAAATATGTTTTATATATTTATAGGGAAAGGCCTATGGAATAATGAGTGGGTGTATATGTGTGTGAATGGATGATTTTGTAGATGCGTGACTGACTCTATAAGTGAGTGATTAAATCTATGTAAGTGCGGACTAGTGACTAAACTGTGTGAATGTCTGTATCTGTCTGTCTGTTGGTGTGTAAGCAGCTGCATGGGTTTGTGAACAGCTACATGAGTGTCTATATGGGTTATTGATTGGTTCTCTAAGTATCTGTATGGGTGCCTGAGTGTTTGTGTGGGTGGAGTGTGTGTGACTCTGTGCATAGATGTGTGAGTGGGTGAGTCAGTGGGTGCATGGTTTTAAGAGTGCATATGTGATGGACTGTATGGGTGGGTGAGTGTATGTATGGTTGTGTTAGTGAGTGAATATATATTTCATTAGTACATGTGTAATTTGCTACATATGTGCACGGCAGTATATATGTATGTTGGAGTACACAAATAACTATAACTGAGAGTGTGTGATAGTGTGATTGCCTGTATGGATGAGTGTATACTTGTATCATTGATTGTATAAGACCATAAGAATTTGCTAGTATTTGTATGAGTAATTGAGCTTGTGCGTGTATAATTGTATAGGTGAGTAAATGGTAGTGTGAATAATTACTTGCATGACTGAGTATATGTGTGAGTAACTCTATGGATGAGTAGCGGTGTGGGAGTGTCTATATAGGTGTATGAGTGCATATGATAGTCCTGTACTGAGTGACCATACGTTTGAGTGACTGTACGGGTAAGTGAGTGGATGAGTGTTTAGACGTAAGAGTCAGTGATGGGGTATCTACTTATTGGTGTTGGATTGTCTATGGTTTTGAGAGTGGCAGTATGTAATTTAGAGTGGTTGTATCAAAGGTTATATTAGGGTGTGACAAGAAGCATCAAATGATCACATGAATGACATCATCAGTGATGTCATCAGTGATGTCATTTGAGATGTCATCAGTGATGTCATCAGTGATGTCACTGACCATGTCATGAGTGATATAATATGTGACGTCATCAGCAGTGCATTGCGGGAGTGAGAGTTATAGTTAGCTGAACTAACTATAACAGGAGAATTTCCAGGGTTTTGTATGAGGGAAAATGTCCAGCTAACTATAACACCCCTGAAACCTATGGTTTTTTCAGTGAATTTCTAAGGTTTTTTAAATGCCAATTCCTAACTATAACGTGCATGAAACCTATGTTTTTTTCAGTGAATTTCAAAGGTTTTTTAAATGCTAATTCCTATCTATAACTTATCTCTAAAGCTATGATGTTAAAGGATTTTCATTGGATTTCTAAATGTTTCTATTTCAGTATGTCAATTCCTTTAATTATATTTTTTTCAAATATTTTGTTTCACCATTTTTTAAACTTATTTTTTCAATTAATTCTTTTAAAAATTAAAAAATATTATTTGTTTTTAATGTTTAAAAAAACAAAATTTGTAATTTTTAAAATATTTTTTAAAACATTTTTTAAACTATATTTTCAATACTTTATTATTTTTTTGTTAATTTTTTGGGTGATTCGCGCACCCTATGCGCACCTTTCTCGATCCCTGCGCGAGAGCATCCGCGTACGGTATGTGTTGGGTACGTATTTTGGTGCGCGATTGCTAAGCGACCGGTACGCGACTCCAAGCCTATACGCGACATGTACGATGCACGTTATGCGACGCTTGCTTGCTTCCGAGATACGTCATGTGCGTGTATGACACGGTGGGTGATTGAATCCCCCGAAATATTTTACATTTAAAAAAATATATATATGTATTTCATGTGAATATTAATTGAAGACAAACTCTAAACTACTCATAAAAGTAATATATTTTTACTTCTAAACCTATATTCCTTTTTAATTTCAATTTCCCGGATGCGCGCTGGGTGCGTGCTGCCTATGCGCATGGTGCGCGTATCCCATGTGACCTGAAAAAAAGAGATTTGATTGGTTCATTACACTTCCTATTCTAACTATTGAAAGACCCCACCCATTTCAATCATTCTTCTTTGACCTTCTTTGGAGGAGCATCTCTCTGCAGAGAAGAACCTTTTTTGGACTAAGTTTACACTTAGCTCTAACTTTTTTTTTAAAACAATGGCTTCAGGGCAGCAGGCATCTCCAGGATCTCCTCATTCATCTGAGGATGATTTTTTGGAAGAACCACCACGCCCACCAAGATATTCATCTGTGGTGTGGACATTTTTCTTTTTTCCTGAGGGGCAAACCAAAACGAATGCCACCTTAGTAACTTGCAAGATCTGCCAGAAAGTGCTCTCCCGTAAGGATCCGAACAAAAAATATTCCTGCGGAACAGCAAGTATGATGAAGCATCTGAGGACCGTCCATCCGGTGAACTTTGCTCGGGAGGAATGCCGCAGAATGAGAGTTGTTCCTGCTCCATCAGATCCATCGCAGCCAAGCACTTCAAGGGTGGATCCTTCTGTTCAAAATTTGGACATCTGTCCACAGTTTCAAACCCTAAAAGTGCTCTGCATAAAATGCAATGCTGTATTATGCTATGGAGAGCAGTCAATAGATCTTATCTGCCGAAAGCAAGAGTCATTATTGCTAGTTTTTTGTTTTTTTTTCCCTGAAGTTCATTGTGTTGTTCCTCCAGTTCTATTTTTTCCTTTTAAGAAAAACCAAAAAAAAATAAAAAATTGTTCAAAAAACAAAAAAAAATATAAAAGAAAAAAGAAGAAAAAAAAAGTTCTTCTAAGAACTAACTTTCCTGGTTTAAAAAAAGAGCTATCTTTGTTTGTTAGCATGTGAAAGTTTAGATGAATGTATGTGTAGTATGTAATTGACTGAATGAATACATTAGTAGCGTATGGTGAATGTATAATTGCAGAACTATGAGGAAGTGCTGCAGCATCACACCGAAGCACAGGGATGCAACATATGTACATAAATATGTTGCAAATCTATGCTTCTCTCTGCACGGCTGCTTAAACTGCAGCCATGTGGTGACACAGGCACCCTTGCACCATGGTGCAAGGATATCTGTGTCATGTGGTGTTTGTTTTTGTGCAGGAAGACATACCTTCCTGCACAAAAACAATCAGAAAACACATTTTTCTCCTTCAATGTATGCTGAGCATTTTAGCATGTATTGAAGATATAAAAATGTGGAGAAATGAAAACAATTCTCCTTGTTATGCTTTCCTACACCAGTTTTAGAATGGTGCAGCATTCATACAAATATCGAGATTTATGATTTCTGATAAATCTAGAGATGTGTCTTGTTCTATGAGTATTCAGTGCAATCATGCACAACAACACTTATAGAACACCCTTTCAATGCAAAGTGGTGTGTATAATGAGGTTGTATTTACATGGAGTAGAAAAAGTGCACAGAGTGCCTTTTCCTCTCTTTGTAAATATGAAAGAGTGTGTTGCGCAATAACTATGTTACAAAAAGTGACATATTTCTCTTTTTAAAATTGCTTGCGAATCATAGAAGGTAAGCACAGAGTTTTGTCTGCAAAGATGCTCAAAGAAGAATGATTGAAATGATTGCGGTCCTTCAATAGGTACAATGGGAAATATTATGAACCACTCAAATCTGTTTTTTTGGAGGTCACATGATATCCGATAACAGAGAGATTTCAAAACTACATAGGTATAAACAGAGTGTTTATAAAAACGTGTTCATACTTTGTAGCTTCTTGCAGATCTGCCAATTCTGCATATTAATACTTAGTTGAACTTACCTTCACAGTAATAATAGAAATTAAAAATGGTACACGTTTTTTTCAGATGTTTTCTTTTAAATGTAAATTGGGGTAAATTGCTTATTTTAGAATTAGGATCTGTGAAAGAAAAGAAAAAATATTTATAACATGTAATAATAAATTTTTTACAACACAGCATAATTTAAACAAAGTAATTTGTTTGCCTTTTTTGCTGTTCTCAGAATATATTGAATTTCACTAGAAATAGTGATTTCAATCGTACTCATCACTTAACAGCGGGCACAAAAAAAACAATCAAAAAGATTGTTTAAAAAAAACCAACATGCTATTCTCAGTAAAATACCAGAAAATACAAATCACACATATATGAAATGCTTATGGCTAACAAAATGTTATAACTTTAACTTTTAAAAACTGAAAATGTTGTTGCTTTAAAATATTCACCGAGTCAATGAGCACGAAAAAGTCGATAATTCCAACATATAACTTTCCTTGAGGCCAAATGGTATTTTTGCACTCCTTTTTATGTAAATTGTCCAATGGTAATCCTATTAAATTATAATATTAAATTCCTCAGAGAGTGAATTATCTTCCTACAACTTTGACTTTAAAAATATTAGGTAGGAATTTGGTAATTCCCTAGGCAAACGTTGTTTGAAAACCAACTGGGAATCATTACAAAGTGTCCAGCCTTTCTCACATTTTAGATAGGCAGTTTAATGTCCAGGGGGCATATGTATCAAACTCCCCTTTAGCGAATCTCAAATTGCGAGAATTTGCGATTCGCAAAATCAGATTCGCTAAACGGGATGTATAAAATTAATCGCTAATCATTTGCGATTCCTTAAATATCGCAAATAATTCGCAGAATCCCGTATTGCGATTTCTTAATAGCGAAATTCGCTAAATAAGAAATCGCAAAAACGGGAATCTGCAAGCCTGGTGCAGGCTGATGACATCACAAACAGGAAACTGTAGTGATTGCCTGCACCTGCTCACCTGAGCCACACCCAGAGGCTGCTTGTGGAGTGTGAGGAGGCTTTCCTGGAGACAGCAACCAGCAATGGATCCCAAACAAAACCAGCAGGGCAAAGATGCAGAAAAAAGAAAGAGAAAACACAAGTTTTCTGAAAAGGAGCAGGAGGTCCTCATTGAGGAGATGGTCTGCAGCCATGAGCTCCTGTTTGGGAAGAAGGCACTCAAAGTCCCAGAGGCCAGGAAGAGGAAAATCTGGCTGGAAATACAGAGCAAGGTGAATGCTGTTGGAGTCACCACACGCACCATCGAGGAGCTGCGCAAGCGGTGGTATGATATGCGCCAGAGGTCCAAGGAGAGGGTGGCAGCCAGACTCAAGGATGCCAGTCAGACTGGAGGAGGACCATCCACTGCAGAGCAGCCAACCCCCCATGAGGAGCTTGTGGAGTCAACCCTCCTGCCTGAGAGCGTTGGTGGTGTGGCTGCAATCGACAGCTCCGACCCCTCATCCAGCAGACAAGGTAAGATGCATGCCAAATCACCCTGCACTCCTCCCCATCCCTTGCACACTCCCCCAAATGCGCATAGTGAACTCCCAACATGCCAATCCAGCCCAGGTCTTACAGCACACCCAGCAATGCATCATGGTACTCGTAGTACTGTGTCTGACTGTGTGTCCATGACACCATCACAAGTAAATGCAACATATGTGTTTTGGGGATCATTGAATAGAAATGTGTCAGAGATTAGCCGTCAAAGATTTGTAACTTTATTGAGTGCCACATGCAGACAGTAACACAAACTCATATAGTCCCCTTTACATCCACAGCACACGCCATGCCACAAGAAGACAGCGCTGAGGGAGAGGAGCCTGCAGACCCTGCGGACTCCAGCGATGAGACAGAGCAGCAGCCAATTCAGCGCAGGAAGCGCGCACATGTGCCCCCACTGCCTCCATTTGAGGATGAAGTCCCAGCAACAGGCGATGACACCGACAGGAGAGAGGGGAGTCAGGGTGTGACAGACATGCCCCGTCATGACGCACCAACACCAAGGCAAAGGGAACAGGCCATTTCCAGGTCAAGGCCCAGGAGCAGCACTGCAACAGAAGGAGAAGGCACCGTGTTCTCCGGCTTGGAACAGTGCATGTTGCAGGAACAGCGCCTGCAAAGCAAGGCAATGCGGTCAATTAATCGCCAGCTAGGCCGCCTACATCAGGACAATCGCAACATGGTAGCGGCAATACGAGAGCTCTGTGCCACTTTGAGGGACACCCAAGCTGCCAATGACAGGGCTGGACGACGTGCCAATGCACGGCTACACAATTATACCAAGGCAGTCAACCGCCTCTGCACTACCACCAGCGCACTCACACGCAGAAGCGTAACCATGCAGGTGGACATGGCACATTGCTGCCAGGACATAGCGCGAGGGCTGGCGCAGGTGACCACTGCTGTGGAACAGCTGCAGACAGCCAATGCAGGTGGCAGCGCACTAATGGCCTCTGCTGAGAGTGAGGACACATCGAGTCGCAGCAGCATCACTCCAACCTTGCCAGGTGAAAGACGCCGCAGTGGCAGACAGGTAGCAGGCCAAGGGCGCACCATGGGGGTCAACCACCCTGGACGTCACCGACGGAGGTGATCATCTGCGGGGACACTGACTGCAACACGGGTGCATTAACCCGCAAAAGGCTGTTTGCCCTATTTCTTGTGCCTTCTCTGCACTGTGTGTACAACATGTGCTGGGGACAATTACTATTTCTTGCATGTGAAGTGTGATTAAACACTTGACACATCATCAGGCTTTGTCGTCTCATTTCCTCCATACTCACCTAAAAGTAGTTTTGTGTGATCTCAGTCCGTCTCTGGCGTCCAGCAGCTGCCCCAACTCCTGGTGCTGGTCTGGCAGGGGGAGCAGGGCGCTCGTCATCCGAAGTGTCTGTATCGGTCACATCAATTGTGGTGCCTTTCCTCATTGCCATGTTATGTAGCATTGCACAGCTTGACACGATTTTACAGCAGGTCTCAGGGCTGTATTGCAGTGCGCCTCCACTCTTATGCAGGCACCGGAAGCGGCTCTTCAGGATTCCGAAGGTTCGCTCAATTACACAGCGTGTAGATCTGTGTGCCCTGTTGTAGCTCCTCTCACTTGCATTTGCAGGATCCAGGTATGGGGTCAGGATGAAGTCGCGCACTGCATAGGCACTGTCACCTGCATGGTAAAAAACACAATAGGTGAGTCAATGTCCCCCCCCTCAACTGATGTAGTGGATGTATTGATGTGTGCAATGTATTTACCGAGCAGGTACCCCTCCCCAAACTCTCCAGCACTCAGACGTCTGTGTATTCCGCTGTGTCGGAAGATGAAGGAGTCATGTGTACTGCCGGGGTATTTGGCTACGATGTCGGTGATGTGATACTTAGCGTTGCACACAATCTGTATGTTGAGGGAATGGTAGCATTTCCGATTCCTGTAGACATATTCAGTTTCTGCTGGGGGTGTGATGGACACATGGGTCCCGTCAATGCAGCCGATGACGTGGGGGAAACGTGCAATCTGGTAGAAGTCCAGTATCGTTTGTTGTAATGCCTGTTGGGTGGTGGGGAAGTAAATGTGATGTGGGAGCCTCAGTAGCATTGCATCTAGGAAGGCATGGAAGAAGCGCGAAAGTGCACTCTGTGACACACCACCAACCTCCGCTATGACCCGTTGAAAACTCCCTGACGCGAGGAGGTGCACGGAGCACAGGACCTGCACATGTGTGGGAATTGTTTGTGTCCTGCGAGTAGGGTGCTCCAAGTGGGGTTTCAGCTCCTCAATCAGGTCCATTATGGTCTGTGGGTGCAGTCTGTACTTGTCATAGATCTCCTCGTCAGTGTTCTGTAACAGGGTGATGCGCAGCCTGAAGATACGTTCCTGTCTCATTCTCCTGTGTGCAAGGGCCCGAATACGCAGCCTCCTGGCTATCACGTACATTGCAGCCATTGTGGGTGTGTTTGTTGCATTGTGGGCTGGTTTTTGTACCTTGCACCAGTTTACCACCTGCAAGCAATTGGTGTTAATAGCGATTTCTTAATTTGCGAATTTCGTGAAATCGCAATTTGCGATTTTTTCATACATGTGTTTGCGATTTCTTAGCTAGCGATTTCTTGTTAGCGATATTCGCAACGCTAAGGAATCGCAAATTAGGTATTCGCTAGGAAATTCGCAGTTTTCTTGTTTCGCAGCCTAAGAAATCGCTAATTTAGCGATTTCTTAATTTTCAGTTTGGAAGTGTGTCATACATATGAAATAGCGAAAAATCAGTCGCAAACGCTGTTTTTTGCGATTCGCAGCGTTTGCGACTAATTTTTGCTTTCATACATATGCCCCCAGATGTTGTGGAAGGACCATCATGGAAAATTATTGCAATTGCTACAAAGGTCCTTCCTGATATTGATAGTTGTGTTGCTACAAATTGCTTTATTAAAGTATCCAATTTTCTTCCATCAGCTGTACAACGTTGAATCATTAAAATTATGTATTGTCCATATTTTGTTAAAAATAATGTGGATAACATTTCTGATTTACATTGGCTACACTCCATGTTTTGATTTGCACCTTTAACTAATTTATTGAAAGACACTGATTTACAGTCTGGCAATGTTAAATACAGAAATCTTTCAGTGTCTACATTAGTGGTACATGTATACATGTAATTTTCACAATGATGTTCCCATTTGTAAGAAAGGCTAAAAATATTTTCTATTTCTACACCTTTATTTCAAAAATGGTAAGCATATACATTAAAAATTCCTGAGCATCTTGTTGGATATTTTGTGTAAATTGTGTAGAACCAGAACACACATCCAAAAGATTACGAAAATCTGAAACAGATTGTATTTTACTTGTATCTGTTGTCAATTTTTCATCAACAGAATGCAACAGAGAACAAAATCTTTTTTGCCGATTCTGCATAATTTGTTCTTGCAAACACTCAAGATAAAAAGCAACATTGACCACTACATTAGCATAGCAGTTGACACCTGAAGTATTTTCAAACTGATAACCAACAATCTCTTCAATTGTGTCCTTTTTCTTTTTACTTGCAATCACAACATTATCTTGTTCTTTTCCCTTCTCTACACCTTCAGTACAGATATTCTCAAACCTTCGTTTTTGACCAACCACACGCTTTTCAAATACAAGATATTGACTTAAATTGGGTTCATACACCCTTCTTAACCTATTATACTCTTTTACACAGTTTGCATCTGCAGTAACCTTTGTCTCATCAAAATCAATCAAAAACAAACCAGATAATGTTCTGACTCGTGACAAAGCAACATATGCCATACCCTCTTTAAATACGGTAGATCCAATGTTCACCAATGCACTGTCTACACTTAATCCTTGAGATTTATGAATAGTCACTGCATATGCCAGAGAAAATGGAAATTGTTTCCTACGGCCATATAAATCTTTAAAAAGCAAAAAATGAACTGAACAACAACCAATTTTTTTAACTTATTCAATCTGATCAAATTTAATTTTTAAAAATTCAATTCCTTCTTTTTTGTGATAATTAACAAAATTCACCACTTTACCCATTTCTCTATTAACTAAACCTTTTTCTACATCCAAATTACGCCTTAAAATTACCCGACAGTTTACACATGCATATAGTGTCTTTTCTAAACCAGCTGTTTTAGATATTTTTTTTTCTAAAGAATCCACTTTTGTTTTCATCTTTCCAGTCAAAATAATAGTGATTCCTTCATGCTCTATTTTACTGATGGCTTCCATTTTTATAATGTCTTCTTTTTCCAGTTTCAATAGTTCTTCGTTGAATATAGAACACTCGTGCAGTGTTGGCATTAAGCAGATCACTGATTTATTTTCTGCAATTTTCATGTACCATTTCTCAGGAACTACATTTTCATTTGGAAACAAATTTCAAAGTAATTGACTCTCCAAAGCTTGTTCACCACGTTCTGTCAGAATTCCAATTCTTATATCTTGAAGAATACTTCCATATTCATCATCATTTGCCTGTCACATATTTGTTGTCAGTTCTTTGTATTCAAAATAAGTACAAATGTTCACGTTGCCAACACTACCAAGAGACTTTCTGGTATCTTCATGTGCAAGTGTTTCAAATACCGGTTGTCCTTTTACCGGAATCAGTTGCAGTAGATCTCCAAAAACTATGATGTGTTTTCCTCCAAATAACACGTCATACTCTGTTTTAAGAATTTGCTGCATTCTTAAATGCACAAAGGCAAGTATCAAGTTTGAGACCATCCTTACTTTATCAATAATGAGAAGTTTCATTTTCTTCAAGACTCTTGAAACTTCACATCAAGCTTCTCCAGATAGCTTGTGGTATTCCAATTTGTTCTCATGCTCTACTGGTAGCATTAGTAAACAATGTAAAGTAATTCCTTTAATGTTATGTGCTGTCAACCCAGTTGGAGCAGTGAAAACACAAGACAAATGCGACTCAGTTGTTGTCTGCAGATAACTTGTAATTACTTTAATTAAGAAACTTTTTCCTGTTCCAGCCTGACCACTCACATACATTCTCATAGGTTGAAATGATGTACATGAGCACCCTTTCTTTTTATGAAGTAATCCATGGTCAATCTGCTCTTTCACTTGTTGATATATTTGTTTCTGTTCAACATTTAGTTGTTCTTCCAAGTTTCCTAACTGTATTATATCTTCTTGAGCTTGATACATTGCTGTTTCCACCTCATTCATGGCAATCGCTGCTTCATTTTCAACAATTGGTTGTCCTAGTGGATCTTGACTCAGTGCAGCAGAACTTTGACTCTCTTGAGAACTATCTCTAGCAATCTCAGCTGCAATTGTAGCTTCTTGATCAATTTCATCATTCAACATTTTCACATAATTTGCAAAAGTACTGCATTGAATGCTATCTTTACAAGCATTAAATGAATCTTCATAGCTCTGGAAATCTCCAAGTAATTCCAGTTCTGAACGCCTTGGTTTGAACATTTGCAAAAGGGCTTAATAGTAAAATTCCCTTTTGTCAGCAGTGTCGCAACTCAGTTTCCTGTGATTAATTACATTTCCTTTCCTTTGTTTCACCAGACATCCTTCAGAACCAATCACTGCATATTTTCCATCATTGATGTTCTCTGTAGTATTCCGTTTAAAAGTGTCGTTTTGCAGCACTTCATAGAGAGTCATGTTCTCAAGATGATGACTTCTGTTTGGGTAATATGTGTCCAACATATTTGTTTTCAAAATATCTGTACTTTCTGGTTCTTTTTCTGCTAAATATTCAATTTCTTGAACAGATTTCAGTACCCGCTTTCGCATTGCAGCAAGACCTAGACTCTACTTTTAGAATATAGACTTGCAGATGATAACCGATCTGAGCATTCATATGCTCCAATTTCACAATGCGATAACATCTTCAAACTGAAACTGTATAATTTCTTTCTTAGAGTCTTCTCGTGAGAAATCTCTTCCCACATTTCTTTCAATTCCGTCTTTTCTGATTTAGTAATGTAGGACGTTACATATTGAGCAACAGCAATGGAATTGTCCGCAACATACTGAATATCCATGTTAGCGTTCCACATGGATAAAATAACTGGATTGTAGTCATTTATGTATTTTGATTCTTCGCTTCTTCTTTTGGAGACTTTCTTGTGATGGTATGTCGCATAGCTGACATAAAACTGTTCACTCTTCCTTTGGATTATACAGGACGTGAAAATCCAAAACAACATTTGGTATAGAACTTATCCTTTGACTTGTACTTTTGTCGACAGTATTTTCCACACCTATGGCTTTGGAATCGTAAGACTTGTTGTTTTAAGTTTTTATCTTCACTGCTATTTGGTACAGCACATGTGGCATAATCTTCAATGAAAGACAAAACAGTTTCATCTGAATCTGTTCCAAATTTGGGGGTGTCCTTGATCCATAACAACATATGTATATGAGGAGCACCTCTTGCTTAATACTCCTTTTTTCCAAAAGAAATCCACAACTTCTCTAAGAGGAGGATTCTTTTTATTGCAGATGAAAGACATCATAGCTTCAAATCTATGATTGAAATATCTGCATACATTAACAGGATCCAAAGAGCACACTTCTCCAGGTGTCTTGTATTCAATATTTTTTATATTGGAATTTGCCTCTCGAAGAAATTCAAGTAAATCATCCCAAGCATACTCAGCACAGCTTAGTGTAACAAACCATGGAGTAGTTCCCAAGTTCCGTAGCATACATTTCAATTCTCCATGACGACGGTACCAATATTCATTAGTCCCACGCTGACATGCCATCAGATTAATCAACTGAGATTCTAAATGATCATCTCTCTGATGCACTTTATCCATTAAATCCTTTGCAGTTACATTTTGCAGATGCATTCCAGTTTTTAAAATGTGATTTACTGCATATGAAAGTCCAGACAAGTCACTTTCAAACAGAAGATGAAACATATAAGGGATACATTGTCGAAATCTTGGATCTTCTGCATATAATCTTGTTGTCTGATATTCAGATGCAGGAATCTGCACAGGACGTTCATCATATTGTCCACCTTTTCCTGTTGGAAACAACTGCAGGAAACAACGAGCTTCCAAGTTCTCTTCCCATACACTCATGGGACTTCCTCTTGCTTTTTTCATTTGGAACAACTCAATAGTATTCCCCATCACCTCTTTGGAATGAAGTGGATGTACACTGTAATGTTCATAGATTTCTTCACATCTGCACATGTCCACTTTTTCAATTTGTCCACTTAATGTTTCAGTATCTTTTGCTAAATCTATTTCTTCTTCTCCTACAAACACATTTCTATAGTACTCATTATTTTTCATCAGATACAATGATGCCTTTTGCACTTTTCTAACATCCACTAACTCTTGCCAGATTTTCTTATTCTTAGTAGGAACACCATTAACTAGAATGACTAGTGGTTCATTTTCTGCATGGTCTACACCAATAGTTTCAATATTTTTCCTTAAATCTAACGGTAAATACACAACTCTTCCTTTCAATCCTCTTTGTAACTCTGATGGAGGCAATTTACCTGTTTTATGCTCCATACGAACAATAGCCTGAAACGGGTGCACACATTGAATGAGAATAGGCTCATACGTATTTAAATCTATCAGCTCTTGAGGAATAGCAACCAACTCTAGATTATTATGAACAGCTCTAGCAGGCATTTTATTCTCATCTAATTTGTTATAACAATATTTGCATATACACTGCTCAGATCCCAAATCAAAACAATCCTCTACCAACAAATAGGTTACAAATTCCTTCCACTTACATTATCTTATATTTCACTTTTTAAATACAGATTAACACCCCTAGTCTGATTTTTATAGTGACTTTGCCGACAACAAATACAAGAAACATTTGGTCTTTCACCTGAAATTAACTTAAAATTTGTGATTTCAACCTCAACATTTTTTGTAATCACGGGTTCTACATTGGCTTCACCATTTTGTTCTACTAATGTGTCAGTTTCTGCACTCTCTTGCTGAGGACCAAAGTAACAAAACTCAATATCATCACAAACCCTCTTCACATCTGATACTGACCCACGCAAAAGAGTACTTTCAACTCATTTAACTTTAGTGCTGGACTTTTTGCATAATACAATCTTCTCACTAACTTCCGCATTTGAGTATGATGTACTGCCAACATCCTGAAATGGTGAAAAACACTTTGACAAACTTAACCTAGAAAGACAAGCCAGCGAATGACCTTGCAAACCAGTATTTTTTCTCACTCTGCAAGAGTCTAGTCCTTTCAACACCTTAATCGTTTGTTTAACACTTTTTTTACTATATGCTCGTAAAAAACTACATAATTTATCAATAGATTCTTGTCGTACACTACAAATACTGCAGCAATCCCAAGTGTACACAGGGTGTTTAGGACGTCTCCCTAGAACTTCATCAGCTATCACTTCTTCTGCATTTATTTCAACCATTTTCTCTTTGTCAATTCGACAACCATCTCTAACCTCATAACCTCGACCACTGGTGTCAACTGCATACAATAATGTATTGCTCTGTAAATAACTCTCTTCATTAAAGAAAGGCTCTGAACTGGAACTGTGTTTCCATTCTCCCCAAAAAACATTACAATTTTTTTTTCTATTAATTACTCTTTTCCTCCTACTTTTGGCCTTCATTAAATGGATTGGTTTATCTAGTGATCGAATTCTGTTTAATACTAAAATGAATAGTTTCCTTTTTACTTCAAAAGCCTTTTCAATAATGGTTTCAATATGCTTCTTTTTATAAAAAAGAGCTCTCTTTTTATATTTCTTCACATCTTTCAGCAAATTATGTACTACTCTCTTGTAAAATATTTTTTTGCGTATTTCCTTATACTGATTTTGCCTTCTTTTACCATACTTTGTCTCCTTTGACTGTCCATTTGCTTTTTTGCTTTTCCTCTTATTTTGAATTTTTTTTTCTAGTTGAAGCTTTCTCAGAGGTTTCAGCATTCTGTACATTCTGTTTGGTCCTACAAACATTTTTAATAAATTGCTTTGTGATCTTACCAGAAGATTTTTTCTTTTTAGCCACATTATGTTGTTCATTCAATACTTGTGGTTGATGTTTCTTCAAGTAATTCTCCTGTCTCTGTTCTTTTCTTTTTCTGGCATGATTTCTCTATTTTAACGGTGAAGAACAGTATCTGTAAAAAATAATCACAAATATATGTATATTAATAACTTTCAAATGTATACTATTCTATTACTGTACTAACACATTTTATATAAATACTGACTAAGAAACTATAGCCCTGAAGCACAAGTGTGACGATGTTAAAACACTACATGCATAGTGCATACTACTTTGAAGCAGTTCATGCCCTAATGCCTGCCTCACTAAAAGACCACAAGCTAACTGACTGAATGATTACAGTACTATAAGGAGAGACACTGGATGAGTGACAGGGTGTTTGCTAGAAGTGTATGGATACTGACTGGGATATTGATGGTGTGAAAGACAAGTGTGTAGGTGATTAGAGACCTACATGCATAGTGGATATGTGTTTGAATCCATCCATATGTTAAGACCCGTCTCAGTTCAATAGTACTTGGATACTGACTGAATGCTTTGAGTATTGCAAGGAGAGTGCCAGGATGAATATATAAGTATTTGTATTTTGGTGCAGTAAATACATTAGCACATGGTGCTGAATAAGTCACTGGAGAAGTATAAAGGGAGTGACAGGGTGTTTGCGGGAACTGTATGAATACTGTCTGGGATATTGAAGGTGTGAAAGACAAGTGTGTAGGTGACTACAGACCTACATGCATAGTGGATAGACATTTGAAACAGTCCATAGAGTAACACTTGGATCACTGCAAAACTACCTGAGTACTGAGTATATCATTAGAGTACTACAAACAGAGTGACTGGGTGAATCTTTTTAAGTTTTGGGGTTTTGGTGCAGTGAATAGATTCGTACTTAGTGCCAAATGAGTCAGTGGAGGTGTGCAATTGAAGTGACAGAGTGTTTATTGGAGTTTATAGATACTGACTGGGAAATTGAAGGTCTGAAAGACAATTGTGTTGGTACTTAGAGACCTCCATGCATAGTGGAAACACATTTGAATCAATCCATGTGCTAAGGCCTGCCTCACTCCATTAGTACTTAGGTACTGACTGAATGATTAGACTATTGCAAGAAGCGTGCCTGGGTGAATTTATAGGTGTTTCAGTTTTGGCGCAGTGAATGCATTACTACATGGTGCTGAATAAGTCACTGGAAGAGTGCAAGGGGAGTGACAGGGTGTTTGCTGGAAGTACATGGATACTGATTTGGGAATTCAAGCTGTTAAAGACAAGTGTATAGTATGTTAGAAGACTGCATGCATACTGCATAGACATTTGAAGCAGTCCATGTGGTAATGCATGGTTCACTGCATGAGTACCTGGGAACTAACTGAATCATTAGACTACTGCTGGGAGAGTGCCTGGGTAAAACTTTTAAGTTTTTCGGTTTTGGCGCAGTGAATAGATTAGTACATGGTACTGGATCAGCCCCTGGAGGAGTGCAAGATGAGTGACAGGGTGTTTATTGAAGTATATAGATACTGACTAGTTAATTAAAGAAGTGAAAGTCAAGTGTGTAGGTGACTAGAGGCCTGCATGCATACTGGATAGACGTTTAAACAGTCCATGAGCTAAGACCTCAGACACTGCATGATTACTTGGATACTGACTGAATCATTACACTATTGCAAGGAGAGTGCCTGGGTTAATCTTTTTAAGTTTTTGTGTTTTGGTGCAATGAATAGATTACTACATAGTGCCAGATGAGTCAGTAGAGGTGTGCAAGTGGCCTGAAAGAGTGTTTACTGGACTTTATAGATACTGACTAGTTAATTGAACAAGTGAAAGACAAGTGTTTAGGTGACTAGAGGCCTGCATGCATACTGGACAGACGTTTGAATCAATCCATGTGCTATGGCCTGCCTCACTCCATTAGTACTTAGGTACTAACTGAATGATTAGACTATTGCAAGAAGGGTGCCTGGGTGAATTTATAAGTGATCACTTTTGGCGCAGTGAATGCATTACTACATGGTGCTGAATAAGTCACTGGAAGAGTGCAAGAGGAGTGACTGGGTGTTTGCTGGAAGTACATGCATACTGACTGGGGAATTCAAGCTATTAAAGACAAGTGTGTAGTAGGTTAGAAGCCTGCATGCATACTGGATAGACCTTTGAAGCAGTCCATGTGGTAATGCACAGTTCACTGCATGAGTACCTGCGTACTGACTGAATCATTAAACTACTGCTAGGAGACTGCCAGGATGAAACTTTTAAGTTTTTCAGTTTTGGCGCAGTGAATAGATTAGTACATGGTACTGGATCAGTCACTGGAGGAGTGCAAGATCAGTGACAGGGTGTTTATTGAAGTATATAGATACTGACTAGTTAATTAAAGAAGTCAAAGACAAGTGTGTAGGTGACTAGAGGCCTGCATGCAAAGTGGATAGACGTTTAAACAGTCCATGACCTAAGACCTCAGACACTGCATGATTACCTGGGTACTGACTGAATCATTACACTACTGCAAGGAGAGAGCCTGGGTTAATGTTTTTAAGTTTTTGTGTTTTGGTGCAGTGAAGAGATTACTACATAGTGCCAGATGAGTCAGTAGAGGTGTGGAAGTGGACTGAAAGAGTGTTTACTGGAGTTTATAGATACTGACTAGTTAATTGAAAAAGTGAAAGACAAATGTGTAGGTGACTAGAGGCCTGCATGCATACTGGACAGATGTTTGAATCACTCCATGGGCTAAGGCGTGGGTCACTGCATGAGTACCTGGGTACTGACTGAATCATTAGAGTACTGCAAGGAGAGTGCCTGGATAAATCTTTTAAGTTTTTGGGTTTTGACGCAGTGAATAGATTAGTACATGCTGCTTAATGAGTCACTGGAGGTGTGCAAGGGGAGTGACAGGGTGTTTATTGGAGTATATAGATACTGACTGGGCAAATGAAAGTGTGAAAGACAATTGTGTAGGTGGTTAGAGGCCTGCATGCATAGTGGATAGTCATTTGAAGTAGTCCATGTGCTAAAACCAGGTTCACTACATAAGTACCTGGGTACTGACTGAATCATTAGAGAAGTACAAGGAGAGTGCCTCAGTGAATTTATAAGTGTTTGGCTTTTGGCGCAGTAAATGGATTAGTACATGGTGCTGAATTGGTCACTGGAGAAGTGTAAAGGGAGTGACAGGGTGTTTGCGGAAACTGTATAAATACTGACTGGGATATTGAAGGTGTGAAAGACAAGTGTGTAGGTGGTTAGAGGCCTGCATGCATACTAGACAGACATTTGAAGCAGTCCAATATCTAAGGCCTGGGTCACTGCATGAGTACCTGAGTACTGACTGAATTATTAGAGTACTGCAAGGAGAGTGCCTGCATGAATCTTTTACGTTTTTGGGTTTTGGCGCAGTGAATAGATTAGTACATGGTGCTGGATGAATCACTGGAGGTGTGCAAGGGGAGTGACAGGATGTTTATTAGAGTATATAGATAGTGACTGGGCAATTGAAGGTGTGAAAGACAATTGTTTAGGTGATTTGAGGCAAGCATGCATAGTGGATAGACGTTTGTAGTAGTCCATGTGCTAAGTCCGGGTTCATTACATAAGTACCTGGGTACTAACTGAATCATTAGAGTACTACAAGGAGAGTTCCTCAGTGGATTTATAAATGGTTGGGTTTTGATGCAGTCAATAGATTGGTACATGGTGCTGAATGAGTCAATAGAGGAGTGCAAGGGGAGTGACAGGATGTTTGCTGGAAGTGTATGGATAATGACTGCTGAATCGCAGGTATGAAAGACAAGTGTGTAGATGGTTAGACGACTGCATACATAGTGGTTAGGGGTTTGAAGCAGTCCATGTGCTAATGCCTGGTCACTGAATGAGCACTTGGGTATTGACTGAATGATTAGAGTACTGCAAGGACACTGCCTGGGTGAATTTATAAGTGTTTGGGTTTTGGCACAGTGAAAGGATTAGTACATGGTGCTGAATCAATCAGTAGAGTAGTACAAAGGCAGTGACAGGGTGTTTCCTGGAAGTGTATGGATATTGACGGGGGATTGAAGGTGTGAAAGACAAGTGTGTAGGTGGTTAGACGACTACATGCATAGTGGATAGGTGTTTGAAGCAGTCCATGTGCTAAGGCCTGGCTCACTGCATGAGTACTTGGGTACTGACTAAATGATTAGAGTACTGCAAGGAGAGTGCCTGGGTGAATTTATAAGTGGTTGGGTTTTTGCGCAGTGAATGGATTAGTACATGGTGCTGAATGGGTCACTAAAGGAGTGCAAGGGGAGTGACAGGGTGTTTGCTGGAAGTGTATGGATACTGACTGGGGAATTGAAGGTGTGAAAGAGAACTGTGTAGATGGTTAGAGGACTACATGCATAGTGGATACGCGTTTGAATCAATGCATGTGATAAAGCCTGCCTCACTCCTTTACTATTTGGATATTAACTGAATGTTTACAGTATTGCAAGGACAGTTCCTGGGTGAATAAATAAACAATGACTGCCTTCTAATTCTACCAAAACTTGAGAACAGGAAAGGTTTTTAGGCAGTTATGTGTATGCAAAGATATGAAGTACCCAAATGCTTCTCTCACAGTGGTTCCCAAATGCACACAGACTCACATTGTGATTCTAGACACCCAACACTATCCCTAGAAGTTTACCAAAACTCATTCACTACTCTGGAACGGGTAAGGGGACTGCACACAATCTACATATTTCAGTACTGCACTTTAGTGTCAAAGCCTAACTCATTTTATGAATGCATAAGCAATGACTGGCTTCTAATGCTACTAAAACTTGACAACATGACATGTTTTAAAACAGTTATCTGTCAGCAAATACACGATGTTACCAAATGCTTCTCTCACAATGGTTACCCAAATGCACACAGACTCACAGTGTGATTCTAGACAACCAACACTATCCCTTGTACTTTAGCAAAACTCATTCACTACTCTGGAAGGAGTAAGGGGACTGCACACAATCTACATATTTCAGTACTGCACTTTAGTGTCAAAGCCTGACTCATTTTATGAATGCATAAGCAATGACTGGCTTCTAATGCTACTAAAACTTGACAACATGACAGGTTTCAAAACAGTTATCTGTCAGCAAATACATGATGTTACCAAATGCTTCTCTCACAGTGGTTCCCAAATGCACACAGACTCACAGTGTGATTCTAGACAACCAACACTATCCCTAGAAGTTTACCAAAACTCATTCACTACTCTGGAACGGGTAAGGGGACTGCACACAATCTACATATTTCAGTACTGCACTTTAGTGTCAAAGCCTAACTCATTTTATGAATGCATAAGCAATGACTGGCTTCTAATGCTATTAAAACTTGACAACATGACAGGTTTTAAAACAGTTATCTGTCAGCAAATACACAATGTTACCAAATGCTTCTCTCACAATGGTTACCCAAATGAACACAGACTCACAGTGTGATTCTAGACAACCAGCACTATCCCTTGTACTTTAGCAAAACTCATTCACTACTCTGGAAGGAGTAAGGGGACTGCACACAATCTACATATTTCAGTACTGCACTTTAGTGTCAAAGCCTGTCTCATTTTATCAATGCATAAGCAAAGACTGGCTTCTAATGCTACTAAAACTTGACAACATGACAGGTTTTAAAACAGTTATCTGTCAGCAAATACACGATGTTACCAAATGCTTCTCTCACAATCCTTACCCAAATGCACACAGACTCACAGTGTGATTTTAGACAAGCAACACTATCCTAGGAGTTTACCAAAACTCATTTACTACTCTGGAAGGGGTAAGGGTACTGCACACAATCTACATATTTCAGTACTGCACTTTAGTGTCAAAGCCTGACTCATTTTATCAATGCATAAGCAAAGACTGGATTCTAATGCTATTAAAACTTGACAACATGACAGGTTTAAAAACAGTTATCTGTCAGCAAATACATGATGTTATGTTACCAAATGCTTCTCTCACAATGGTTACCCAAATGCACACAGACTCACAGTGTGATTCTAGACAAGCAACACTATCCCTAGGAGTTTACCAAAACTCATTCACTACTCTGGAAGGGGTAAGGGGACTGCACACAATCTACATATTTCAGTACTGCACTTTAGTGTCAAAGCCTGACTCATTTTAACAATGCATAAGCAAAGACTGGCTTCTAATGCTACTAAAACTTGACAACATGACAGGTTTTAAAACAGTTATCTGCAAGCAAATACATGATGTTACCAAATGCTTCTCTCACAATGCTTACCCAAATATACACAGACTCACAGTGTGATTGTAGACAGCCATCTATCCCTTGTACAAAATACATTTACTAGTCTACAAGATCTAAGGTGACTGCACACATTACAGAAAATGTTCTACTACACATTAGTACCAAAATGCTTCTCTCAAAATGATTCCTAAATGCACACAGACTCACTGTGTGATTCTAGACAAACAACACAATCCCTTGCACTATACCAAAACACATTTCTTAATCTAGAATGAGTACTAAATTTTAGTGTAGAAACATGACTCATTTTGCAAATTCATAAACAATGACTGGTTTCTAATTCTACCAAAATATAAAAACAGCACAGTTATCCATCTGCAAACAGATGAAAAACACAAATGCTTATCACAGAATGGTTTCTACATGCACACACACTGTCAATAAGATTGTAGACAAAAAAAGTACTCCCTGCACTTTAGCAGGAGAAATACATTAGTCTGATTAAAATCAAAATAGACCACATAGATCCCCTCAAAATTAAATAACTCACCTTTCAAGTTGTTTTGTAGATTAAGAAGTATATCAGTCACACACCAGATTTTCTTATACAGAATCTCTGCACTGTGCACCTGTCAGCAAAACCAAAGAATGGCAGAGGTTCCCTCTCATTTTCCACACATATAAATGTAAACATCAAATCACATTCCTTCCCACATTAATTCAAAAGCTAACACACATTTCTATTGGTTAAACATTTCAACCTTTCCAAATGACATAAATTTGAACCCGACCTCCAATCTGCCTTCTGCCTGTTACCATAGAAACAGGTTATGGAACACTGAACTGAGCACACAGGTCACAAGTTCAGCATACAATGTTGCTAATCAAAACAGCAAGTGTGCTTGACTTTTCAACATATCAGCTTATCATATATAATGTTCCTTTCAATCAGTTTTTGTTAATCAATAAGAATCATGCGTTTAAAAAACAGAAACATGCACCCTACTTTTCAGTGTAGTAGGTTGTCAAACAACCAATGATTTCTTGTCTTTTTTCAAAACTGCATCTTAGCCACCATTTTTGAAAAATCTTACTTTTCAAACTGCCATTTCATTTACAGAGACCATCTGAGTGCATCCAGACATCCCTTCAAGATGCTTAGAGTGAGGATTGTGGGACACAGCTATATTTTCTGGAGCCAAAGGTATGCAGAAAATAAAGGCATTCACAAAGACCTAGGTTTGCCAAATGTAGACATTAAATGGATTGGACAGAGAGGGTTAAAGTGGCACCAATTGATGCCATTGGTAAAATCCTTTATGCATCTCCAACACCCTGACCTCATAATAGTGCACTGTGGTGGCAATGACCTAGGCACTTTGACTGGAAATGCTTATGAAGGACACCTTTTCAGAATTGATTTCACATTTTCCCAAAACTGCCTTTGTGTATTCTAACATATGCCAAAGGCAGAAATGGAACTGGTCCAATCATTTTTGTCCACAGATTGAGAAAGCTAGGAAACATGTGAATAAATCTGTTTTTGCTTTTCTCCGAGACTATAGAATGGGGTCCATTTACATTAATAATCTGCTCTTTCATATGCAAGAGATGTATAGGAGAGACGGAGTACACTTTACTGATGAAGGAAACACAGTCTTCCTCAACAACTTTAGACTCTGTATAGGTCCACTCCTATCCTGAAAGTTTCGTGGTGATTCGTCAAGCGGGGGCCGAGATAAAAGGGGGGTCCCAAACCGCGTTTTCCCCATGCAATTTCCTATAGGACCTGTTGACGCAGCTACAGCCCAAACTGCTGAACAGAATTACACCAAATTTGGCAAAGAGGTAGTCCTCAGTTCAGACTCGTGCCTTTTGCATAAATGGTGTAAATCCGTTCAGTAGTTCCTGAGAAAATTAGAGTAAGAAAGATAGATATATCTATGGCCTCGGAGGATCCGCACACCCTATGTGCACCGTGAGCGAACCCTCTGCGAACCAAGCGCACACCCTTCACGATCACGCACTGAATGCTAATTGGCTGTCAAGTGTCTGTCTACATTCGAAACCAGGAACTGTTGACGGCCATTTTGTGCCTCGGTAGATGCAAGGCTGATTAAGTAAGGGAAATAAGTGTGTGAAAGATGTATAGGGGCAGGGTAGAAATACTCTATCCCTCTAGTGTTGCTTAGACCCCCAGGGGCCCCCTTTTAAAAAAAAAAGGCAAAATGCGCGCAGGGTGTGCGGATCCACCCAGAAACAAACAAAAAAAAAACGCGGGCTTCCGCGCTTTGTTACTAATTAGCCCCCGGGGACAATATCTGTAAAAATGAATGGGGGGCACAAGCAGGCCCCCCAGCCCCGGGGCCTGCTCCTCCGGGGCTAGAAAATAGACATGGTGGGGGGCTGACTAGCCCCCCCAAGCCCCGGGGACCACCACCCCCGGGGCTTTATTGTTTGAGGGAGGGGGGCTGCGTGGCCCCCCTCCTGGAGCCCTTGAGGGCCCTGGGGACTGCCACCCCCCAGGGCCGGTTCCTACAGTGTCCTGGGGTGCCCACCCCCAGGACACTGTTGTTTGCTATGAGAAGGCGGGACTCTCCTGCCCTCCCATAGCAAACTTCGTTAGGATTTTGAAAGAGAGAGCAGGGAAACCTGCTCTCTCTTTCAAAATCCAAATGATATTGCTTTTCCGCACGGGGAGCTGTATGTCAGCAGCTCCCCATGTGGAAAAGCAATGCCGGCTCCCGAAGGACGCGGGGAGCCGGCTGGGACCGTGGGGGCGTTGGGGCTCCACCCACGTCTTCAACGTTTTTTAATAAACCCCGGGGGCTGAGGTCCCCGGGGATAATAAAAATTAGTGATAGGGACTAATTTTTTTTACAGTAAAATTAGGAGTCGCGCATCCTAACGATTTGGGTGCACGATTTCTCTCGCGTTGGGTGCGTGGTTCCTACCGCGTTGGGTGCGCAGATCCAAGGAAAAAAAAAGACATTTTTGGGAGATAAACATCAAGCTTAAGTGCTTCGTTCTTGAGTGGCTCTAAAAAGAGCCGTTGTGTTCATTGAGAGTTTTTGGTACTTATAAGTAAGTACCTATACGATCCAAAATGAACATAAACATAGGACAATCTTCACTTTGTATGAACCGCAAATAAGGCGGCCATCTTAGAAGGGTTTATGTTCATTTTGGATCGTGAAAACTTTGTCAGTGTCTGTACTATTGAGCACTTTCACACGTGATCAAGGCTTTCGCCGAAACGCGTTGTGTGTATTAAACTGGATATTCAGATCTTGGTTTGCCTATTCTTCCTGAGAGCGTACGTAATAGACTATTCTTGGGTTTGGAATATATATATATATATATATATATATATATAGCAATGCGTGATAAAGGCATTAAGGGTTTAAAATGGGTGGCAAAAACGTGCAGGGTATTTCCCTTTGTTGTTCCGTCATACAACTGCAAACCTCTAAGTCAGATTTTTGAAGCCACGCAAAGCCACTTTTTGTAGCTCTGAGTGGCTCCAAAATGCTGGAGTAATGCAAAGCAGCCCAAATCACTGTGTTGCTTTACTCTACCTGGGGAAGGCGTACCATGGGCATTGCATGGGTGTTCCTACACAACTTCCATGGATTCTGATGCATTCCCAGATTTACAAGAAACTGTAAAGCTGGAATGTGCCAAAATCTTACACCCTCTCAGGGGAGGCCTAACAAGGAGAAATATCTCTATTTCTCCTAATTTCTTCCTCTTTCTATGTGTGCTGCATTCTGCAGCATTCTGCAACACACATAGAAAGGGGAAATATGCCTCCCTGGATTGTTTTGTGCTGGAAGGTACCCCTTTCTACACAAAAACTATCCAGTATTGAACACTCTCACAAATCATGAACTGTTAAGTGAAAACAAACAAAAATTACTGTCTTGTGTTCAATCTCTTCCAAATGAGTGTGGAGTGTTGAACAGTGTGTTTTCAGGACCCTACTGTACAGTGGTGTCATGCCAAAATGTCCTGGGCCTTAATTCCATCCCAGCAATGATGGTTTCCCAGCACTTGTGGCAGAATGTCCCACACTGGGTGTGGACACTCTCTGCACCTCCAAAATGGAGGTTTGAGTTACATTGAACAGCTGAGTCTGAGGACCCCCATAAGCTGAGGATACCGTTGGAGAACCCCCTTACAAATTATCTCCTATTCTTCCTTGGTGAATGGGGACAACCTCTTATCAAGTCCATCAGCAATGTTGGGGGATATAAAAATGAAAGGATCAGCAAGATGGAGGAGGATACTGTTGCAGTGTTGAGAGGATGGCTCAAAATGATCACAAAATAGCTAAATTCCTGTATGTAATTTCCTGTTTGTTCTTGTGAACAGAGGTCTCTGCATGCGTGGAAGTGACTCCGCAGGCTGGAGGGCAGAGCCGGACTGCCTACTGGGCGTTTTGGTATGCTGCCGAGCTGGGGGCTGATGTCACTGTGGTGGGGGCTAATTTCGTTGATAGAGACCTGCGTGTGCTTCGATAATAAATTAAGCAAAACAAATTTCATTCAGCACACGCAGGTCCCCATCAACAAATCAGCCCCCAGCTCGACAGCATGCCAAAACGCCCGGTAGACAGTCCGGCCCTGCTGGAGGGAACCCTCTCTAAGAGGAAAAGTTGCCTCTCTATGCAGCAGGGAGACCCCTACATGTAAGGAAAACCCAAAACAATCGATCAGATCACACAACTAATAACAGGGTTTGGTTGTGTGCTTAATGTAAGTGAGGAAAGTAAGGTTTTTAGTATGTTTTTCCGAAAACATGAGTGTCCAGTGTGATAGTTTTTACTTAAATATTGCTAATGAAACATGTTTCAATGTTAGAGAAAATGAGGATGCAAAATATGTTTCGTAAGAGCATAGCTTGTTCTTTGATGATATTATGGTAATTAAACAGTCATTCCAGGTTGGTATACATGAATAGCAGGGTAGCAGTCTACTATTCATCATTGAAAAGAATGGTCCAACATCATTAATGCAGCAACCAGACTAGCAGCTAAACAAAAGATTGAAGTTAATTAGTTTCCCTAACCTGATTATCTTGTTCTCTAGTCTACACCCTACATCAGTAGCTGTATGTGGGTGTATCCAAGATCTATTTATAACCCTATTGCTTGATGATGCTAGGTAACATGCAACAGTTCACAACAATCCTGCACACAACTTATGCACACATACAACCTTTAAGGAGTACATCAGCACCACCCTCACATATGGTCAAGACATCTAAATCACTACTTTAGAATCCCAAAAATAATGGCTTGTGCACTTAAATATTCTTAATATAACTCTGTTGACATAGTGCAGTTGGATGTCTGTAGGGTATGAGGAGATGGAGAGATAGTGCATACGCAGCATCATCTGCAACAAAGACACAACATTTTTTTTTAAAGGGATTTTTTTATTTTTATTTAATACACAATTCCTGCATAGTTGCAGTGAGCTTGAGGGTAATGTGTGTATTGTGTTGTAGGGATTAGTGAGTATGTTTGAGATGCCTTTCCCAAATGCACATGTAGCTGCCATGTGAGGTATAGTTACTGTTAGACTTGGGGGTCTCTAGTTGGCACAGGTATGCACTTGTGACAAATAGGGACCCTCGCCTCTAGTCAGGGTAGAGGGTACACTCCTAAAATAACCCCTGCTCACCCCCTTGGTAGCTTGGCACGAGCAGACAGGCTTATCTCAGAGGCAGTGTGTAAAGCATTTGTGAACACATACAGTAATCATATGACAACACTACAGATGGACACCACACAGGTTTTATATCAAAAATAAGTATCCTTTATATAGATTTACCACAAGACCATTAAACGACAAAAACACACAATACTGTTACTTTAGATGGTAGAATTTAGCTAAGTTCTCTTAAGTTCTTAGATGCGACACTTTAAGTCAATGTACCTTTTAGATGTAACACGCAGGGCAACGAAAGTGTTGCAACGAAGTTGATGCGATTACGTTTTTGGTGCAAAGAAATAAAGACGTGAAGATCTTCCAGATGCGGCATGATTCTCCGATGTTGCGAGAAGACTCGACTCGATGCTTCAGCTGCAGCAGCGACACATTTTACGCGATGTGACGATAGCGGCCTTGGCAGCGACACTCTTCTCCGACGTTGCGAGATGCTTCTGCTCGATGCGATGTTGCAGCGGTGACACCCCTTTACGCGAAGCGACGACAACAGCTCCGATGGCCGCATGCTTCTCCTTCTTGAGTCGCACTTCCATCTCCTTGCGACATGAAGTCCCTCAGAAGGCCCAAACAGCAGCAGCAGTCACTTTCAAAGGACTCTGGGGAACTGGGGGGGTGAAGTCTGTTGTTCCTGAGACTTCAGCAGGAGGCAAGCTCTTTTCCAAGCCCTTGGAGATCCTTCACAAGTTGAGCAAAAGTACACACAAAGTTTCTTTCTCCTCTCTATGGCAGTAGGCAACCCCTGCAGGCCAATACCCCAGTTTCAGGGACAGTCTCTCCTCAGTTTCTTCTTGGTTCCTCTCCTCAGCAGAGTTTCTTCTTGTTTCCCAAAGTGATCTAAATTCTTGGGATCAGGGTCCCAATACTTATACCCCAAAATCCTTTGTCCTCTGAGGGCAGAGGGGCCTTTGAGTTGTTCAAACCGGTTCTGGTCAGTCCTGGAGCACTTTGTTGACATGACTCCTTCTTTCCTTTCAGAGTGCAGGGCAGATACATCAGACGCACCACAGGAGGTGGAGCCAGCATTGTGGAGGGAAGGCACACCCATACAGCCCTAGTCAGGGCCCAGGTGCTACTCCTCCCACCCATCTAGATGCAGATCTCTCTATTCACCACTGGGACACCTCACCCTGTCTCTTGGAATTCCCAGCCCTGTCACTCTAAACTCCAGACAGGGAATACACAGCCTAGCAGAGGCAGGTTTGAATGATTAGACAAGAAAATACCTACTTTCTACAAGTGGTATTTTCAAACACAGAATGTTAAAACCAACTTCACTAAAAGATGTACTTTATCATTCTGAGTTCAGGCATACTAAATTCGAATTTCTACCATGTTCCCTGAGTCAGTTAGGATTATAAAATGTAATAACCAAACTGCCCATTCTGGCCTATGGAGAACAGGTAGCCTTGCAATAGTGAAAAACGAAAATGGCTGTAGTTCACTATTAGAACATGCCACACACACCAGGGTATGTCCTCCCTTATCCTTACAATGCACCCTGCCCTTGGGCCTATCATAGGGGCATCTGATATGAAGAAAAGGGAAGGTTTAGGGACTGGCAAGTGGGTGAACTTGCCCAGTCAGCATGACAGTACCAGACTGCACACAGGCTCTGTAATGGCAGACCTTAGACACATTTGTACATGCTGCTTCTGTGGGTGGCACAACCAGTGCTGCAAGCCCACCAGCAGCATTTGGATTTACTAGCCCTGGGCACTCCTGGTGCACTGTACTAGGGTCTGACAGGTAAACCAAACCAACAAATCATGGAATCACAAATCATACATCAATTTACAATAGGGAGCACTTGCACTGTGGCACTGGCCAGCAGTGGCACAGTGCCCTGAGCAACTAACACCAGCAAAAATACATGAGGCAACAGCAAAAAATGGAAGGGAGACCCACGCCAAGGTGCCAGATCTAACTGTCACTTACCAAGAACCCATATGTCAGTGAAATGTCCACAAAGTAAGAAACATTCTATTGGTGACTGATGGAAGAATTAGTTGTCATGCATGATTCCAGGAAGGCAGCATACACATCAGTGAATCAGCCCCTAGTATTGCAGACAGCTTGCTCATTAATAGAGTGCACTAATGGTGTGCTGTGTGTATGTAGGTGGCTGAAGTGAGTGCAGTCAATGGCACCTGCCACGTTAGGGAAGTGAGGAAAGGCATACAATTCCCTTGCAGCCTCGTGACTTTCCAGCGGGGCTGTAGGTGGACAAAGTTCCTGCTCCCAGTATGTGACATGTGAAGGATTACAACAGGTGAGAAGCTGTGTGTGGCTATGACTATGACTACTTCCCTAGACATCCCATAAATGTTGATCCTTTGCCCGTAATCCTTCTCTTGTTTTCTCAAATAAGTGTCCCTTAAGATAAGAGACAATGTAGTAAACATATTTACTGACACAGTGAAGGTAGAGAAGGTTGCTTTTGAATGAGCATATTTCTCATGAGGTCAATCTGTCTGTGATTGGTTGGTGTTAAATTTCGTTTCACCTGTAGATGGGTTGTACTTGCAATACCAGGTGTTTTGCAAGTGTTTTAAACCATGAAACAAACTGCAACAGGGGTTGCTTTTAAGAAAAAATGGATCTTAAAAAATAGCCTTGTTATGAAATGCAACAGGATATGCTTTCAAGAGAAAAACAACTCTGAATAAATATCACTGCTCAGGATTTCCTATTTTTTAACAATTAGGAAATACAAAAATTCAAGAGTAAATATTTATTTACATGTATTAGTTATTTGATGGCTCCATTACATTATATGGGAATGTGCTGCAGCACTAGTAGTTGGACATGTGTGGTGCAGGATTTCCTCCAAGGCTAAGCTGGAGTACATATACTAATGTTTTGGGTCCAGTAACTTTAAAAGTGAAGTCTGTGAATAATAATGTACATACTCTTGTTGTTGAATGTTTGTCTGTGCTTAAACCCCTCCTTAAGCCTTCCCTAACCCCACCTTACTCACCTGTACACCTCTACCATTTTGTAGCAGGCATACCTAATTTTCCAGCCTCTCCTGGGTCCTTCCTACATTTACTAAAAAGCATATGCATATGTGGGTGGAGCAATCCACAGAAAAGATAGAAGAGGTGAAAGCAGAAATGTCTGCATGCTGGTTTATGAATAGCATTTAGTAACACAAGTAGTGCTGTTGTAGTACTATTAAATATACTACAATTTTTTTTTAAATGAGTTTTTATAAGGAACCTTATGCTAAATTTGCAAATTACAAGTCACCTCTTGGGGGACATAAACCTGCTGAAGGCCACATGCATTGTGATCACAAAAAGAATGGTAATAAAAATACAAGCAGCTACAGGGACCAGAGCAGTCACACATTGCAGTGCAAGGCAATTTGCTGCACTGCATGACAGGGAAAGGGCAAGAATGTGCTTTGTTTAGGGCAATATGACAAATTCCTGTCCTTTCCACTGTGGTGGTGCCCTTTTGGCTACCTAGCACCAATGCAGGCACCCTTGCATTCAGTCTGGCCTTTGATCTAAGGATATAGTTTTGTACAGTTATGATGTGTGTCGCCGCACACAAAGTCGTTCCACAAAAAATAAATGGAATGGGTGCTCTACTTTCTCAGGTCAACCAAACCAAAAGAGACCCAAAACCAGATGAGATAAATCAAACTAAACACATGGAAAGCGCACACCATATAATCAATAGTAAATTGTTAACCTATTCTTAAAGTCCAGCAACATTGTTCCAAAGTGTCAGGAGTCCAGCACGTTCAGTGTATTTCTAAAAATATCCTTTATTTCATATTTGTAACAGAATAAAAAATACAGCCAACATATTTAGTCCCAACGAATGAAATGGACTTCCTTGGGGCTTTCATAAAACTACAACAAAAGAAAAAAACACAATTATAAACAAATTGGTTTGTGTCATGCATTGCAGTGTTTCACCCTAATGGTGATATACTGTTAAAGAAGGATATTTTAAAGTTGTGTCATGAGATACTTTTTCTGATGACATGTATTTTCAAAATGTGTTCTTTTCTTTTGTTGTTGTTTTATGACAGAACAGAAACTAACAAATTTACAAACAAATTTTGAATGCAGTACACAAACCAATTTTTTATAAGGTTGTTCTTTTCTTTCATTGTAGTTTAAGGACAGCCCCAAAGAAGCATCTTTGGGACGAAATGCAATGGTGGTACTTTTAATCCTGTGACAAGTATGAAATAAAAGTTACTTTTATAAACACACTGAATATATTGTGTGCCCTTCCCATGTGTTTTTTTGAACTTTTATCTAACATTTAATGTTGTATTTAACCTGTGTTATTTGTGGGTTATGAATGGAATGAAAGTTCACAATTGCTGACAAGCATGTTATATTATAGTTTTTATTGGCATGACGAATTATTTTATCTTCAAATAATGGAAATTCTTTTAAAGTTCTGTATCTTGTGACTACATGACAGTTACAACATAGTTTCAGCACACATTTGGGATCGGTAAAATTTCTATTTTGTCGAAGTTAATAATGCACATTAGTTTCTAACCACCATATTTTTACAAAAATTAAACAAAATTAACACAATTATTAATTATCTAAACCTTTTTCAAAAAAATCAACAATGAGATAGAATCCTTTGGAATGTTTTGTTCACTTGTAGAAATACATTCTAATTCCAGACAGGCAATGTGTGAAAGATGTTGCAAAACATCTTTCTCTATCTTATGCTCTGCATTGGGCAAAGGAAATACTTCAGCTGTGATGTTGAGATAACCAGGAGGAAGAAGACACCACAAACCAGATCTCTCACCAAATGACTCTGGGAAGAGGCTGAAAAGCCAAATGGTCCTCTTGACCCTGAGAAAAAACATTCAGTGCTGTCTGAAGAGCAGGTCCCACCACCCATCCATTCCTTAACTCCAGAGACCCCCATACCCTTGCATTAGCATCATCTCTTCCTCTCAATGCATGCACAGACCAGCACCACCAGTCAGAAAGACTTTACCCCAGCAACACTTCTGCAGCCTACGCCCTCCCCCAGAATGTGTGTTCTTGTCTGCTCACCATGAAGTACTGAGGCCAGTTAGAGAGGCTCAGGGAGCGATCTCTCAGGTAATTCATTTCTAAGGGCCTGATTACGATCTTGGTGGATGGGGTACTCCATCACAAATGTGACAGATATCCTGTCCACCGTATTAAAATCTTGTTTATAGCCTATGAAATTTTTAATACTGCAGACGGGATATCCGTCTTGGTTTGTGACAGAGTATTCTATCCCCCAATATCGTAATCAGGCCCTTACATGGCTACTCCAAGATACTGTCATTGAAAAGCTCTGAACTTTATGCATAGCAGGTCATATGCTAGATCTGCCTCTCTGACCACTTTTTCCATCTCCCAATTTGTGATGTCTGTTTCCCCTGCTACCTCGTGTTACCTTCTTCTCATGGGTGTCAGGTCCTGCCACAGCCAGCCATTTAACATCCACCTTGGAGGAGGGCTTCACTCTTGTTGTGGTGGGACATAGAGCAATGATGGTCAGGAAACTTTGCCCCAAGACAGAAACCTGATTCAGACACCTGCTCTGGCTTGGGACTTTTACTTGGATTGCAATTTTTGGATTCTTTATTGTCTTGTTTTTTTAAATTGATCCCCTTTGTAAATAATCTGCTTCCCTTGACATTTCTTAAAGTGTTTTTTTATTTGTCCACCCCCTGCAAGTTTACATTTCCCCTCTGCATAGGACTTAATTTTATTTATTTTTGGCCATTCCCAAGAACAGATTACATTTTCCCCAGTTTTGAGTTTTTAAAAGAAATATATATTTTGAGTTATATTTAACATAAAAAAAATTAAACCATTAGCATATTTCTTTATTTTTGCAATATTTGCAGATTAATGCATTCTATCTCAAGCCAAATAAATGTTTTGCTAATTAGAAGATGCATTCAGTCTTACAATTATATTTTCATGTCCATTACACTTTGAATATAAATAAACACCAGAACGTAAACATAGCTATCCTATCTTGTAAATGCATATAAAACATTCAACACAGGTGAAATGATAGACACTTCTTGTCGGTCAAAAATGTGTAAAGTAATTTATTTTTCAAAATGGTTTTCAGTAAGTGTGTTAGGGATAGTGTTGATAAATTGTATACAGCAAAAGTTATTTTCGGGGGTTTATCATACTACTAACCTATGCAATCCTGGAAATTGTTTGAGCGTGTTCTTGTCTTGCAGGTGGTTGATTTGGTAGTTGTGGAGCTTTAGGTGATGCAGGTGGAGGTTGAGGCAGTGCAGGTAGTTTGATGTAGGCAGGTGGTGTGCCCCTCTTAGGTTGCTGTGTCTCTGTATCTGTTATAGAATTAA
The DNA here is from genome assembly GCF_964204655.1 of Triturus cristatus. Classification (NCBI taxonomy): domain Eukaryota; kingdom Metazoa; phylum Chordata; class Amphibia; order Caudata; family Salamandridae; genus Triturus; species Triturus cristatus. The sequence goes on from NC_140591.1 coordinate 638,054,796, forward strand.
TTTATTTTTGTGTAATGCCTTTTTAAAAGGCCATTATTTATGCTTTTCTCATTTGTCATCACACTGGCACTGTAGTATTATATAGGTTTTGTAACATCAGGCATCTTTAAGTAACAATTATCTAATTTCATACATTCAAATTTCAAGTTGGTTTGTTAGATTTGCCAATAACCCTTTTGATCTCTTTTGTTTATATCATTTTTAAAATAGATCTTAATGGGATATATCACTCAGTCATATTGACAAACATTGTTAAAAAAATAATAATTACAAAACAAGTAAATCAATGACCATCATCCTTATCTACCATCACATGTCCAGAAACAAGTTGTGAATGTTCCACCCGTCAATCAGCACTCATATCTTAGTTCCTGTTTGCCATCATAAGCAAATATATGACTTTGCATTACTGAAGTTAAGTTTAATATGTGACATGCATTGTAAGTAGGATGCTAAGGGAATTAATCATAAGTTGGAAGGGTTGCCAACAGACAGGAGCATTATAGTAAAAATTACTGTTTGAAGGAGGAAATAATGTGGGGGAACAGAAGACTTAATCACCCTCTTCTTACATTAGTGCACCATGGGCAAATCCAACCAACCTTGTCATAGAGATTACTTCATCAAGAGGTGCGGGGAAGTTGCTTTATATGGGCTGTGTATAATGGACACGCAAATGGATCTACACTCAATTTATGCACAAAATCAGTTTTACTATAACACTTCTGTCTGTTGAGGTTCTGCAGAGGAAATTCATTTTTGTATATGTTTAGGCATCCACTGTGTGACGTGCATAATATAGCTGTCGGGTGGCAACAGAAAATCTTCTTCCAATTTGGCACCACCACAGTCCTGCAGTCTAGCGACTGCAGATTGTATTACCATTATTGATTTGGTCCCTCTCCAAGGGTTCCACATACCATTTAGGTTTAAAACCTTTTAACAGAACAATTCTCTTTTTTGGGGTTTTTGGCAAAAGAAATACATCTATGAATATGTTTGTGTAGTCTCTAAGAGACACATATAGCATTGCGTTTGGGCGGCAACAGAACATTTCTTTCCAATATGATGCCATCATAGGCATGCAGTCTAGCAGTTATAGGTTTTTAAGCAGGATGGACACGCCCCCTCACCTTCAAATCTGGTCACGGCGCACTAACGTCTGAGTGACTCATTCGGAAGGGTTGCCCAGCACCATCGGAGAGTAAATATAGTTGAATGATGTGACCACTGAGTAGCTACTAGTGTGACTTGGCACATTTAAAGATTGGAGGTAGTGAGAGCATGGGTTGCCAAATGCTCCCCTGAGCTTGTTTGTATTGCTTTTATGTGCGGCTGGTCCCTGTCTGGAGGCACCACAATCTCAGATGTTGAAGTGTAGATATGAGGATTTCACCAACAGGCACTTCTTGTGCAAGAGAAAAGTCATGCTGACCATACAATAGGACATGAGACATGCATGTGAAAAAGGTGCAATTGAGGAATATTATTTTTCTCCCAGCTGTGGGACTGTATGCCAGTTCCTACTGGGGTGTGTAAACCTCATCATTGTACCACTTGTTAGTGCTCCATACATAATCTGCAGATGGGACATTAGATATTTCTACAAGGGTGTATATGTTGGTCCTGATTCCGATGGATTTAGCCCAGATCTCTTGACTGGGGGTGAATGTATGATTCGTTCAGCATTCCGTCCATCAGATGTTTGCGTAGCACTTTTCACCCTAAGTGAGATGGGTATGCCCAGATGTGGGTCCCTTGCTCACTGTGCCACAGGATTCAAGCTAGCCTGGCTGATGAAGGGTAATACCCAGAAACCAGTCCCAGGATGCTTGTTTCCAGTCCAGGGAGGACCTGGCTGGGCAGTTCGATTTGGACTGTTTCCATGAGGCACAGGGTCAAGACTGATTTGCATATGGCTGGGTCTGAACTGAGGTAGGGAAGTGAGCTAAAGAATGATAATGGATTCAACCAAGATCTGTGACTGGCGGTGAGTGTCTGAAAAGTTTCAGTGCTCCGTCCATCATCTCCTGTTTGCAATGGCCTACTGGTAGACATTCACCCACAAAATATTAAGTTTCTCCTTTTGCAGGTATAAGTTTAGAGATGTGCGGGGAATTTGAACCTGTGTGGCATATGATGTATATTTATCTCACCTCTTGTTGTGTGCCCACCTCTTTTGCTTTTTATTACAGGTCTGATGCATGATTGGATGACCACTGATCCTCATGCACTTATGAAATTGCCAGCAAGTAGAGTTTGGCAATGGGACATGTCAGCCGTTCAAATTAGAATGTTCTGAACATGGGATTAGGTTTTAATCATGAGTATAGGTATTTAATAAAGACTTATGTTAGAATCCACATTTAACTCATGTTTAACATGTTAATGAGGAGGAGAGTCTAGCATCTCTTTCTTTATGAGTATCTATTTGAAGCTGATAAATGTGTTGGAGTTCACACAGTACAAGGGCACACTAAAGCAGCAGTTTTTGATTCAATCTGGGTGTCAGTTCCTCCATTTTATAGGAAAGCTGCCAATGATGAGAAAGTGAGCAAGTTGGGGAGTAACAGCTAAATAGCTTGTGGCGGTTGCTTATGTTAGGCACTTCTTATATTTTTACACCATTTTTCACACAATGTTAGTAAATTGGATTGATGTGAATATACTTTGTCACCTGACCCCTACACAATCATCACATGCAGGCATTGGGGTAGTCTCCAAAAGGTATTGGAATGGACCCCTAGCTACTACAAGAATAACATTGGTATGGGTTTGCCGAATTAAGCCTAGAGTGTGACTGTGTTCAAGGGCTTTTTTGTTTATATAAAGTTTTGAGTGGAGGGCACCTTGATATAAACTTCACCTATTGAGCTCCTATTATATTGGGGTATTGGTTCAGCCCCAGGCTTCTTCACACCTAATCAGGAAGCAGCTTGGCTCAGGCTGCCCAATCAAAAGAGGCTGCTATTGTACTACTTTAGGTAACTTCAGGAAAGTAAGTTCTAACATTTAATAGTGATAACAAATCTGACCTTGGCCAGTTGTTGGATTTATTGTAACTATTATTTGCTACTTTGAATTATGGTGCAAGCACACTCCTGTCAACAGTTAGACTTTATTACAGTTTAATAAAGCCTTCCCATGGTAGCCTATGGAGCTAGCAGCACTTACAACTGGGAAAACACATTTTGCTATTTTTTCTTCACCAGGGCCTATAAAACATCTTTTATATTGTCCCTGCTTTTTATAACAAGGCACCCTAGGCTTGGGGCACCTAGGGCAGACCTTAGGGGTGATTTATTTCTGAGGAAAGGTAGTTTTAGACTTTGGAAGTACTTTCAATTCCAAGTCGAATTTGGACACAGTTTTCTTTTGAATCCAGCCTACATGGCAGGTTGGGCTTTAAAATGACAGCACACACCACAGCAGTGCACACTTAAGTGCATTAAATCCATTAGGGTCTCTAAACCTCCATACCCTATCATATACTAGGGACGTAGAGGTAGGTTGTCTGAACCAATTGTAATTATACCAATAACCATATACCTTTTAAACAAAACACTAGCACTGGGCCTTATTACTAGAGGGTACATTCAGAGTCTGTAATCATCACTAGCAGTCAAAAATTGGGGTTGATCAGAGCAAAAAGGATGCATTTCTCAGACTCCAGTAATACAAATAGGATCCGATGTCTTAGGACAATCCTTCATTTTTAGTACAGCCCATGATATGGTCTGTAGCTGTTACAAAATGTAGGTTTTCACACAGATCTTTTGACCTTTTGCAGCAGCTAAAATCTCCATGCAAAAATTAACTGAAATGCAGAAATGCTGCAGATGTCATAATTCGGATGCAGTCTGTAACGTCTGTCACCTGGCCCATCAAAATTAAGTAGCAGCTTATAATTTGGTCCTTTTTATGTTAAAAAGGGAAGCCTAGTTGAGTTCTGATTATTGTCTGTTCTGCAGTTAGAAAACCTGTGGCAAAAATCTAAATACTCCTTCTTCATATTTTGGAGCATGGGTTTTCCTTTTTTGTTACCTCAATTTTATTCCTTGCAGTTAAATTGAGAACTAAATGAAGGCACAAATTTTAGAGGGTAGCAACGAATGCATCAAGGATAAACATTAGTAAGGAATATTTGGCTTATTACATACAGCAAACAGTCTTCTATGAGGCCTACAGTTTTCAGGCCCAACAATTCAAATTCAGATCATTCACCCATCACTTTTTAGACCATCAATTTTCCTAATTCAATATTCGGCACCTGTACTGTGTGATCTTAATTTACCCCAACTCCAACTAAGTTGTTCCTGGGCCAAAAACTTGCGTTATTGTGGATTGGGATTTAGCCTATTTTTCCACATAGTTTGCTCATGTTTTCTTTATTTAGCATTACATGTATTCATGAAAAAAACATAATTACAATTTGCATATCTATATTCTGGAGCAAGACGGCATAAATAGCAGAGTGGTGCATCTACAATTTCTTCAGAATTTCAATTCACCTACTAACCTGCAATTTGTGAAAAGCAGTACAAAGCAAGGCCCAGACCTTGCTGGCACAATGGTTGTAATTCTAGGTGCACCTATAGCTGAATAACTCACAGTTTACTTCAGTTGTCAAATTTCCCATGTATTTTAGATATGTAAGATTATTCTTAGGCAAAATTTATTTTTTATATAACATTTTACATTTCTCTTGCTTTTCATTTGCTATCCAACCCTTAGTCATATCTTGAAAAACCATTAATTTCATGCAAGTTTGTATTGTTGGTTTAGGGTGATGTCTGACTTTTATCTACATGTTTGATCACATCATGTTTGTGGTGTAATAGGCATTTCAATACTAGTTATGTGTTGCCCCAGATGCCTCATCTTTTAGTCTTCTGATATTAAAATCCTCTTCAAGATAATTGTATGAAGTTAATCAAAAGGTTGGTTTATGATACAATCAGTGACTTATATTTAAATATATTGTGTTAATTGGCATTTTGGCATATTAGTAGTACATTTTGAATGCAACAGTCATGCAATACCGAAATTACATGCAAATACAGCACTCATTGAACATTGAGTCACAGAGAGAGCTGGTCATCAGTAACATTAAAGTTGTGATACACCCTAGGCTGGACAGTTGCAGGACCAGCAAGTATAATGGCCTATTACAAAACCTGTGGACCTATAGACCAAGGGTGAGTGGCGCAAAGTTATAGGGGCTTTAATCAGGTTTAGTGGCATCAGTTCTGATTGACGCTTCTACAGTGTCGGGTGACTCCCCTGTGTATCTCTGTCGCAGATAGACAGTAAAGGGTTCCCAAATATCTTTAGGGTGAGATCGTAATAGCATGAGTTCCCACATTATAGACAATTGTTTGTTGCAGTAAGACACATCTTTGATCCAGGCCTGAACAGTTAGGGCCTACTTCTTGCCCCAGTGTATTGCAATCCTGAGTTTAGCTTATAAAAGTATTATGGCTATGAGTCTGCGGTGGATATTCAGTATCGCTTTCATTCCAAGCTAGAGAAAAAGTGTGAGCTAGATAGATCCCAAACTCACTCTCACCCACATTAACCCCCCAACAGATTGTGACATCCCTCTCCCAACCAAAGAAAGAAAAGTGAAAAACTGAAACAGCCAATAGAAATCACCCCTCGGGGATGAGGGGTCACCAGGCAAACAATCCTGCCATATTGTCTAGGTAGCCAAACTATTGGACCAGGGGTCCCAAGAAGTGTGAAAGCATGTATGTGTGCACAACAAAGTGAACAGAAAACATAACGTTATCGGTATCATTGAGCGATCACCAGATCAGTAGTAGGTTTTACGCTTGGTGCGCGGCCCACCCAAACACCATCTAATTAGGAAAATATTGAACACATAATGAACTGAGGGAGAAATCAATCATTGTCACTTAGCTGAGCTCCTGCACAAGAGTGAGGTGAAGTCACTGGAGATCAATGAGACTTAGCAGGCTGTTTGGCAAATGTTAGGGCAGATTAAGCCTCAGTGAAAAGTTGCATTTTGCCCTCGTCCTCAACTTGGTGGGGTATAGGAGTGTGTACGGCACACCAGCTTGGACTGCTGTGGTGAAATCAGGAAAGAAGTAGCTGTTATTACCTTGATGTTGTATTGCCCCACACTAGCAGGCCAACCTGAGGACCACATTGCAATCCTGATGGTTCAACAGGCAGGCTATGATGAGGTGGGGAGGGGTTCCCACTGGCGGCCTTGAACCAATCAATCTATGGACTCTCTCAACATTGAAAAACAGAGACTGGTCTGAACCAAATATGTCCAGCAGCAGGGTCTCAACAAGGTCCTCCATTCTTGAAATTACCATGGTTTCCAGAATTCCTATTATACGGAGATTGTTGCATCTTCAACTGGTCTCCAGGTCCTCGTTCTTTGCCTCAATTAGCTCCAGCGTTTTGTCCATCCTCAAAAGGTGTTCCTTGGTTCTGCCTGAAGATCGTCTGTGTCTGAGACCCTATTTTCCAGGTGGTCAAGTTTCGTATCATGCTTGTCTACTCATTTTTTAACATGGTCAAGCAGATTCGTGAGAAGATCTAGTTTGGAGTCTATTGTTTTTAAGTTGCTTGACCATCCATAAGTATTGTGCGGAGATCTGCATCCTGCATAGCATTCTCCTCCAGCTGTGGCGTATCAACTTCAGGATCATGAATATGCCCAATTTGATGGTTTCAGTGTCGGTTCTCAAAGGAGAGTTTAATCTACATCATGTTTACCCATTGTGAGACAGACGCGGAATCAGTGACAATATATGTTGTGAGTCTGACAGCGATAGTAGGGTGGGTACCAGAAGACAGATAACCCATCCCTCCGGGGCAAGTGAAGCCAGAGGAAGAAGGGGATATCTGTCCAGTCCTTACTAGGCCCCACTGCGCCCCTCTACACTGGTGACATGGGGGGCACAAGCAGGCCATAACTCCAGTTTGGGACCCAGCATCAACAGAACCAGAGGAGTATCGAGCTGGTGCAAGTGGATCTTAATTGGTAAGCAGACCTTTATTGGCAATGGTATACCTAGCAGGCTCAGGCTGGAAAGTCCTAGCCTCTGCAGACCACAATGACAAGTAAGGACAGGAGCCCCACCTTGTAGAGTGCTAATTACTTTGGTAAATTGGTGAGTGGTGGTAGCTAAGTAAATGGAGGATGGCCCATACAGTGTGTTGCTAGAACTGATGGTGTCTATAACCATTAGGTTCTTTCTTTCTCCCTGGATTGTCAGCCCCTCTGTGTGGACCTAGAACAAGCATGCCACCGTACTAGTCAAATACTGATCTCTAGGCCCTGAGCAGGTACCATTAGCCTAGTACCTGTGGCTCAGTCAGAAAGCAGATAGGGCCCAGAGGGGGCCAGTGGGGAGCAGGTCAACCAGAGCAGTCGAGCTGAGGTGTAGGCTCCAGCCTCCTATCACACCTCCTGGCCGGGTCAGCACAAGCTGCCAAATGGAGTGGCTGCTCCAATACGGTGAGCCCAGCAGGGTGCACTGGGTGCAGCTGACATTGGGGGCTGACATTGGGGGCTGAGCGTGCATGTAGGGGGTACCCTAAAGGGCAGCAAATTCCTCCTCTCCTCCCCGGCTTACCTCGTCTCTTCTGTGACAACCGGCTTCAGTCCCGGATCGACCTCACCCGGCTGTGGCCTCTCCTCCCTACGCTGCAGCGTGTTGAAGAGCTCCACAGCTCAGCCACCCAGCACCATGATCCACATGCATGGCTTCCGACAGCAATGGATTTAGACTGCAGCACTCCCAGCAGGGCCCCACCCTGGAACCTCTCAGTCACAGACTGCACGCCCGCAGCACAGAAGGTATGCCGCATTCCAAAGTTAAGTATATCTCACTTTCTATAAAAGTACCGTTTATAAAGTAAGAATACACTGAACCAAAATATGTAAATTGAAGACACACGTTAACGGATTGAAAGTAATTGTATTGTATTATTTATTTTCAGATATTGTTGGTCTGGGGTTTTGAAATAAAGTCTGTTAATAAAGTCCTGAAGAAGGTGTAGAAGAATAAAAAGAGACACCGAAACGTGTCGACATTTAGACAGATAAACATTGTTTTTTATAAATCTCAAATTGTGATGAAAGATATATATTGGTTTTTAATAAATGCTAAATGTGTTATATGAAAATGGAGTATGCATTAACAAACTAAAGTTGGCCTTTTATGTATTAGGATAGGTTTTTGCTTGAGCAATAGAGTAGGACTCAAATGTTTGATTTTTTTGACCAACTTAAGACAATCATGAATGTATTTAACTTTTTATGTAATTTTGGGTCTTTTTTTGATATTATGTATTGATTTTGTGTAGTGAATTGTATGAAAAACTTTTTAATTAAAAATACAACTTGAAAAACGTGTTAATAAAATAGCATTAACTAGTAAAAATGTGTAATGATATTTAATATCAGTGATATTCTTTGGTTGAGTGGAAACTTTACTTGGTACTGTGAATGAATGTAGACACAAAAGGGAATTTCTTTTGAATACTATTTGTTTTAAGGAAATCTGAAGTATACAACATACCGGCTAAAATTTTGAAAGGTTTGACATAATTGCGATCTCTGTGTTTGTCTATTGAGCTAGGGGGTGTATTTACGAGAGGTGTGCATAATGCTTGCACCTTGCATTGTGGTACATGTGATGCAAATATTGAAGGCAGACATTTTGAAGACACACAAAGCCACTTTGAGTAGCTCTGAATGGCGTCACAAATGTGGAGTAAAGCAATGCAGTGCAAAATGCTGTGCTGCATGGGAGTTGTGTGGTTGTTTCCATACCACACCCATGGTTAATGTTGCATGTCATGTATGCCAAACCAGGCAATCCTGGGAGTGCATCAAAGAAATATGCCTTCCCAGGTGCTTCATATGGAGGATAATTAACTTAGTTAATCCAAGTCACTTCCTCTTATAACATGTGCTGCATTCTGTGGCACACATAGATAGATGAATGTGCCTCAAATGATTGATTATGTGCAGGAAAGTGCACAAAAACAATCCTGCATGCAATGTATGCAACCTTGCACCCTGATTCAAGAATTCTTGTGTTTGCGCTAGGTAGCCCATTGTGTGCCAGTGCAGGGTGAAAGGACAGGAATGTGCCACATGGCTTAAATACTATGCATTCCTGCTCTTTCCCAGTGATGCAGTGCAGTATAGCAAAGTGACGTGCTGTGCTGCACTGTGCCACTTTGCCAAATATCTGGCCCCTAGTGTCATGTGCACATGTTGGGAACAAATTACTGCAACATTTAGACAAGATTTACCTTTGAGTTATTCCCTCGCCAATCCTGCAATGGCAGTAGCAGCATGACATCTGTTTATATCATTGAGTTATCTCATACTGTGTGAACAGATGGAATGACATAAGCAGCACTGGTTTACAAACAAGACAAAAATCATGTGGTACACAGGACAAGTCAGTATGAGTATGAAGGGTAAAGAGCAGCTAAGTGTGAGATGAGTGTTTTCTCAATTGCATACCTAGTCTCCATATTAGTTAAAGTACCAATAAATTAATGGTTTGTGAACAAATTCTGTGTTTATAAGTAAGTGTGGCACGCATGCAGCATACTTGTAAGCTAACCAAAGCTTCTGAAGCATCACTGGGAGAAGTAGTTGTAAACTCCAATTGTTTCTTGCAATGTAAGTGTATGCCCCATTAATTTGTAAAGGTCAGTTTCAGGTACTAATGCCCAATGGCGTAGCTAGGTCTTTTGCTGCCTGTGGGGTCCCTGCGTTTGCTGCCTGCAGCCGCCAAATGTAAGAGCGGGGGGTGTTGGCAATTCCTGCCGTTTGCCGCCGGTGTCAGCCACAGGTAAGAGCAGGAGGATTTAGGCCACTGCCCCCAAAACTTGTTCCGCCCAGGACGGACTGCCCCCCGCTCCCCTGGCTACACCACTGCCAATGTCATACCAACAGTACAAAACACACATATGTATCTATCAGACTTACAGTCTAGGCACACACATAGGAATCCAGCCACATTGGCATATGTAACCAATGTGACAGATCACCAGTTTTGTGGTGCAAGTTGGCCAAATTACCTGCATACGAGTCCATCAATGTTAAACTCGCATTGTCAAACACAATGTAGTTAAACAATTGTTATACAGCGGGAACTAACATTGATTTAAATGCCACCAGGGCAAGGTATTACAGTCTACTCAGGATCCCAATCTCAACATTCTCTTGCCACATCAAGGATGATAGAATCAAGGCATAGAAAGGTCAGAATCATATACGTACATGTGGAAACCTTTAGTACTGTGTCCAGGTCTGTAGTAGAAAGCTACTTGTATCTACATCAGTGTGTTCAACATAAAAATGGGCCACATTGCCATACCTATGTGTCAATCCAAGTTCAGCATGACATGTTGTATGACAAAAATGTATAACTATCCATGTCACATGTTGGAAATGCACTACATGTATGGAGCAAATTTCCGTTTGAGGAAGTTCCCGATAGCCAGAAGAGGACGCGGGGGCGCTTTTTCCAGTCACGGTCTTTCATCATTAGACTCAGACTGAAGATAAGAATCAAAATTCCTATTTCATCAACTAAAAGATATAATTATTGACAGTACTATTATGTCACATCCATTCACCTCTTCATCGGTTCCCTCTATAAATACAAGCCGTATATGCCAGTGACGATCGGCAAATAAATACGTTATCATAAGTAATTATATTTATCTTCAATAGAACTCCTTATAAATAAAGGGGTTCATTCTTCAGTTATCAGAAAATTGTGTGGCTTTCCTGACGAAGGCGCTAATGCACTGAAAAGCGCGTCGAAGATGATCCATTGTCGCATTGTGTCTTAATGAATTGTTGATTTGTGTCATTATTATATATGTGTTTCTTCTTTTTTGCTGCTGTTACACTAAACCTGAATAGTATATTGTCCTACAAATTTAGGATATGACCAGTCAATATTAGATTTTAATATTTGATGTATTGTAAATCTTTTTTTAATTTATGAATGTTACTGGTCTTATGTTTAAAAAAAAAAAAAAGATTTGCTTTCTTTTATAATAAAGAAAAACGTTTTTTACAATTGTTAGCTGGTACACTGTGTTTTATTAGTTACATTATTTTATGTTTGCTTTGAAAAATACATTTATTGTGGTATTTATCCTCTTTTGATTGCCTAGGAATTTATTACTCACAATGGTTGTTGCCCTGTCCTAGGAATCGTCTTATACACCTTACAGGGGGTCCTTGATATTCTCAAAGTGAACAGAACAAAGCCTGTGTCAATGTCATGTAGGCCAGCTACAACATCAGAGGTTTCAGAAGGACAGATGTATGTGTTAGTGTCAAACATGTTGCCACTGTCTGACCCTACCTAGGGCTGAATATATGGCAAATAACTAGATCACTACTTTGTCACTTTGCACATGTAGTGAGTGCACATAACATGGAGAGGTCAAGAACTCTTCAAAATTCCTACCACATGAATCTTCTGCCTGAACACGAAAATCAGCATGTGGAAGTGTTCCAAGTATCAGGACATGGTCAACATTAGCAATGATGTACCAAATGACACCAAAGCACACACTCAGCTCTATTTCTGCAATCCTTGATAAGAAATATAATTGTAGGAGTTGAATACGTTCTTATTTTTTAATCATCAACACGTTCAGTACATGTTGTGGCTGGTTCTGCCAACAAAAAACAGCTGGCACGTGTTTCATCCCCAGGAACTTTTCAAGGCTGCAAAACCATAAATTCCTGACCAACAAGAATTTGGTTGTATATGCCTAAAGTACACATCCAGTCCATGCGTGGATGTGACACCATGAGTTTAGAGCCTCAGAAAGATCAGTTGTTTGAAAACAAAATTCACTTACTCACCATGTGCCTAATCAATCAAGGGTTAATGTTGTGCAATGTAGTCCCATCTTAAAATGATATAATGTGCATCCCCCCAAGGAGAGAGAATCAAAAGAAAGATCCACCAGTGCAAGCTCACCCCACACCTGTTAGGGTTCAAATATTGCAAGAGACCAAACCAAAAGTAATTATGCATTATCTAAATCAACCAGAAAATTGTATTGCAAAATTCATTGCCACAATAAGTCCAGGCTCAAATGCAAATGCGTTTTGTGACATATAGTGTTTTTTGCGGAAACAGGCATGATTTGGCACAATTTACTTTTATCCCTGCGATCCTGCTAAGGTCCTGCAGGAGGTTTTTTTGCCCCCACAAGCGCAGCCCCCGAATCAGCCAGAGATATGAGCAGGTCGCCAGCGTACAGTGCAATGTGGTGGATCTGCCCATGTACATTAAGTCCCTGGTAGGCTCGACCAGTCCGGGCTCTCGCCGCTAAGGGTTCCACCGCCAGGGCAAACAGCAAGGGGGAGAGGGGACACCCCTGTTGTGTCACTCTTCTTACATGGCAAAGGTCCGATATAAGCCCCCCAGTTCTGACCCTGGCCATGGATCAGTGTACAGGAGTGCCGTCCAGCCCACAAATTCAGCTCCCAGTCCCAGCTGCTGCATCACATGAAATAGATAAGGCTACCAAAGGCATTCACTATATCGATGGTGAAGATCAGATTAGAGGTGTCTGCCTCTAAAACCTGCAGAAGGCTTCTAATGTTATGCGCTGTGTTTCCGGTGGGAATAAACCCAGACTGGTCACTGTGCACCAGGGTAGTCATATGAGGGAGCAGGTGCGTAGCTAGGATCCTACTGTGGATTTTGTAATCCAGATTGAGCATGGAGAGTGGGAGGTAGGCCGTTTTGTCCCATGGCGGCTTCCCCGGTTTAAGCAGTGGTATAATGATTGCTTCTCTAGTAGTGACAGGTAGGTGGTCAACCAGTTTAGCATCATTACATAACTGCACCAGTCTGGGGGCTAATAAATCAAGGTATGTTGAGTTGAATTCAATTGGGAGGCCGTCTGTGCCTGGTGTTTTTTCCTTCTAGCCATGGCCTTTACTGCCCCCCTCACTTTTCCAAGCTCAATAGCACGCCCCAGGTCATCCGCCGAGTCCTCATCTAGAGCCGACAACTCTACTTCCCACGCAAACTCTAGTAAGTCCAGCTCTGTTGGGTGTAACTTGCTCTGGTAGAGGTCTGTGTAATAGTTTAAAAAGATATAGTTTATGTCCTGCTGACTATGTCTAGTTGTCCCCTCTAGATCTCTGAGCTCCAATATGACTGACCCTTGTGGCAGGATTTGCCAGCCAAGCCAGCAGAGCCCCTGACTTATCTCTTTCTGAGTGAGCTCTGGCAAGGTATTTTTTATGGTTAAAATAACGCAGGTGTTCCACCTGTACCGCTACCGCCTCTCTAGCCTCCAAAAGCTCCCCCTGCCTGTCTGGCCGTTCAGGTCACTCTTTTTCTAGGTCTCGCAGTCGTTGGTCATCTCCCTCTGTGTCTCAATCAGTGCCTTCCGCACCATCATCATCTCCGATATGCATCGTTTCCTAATGACTGCTTTGCAGACGTCCCATTCTATTAAGGAGGACGTTGCAGGATTCTCATTGTCCTGAAAATATGTGGTAATAGATGTACCTATCGCTTCCCTAAACACAGGGTCTTTTAAAGCTTCCAATCGCAAGCGCCAGGTAGGGTTCTTAGAGTGCGCTTGACACCAATGTAAATCTACTAGCTCAGGATTGTGGCCAGACAGCGTCCTTGTGAGGTATTCAGTGCTGCGAATTCCCTCATGAACATCCGGTGAGCACAATATGGCATCTATTCTGACATTTAAGTCATGCAAGGCTGAATAGAAGGAGTAATCACGGTCCTCAGGATGTTGTGCTCTCCGGGTGTCAACCAGCCCCCACTTTTGTTGACAACCAGAGCGTGCTTTCGCTAATTTGTGTGCAGGTGCCTCAAGGAGTGGAGGGTGTGACCTGTCCAGTCTGATATCGAGCGTGCAGTTAAAGTCTCCTCCCAGTAAAACTGCCTCCGTAGGGGACATCTACGAAAAGAAGGCCGGCTGGTCCGAGAGGGGCGCATATATGCTGCCCAGTACTTGATCCCTGCAATCCAGTCTGCCCACAACTACCGCATATCTGCCCTCTGGGTCAATTATTTGTTTTGTGCACTGGAAGGGCACCCCTGCTCTTACCCAAATGAGGGCTCCCCTTGCAAATGCGGAATAAGTGATGTAAAATGCCTGTCCCCGCCATCTTTTCTGCAACGCTGCTCCCTCTTTTGATAAAAGTTGGGTCTCTGGACAACTCTACGGACCAGGTAGGAATGTATTTTATGACAACGTTACATTGAATGCATCCCCCGCACATTCCAGGAGACACATTTTAATCCTAGTGGGGATCCCATTGTCGCAAGTGTTGTCGTTGCACATTAAAAACACCCCATGGGACACGTCTGGTCCCCCTGAACATTACCCGACCTATGGAAAAACCCCAAATTCCCCACCCCAGGACAGGTTCCAAAGAACTAGCTCCCATCCAAACACTGCTTAAGCAGATAAACGTCCAAAGATGGTTACAGGGCAATCAGCCCACAGTCATGGACGCAAGCTCCCCATGGCGCCACCTCCCCATCAATTGGATCGGATATCTTCCCCCAGCCAAGCCAGGAGCAACCCTTACTTCAATATGAAATTCAATCAGGGCAATGAGTTCATGACTGGCCAGCATTATACTCCCTGCATCTGGAGTTGTCAATGAGGTGTGCTTCATCGCACTCATCACATGAGATTGTCTTGGGGCAGTCTGTTTTGGAATTTTCCATATCACTGTGTGTCATCGACTCTTCTGATCGTCCAGCCTGTTGTCCGCTTCTGCTTGACATGGGGCTGGTATTTTGTCGGCTATGTGTCACCACAGCTTGCAGTGCACTGCGGCATTCCAGACTGAGTTCTCTGGGTGATGGGGCCTTAGATCCAGAGGCATGACTCCGGGGGCTCATCTGCGGAGAGGTCGTGTTGGATATACAGTGTGGCTGCAGATCCCACGAGTCGAGCCAGTCCCACGCCGCTTGTGGCGTCATGAAGAAGTGAGACCCCACGGGATCTGCTACCTGAAGCCATACGGGGAACATCATGGCCTAGGGGATTTGTAGTTGGCACAATTTCTTTTTCACAGCCATGAAGGATACCCTGGCTCGCTGAACCTCCCTGGTGAAATCTGGATAAATCATATGGCACTATTGTCTATTTGTAAACCTTGTTTTTGGTGGGCACGTTGCAAGATGTGATCTCAGTCTTTAAAATGCAACAGGCGTGCAACGATTGGGTGCAGTGGGGCCCCTAGTTTTGGAAGTTTCGCTGGGACCCTGTGGCTCGTTCCAGGGCATAAAACGAAGACAGTCCCTCTGGGGCCACTGCTGTTCGGAGCCACACCTCCAAGAAGCCCACCATGTTCGATCCTTCTGTTTTCTCAGGCACACCAAGGACACGTATATTGTTTATACGGGATCTGCCTTCGCTATCTTCAGCCCGCATTTCGAGCACTTTTATCTTCGCTTCTAGGTCCGTGAGTGATTGCTGCCTTCCTCGGACTTTATCCGGGATACCCCCCAGTTCTTTCTCATTGATTGACACCTGTTCTTTGAGTTTACAATGGTCATCTTTTAGCAGGCTTAGGTCCATGCCAATTGCGTTGATCTTCTCTTCGAGCACTTCCCTGGAGGCTGTGATCGCCTGCATGATGTTGGTCAATGTGGGCTTCCTGGTCATTAGATCCTTCCCCGCTTCCAGGACCTCTTCCTTGTTGTGTGTGTGAGCACCTGGGCCATCTGCACTGAGGGTGCTGAATCCGCGCCTCTTCTGTGTGCGCCCCATCGTGTCGGGAGTGCAGCATCTGCCCTGCCCGGCAGTAGCAGAGGTACACTTCCGCTCCCAGGGTTGGAGAACTGGATTCCCTTAGGCTGCAGGTAAGTGTCAGTGAGCTAGTGGCAGAGTACTAGGTATATTTAGGGCTTGTCCGCAACAGCTCATCCCAAACGTTCTCAGCAGCTCCTCTCAGTAGAATGGACAAAGGGCTGGCGAGTTGATTCACATATTACTGGCCCCGCTCAAGTATGTGCACCCCGTGACTGTCCCAACCATGCAGTAGTCCTCTCTACCAAATGGCCACTGTTCTGGTGGGGGTCGTTTGGGAGGTGATGGGGTGTCCACTATGGGCAGGGCTCTCTTTTCAAGCCTGAAGCACTCAGCAGCTGCGCAGATATGGGTCAGCAGGCTGATAGCAGGTCGCACGTGGAGCAATGGGGCGATCTGTGTCCCAGGGCAGACCTTTATGCCCAGTTTGTGTTAACTTTGTCCCAGGCATTCTGCATTCTCAGAAGGTACTCTGGTGCCCGCCATCAACTCCCAAGTAACGGGTTCTGGGAGCCGGGCAGGCTGGTGCCGTTAACGCGAGGTGCCTAGTTGCTCTTTCACACTGCGGGAGGTGCTCCAGGCACAGTTGCAGTGCTCTTCTGAACCCACCAATCCCGGTTCCCTCGCTCACCCGCCAACATCGTTAATGCAATTCAGGGGGCCATTGACTCTCAGAACAACAGTCAGTGATACCAGGGAAGCCTCTGCTGCCTCAAATTTCTGGCACCAGTACAGTCAGGGTGCGGGCACCACTACAGTTGCATGCTTATGAAGCTGGGGGTCGCTGCCCAGGAGATCCCCACTTCTGCCGCACGTCCCCAGTGCCCGATGGGCTTACTCACTGTTCCAGGTATCACTTATGAAGGGGGGGCCCCTCCAGCGTCCGTCCCATTTTCGCCGCAGCAGTCCCTCCAGGGTGCACACCTTCCTGGGGCCAGTCAAGGGCGAGCTGGCCGGGGCTATGCAAACACCGCCACCCTGCAGATCTCTGGCATAGCTGCGATGGGGCGCAATAAAGGTCTCCGCCTCACGGGTCGAGGTGCCCTCAGTCCCTGAACCCTGTGCAGGGTAGTAGCTAGTTGCGGAATCAGTTAGTGGGTGGGTGCCATCTTGTGAACAGCCCTGCTAATTCCGCGTCTTGGGAAGTTTTGTAGCCTATAATCAACGCCACAATCCCCAGTTTCTTGTCGAGGTTGTCCATCCGCCATGCTTATCGCGGGGGCTAGGTGGAGAATTCCGTAGACGGTTCACTGTGTGATCTCAGGCCACGTCCCGCCTGGCCGCTATTTTGTCGCGTCTGTAGGGCTTGCTAGGGGTCCGCGCTGGCTGGCAGTTCGTCGGGTGCAAAACGCTCTAACTCCTCCTCACCTCCACAGGAGCAGGCCACCGATCATTGTGGTCGACTCCGCATGCCTTAATGGGCTCACCAGCCCTGTGGAGCAGTCACAGCGGTCGCATTCAGTTCGAGGTTGCCATCTTGCTTGCAGACCCGCCAGGACAAGAGCCGCCAGTTTATTCCTGGGTTCATTGACAGTGGCAGTTCTGGGCTCCGCCGTTAACTGCAGGCATGTTCCGCAGACCTGCAGGGCAGTTTTCAGTGCACCCCGCTGTGTCAGGGGGTCAGGATAGGTGGGTATGGGGAGACGGCGGCCGGAGATTCTCAGCTCGCATCTGTCTCTATTGGCTCCAGGCCATGCCCTCCTGTTAGGTGTCTATCATATTAAGTTCTGCATATCAAGACCAAATGATAAGTGTCCACTCACCACCAGATCAGTTATTCACAACTGTGGAAATCGATAAAATAGCTATCACTGAGTAATCTAGGTGACTCATGTTATAGTTATATCTGCAGGGCCATGAAAAAGCCTGTTAAAATATTATTGATATGCAACTATCAGGATATCAATATCAGCACATAAGTATGGGTCAAAAACTGGTGTGTGTGCTGCTAACCTGCCGCCCTCTTATGTGAGATATGTCGAAGTGCACGAGTGGCAAGGACACAAGTCTATACATACTGAGCAACATAAGACCATGCCTCCAAATAACTAATGACCAACACAGCAATGCATTGTGAGGCAGTGTACTGCATGAAAGGTACATGCCATGCTTGTCACTTATCTACATCTAAATTGCCCATTCCTGTCCTCATGCACTTGAGAAGTGTGGCGTTACAAAGCTGGCAGTCTTTGCTGTGTTCTGCAGCAGCAATGTGTGTTTCATATGGTACTCAGTGAGTGTAGGAACACAATTTACCCAATATGTCCATACCTGAGTCAAACCCCTCATTGTAGTCTGTCTCCCATATGTGGAAGCATGCAGAGTGGCAGTACTTTGCATGAGCAAATGTTGTTGCAGATACCATCATTTACCATGAGTGACATTCGTCATGGACATAGGCCAAGTAACATGTGTACATTAAAAAATGCTATTGTAAATAAGGTATATATGCATGAGTGGGGATCCTCAAAACACTACACATGTGACTCAATTCCTGCCAGATTTTCATATATACCACACAAGACCACAGTTTCAAAATACACATGTGCCATATACTGCACAACAATGCAATGAGGTTCAAAGGCCTTTATCACAACACTATTCACAGATGATCTTTCAATGTGTGGTATTACCAAGAGAAGTAAGACAAATGAAATGTTGTTGCAAACATCCCATCAGCTGAAGAATACAGAGATGGTAAAAGTGTGAAGTGTCCATGTCAAATTTCACAGTCAAAGAGTGTACAAGTGCATTGTTGAGGGGATCACATCCGATTTCATTTGCATTTGAGTGTGCACCATTACATAGGCCTATGGCATGGAGTTCAGACTTCTAGGACCAGGATAGCTACACATAGACCTGCCCTTAGAGTAGATGTACTGCTAATGCCTTTGACATGAGTAAGACCAGCTAAAGTGGAATTAGCAGTATGATGTTGAGTGAATAGTAGTAGTGAACATGACCATGTGACCCTGGTTCACTGTAGCGAGGCCTACTGGCTCACTCACCTATTCTAAAGGTCTGTTGATATCTGTTATGCTCACCGTTGTCCAACATCATGTTGATCAAAATATATGTGCATGGTAAAACAATGAGCAGAATGTATGTGTCTGTGCAATACGTACACAACCTATAGCTTCTGAAGTTTCACAGCATGCACCGAGTTAGTTTGTGTGTGCTGGTAGTGTGTGTTCACAATAACACACACAAGTATGGCCCAAACAGAGTTCAAAACCAATCAGTATGTGGTAACTGCAAGTCATAATGCTTGTGGCAGACAAATACATGAGCATCACTGTATTGCTCCACAAATGTCCTGTGACAGTAAACAGAGGGGCATCATATGATCATTGAAAGACAGTTCAGGGCAGGAAGTCTCCCTACTGTGCTGCTATGTGTGAAAGCAAAAGGTCAAGAATGTGCTGCACCTAATAGTATACAATGTATTCCTGCCATTTCCCCTTTATCAGTGCCATTTCGGCTCCCTAGGCCAGAAGCAGGCACCATTGCACCATGGT
This sequence comes from Triturus cristatus, assembly GCF_964204655.1. Lineage (NCBI taxonomy): Eukaryota > Metazoa > Chordata > Amphibia > Caudata > Salamandridae > Triturus > Triturus cristatus. The sequence goes on from NC_140591.1 coordinate 638,074,163, forward strand.
GCAAGGGTGCTTCTCTTGAATGCAGGAATGCATTTGTGCATGAAGGTGTGCCTTCCTGATAAGCAAAATATCCTGTGAGGCGCATTAATAAAGTTTACTTAATAAGAGTCTCCCTAAATGTATTTTAAAACCACACTCACTACACTACTCAGTTCAGTCCACACACCCTCACTCACCAAGCAGCGTTATCTAAAGAACTCGGCCAAAGAGCCCCTTCACGGGTGCCCGTCAGGCATTGCAGCGCTGTCCCGATGAGGAGCACGCCCAAATGATGAAGCATGACACCTGTCAGAGTGTGTGAGGGCACTTCCTCCATTTGGAGGTTATTCCAGAGACCTGACCACACCAACTTTCCTTAGAAACTGCACACCCTTACATTTAAACTATTTTTATTAGGGAGTATATGTGCTGGACCTGTCCAAAAAGTTTCCAGTTCCTCTTGTTTCAAGAACTTATTAGTCTTGTGACATTTTATGTAAGCTCAGCTCAGATGCCTGAGCTGTGGTGATTTGCAAATATTGTTATGTTTTCCCCACCTCACAGCTTCCAGCAAATGCCAACTCTACTTCAGGTGCATGTAATGAAAGTGAAAGGCAGTTATATGTGAGTCATTCTACCTACAGCAGATAAAAAAAAAGCCCAGCATCTGAGCAAGGAAGAATGCCATAGCAGTGTATATCTCAAGGAAGACAGGTGCATTTTCCTCCTCTGTCGGAGGCCTCCTTAAACCAGAGATGTCCTGCACTTAGTGGTGAGTTCAGAAGGTAAGGTCAAGTCTGTGATTAATCTGTCTTCTATGTGGGTTTGCTTGTGTGTGTGTCCAATTTCTGGGGTAGGAATCAGTGACTTTCTATATAGTGCTTACCGGTCACCCACTGCCCTGTACATGTGTCGGTAAGATGTTATATCACTGCATATATGTGCAGCACATTCTTCTGCCACATTTTGCCATATATGTGTGGTACATTCTACTGGCACAATTTGCCATTAATGTGTGGTACATTTCTGCAGGGCATTTCATTTCTTAATGCCGAGAATGTCGGTGACTGGGGTCTGTTTAGAGAAGGTTGACTCTATTTACATTACACCCAGATCACTAAGCTGCACCGCCCACATCTTTCTGTTTCTGCCTTATCTGCTTTTGGAAAACACTATTTTTATAATTACCCTACCAACGTGGTCATTTACACTTAACATTTTCACTGACACCTGTCAGCCATTTTGAGTTGTGTCATTTAACTTCAGGGTGCTTTATAAATATATGTGTTATATATAAATTGATAGTACAAGAAGTACTGACACCAAAAATATATAGTTTCCCAACATTATATTAAAGTTTACATAAACTACAGCATGTTAAAGCAAAGCACTCTAAAAAGTCATTAAATGACTTAGCACTGAAGGATTTTCAATGGCCACTAATAGGGTTAATGAAACACCCACTCAAACAGCCACTCACCCACTCATTAGGCCACTTATGAACTATCACTCACTCATACAGCCATTCAGACACCTACACACTCACCCATTCAGTCACTGCACACCCACTTTCCCATCCATGGAGACACTTACACCACTACTCACTCACCCATACAGCCACTGATACACCCACTCGCTCACTCATATAGACACTCACACAGCATCTTATTCACCCAAACCGCTACTCACACACCCACTCAAACACCTATACAGCCACACACACATCCATACTGTTAGAACTGGGGGTCTCTAGTTGGCAGAGGTAGGTACCTTTGACCAAATAGGGACCCTTGCGTCTAGTCAGGGTAAGGGGGTACACTCCTAAAATAATCCTTGCTCACCCCCTTGGTAGCTTGGCACGAGCAGACAGGCTTATCTCAGAGGCAGTGTGTAACGTATTTGTGAACACATACAGTAATCAAGTGACAACACTACAGATGGACACCACGCAGGTTTTATATAAAAATAAGTATTCTTTATATAGACTGATCCCAAGACCACAAAGGACAAAAATCCACAATACTGTACCTAAAAATGGTAGAAATAGCTTAGTTCTCTTAAGATGGTAAATGCAACACTTTAAGTTCAATGTACCTTTGGCTGCGTAACGCTATACAACGAAAGTGTTGCAGGGAAGGTGATGCGTCGGTTCCTTACACGCAAGAACTGTGATGCGCTGGTTCCCTACTGCTGCATAGGGGACGGTGATGCGTCGGTTCTTCTCTGAATGGGGAGGTGTAGCATTGGTTTCTTATTGTGCTTCCATGGCGGTGCAACCCACAACGCCGTGATGCGATGAAGATCAGGTGCAATGAAACAAAATGGCATCTTCTTCTTGATGCAACAACGATGCGTGCACACCCAACGGCTGTGCAGCGACTCAACGAATCTTCTGAGCCGCGACAGGCCCTGCGACATGCTTCCCTGGTGATGCGATGGCATCTGCTGCGACGGCGACACTGTTCTCCAGGGATGTGGGGCACCTCGGTGATGCGATGCGACAGTTGCAGCGGTGGCACGCTTTCACAGCGATGTGACGACAGCGGCTAAAGCAGCAACACTTTTCTTTGGTGATGCAACGGTGTCTGCTGTGACGGCGACACTCTTCTCCAGTGATACGAGGCGCTTCGGGTGATGTGATGGCGACAGCGGCAGTGGCGGCATGCTTCCCCAGTGATGCGACGGCGTCTGCTGCAATGGCAAAACTCTTCTCCGGTGATGCGACGACAATGGTTGCGGTGGCAACACGCTTCTTTGTCTTGAGTCATGCTTCCAGCTCCCTGCAACACGCAGTCTCTCTCAGAAGGCCCAACTCAACAGCAGGCACTTCAATTCCCAGCAAGGGAAGGCTGGGGAGCTGGTTGGTGAAGTGTGTTGGCCCTGAGACTTCAGCAGGTGGCAAGCTCTATCTCAAGTCCTTGGAGATCCTTTACAAGTTGATTTGAAAGTAGCACACAATCCTTTTTCTTTCTTTGGCAGTTAGGCAACCACTGCAGGCCAATGCCCCAAACAGCACTCAGCTAGGGATAGTCTCTTCCTCAGTTTCTCTGGTTCCTCTCCTCAGTAAAGGTTCTTCTTGTTTCCCAAAGTGATCTAAAGTTTTGGAGTCTGGGTCCCCTCTTTTATACTCATTCTCTCTTTGTTCTCTGAAGGCAGAGAGGCCTTTGCCTAGTCCAAACCAGTTGCGGTCAGTCCTGGAGCACTTTGTGGAAAAGACTCCTTCTTTCCTTTCACAGTGTAGGCCAGGGACATCGGACACACCACAGGAGGTGAAGCCAGCATTTTGGAGGGAAGGCACAGCCTTATTCAGGTCCCAGGTGCAACTCCTCCCACCCAGCTAAATGCAGATCTCTCTATTCAGCTCTGTGCTGACACCCTGTCTCCTGGAATCCCCCAGCCCCTGTCACTCAAACTCCAGACAAGGAATACACTATCTAGCACAGGCAGGATTGGATAGTTAGGCAAGAAAATACCTACTTTCTAAAAGTGGTATTTTCAAACACAAAATCTTAAAACCAAATTCACTAAAAGATTTATTTTATCATTCTGAGTTCAGGCATACTAAACTCGAAGTTCTACCTAGTTCCCTGAGTCAGTTAGGATTATAAGATGTTATAATCAAACTGCCCATTCTGGCATATGGGGAACAGGTAGCCTTGCAATAGTGAAAAACGAAAATGGCTGTAATTCACTATCAGGACTAAGCCTGGGGGAAGCACTATGCTACGCTCGCGTAGTTTACGAAGTTCGCGCTACTTCGCACTACGCGAACTGCACGTAGCACAGTGCGAACACGCGTAGCGTAGTGTTGCGTAGTGCTGCGGTCATTTTTTGCTTGCTCGCGGTCCTCAACGTCAAGTTGGCGACCGCAAGCAAGCAAAATGACATCCCGGCGAGACTTTTTCCTTGTTCGCGATCAGCAACATCAAGTTGGCGATCGCGAACAAGGAAAATAAACCTCCCGGCGAGATTCCCAACGCGAGGAGGTCAGGTTTCTCATTGCGAGGGGTCGCGTATGCTCGCGACGGCTCGCGATGAGAAACTACCAGTTCGCACTGTGCAAGATGCCATTTTCAATGATTGCACAGTGCCGGTTGCTTGTCCGCACTGTGCAATCATTGAAAACAACATCTTGCACAGTGCGAACATGTTACTCGCGTAGTGCGAACTTCACTTTGCGTAGCTTCGCGAAGTGCTACTTCGCGAACTACGCCCACCCCTATGCCACACACACCAGAGCATGTCCTACCTTATACTTACAATGCACCCTGCCATTGGGCCTACAATAGGGGTGTCTGATATGAAGAAAAGGGAAGGTTTAGGGACTGGCAAGTGGGTGCACTTGGCCAGTCAACATGGCAGTACCAGACTGCACACAGGCTCTGCAATGGCAGACCTGAGACACACTTTACAGGCTGCTTCTGTGGGTGGCACAACCAGTGCTGCAAGCCCTCCAGCAGAATTTGATTTACAAGACCTGGGCACACTCAGTGCACTGTATTAGGGTCTGACAGATAAATCAAACCAGCCAATCATGGAGTCACTAATACATACATCAATTTACCATAGGGAGCACTTGCACTGTGGCACTGAATAGCAGTGGCACAGTGCCCAAAGCATCTAACCCCAGCAAAAGCACATGAGGCAACAGCAAAGAAAATGGAAGGGAGGCCCACGCCAATGGTGCCAGGTCTAACACATACCCACAAGGATACGAACAGTCACACAGCCACTCACATGATATATGTTAAAAGCAGTATCACTCATTATTAGTACACCTAATATACTACATTAACTTTTATAGTACCCTAGTATAAATGTTAAAAAATCATAAACTCTTACAAAACACTTAAACTCACTGGATGATGTCATCAGTGATGTCATCATTGTCATTTGAGGGGAGGCGTGGCCGAGCACTGAAGATGGGGGGTGCGTTCTGATCACGCTCTGCAATCCATCCCCTACTTTTACTGGACATCCTCATCCTCTGCAGGACTTCCACATACCTGTGTGCATGGATGTTGTGCATGGGTGCCCGTGGTCTCCGGCGAAGCAATTCTTGACCCAGCAGGGCGAACGGAGGCGGTGATGCTGGAACGTCAGCTTGCTGCCTCGCTGCAGCCAACCAGCAACCTTCTGCATCTTGGGCTGCTGGACTCTGCAGTGAGCCTGGATCGGGGTTCTTCGCCCTTTCGACTCTGATGCGGGATAACTGCTGCGCAGCTGCCTGGACTTACGACCCTGATGGGCCATGGTCAGGCCATTGCTGCCTCTGCTGGTCTCTTTTTGCCTTGATGATGTGCCTTGAGCCTTCTGGGCAGCTCGGAGCCAAGGTGGGGGCTACATCCTCCTACAGCTGAGTTGAAGCGTGCAGAGGGGTGCGGCCTCATTGAAGACCAAGATGAGAAGAGCGAAGGGCTGCTGATCGCAGTGAGCTTGGTGGCCAGCTGTGGGAATTGAAGCATCGAACCCCGGCCTAACTGGTGGCATAGCTGGTTTCTGCTGATTGGGAATGCGTTGTTGGTAAGATGGCGGTGCGGAGGAGCTGAGAAGCAGAAGATGGTGCAGTGAGCCCAGGTTCAGTGGTCCCACATCAACTGCCTCTGTACTAGCAGGTTGACACCTGCATCATCCACGCCCGGCTGAGAAACCCAGGGTCCTGCCCGGTAAGACGTGGGCCTCCCCCTAGTGCGGCCCCGCCTTTCTGCCTCGCTCCCGGGGCCAGTGGTTAGCCAATACTGAGGCCAGTCGGCCTTATTAACCCTCGTTGAGAGCATGAAAGTGCCGCTGTGGCCTTCCTTCCCCTCAAACTGGAGGTTATTATCACATCCCTGAACTGAGGTGCAGAGTCCGGTGCCCCACTACGAAGCCCAAAGATCATTGCACAGGGTGTAGGAGAGTAGGATCTGCTTCATAAGGGTACGCCCACTTTTTGATGGTGTTTAACTGTTTTTCGACCTTAGTCTGGCTGAGGCTCTGCGAATCAGGTCCCCAGCCTAGCTGCTTCCTCTCTAAAATGGTTTCCATGTACATTAGGTACATATCTAATTGGATTCTGGAGTGCCTTATAAGCCCCTAGTATATGGTATACTATGTACCTAGGGCATAGGTACCTCAGAGGCCTACCAGGGGATGAAGCAGGTATTATGCCACCCCTGGGAAGCACTCCAAAATGGCACCACAGGTCTGCTACTGCAGCCTGGGTAAGGGTGTGCTTGCACCCCTTACAGTGGTATAGGCTACCTATATCGACACATATATACAGACACATATAAACCTATAAGCCACTCCTATGGCAGTCCTTGACAATCCTGAAGGCAGAGTGCTTGGTTTTGTGTGAGAGGGTGCCCAAGCATGAGATAAGCCCCTCTGCAGCTTTCGGAAATACTTCCTTATAGCTGTTCTGTGATACAGCCATACCTTATACTCTTAAGTGCATTATAACCTCGCGGCAAATCCTAACTTTGGAATGGCTGCATCAAAACATGTTGGGCCCGATTCACAGAACTAACTTAAGACAAAATCCTAAACTTACTACCATTTTCGTATTCACAGAAGGCACTTACTCATTTTGGTATTCACAGAAGACACTTACTCACTTCGGTATTCACAGAAGTTAGGAGTCCTAACTTTAGGACTCCTAAATGCCTTCTGTGAATACCGAAAGTCTTAAAATTAGGATTTTTCTCAGTTTAGGAGTCCTAAAGTTAGGACTCCTAACTTTACTACTACTAAACTGAGAAAAATCCTAATGTTAAGGCTTTCGGGAGTCACAGAAGGCATTTAGGAGTCCTAAAGTTAGGAGTCCTAACTTTAGGACTACTAAATTGAGAAAAATCCTTATTTTAAGACTTTCGGTATTCACAGAAGGCATTTAGGAGTCCTAAAGTTAGGAGTCCTAACTATACTACTACTAAACTGAGAAAAATCCTAATTTTAAGGCTTTCGGGAGTCACAGAAGGCATTTAGGAGTCCTAAAGTTAGGAGTCCTAACTTTAGGACTACTAAATTGAGAAAAATCCTTATTTTAAGACTTTCGGTATTCACAGAAGGCATTTAGGAGTCCTAAAGTTAGGAGTCCTAACTATACTACTACTAAACTGAGAAAAATCCTAAGTTTAAGATTTTCGGTATTCCCAGAAGGCATTTAGGAGTCCTAAAGTTAGGACTCCTAACTTCTGTGAATACCGAAATGAGTAAGTGCCTTCTGTGAATACCAAAATGGTAGTAAGTTTAGGATTTTGTCTTAAGTTAGTTCTGTGAATCAGGCCCGTTGTGTTTGGTGTCAAACATCTTGGAATACTACCCCCCGCCAGTCCTGGCAGCGGGGGTAGCATTCCACCCTTCTAGAGGGAGAGACATGTTCACACTGGTCAAACCCGGTAGGACTTTCCTGAGCCCTGGCATCACAAAATGGATGCCTCTGCCACAGACACGGGTCTGGCCTCCTGCTGCTGACCGAAACTCCGGCAGGGGAAGCCTGGACAATAGGTTTCCTGTCAAAGGGAGGGGTAACCACCTCCCCAGACAGGCGATGTGTATTGGGGCTGGGCGGGAGCACTCCCTGGTGCTTGAAGTCCTGCACTGGTAGCACATTTGGTATCACTGTGCATAGTCCAGTTCAAACCGGTTGCAGGGGCCACCTGCCCCTGCTCTGGCGTGAAACTGGACAAAGGAAATGGGTGTAACCACCCCTCTTTCCAAGCCCACCCATAGGTGGGCCATAAGAGTTAGTCCATCCCCTAAACTTAGTATAAGTATAGGAACCCAGTCCCTAGGACTTTGCATTACCCTGGACAAAACTTTGCAACATATATCCTGAACCTTCAACTTTCCATTTCGACTAGAAGACTGAAGAAATCTCCCTTGGGGTCAAGGAGTGACTCCCCTGCTTGGCAGGCACCAAAGAAGCAACTGACCGGTCTGCATCGCTGAAGGTCCTGCCGGACGCCGAAGTCTTTGCATCACCAGAGGTAGATTTCCAGACTTCTCTGCGGCTACCCTGAGTCCACAGCAAAGCTGAGGCCCGTGGCTGTCGTGGGTGACATGAAACCGTGACACCTTGACACCATGAACTTTTGCAGCAATATTATCTTTCTGGTCCTCTAAGAAGTAGTGCTTTGGGCACTGAGTAGCCCCAGCCTTGAGCATCTCTTGCACCGAAGATTGTGAGCCTCCAGTCCACGAGTGACCCGTGGGCCCATTTCAAATGCGACTGCTCAAGGCTCCTTTGTGATCACTAGCCCATTGTCTAGCAGGTCCCCACGAAGGCAACTCCTCTTCTACTTGGGCTTTCCTGGTTGCTCCAGACGTGCCCTAACTTACCTTTGCTGGGTGAGCCCCTCAGACCTTGCTGGTCTGCACTGCAGTCCTTTCTCTGAATTCCAGTGACTTGCCGTTGCCAAGGCTTGTTGGGTCCAATCTGGTCACCGATACCGCAGCACTCGACAGACTTTGTGGGACAACTCGAATCCAGCTCATGGACTTCGTCAATGCCTCCTGGACCTCGTGGCTGAAGAGTCAAGACACCCATCAACTCACCTGAAGCACTCGACATCTGTGGGCATTGGTCCATCCTGCCCTCGGTCACTGGCAAGTGACCCAGACTCTGTCCCCTCTGCCTTCAGGTTCCTTCCTTCCTAGAAACGGGCTTGGATCTCTTCGGACACTTCTCCTCTTCACGGCAGCAGCAGTTCTTTGCAGGCTTCCATTGGAATCGACGACGCGACCCGACACCTATGCACCCAGCTTCCCTGGGTGAGGTAACTCGAGTACTCCGGTGCTCCCGTGGGTGCTAGCCCTAGAACTGCTTAAGTCCAAAAGGGTTTGGTCCTGAGTCGCTTAGAAAAGTCCCTAATCTTTAAATTTCCAACCGCGACATTGCCCATAGAAGATAACGGGAACCCGCGGTTGTGTTCACACACTGCATACAGTCAACGTGGGTCCCCTGTGTCACTACCATGGGTGATTCCTTGGGGTCCCAGCGATTCTACAGGCTCTAGGCCTTGTGTCTAGTTCGGTCGTGGTTCTTATACCACTTCTTTGGTATATGGTTTGGTACGCCCCTAGGGCCCAAACGTGTATTTGTGCTATTACTGATGCTTGCTCACTTGTAAACTAAGTACTTCAAGCTCTAGCCTTATAAAGAGACTAGAGGGGTGTGTTTTATCTTAAATACATACATTTTAAATATATACCTGTTGTGGTTGTCCTTTCATTTGATCATACAAGAGATTATGGACTGGTAAAACAAGCTGCTTTACATTCCTTCAAGACTTAGCCTGAAGGCAGCTCTCCATAGCTGCCACTAGCATAGCTTTCAATAAAGTTTGTCTTCAACCTATCACCATAAGGGGTTGTTTGGACTGATACAAGGTGCCCTCTAGAACTAGTGGACAGCATATATCGGGCCAACTTCTCACATTGGTGTGCAGCGTGTGGGATTCCAGCTTGCTATTGTTTTACCAGATAATCTCAATTGAATTGATCAACCGAAAACCACTAAAGGTACCTGAGGTACATATAATATCAAGTTTAGCTCCTGTAAGTTCTACTGAACTTAGAGTTGTGTGTTAAGGGATAGCACACCCTTTCTACAACTCAAGAGAGTTTAGTAGGCCACACTAGTGTAGGTAGTGCAATACACCACACCACTTTAGTAATGTCTAGCCAGCCAGGAACCAGTGGGTCCCTACCAGGAACCTGTCAGGGATCGCGCATCGCGCCCCCCGTCGGACGCAACGCGCCTGCCTGGCCTACAATACCCATGAGGCCACAGCCGAATGGGCGGAGCCATGTCCATAAAAGAACGAGACGCTCGCTGGCCGGCGTGCGTAATTCCTGAAGCGAGTCCGTCCTCGCTTTTTGAGCCCAGCCGGTATCTTCCCTTCCAGTTAGCGCGGAGCTCGCCAGGACGCCTAGGGGTGCGTCTCGCCTCCACTTTGGAAGATCCTGCCCTCCGGCAGCTACGTTTCCCCCCCCAGCACCAACCCGCTCCCTCCAGGGACCGGGAGAGGCGCGGACAGCGCCACATAAGGATTACTGTACTGAGCCCCGAACCCAGCAGCCGTCCAGGAAACGGGAGGCCAGACCGGGGGTGTCCCAGCCTACCCCGTCCGGCGCTTTGTATGGCCAGGAGCCTGGTGTTTTCGGCAGAGCCTCGGGGAAGCCCGGGGGATACTGACTTGCTCCTGAATTCCCCCTTTACTAGAGCAGGGCCCAGTGGAATGAGTCACGCTGCACCTCCCTAATGTGAGACAATTTCTAGACACTCTCACTTGATCCTGAAATTCTAAAGAACTTCTGACCCATGTCATTGCTCCCGGCACCAGCAAAGATGCTGGAGACCCACTTAAATGAACATCTGACGGCTTTTCTGGATTCCTCTGGTCTTCTCGATCCGGCCCAGCATGGTTTCCGGAGGTTTCACAGCACGGAGTTGGCCCTTACAGTCGTGCTAAATAACATCCGTAAGGAGGTTGATCAGGGCCATACTACCCTTTTGGTCCTGTTAGACCTGACAGCAGCCTTTGACACCCTATCCCCAGTGACTTTAACATCTCGTCTTAGGGAGATAGGGGTGGAAGGCTCGGCCCTGAGTCTTTTGGCCTCCTTCCTGGGTCAGAGGGAACAGAGGGTTAAACTAGGCAAATTTTTATCTCCATCCCTGCCTGTTCAATGTGGGGTCCCACAGGGTTCGGCTCTTAGCCCGACCCTCTTTAATATCTATGTGGCCCCTCTTGCCAAGCTAATAAGATCTTATGGGATGGAGGTGGTTTCTTACGCTGATGACACCCAGATCATGGTGTCGCTCTCACACCCTGGCAATTCCTCTGCTCTCAGCTTCAGGAACTGCATGGAGGCAGTTTCTCAATGGATGATTTTTAATTCATTGAAGTTGAATGGTGAAAAAACTGAGGTTCTTGTCTTTGGTGGTAAGAGTGACCTATGGTCCGCTGAGTGGTGGCCTCCCACTTTGGGAATGTGTCCCACCCCCACTGACTCAGCCCGTAATCTGGGAGTCCTGATTGACCCCTCTCTTTCCATGAATCAACAGGTAAACAGGACGGTTGCTACCTGTTGGGGCATTATTAAAATTCTAAGGAAAATAAAACGCTACCTTGCTCCTCTGGCGCGCAAACAAATTGTGGTTGCCCTGGTGGTCTCACGGCTTGACTATTGTAATGCCCTTTACGTTGGTATAGACAAGGGTTTGGTGCAGCGGCTACAGATTGTCCAGAACGCGGCTGCCAAATTTGTGACTGATGCCCCGAGGCTTTCCTCGGCCACTGCTGTTAGGAAGAGCCTGCATTGGCTCCCTATCTCTGCCAGGATTATTTTTAAGATCCTCAGTCTTACGCACGGGGCAATATCTGGCCGGGGAGATGGAGGGGTCAAGGACCTCTTAGTACCCTATGTCCCTTGTAGAAATCTCCGCTCTTCAGGAAAGAGCCTGCTATCTGTGCCTCGATTTAGGAGAGCTAGGTGGGGAGGAAGGTCTTTTTCCCATTCAGCTCCTAAGTTGTGGAATGCTCTCCCCATGGAAATTAAAGCTCAACCTTCTGTCCCCCTTTTTAGGAAGGCATTAAAGACTTGGCTCTTTGCTCAGGCATATCCATGAATTGGGCTCTGTGTCTTTTGATTTTGTTTGTTAGGTGCCTTGATGCCTTTGGGCTTAGTCTGCGCGTTATCAATTGTTTTTCATCCATTCATTCATTCCCTATGCCCAGTGCACAGCAACTGCCCATGGGCCATCTTCTTTCGGCTTCCGCTCAGGATAGCCCCCTTCATGCTACGTTCAAGGGAGCATCGGGAACACAGGGAAACCCCATTGAGCACAATCAGATAGGCCTCTCCTTCCAAACTGGACTCGGTGCTGGCTGCGGTGGAGAAGACTGGTACAGCGTTGAACCAGAGTTGGACCTCTCTTGAGGGCAAAATAGACAAAGTCACCTCTGACTTCATGCTCCTGCACGCGGACCACCAAAAACTGTCTGAACCAGTGCAGGGAGCGGAGGTTGCGCTGGCAGATCGCCAGCCCAAAGCACGCAATCACATTGTGACAGAACAGGATTTGCTCGACCGGTTCTGCACCCTCGAAGAAAAGCTGGATGACGCTGAAGGGTGCTAGCGTTGGGACAATGTACGAGTGATTGGCCTGCCGGAAGAAGTAGAAGGGCAAAATGCAGTTGAATATGCAGAGACCTGGCTGAAGTAGTTGCTCCCCCCTGGAACACTCTCCCCTCAATACATTGTTGAATGAGTGCACAGGTTCCCTGCTCATAGGCCTCCTCCCAGGGCGCGCCCTCGTCCTTTCCTAATCCGCCTGTTATAATTTTATGATCATGACGTGATACTAAGGGAGGTCAGGAGACTTCCAGGTCCCCAGGTGCAAAATACCCCAGGTGCAAAATATCTCGGTTTCCTTTTTCCCAGACTATACGGCCCAGGTTCAGAGGAGGCGGACCAACTTCAGGGCAGTGAAACGCCAACTGAGAGCTAAGGACATACGTTACTACCTGCTATTCCCAGCCCGCCTTTGGGTAATCCACAGTGGCACAGCGCGGTTCTTCGATTCCCCCGCTGATGCCTGGGACTGGCTTGAAGAGAATGGGCTGGCAACGGCCCCTAGGACACAGGAGGATGCCACGACACACAAAAGATACAGGAGTAGGCATCGTAGAGGCAGCAGCGTGGGGTCATGTCATGGGACCTCACCCATCATCGCCCCACACCCAGAGCAGATTCAATCTGAACGTCAGAACAAACTGCACATTGCACCAGCCCTTCAACTCACTGGACTGGCACCTGATTCTGCATCATCACCCTTCAGTTCCAAGGAAGATACTGATTCCTTGCAGGCCTGGTCTGTGGATCTGGACTCTCATTCCCCTCATGAGGTTACACCTCAATCATAGGAAAATATTTGTTAATGCTACTGGCTATCTCAATCACTGTTATAATAAGGGCCGTCGTGAAATTACCACTCAATCCCGTGTATAGACAACTTCCATCTTGCGCATGCACCCACCAATACATCACCAGAAACTTCTAAGGGTGCCAATTCTTAGTGTTAAGTGGTCAGTGGATGGTATTCTGGATGCTATTCCTTCCTCCTACATACCCCTCCACTGTCAACAACTGACTACGTGGTAATCGCCATGGTTAGACATAATAGTTTGGGTCAATCCCAGGTTGGGGCTCGCTCTTATGCAGTTCTTTAACCTAAGTTGAATATTATTGTTTTTCCCTCTGCAAATGTTGCCATACACAGAGACCTTAGGCCCACTTTGCCGCTACCAGACACACCAGCTGCTGCACAGTCTAGATACCACTGATCTACCCCAAACACATGACAGACAATAACACCATTTCCTGGAACGTTAGGGGCATCCACACCCCAGCGAGAAGGTATGCCATATACGCCTACTTAAAGCTCAGATCAGCAGGGATCGCATCCCTACAGGAAATGCACTTGACAAGCCTAGAATGAGGCAGACTTTGTTGCCGTCGGCGCAGCCAAGAATACTGCACTAACTATTTGTCTCAGGCTGGAGGTGCCCTGATTTGGGTGCGTGCAGTGATCCTGTGGGAGGAAGAGGAGGTTATAGTTGACCCAGCGGGGCTCTATGTCTGTGTAAAGGGTAGACTTAATGGCCAATCTCTCCTGTTAGGTTCCATATATGCTCCCAACACTGATCAGAACATTTTCCTCGATAACCTCTCAACCACACATTCCAGGTGGGTGGTATCCCTTGGTTACTGGGCAGAGATTTTAATTTGGTTCTTGATGTCTCACTTGACCACTCATTCCCGCCCCTTACCCGCACCGCCGCCTCCTCTAATGCACATTCCCTGCGTAACTGGCTCAAGCACTGGTCCCTTACAGATCTTTTGCGCGCACGACATCCTGAATTGAGGGAGTATTCCTTCTAATCATCAGTCTATGATCTCCATGTGCAACTGGACCACAACCTGGCAACAGCAGCCATACTTTTCTTGATCAGTGACATCAGCTACCCAGGCCGTACCCACTCAGACCACAACCCGCAGATCATGTCGCTAAGCTGGGAGGCGAGCCCCCCTCTGATCTCTACCTGGCGGTTGCAGACGTCAGCGTTAGAGGATCAGTCCTTTCGCAGCTCCTTGGAAGCCGCTGTGGTCGGATACTTCACGCATAATTTTGGTACCACAGATATCCCCAAATAGAGTGGGAAGCCTTTAAGGCCACTGCAAAGGGGCACTATCTAGGCTGAACCTGGAGCATCCACAAACAACTAGATGCCTCACTCACCCTCCATAGAATGGAGACTCCTACAGCCGGAAATTCTGACAATTAAACAACCCGAAGCACAGCCTCAGCTTTGAGACACTGCAGGCAGACCGCCTGGAACTACTAGAAAAAATACATTGCAACAATTACCTAGCCAACTCTGCCTGCACCCACACTTCATCAGGCAGGGCAGGTAAACTACTTGCTTTCCTCATTAGGCAGGAGCCCCCTCATCATCCATTCACACAATTAGAGATGAGGGCGGACAGTTGAAGTGCAAGCAGTTTGGCATACATGAGGCCATGACTAAACACTACACCACACTTTATACATCTAATACACATGGTGACTCTTGCCAAATAAATGTATTCCTAGAGTCTGTGCAACTGCCCTCTCTATCCATTGAACAATTCCAGGAGCTGGACTCCCCCTTAACTGAAGATGAGACGAGGGAAGCGATTGCTTCTCTGGCATCGGGGAAGACACCCGGTCTTGATGGTTTTCCAACAGAGTTCTACAAGGCTTATGCTGAGACCCTGGTGCCCCGTTTACATGTGCTCTATACAGTAGCACTCGATAATGCAACACTCCCTCCCTCTCTTTGCACACCTAATGTTGTCTCTCTCTTGAAGCCATGCAAGGATCCCACGGCTATAGGATCCTACAGACATCTAGGGATCCTAAACACTGACTATAAGATCCTAGCGAAATCTCTTCCCACCAGACTTGCTCCCCATGTACCCTTCTTGGTCACATGGACAAGAATAGCTTCGTCTCTTCCTGAAATATCGCACTCAATCTTCATCACTACTTCAGGGTAGCCGAACACACTGCCCTGCACTGTCCCCACTCAGGATGCTTTATGCTCGATCTTGAGAGAGCATTTGACTCCCTAGAATGGAACTACCTCTTTGCAGTGCTGCCAAGATTTGGCATAGGTCCCTATTTCCTCAGCATGGTGCGGCTGTTATATAAGCAGCCACAGATTTGTGTAAAAACAGGTCCCCACATATCGGAATCCATCCCGGTGGGCCGCAGGACCTGCCAGGGATGTCTGCTCTCCCCACTCCTCTTCTCTTTGCGGTGGAACCATTAGCAGCATTTCTTCTCACCTGAGTGAACATGGGCATCCTTTTGGGTGACAGCATACATCAAATCTCTCTATATGCTGATGACCTCTTGCTATGCACAAGAGATCTTCACGCTATCCCCCGTATAGTTGACTGTCGCAATTCGCCACAATAACTCAACAAAGTCCCCTCTCTTCCCGTTTTTGTTATCCACTCCATATCCCGGGTATTCATTGGCTGGGTACCAGTATCCTGGTGCACAGGGACATTCCACTACTTAGGTGTCCACATATACCACACTACAACTGACCTCTTTGATGGAAACTTCACTAGAGCCACTTCCTCTATTTAATCACAGATGACATTCTGGAAGACGCTCCCACTGTCTATTTTGGCAGGGTGGCACTTGAAAAAATGGTGGTTCTTCCACGTCTACTTTACTATTTTGCTACTCTACCTCTCTACATTCCTCCCGCCTATATGAAAAAACTGGAGGCAAATGTTAGGGATTTTCTTTAGGGCACATCTAGGCATAGAGTCTCCATTAGGAAGTTATACCTTCCAGCTGGACAAGGTTGATTGGCATTGCTTAATTTTGAACACTATCTCTTAGCAGCTCAGCCGCAATGGGTAGCCAGATGGCTAGCTTCACGACACCTAACAGACACCGCCACTTTGCGACCTCCCATGGCCCTTCATGACTTGCTTCAAATGTTTCACACGTGTACTAGGCCCAGGAAAAAGGACTCCTTGCTGCTCTCCATAGCGTTCCAAAGCTATTGTAGAAGCTTATACATCACTCGCACCACCACACCGTATGACCCTGCTATCCCTTTACTACAGTCACCAAAAGGTGGGTCATGGGTCACAGAGGCAGAGTTACATGGTTGGGAGGCTGTGGACATGCATGACACAGAGGACCTTTTTAGAGATGGCGTTCCAATCCCCTATGCAGACGTTATTGCAGACAATGGTCTACCTCTGGGGCTATTCCTAATGCACCACACACTCATAGCCTCACTTTCGGCCAGGTGGGGCAATTTAGCAACAGAACCTCCCACAAACCACCTATTGCAATATCTACACGTAATGGGCACAGGGGGACACATGATACGCTGTTTTACTTCCTCACTCCACCAACACACTGCTATATTACTGACCTCCCTGAGACAATACTGGGTGTAAGACGTAGGTCGCCCCCTATCAGAGAAGGAGTGGATGGCTATACTAGAAAGTCCTACAAGTGTCCTTCGCAACCAGTGCTTTCAGCAGATCCAATATTTTATAAACCATCGTGCGTACCTCTCCCCTGCCCAGATAAATACGTTCTTTCATAGGGAGGACTATATATGTCCCAGGTGTCTAATGGCCAACGCTGACGTCCTACACATGCTCCACTGCACCAAGCGTGTAGTTCCCTTCCATTGGGAGGTATATATATTACATCTCTACAAGAGGAGGAAAAAACACAAGGCTACTGCACAATTCTTAGATTTGGGTTTAATCACTGCAAAGCGCCCGATCACCAAAAGATGGAAAAACCCAGTGGCGCCTCATGTGCTGGCCTAGCACCATTCTATGCTCAATTTGGCCAAGGCAAAGGGCATGGCACTGAAGAGGGAGGACTTACTGGGACTTTGCAGGTTCCCTCTTGCTGCAGATTGGGGGGCCACAGTGATTGAATTGCAGAAGCCAGCCATACCCACAGCAGACAGACGGGAGGAGGCAGAGGTCTCCTCAGCGCCAAGAGGGTACTCCACTCCCACTAACGAGATGTCATAAAGGGGGCTGTCTCACGCAATGCTTACAAGCTCCGCTGAAGCACCAGGTCTTCAAGCGCTCCACACGCATTTACTTAGCCGTTGCTACACTTCAGGGTCTTGGGTCACAGGCGGTTACCCCCTTTCCCTTAGTCAAGTTATTTAGTCCTCATCATGTTGTACCCTCCTCCCACCATTCATTACTACACAATATCACGCATAGTATAACATCACAATATGCAGCATTTGGGTTGTGCACTCACTTACACTTCCTCTCAAGTGATCCGATGTTGTGGATAACCTCACTATACCATATATAACATAGTGCATTCAATGTCACCGTTGCTAAGGACATGTTATATGTTTGCTGCAGTATCCTCACTTTGCAGTTGTGATAATTTGAATATTGTTGTACTGTAATGTTAAAATATAAATGTCAATACAAAGATTTAAACAAACAAAAAAAAATCATTGATCTCATTTGAGATGTCATGAGTGATATCACTGACCATGTCATGAGTGATGTAATATGTGAGGTCATAAGCATTTCATTACGGGGGCGCTAGTGATAGTGAGCTCAAGTAACTATAACTGCTGAATTTCTCTGGTTTTGTAAGAGTGAATTCGGAGCCTTACTATATCATCCTGTAACCTTTGTTTTTTTCACAAAGGTTTCATGATTAATCGCAAATGTACGTGCCAACGGGAATGATCTGATTGGCTGGACACAACCTGAATATAAAGTTGTCGCTGCCATTTTATTTATTGGAATGGTTCCCAGGGCAGAAAATCTGTGTGAAAGCCCACATAAGGGGTCAGGGTGGCGATACTCTAACCCCATTGTTGAGAAAACAAGTTGTTAGTGACAGACGTTATGTGTCCAAAATGATTTTTTTTTATCGTGCACGATATTCACAACAACACCAAGACCATCAGCACAGCCCCCCCATGTACCATCGAGGAGCATCGCGACTGCCAACAGTGTCGTGAATATTGGTTAAACTATTTAAAAATATATAATTGAATCATTAGTATGCATTGTTATAGAGATATTGGTAAATATTTTTATAGAGTTATTTATATAGTGGGCTATCTACTGTGATGGTTAAAAATAATTATGTAATGTAATTTTTTCATGTGTTGGCGGCTATTGAATTTGTGCTTTTGCTTTCTGCTTTCACAACGTACCCGTAGAGATCGTGATGACTGACTTCATTGCAAACTCTGGCCTCATTGTAAATACGGAAAGTAGGTTTTAGAGTTGTTTGTTCTAGAAAAACATGAGTTTGAAGTGTACAGTAATAAACCTCCAGTGTGCAGAATACTGTAATTAATGACGCCATCGCAACATCCGAATAACAGTGAAAATGGGAAATAGTTCTGAAAGATGGTTTTTAAAGAAACTTAGTACAAAAATATGAGTTAAAACAATCTTTGAAAGAAGTATGTATATAATAATGTGTGTAGGGCAATGTTCGGAATAGATTTTTTTACATATTATTTTTGGATGTGTTGGTGGACATTGAATGATTGCTTTTGTTTTTCGAGCCGTGTCAGTGGGGATCGCAACATTGTCGTGAAGATCCCCAAAAACAAAAGAAAAAAAAAAACTTTGCAATATTTTGAGTACAGGGTAGCTCTGACAAGAGCTGTTGTGTTGGCTGTGTGTATATGGATGCTACATATAAGACCGGATGCAGAGTTTGAGGTTACTTAGAAATATCCTGTTGCCTTCATCGGTAAAGTGCACTCGATCATTTCTATAAATTCCACACAAGTAAAATGCAGATTGTTGTTATAAATACAGCCCATGCGATAGTCTCTGAGGAATACAGAAACATTTTTATTAACATGTTTCCTGGCTTTGTTAATCTGTGAACAGAATTGATTTGACTCCTTCCATTTCTGTCGTTGGCATACATTAGAGTACACAAAAGGAGATGATGGATCGTATGCTAAAACTTTTCAGACACCCACCCCCAGTCACAGATCTGGGTTGAATCCATCATTTTTCTTTAGCTCTCTTTGCCAACCCAGTTTGGGCCCAGCCATATGCAAACCAGTCTTGACACTGTGCCTCATGGGAACAGTCCTGCCCAAACTGCCAGGCCAGGTCCTCCCTGGGCTGGAAGCAAGCATCCTGGGACCGGTTTCGGGGTAACACCCCTCATCAGTCAGGCTAGCTTGAATCCAGGGGCAAAGTGAGCAAGGGACCCACGTCTGGGCATACCCTCCCAATTTAGGGCATATAAAGCAAACACAAGGGGATGATGGATGGAGCACTGAAACTTTTTAGACACTCACCCCCAGTCACAGATCTGGGTTGAATCCATCGTCGTTCTTTAGCTCACTTCGCCACCCCAGTTTGGACCCAGCCATATGCAAATCAGTCTTGACCTTGTGCCTCATGGAAACAGTCCAGCAAGAACTGCCAGGCCAGGCCCTCCCTGGACCAGAAACTAGCATCCTTGGACCAGTATCGGGGTTACAGCCCTCATCAGCTAGGCTGTTTACCCTAAGTTGGCAGGGAATGCCCAGATGTGGGTCCCTTGCTCACTTTGCCACTGGATTCTAGCTAGTCTGGCTGGTGAGGGGAAAGCCACCCATCCCGGGCTTATTTCCTTTTAAATTGTAGGGTCCTCTACTATCCCCCATCCCCAGGGACCACCATCTCCCCGGGGCTTTATGGTAATTTCATGTGGGGTACACAGCCCTAGGGAGCACCTCCTCCAAATTTGAAGATGGAGGGGCCATGTGCCCCCCTCCTGGATTCCTAGATGGCCCTATGGACTGCCAACCCCCAGAGCTGGCTCCTGGTATGTCCAGGGGTGCCTATTCCGAGTCATTGCTGTTTGCTATAGCTTGGCGGGAGCATAGCTCCCGCCAAGCAATAGCAAACACTACTCCACTTCTAGCAAGCAAAAGCAGAAAATCCTCCATGTTAGCAGCTCCCTATGAGTAAAGGCAATGCCTTCTCATGCAGGAGGCGGGGAGCCAGCAGGGACAGTGGGGCCCTTGAGGCTCCCCCATGCTCCCCAACCTTTAAAAAGCATTCCCTCGGTGAGACCAGGGCACCCACACTACTGGCCGCGTCCAGGGGGATGGGGTCCCAGTGGCTGAAATCAGTCTGCAATGGGGAGCCGCATGGCCCCCCTCTTTTAAAAAAAAAGAAAAAAAAAAAAAGTGGCAGGCCCGGGGGGATGGAGTTCCTAGGGCTAAAGATGGCCTGGAAGGGGGGCGCTCTGCCACCCTCCCCTTAAATAAAGAAAAAAGAGTAAGAAAAAGCCTGGCCCTGTGGTGTATGGTCCCTGGGGCCTCAATCGGCCTGGGGCAGGGGGGCCACACAGACCACCTCCCTTAAAAAAGGAAAAAAAACAAGTAGCCAGAGGCCACGCCTCTTTCCCACCACTCTTCAAACGTGCCTCCTGGAGCACTGCCGGTTGGGAGATGAAGTCCCCTCGCCTACAGAGCATCCTTGGGGGCCACAAGTCCTCCTGTTACTTTCAGTAAGTCCTACACAGCCAATTGCTGAGAGGTGTTTGGAGGTCATACCCCTTCTCCATCACTCTGTCAATGCGACTCCTTGCACACTACTGGTTGGGAGATGAAGGGAGATTGTTGAAAGTGTTGTTTCTATCAGCTCGTATTTAATGTTCTTATCTGGTTAGTGTAGCTAAGTATCCTGCACATGAATTCTGCACTGTGAATTAGTGACAATAATTCACAGTTAGATCACTTTTCTGTGAAACTGGAGCTTTGACCAAGATTCAGTAAGAAGGCCAACCCAGGTATATATATGAAGAGGAAGTATTTAAACACCTTGAGTGAAAGTTAACAAAACTAATGATTATTATTACGCAGTACAGTTATTGAATATAATTTTGAATCCATATGCACTGTGATCCTACCACAAATTAATAAGTGACAAGTACTCATGGGAACAAAGGAGGAATGGCACAATAAATGCACAAAGTGAGCAAAATCCCAGTGGGGGGATGCAAGTGTTGTAATTCTAAAATCCCAAACTATGAACAAGTTTCTATGAAGCTTAGGGGCATATTTATTATAGGTTTTGCATCACCCTGCGCCACAGAAGGCGGCACAGGGAGGCGCAAAACCTACAATCAGATTTATCAAGCCATGGAAGGACATCCGTTGTGGCTTGGTAAATCTAGTGTAGGATAGGCAGTGCAACTCTCTACATTACGTTATACTGCAAAGTGAGGGTATCACATGGGTGGAGCATGGGTGTTCCTACGTATCCACCCACATATTCTGACAAATTCCTAGATTTAGCAAGAGTGATAGACCTGGTAATGCATCAGAATTGTACACCTCCCCACTAGATGCACAACGAGAAGAAATATAATTCTGCAGCACACATAGAAAGGGGAAAATGCCCCTTAAGATTGTTTTTATGCAGGAACATGTCCCTTCCTGCATTAAAACAATCCTGGTTAAAGCGCAGGCACCCTTGAAGCAAGGTGCTAGCAGGGAAAAGACAGGAATGCATTGTACAATGTTAAGTTCAGTGAATTTCTGCCCTTACATTATCATGCAGCGTAGTGCAGCAAAGTGACTTGCTACGCTCTGTGATTGGTTAATAAATATGCCCCTAAATTAGTCAAAATACCACCAGTGACAATGGTTATTTGATGGAGGGAACGATTGGACCATTAATTATTAACACATAGATTGCTTTAGAGAGATATAAACTCAGTGCTCATATAATATATTTATTGAAGCAAGCAATGGCACCATCTTAAACCTAGAAAGGAAAGAACTTCCATCTGGAAAAATGAAGTTTAAACAAGTGTAGCTCCATTATAGGGATTGTGCTTTTGATCACAATAAATAACACAAGTAATTATGACTGAGTAAAATTGATAAATTGCACTATTAGCTATAACTCAGCACTTTACAATGGGCACAGTTCTCATAAATTAAATCATTAGACATGTCATGAGTCTTGTAAGGAATGCCATTGTTTAACATGCTATAAGTGATGTAGTATGAAAGGGTATAAGCATTGCATGGAATCTGCGCAAGTTATAAGTATTGGAGTGCGGCTAGCTAGCAAGTTCACAACACTGTGTACAGAAGTGCATGAGTTATAGAGCATTCTGGACGGAGCACAAGTTATAACTGTGTGTTATAACTATGACTTTAGAATTTTTAGGGATTGATAGTTTACATTTTAATAAGAAGTAGTATGTTAACTTTTCCTAACTATAATTAAGTTTTAATCTTTGATTGTTTCACTCATTTTCAATGTGTTTCAAATTGTGGAGTCAAGTGCTGTCGAGTGGATTGTTGTCTCGTGGATTGCCATATCGTGGACTGTCTGACAGTGGTATAGAGCAGACCATAGTGTTGTAGAGTAGAGCAGCAAAGAGTAGAGTCGAGTATCATAGAGTCTAGTGTAGTCTACTGGACCGTCATAAAGTAAGGGGTAGAAGAGTGTCATAGAGTGCAGCGTTGTACAGTGGAGTTGAGTGGTGTGTTGCACAGTGGAGATTTATAGAGTGGAAAGCACTGGAGTAGAGTGGCATTGAGTGGAGGGCTATGTATTGGAGTGAAGTACAGTGTGCTAGAGTGGAGTGGTGTAGAGTGGAGTGGCGTGTCATAGAATACAGTGGAGTGGCATAGAATAAAGTAGAGGGTTGTACCATGGAGTATCATAGAGTGGGGTGCCTAACAGTGTATTGTCATGGAGTGGAGTGTCAGAGTGGAGTGTTGAGTAGTGGAGTGGAGTGCCATCACGTAGAGTACAAAGAGTAGAGTAGGGTGTTGTAAGTGCAGTGGAGTTGCTTATAGTGAAGGAAATGGAATTGAGTATTGTAGAGTGGAGTGTTTTTGAGCGGCGTGTCATTCAGCAGAGTGGAGGAGAGAGTAGTGCAGTGTAGTGTCATAGAGTGGAGTGTCTTAGAGTGGCATGTCATACAATGGAGTGTGGTAGAGTATCAAATAGTGGAGTAGAGTAACAAAGAGTGGAGGAGAATACAGTGAAGTAGAGTCTTCTAGAGTGTGGTGGCATAGAGGGAACTGGTGTGTCATACAGTAAATTGGAGTGTCATAGAGTCTCACACAGTATAGTAGACTGGTGGAGAGTGGAAGGGCATAGAGTGGGGTACAGTGTCATAGGGTGTTTGAAAGTTTCATAGTCTGGAGTAGAGTAGAGTGTCATTGACCGGAGTACAGTGCTGTGCAGTGGAAATGCGTAGAGAAGAGTACAGTGTGGTAAAATGAAGTAATATAAAGTGGAGTAGAGTGTTGTACATTGGCATATTGTAGAGTGTTGTACAGTGGAGTGCTGTAGATTGGAGTAGAGTGTGGTAGAATGGAAGGATATAGAGTGCCATAGAGTGGAGTAGAGTGTTATAGATCAGAGTAGAGTGGAGATGCATAGAGTGGAGTGTCGTACATTGGCTTGTCATAAAATGTCACATTGTAGAGTATTGTGGTGTACAGTGTCATGTCATAGAGTGTTTTGGCATAGAGGGGAGTGGCTTAGAGTGTCAAGGCATAAAGTGTGGAGGCGTACAGTGTTGTGGCATAGAGTGGAGTGGCATAAAGTGGAGTGCCAGAGTGGAGTACCATAGAGTGGAGTTGCGTGTTGTAAAGTAGAGTGCAGTGGCATAGAGTGGAATGGCGTGCCATTTAGGAGAGGGGAGTTTTGTGTCAGAGTGGCATGTCATACAGTGTCTTACAAAAGAGGGGTCTAGAGTAGATTGCCAGAGACAGGGAGGGCCAGAGAGTGGAAAAGAGTAGAGTGGCATAGAGTAGATTGGCATAGAGTGGAGTAGAATAAAGTGGTGTAGATTGGAGTGGCATACAGTGGAGTGTAGTTGACTGAAGTGTCATGGAGTTGAGTGTCCTTGAGTGGAGTGTCGTCTAGTAGAGTGTTGCATAGTGGCATAGACTGCAGTACAGTCTCATAGAGTGGAGTGGAGGACAGTGGATTAGAGTGTCGGAGAATGGAGTGTTGTCAAGTCAAGTGTCGTACAGTAGACTGGAAGAGAGCATTGTAATGTGTAGTGTCACGGAGTGGAGTGTCTTAGAGTGGGGTGTCACAAGGTGAGTAGTATCTTTACAACTGCAGAGTCTCTGCACTCATGGCATAGACTCCACACATAAAAAAGATAGGCAGTTGTAAAGATACTACTCATAAAACTGATTGGTGAATTTCAAAAAATCATAACCTTACACAAATGTGTAAATTTAACTTTTTTAATAAGTCCCACAAACAGGAAATTTAGCTCATTCGTTTGTTAAAATTTTTATTGGCAAACACATACCCACAAACATGCATTTACTCATACACTAGCATCTGTGGAGTGTTCAGCGCAATCAAAAAAAATTGCAAAACAAGGTTAACAGTCCACTTTATCTAAATATTTGCCATGGGTAAGTTCATATTTCTCTGCGAAGTCTAAAGTCTTTTTTGTTCATACATTAATTATTTGGACGGGTGTCCCTCTGAGAGCTCTGCCTCTTGGTGGTGACTTGTTGAATACTTTCCATTTAGCCAATGATGCAGCATTTTTCTCAAAGACCCTATGAGTCGCTGTAAACTCTCTTCTGTGGAGAGAAACATATGGTTGAATAATAGCAACAACAAAACCCAAAACATGGCACTCAATCCTCATAGCTATGTCAAATGTGATTACATTGACATGAACACTGGTAGGCTCCTTTTTAGTTAAGACATTAGATGGCGTGAACAACATAGCAAAATTGGGCTGTGCTGTCTCCTAGATAGAGAAGATGCAACTCAGTGATGCTTCTCTAGGTGCGTTACAGTGCCACTCTCCCACCAACTAATTTCTTTCAGGTCAATTTTGTATGAATATCTGCCTGTGTTGCCCAGCTTTGGGACTAAGAATGTTGGTAAAAGTTTTACAATAATTAGAAATGTTGTCCGAGACTTCACATGAATGCTCTATTCTTAGGGGTGTCCAATTTGCAAATATTGATGTTAATCAAGATGCATCCATGTTCACACAGAAAGCCTTAGGGCCTGATTACGAGTTTAGGTATTATTTAACACACCTGATAATTAACTATACCATAGGGCACGTTATATCTCTGTTGAGATAATTAACACCTATTATGAGTTTGTCTGGAATAACATGTGGATTTTGGTGTCTCCACAAAATCCCCAATGATGCAGTAAATACTGGATGCTTTTCCCCCCAATACATTTCTGCAGGTTTGACATAATGAAACGTAATGACAGTTGAATTATTTAATGCATCCGTTAATTATTGGTTGAGTTAAATACCTTCAAACTCATAATCCCTACACATGCTTAGACAGAGGTTTACACACAAAGCAGAATTAACCGACCCACTCTTAGTCAGGCCCTTAGGGCCTGCTTACGATGCGGTTAGGAAATCTTCCTGATCGAATTGGTTTGGAAATGGTTTCCGACCGACTCTGATCGGGAGAGTCCGACCGACCGAGTATGATGCATCCGGATGCTTACAGATACGATTTGGTTGGACTCCCATTGACTTGGAGCCTATGTTCCTAACCACATCGTAATCTGGCCCTCGGTCGGGAATACACATTCCCAATCCGATTCGGAAGGAGCAAATGCCGTTAGGAGGCCTTCCTAACCGCATCGTAATTAGGCCCTTAGTGTCTATAGGACACTGAAGTTGGACATAAATTCATGATTCCTCAATGCTAGTTTGCAGGTAAATGTTTATGAAAAGAGTTCTGTATTTGTATAATGCCTCTGATAAAATATAAATGGGGTGTTGAGGCTTACTTGGAGTGAATGTGTCCGTCTAAAATTAAGGGCCAGACATACAACATGATTTTGCATGCTCAAATGGGTTTGCGAACCCGTTTGCTCATGCAAAATCCCTGTTGGCCATGCACAATTTCTAAATAGCGTGACACAATTTATTTGCGACTTGCTATTTAGGGATTGCGAGTCGCAATTAGGAAGGAGCGTTCCCTTCCTAATTGCGTCTGCAATGCTATGTGGGAATGTTTTGTTACCGCATCTTCAGTTGCAAAACACTCGCAAATTACCACCCTCTTCAAGAGGGTGATAATGCAGTCGCAATTTGGAAGGGGTCCCCAGGGGACCCCTTCCACTTTGTGAATATCTCTAAAAATATTTTTAGACCGCAGCCTGCCCTTAAAAAATTAAACAAAAACGTTTCATTTCATTTTTTTTAAATGCATTTAAAAAACAAAAAGTTGCTCTATTAAAAAGCAGTCCTGGACATGGTGGTCTGCTGAGCCCAGCAGGCCACCATTCCTGGGAGGGCGAGCATTCCCAAAGGGGTCGCAAATTGCGAGAGGCTCATTAATATTAATGAGCCTCGCAATTTGCGACCCCATTGGGAATCGCAAAACAGTGTAATAACACTGTTGTACATTTCATTTCGCTCCTCGCAATTTGCGACTCGCAATGAGTCGCAAATTGCGAGTCGCTAAATGAAAGTGTCATACATCTGGCCCTAAACATTTCCTTGAGAAATTCTATTTTGGGATTCTGCCTTTCGATAGCTGACAAAAATTGTGAAAGAGCCTGTAGCATTAAAGATGTGTAGTTTTAGTGTTTCTGAAGACAAAAGTGGTGATTATTAGAAATACATAATATATTTTTGATATTATGTAAGGCTGTTTTCCAGGAGCCTGCAAATGTTGTGTTGACCCAATCCTTCTGCATTCTGTATTCAAATTGAACACTAGCATTTATGATCATCCTCTTTAAACTATTTAGTTCACGGAAGCACAATCATAGATTTGTATTTTTAAATATTCAAGCAACCTCTAGAACAACAAATATTTCTTTATTTTAAATTTTATGATATGTGATTAGTTTGATATTTTAGATATTTGCCACAGTTGCATAGGCTTGAGGAAGTGTGTTCTTATTTCATAGTGTATTACATGAATTCAGTTTGGCTATGAGATGTAAACTTTTCCATTGTAATATGATTTTCAGGGGTTATTCTGGAAAATAAATCCAATTGATTGACTCATTGAGATAAAGTTATCTTGGAAATCTGGCAAGGCCGTTTACCTCTTGAACATCGGCTCCCGGAGCCTCCTATAATTGCAAGTGTACATGTTGCATGTTGGTGCCATCACAAGAATGCTTACTACATTGTGCATATTTGTGAAAATTTAGTGTTGGCCCACTATTTCAATGCTAAGGGCCAAGAAGAAATACATTCATAAGGTGCATGGGCCTGTGCACAGGCGATTGCAGTGCATATCTGTACCTGTCTGGAGGGGTGGAACGCCCAATGGGTTCCTTTGTTCCCTGTGTCCTCTTCCCCAGGGATGCTCAGTGTGCCTCCAGTAGACTATTTGCCCCTTCTCCCATTTTGAAACGTTAAAGGAGGCCATGTTCCCATGCAAATGAGTGAAATCACCCAAGGAATAATGCAAGAGGACATGTTGTGCTGGCCTTTATCCATATTACAGAAATGGCCATGCAAGCATCTGCAGCTCCAAAAGCCTGTTGTGCTTACTGGTAGTGTGTGTCAGGTGGGCTATTGGTACTTCGGGGTTTCTCCTAAATTTAAATGGGATCTTTGAAGTTATTTTCTATGACATGTTCTATTGCTGCCATGCTTGTGTGTTATATTCATATAAGGAATTCACAGGTGGTTTACATCAAGTTGTGACTCCTTAGTGTGAAAAGCCACTCACCTCCCCTCTGAGCAGGAGAAGCACTGTTGCCTTGGGCCCTCACACAAACAAGGAAAATAGGCCTTCCTCTATTTGGCAGTAAAAGACAGCCTAAAATGGGGGTGAAGAAAGCCTCTTATAAAACTGTACCATGGTGCAACTGAATCTACTGCACTATTTATACCTATGCCCCAGTGTTGAGCCATTCCTCAAACACCCATACATACATATACATTGGACTGAATCACAAATGTCAATGAGTGGCACAAATATATTCATAGACAGCCTCCAAATACTTAGATACATGTTTACTTGCCTGACTGTCAGGGTCAGGACAGACATATTATTTTTATAAATCTTGAGGATGATTCCCAACAAAGAAGTAATCTTATTGTGTAACAAGTCCTTTACCCACACACCTTGCAAAAAAAGCACATCTTCACTTGTGGTCTAACTATAATGGAGCATCTTCTTTAATTATAATTATTTCAAGCAATGAGTTTAGTTCTCATGGGTAATTACTGCTAATTTTCTAATGTTGTTTGCCATCTAATTGGAGTTGTATTCATGTGATCTTTTCTTATGTTAAGATGTTGGACGTGGGCCTTTTTGCAGGTTCATACCCAACATTTTGGCCTTAACCCTCCTGTTTTCTGAACCCAATTTTGTTGGCTTTTAAGACTCTGTGCACTTTACAACTGCTAACCAGTGCTAAGTACTGGTGTTCCCTCATTAAAAGATGGTTGACTTGGCTTTCATCTAATTGCCTTTTTAATTTACTTGTAAGAACCTAGTAAAGTGCTATTACATGTACCCATGACCTAAAAATTAAATGCTCCAAGTAGGCTTGCTGCAGCAACAGATAATGGACTGAATGCTGAATAAATCAAACATTCACCCCCAGTCCAGGGATCTGGGTTAAATCCATCATTTGTTTGCTCATTACACCACCCCAGTGTGGACCCAGCCATATGCAAATCACTCTTGGACATACTCCTCATGGGAACAGTCCAGCACAAACTACCTAGCTGGATCCTTCCTGGACCAGAAACAAGCACCCTGTGACCCGTTCTTTTTGCACTAGTAGGCTTGCAGCACTCAATGTGCCCCCACTTAAGTAGCCCTTTACACTTGTCTCAGGCCTGCAATTGCAGACTGTGTGGGCAGTTTTAAACTGCCATTTTGACCTGGCAAAATACATATTTTTCAAGGCCTAAACCTTCTTTTTTTATCCATATAAGTCACCCCTAGAGTAGGCTCTAAACAGCACAGAGGGCAGGGCACATTGTACTTAAAAAGCTGGACATGTATTTTTAAGTTCTAAACATAATGGTAATGAAAAACTCTAAAATGTACGTTTCACTACTGTAAGGCCTACCTCTTGCATAAGAAAACATTGGGTTACCTTATTACATTAAATAAGTGATATCTTACAATTTGGAGTAGATTGACAGCTTGAGGTTGGTGTCTAAACAATTGAAATTAAAAGCCCTGTTTAGTGGTAAAGACAGATTTTTAGTCACTATTCTGTAAATGCCACTTTCAGAAAGTTGGCATTTTCTTGATCTAAACATTTGGTGCTTACAGCCTGTTCCTGGGACACATGACTAGGAATATCTGGCAGTTGGTCTTTACATATTGCTCCCCGATAGTGAGACAGAATGGAAAATAGGTGTTAGCAGGATGGGACACTCTGAGTTAATGAGGGGGAGGAGCTTGTTACTTACTTCAGTTGCACATCACAAAGGCACTACATGAGCACTCTCACACAGTGATTGCCACTAGTCTACTGGGACCCCAGAAATGATGGGGCCAGGACAGGGAGGAAGGGGATGCCTGACCTCAGGGGGCTGGAAACCTCTAGAAGCTGCCTGCACCTCAAAGTGGGCACCCGGTATTTATATTTGACCCTTAGATCCAACTCTTCAGTACACATCTGGATCTGTGGACTTCACCAGGAAGAATGACTGCTGTGCTACTGAACAACTGCCACTCTGCTGGACTGCTGCCTTGCTGTGCTGAGCTGCTGCCTGCTGCCCTATTCCATGTATGAGAAGGACTGCCTCTGCATCTGTTGAACCAAGTACGCCAGAATGCTAGTTGGCTGGCCTTCCAGCTAGAGTCATAGTGACAGAAGGCTCCAACAACCTTGAACGCAGCACCACGTCTTTGCCATCTATGAGTGCTGCCCTGCCAAATGGTAAGAGCCCAGTCCTGGGCCCTTGGATGTGGGCCTGAATATGCTCTGCCAGCCCATCTCTGGTTTCAGCAAAACCGATGCATCTCCTCCTCTGTGCAGCGCAACACCAAGCAGAACCAACACATCAACTCTGCTTTGTGGATTTGCCCGATACAAAGACTTCACACTGCTATCCACATCCAACCTGGAATGACAGCTGTGCAATGCATCCTCATTGCAGGCCTTGGCATCACAAGTCACTCATTGATGCCATCCTCGATGATGACACAGGACTCCTAGGAATCACTGCTGTGAAACGCATCCTCGACACTGAATTCCGCAATGCTCCTAAATATGGATTTAAGGTACTCTTGTTCAGTGGGACTAACTCGGTCTCTGTAGCCGTTTTGTGGTTTCTGTTGGAGTAAAGTTCACCCCCCCAACCAGTAACCTAATTCCTTACATAAGGTAAATGTATATTTCTAAAATATTGCTTCTGTGAACCTATGTTTTTTTACCTTGACATTTCCCCTGTTCCTACATTTCCCCGTGTTATAGGGTGTTTAACCACCCTGCATTTTCCAGGATTGCTCCACAATCCCACTCCTGTGCTGCTGCCCACACAGATGTCAATTAGCCCACATGCGGAGGAGGAGTGAAGCCATCACACAGGACTTTTCCAATGGACAGGCAGGGTGATCAACTCACATTATTTCAGTCATTTTTGGCCTGTAAAAGCTGTAACTGAGACTAAGAGGAGGAATAGCAGCACATGAGAAGTCCTGTGCAATGTGGCTTTAAGAGTGTAGTCAGCTAAAGAGATACAAATACAGCCACAGGCTTGAATTAGTAAATGAATATATACTGGTGTTCTTTAGCAGAATAGGGCTTTAGTATTATTTCCTCCATTAGGCCTTTTTCAAAGTGCTCACATATTGTTTGATTAGTTTACAGAATCAAGGTACAGTAAGATTTGCCCATCACCTAATCAATCAACACACCTGCTATTTGTCACAAAGGCTATAAATGTACCTGCATTTTTCATTTGGGTGAATATATCATACAACTGGCACCTGCCCCTGCTCACCCAGGTAAAGACAAACCATTTTAAAATACATACTTACTAACATCTTTTACATTGATTATATATACTTAAATATTGCATAAAATGGAACATGGGAACAAGTTCAAAAAGTGATTGACTATGAGCACACAATTTGGCCAAATAAGAAGGCCGTGAATAAAAACTGTGTCTGCTGGTATCCACAAGTTGTATTCAGCCACTAGACCACAACTGGGTAGCAGTGATTCTGAGGCAAAACCAAGGGACTACCCTTCCCAAGGAAAAGTAACTGTGTTGTGGGCCCTACCTGCTTTAGAATATAGGGGCCTATTTACAAGACGCTTGCGCTGCCTTTGCATCAAAAATGTTGATGCAGAGTAGGACGGACTCCAAATTTACAAGTAGACACATGTGGCCAAATGAGTAAGTTTTTGTATTCCTGCGTCAAAATATACCTACACCAGAACCGGCTGTACCATGCAGAAATTAACATATGCAAGGTAGAAGTTCACCAATGCAGTGATATTTAAGAGTTTTTAAAAAAGCGACACATCATCAGCAAGCAGCGCTCTGAGCCAGAAATGCATAATTTCTTGTGTGTCTGTAACTTAGGCATGGGAAATGATGCATTGACACTGGCATATAAATGAACATACCCAAAACACTTTGGGAAGCTCAACTACCCCATGGAGGTGCTAATACTTCAACTAGGTGTACAGAGGAAACCACAACCAACCCCACCACCACCTCCACCACAACTACATAGGTAGCAGAGGAGAATGGAGCATGTGTATCACCAGAGGACTACCCTCATTGACTTCAGGGAGGAGGAGTTCATCACCTACTACAGACTCAGGAGGGAGTCCATCATATGCCTTCTGAACTAGATTGCACAAAGGGTGCAGGCAACATCTCAGAGGCCCACCAACATCCATCTGCAGGCCAGACTGAAAGCAGTCCTCTGCATGCTGGCATCTGGGTCATTCCAGACCACCACAGTCAGAGTGGCAGGACTCTCCCAGCCATCTTTTTCTGCCTTCCCTCTCTCCGTCCTGGATGCCATCATCAGCCTGACACCCCAGTACTTCATAGTCCTCAAGACACAGCAACAACTGGACTCAAAGCAAGGCTTTCATGCCAAAGCTGGCTTTTCACATGTCTTAGGGATTGCACATATGTGCAACTGGTGCCTCTGGTCCCAACATCACACCTGTACCGCAATAGCAAGCACATATACTCTATCAAAGTAGAGGCAATTGTTGACCATCTGGGGATGTTCATCAATGTGCTGGCCAAGTAACCTAGAAGCGCTAATGATGCCTACATCTTCAAGCACTCCATCATCAATGAGCGCTTCCAGAATGGGCGATATGAGAGTGGCCTACTGTTTGGCAAGTTCATCTGAGTACATGACTGGCCTAATACCAGTAAATAATGTGTAACAAAATAGCCATCTCTGTGTTTGGTGATTGAGACAGTGCATATTTGGGAAGGGTGTGCCTCATACGTTCACCATACATCATGGCACATATGCAATGCAACCCTGTAAGTCACACATGTCAAGACACACTAATCCACGGTGTGTGCCTTTCAATGTTGGAAAGATCTAGAGCACTGCAGCCCTATGCAGATTGCAGTGTTGCATCACACACTTGGTGACTAGTACTGTCACATTTCAATATGTGTGAATGAATGAATGGGACCACATCATCTGCACTGGGTAACGAATTAAATATAATACATTTTGTAGACTAGAAGAGTCAATATGAGTTACAAGCCAAAACAATAGAGAAGTGTGAGATAAGTATCTCATCATTGGCGTACCTACCTTCTGTATCAGTCTGCAAATCTGCCCCTTTGCGACCGGTATTTTGAATGAAGCATGTGGCCCATTGTGTACTGATGGTCAGACATCCTACCACATTCCAAAGGGAGTTTAAATGTTAGCAATGTGCAATGACTGAGTGTGTGTTTTGTGTTTCTTGACATTTTTTCCTGTCTGACACTTGTGGAGGCCAATATAGTCACCTTACTGTCCTATGACTATGAATGGATGGCCATATAATGTGCATTGGCACACAGTGCAACCCAGATATTCTCCATATACTGCATCAAAGTTTACAAGTACCTAGCAGTGTGGTATCTTACATAAAACATATAAATATTGAGTCTTGAGCTGTGCTGGTGTTGGATTGGCCACCTAGGCCTAATGCAGGTACACTTCACCTACTAGGCAGGGATGCAACTGTTACATGCAGGAATGGATGTGACTATGTTGTTGTGCCTTACTCTTAAACAAACAATGCTGTGACTCCTACAGCTGCATCTCTGTGTGCTGATAAAAGCAGGACACAAAGAAAATCAAACAGAAAAAAGATGTCAAAGTATAACTACATGCAATATCACTCCTGCCAAGGTAGCATGAACTAATGCATTCAAGGTTAAAGTGGCATAATCTGTAAGTAAATGCCAAAATGACCTTCTGGTGGGGATGGATACCCACATCCTAAATTACGTAACTCACTCTCCTTTGTCAAATAATGTAATGCCTGGAAATTGTAAACATATTCCTACTTGAAATTCATCACACTTATTTGACCTACACAATTTGGCTCGTGATTATCAAACTATAGGCTAACATTTTTGGCAAACACTTTTCCTCAGGTATATTGTGCATTTGCCACATATATTGTGCCAGACACCAAGTCCAGACAGCAGATGTGTGTGTGTGTGTCGCAACATTATATGCTGATATTTTAGTCTGGTAATGTCTTCCACATAATAACTGGTGTCATATTGGCCTACAATACCTATAGAGTATCCCTCCAAACTTTACAGCACTGTACGCAATGAGAGGAAGTGCTCGCCACACATAGACTCTTCTCTACTCGGAGTGGGGAAGGAAAAAAAAATCCTTTTTTATATATAAACCTCACTCACTCTATTAGTGTCATGCTTCATCATTGGGATCACCCTTACTCCTAAAGGTCAGGGTGGGCTCAACTGTATTTCAGGGAGCTCTTAAGAAAAAGAGACTAGGGGTGTAATTATTAGATAAAAATCCCTCATCCACTCCAAGATGTCCTTTTATTCTTGGAGCGGATGGTCACAATTAAAAATGGAATTATGGAAGGGGACTGAAGGATTTATTGGTCTCATGACCCTTTCTCGACCAACATGTTTCAGCTCTACTAAAAAGGTCTAGGGATTTTGTCAGTGTAAATTCAACTGTGGAACATTCAACGAGGGACACAACTATTTGCACAATTAAATAATGTGTAGCAGTCCTACTGCAGCCCGTGACCACAACCCCGGGCCAGAGACCAGATTTTGACACACAAGCCTGGAAAGGCCTTGTAGACCTTAAGCAAAGGATGGCTTGAAAGGAGTCCGAACTTGCTACAATGTGGCAGATGATGCAGACATTGCAGCAGTGTGTGGACCGGATTAGCTCACAGATTTTGCCCTCCCTCAGACATTTAGTCTTTACCCAGTTTTTTATATATTGGTTTTAGATTTTACTATTTTAGTATAGGTTAGGATAGTATGTGGCATAAGTACAAGTTAGTTTAGTATTAGTAAGTTCATATTTAATCAGTGAGTTGTTTTGGTGGGGATATGGATGGGTAGGTTTTTAAGTGGGTGGGGGCATCATGTTTAGGATATGTTTATTAGGTGAATAAAAAACAAAAATTCAAAATACAAATAACATATATTTGTCTAGGTTTTAATGTTCAGCTAGTTTGTGTATATATGACTTGTATGTTTTTATTGCATACATTTGTGTATTAAGGGTGCGGTTGATGTTTCACATGTTGTGGTTTATGTGTAGCGTTGTGCCACTTTGGCAGGGCATTTTTTCATCCCTCATGACACCAGCAAAGTCAGGCAGGCACTCATCCAATCTATGGAGCTGAGGGTAGGTGCCTCTTATTACCTCATATGGATCCTTATTGCACCTACGTACTCCCTGTAGGGTGCCCACCATGGTCTCCAACCCCGCCCACACTTCATCTGCCAGCTGCCGCTGGACTCACACCGTTGGAAGTCAACTTGGGGGTCCTTGTAATCCAAGTCTAGGCTCTGGCTGACAAAAGAGGTATGTCTGCTGTTAGGGGGATCCTCTGGAGACTTTTCAATGTTGTAAGCCAACCTGCAACCGGAAATTATAAACCTAAGGAGGCCAGGATTTGCTGTAAAGTGTCTTAGTCCAGATTTGGCAGGCTTAAATCCTCACCAGGTTCTTCATCAGAGACAGGCAGCTGGTCAGGAATTGTTGTTTCTCCCCCTGCAATGAAATAGGAATATGTTAATGGTGATCTAAGTTCAATGTTGACATGAGTTACCTGGTTGGCATACCGACTTTATTTTCATTCACTTTCTGCTCTGCATAGATGTGTAGGGCATATAT